>NC_136243.1:36347500-36947500 GCF_053564925.1 Oryzias latipes | reverse complement strand
AGTCCAGCAGACGAGCTTCATCCAGCCGTGGTTGTGGGGACAGTCAGGGGCGCGAGTCGAGCCGGACACAGGATCCACAGCCAACAGAGACGAGGTACACGGTCAGTGGTACCGGCACGGTCAGTGGTCTACCATATGTACCAATGCCGTATTGGTTGAATCACCTGGTCTGTAGGCATGCTGTGCACTAATAAACAGATCATTTGAGATAAAATAGTGTAGCATTTGATTAAATATCAGCCTTCAAAAAATTTTACTCAAAACAGGGAGAACATGAACTGGTCTGCAATTTGAAGCAGTTAACTCTGACCTTCCATCCATAATTAGAGAAATAATCTTTGATTGTTTCCGTTGGTCAGGAAACACTCCACTGATCAGTGCTCTATTAAAAATATGACATATTGTTTTTTTCCAAAACATTTGCAACTATTTTAAAGATTCTACCATCAATGTAATCAGTACCTGGTGTTTTATCATCAGGTAGTGAAAGAAACAAATTTTGAACATTATTGTCACTAACAATGTCGAACACCAAGGAACAAGTTTCATTTTCCATTATCGATTGAATATGTTGACAAGGAGAGTTTATATCCTAAGCTGTCATGGAGAATCTTAGCTTTTCAACTTTGTTAATGAAAAAGTTATTCAAATTATTGGCAATATCAAATGGTTTATTGACAATAATACCACCAATTTATATATTCAAATTAAAAGTCTTTGTTTTTTTGCACATCAGTTCCTGTAACACCTTCCACAATCATTTACTGTCATTCATGGAACCACAGATTTTTTGTCTAAAATATCCTTTTTTTTTTAGTTTAATTTTGTAACTTTGTTCCTTAATATGCAATAGTTTGTACAATCCTTTACATGTTTAGAATTGGCAGCAATATTTCTGGTTATTTAGCCTGATTTTAGGAGAGAGAAAAACACGTTTTTGTTTTTTAAATGAATATTTTAACTTTTGAATTCATGTATTTGTAAATGTTACATTTACTAACTAAATATTTTCAATTGGCACCCCTTTTTCTTTTGCTTACTAAATGGTATCAAAGTTACAGGAAAAACATAACATCATCAGTCAGCTGAATAACGACACAGTTGATGTTTTAAAGACATTCTTCTCCAATTTCCCTTGCCTTGATCTTAAACCAGCTCTTTTTTGAAGCTGTAATTTGGAAGAAACATCAATTGTTGTCTGTTAAAGTATCTTCCTCTGGCATCAAGTAACATATCCCGTAAGCATTCTAACAAAAGCTTCCCAAAAAAGATAACCATGCATTTTCTTTCTGTTGGAGACATACCTCAGAGGAAGCTAATGTCATAGCTTTAAAGACATTTAACTTTATAATCAGATTCCTTCTTTCATACTGAATGGTTTTCTCCAGACTCCTGAGTATCTTTATGTGGATAGTATATTCACTGAACAGGAATACTGTTCCAGCCATAGCTTGGTCGTAATACACACAATTTTCAGACACACGGGTGTCCTTCAAGGTACATGATGCTTGTTATCTTGCTCAACGTTCCAACAAGCAGACGAGGCGTGATAGGTGAGTTTGACTTAACTTTATTAACAGTCAGTTTCTACATCATTTTAATGCATGATAGAAAAACACAAAACCATTTAAAAGCACGTTGGGGATTGCAGTTCCCTCCCTGGGTTGTTAGATAACCCAAATTCCACTTTCCTTTCACTGGCTCACTGTGCATCTTAGAGTTCACTTTGAGAGTCCTTTACTTGCTTTAAAATATTTCAACGATTTTGAACCACCCTTAGTTCCTGTCGCCCTGCTCCCCGTCTGGTGCCTTAGGTAAGCTGATAAGCTTTTAAGGACTGAGCTTTTTCAACCTGTGCACCAAAGTTTTGAAACCCGAATACCAGTGAGCATTTGGCACGCTTTTTTACAATGAGATCAACTTCAATTAAAGCCTTTTATTTGACAGTTGTTCATTCTCCATAAGGGTTCATGACATATAAGTAATAAAATAAAATAAATCAATGTTATCTAAAACCTCTAAATATGTTTTTAGTGAGCAATAAGCTGTAACACTGCATTAAAAACAAAACAAACATTATTTGTGGTTTGTTTTATTCACATACACTCAAAGGCCACTTTGGTCTTGCCTAGAGACCCACACTAGATAATTTTAATTGCTCATTTCAACCCCTGTGAATCGAACCCCGATTTCCCACTTGCCAGTACTGCACCCTAGCTATTGAACAAACATGCATTTTATACTTCAGACATATCTGCATAAACACAAACATCCATTTTGATTGGTTCCAGCTAATAGTAAGACAACAGGCACTCAAAAAACCACTGGTTCAAACCGAGGTCTGCCGAAGAGCATCTCTGAACGCACAACATGTCCAACCTGGTGGCAGACGGACTACAGCAGCAGAAGACCACACCGGGTACCACTGCTGTCAGCTAAGAGCAGCAAACTGAGGCTACAATTCACACAGACTCACCAAAACTGGACAATAGAAGATGGAAAAACGTTGTCTGGTCTGATGAGTATCCATTTCTACTGCCACTTTCAGATGGTTGGTTTGGTTGGTATCAAAACATGAAAGCATGGATCCATCCTGCCTTGTATAAACGGTTCATGCAGGTGGTGGTGGTGTCATGGTGTGGGGGATATTTTATTGGCATACTTTGGACCCCTTATTACCAATTGAGCATGGTTCCAACACCACAGCCTACCTGAGTATTGTTGCTCATCCCTTTCTGACCACAGTGTACCATCTTCTGATGGCTATTTCCAGCACAATAAGGCTCCATCTCATGCAGCAGGAATCATCTCAGATGGTTTCTGGAACATGACAATAAATTCTCTGGACTCAACTGGCCTCCACAGTCACCAGATCGCAGCCCAGTAGAGAACCTTTGGGATGTGGTGAAACGGGAGATCGGCATCATGGATGTTCAGCAGACAATCTGCAGCAACTGTGTGATGCTGTCATGTCAATATGGAACAAAGTCTCTGAGGAATGTTGCCAGTACCTTGTTAAATTTATGCCACCAAGGATTAAGGTGGTTCTGAAGGCAAAATAAAAAAGTGGCTAGTAGGTGTAGTTTGAATAAGGAATATTTTCTTGCGACATCAGACTAAATATCTGCAAAGAAACTGACAAAACAAATGAGCAACAAAAGGCATGGCTGTTGTAAGGTGGATGTTGAACATTTCAGAGGTTGAAAACATATACAATAATACAAATAATCTTGTACTATCCTAAGCACTTTAACATTGGGAGTTGGGTCATCTAGACCCACTAGACAGTGCTCTGAACCTTTTTTCTTCACTGGTGTCCATGGATTACATGAAATCATTTATATAAACATATATACATTTATAAAGAAAATGAAAATTAAAACTGCATTTCTGAGTATTCCTTTCTGAGTAAAGCTTGTAGCAGTGACGCAGAAGCTAGTATTGCTGTGAGCCACATACTCCCAGCTCCGCCCAATTCTGATGCATCCACTGTCAGACGAACAGATCCATGAACGTCTTTGTCTTCCTGGTATGAGCTGGAAGATGGATCTAAACTGGAAGCCAGGATAGCTCTGACATTGCTGCCATTTTGGTTGCAACATGATTGTTAGCTTGGGGTGTGAATGGCTGCCAGCTAGTGGAAGTTCATGTAAACAGATGGGTGATGTGAAGGGGGCTTGCTCTGTCACAGTGCCAACAATCCTGCCCACAACTCTGAGGTTAATTTCTAATGAACTTCTGCCGCTCTGCAGAAACTATGTCCTAGAAAATGACACTGGTTTTGAAATTCCGGCTAAAAACAGCATCATCATAATTAAAAGACCAGTGGGAACACTTTGACGATACATCAGAAGGTTATGAGAGTGGGAATTTAAAATAAAACCTGTTAGATGGTTAAAAGCTTCTCCACCTCTTTAACCCTTGTGCTATCCTAGGCACTTTAACATTGGGAGTTGGGTCATCTAGACCCACTAGACAGTGCTCTGAACCTTTTTTCTTCAATGATTTGTGATCTTCACTGGTGTCCATGGATTACATGAAATCTTTCCACCTTTATCCACCTTTGTCATGGTAGGGGGAACACGTCAATGGAAGGGGGGGGGGGGGGGTCATCTAAGATAGCTCAAGGGATACTAGGAACAGAAATATATGTGATCGGTTTGTGTCGAGGCATTTTGTTTCTCTAGATTTTGATCTCAGTGCGGAACGTTTGTATAATGTCGTGCTTGACTTGGTTCCTCTGTGCACAGATCGTCAAGGTCCCTTCAGGGCCCAGAGATGATGTCACAGTGGTAGGGTCCACATCCTCTGGTAGTTGGCACTTATGCGTGAACGTGTTCATTACTGAACCATCCTGAGCCAGCTGCAGAGCACAGATGGTCAATAAGGACTTTTCATATTGTAAATGAACACAACAGTTCCAATAAAACATTCCAATTATTTGATCCTTTTGCTTGCGATTTAGTCTCAGTGACAACAATCCTTTCAAAGTAAAGGCTCTGCAGTGCTTACCTTCTCTGCGTGAACTTCTATCTGGCTATTGGATGTAGTAACTATGACGTCTTCAGGAGCGAAATCTCGCACATCAACTGTAAACTGGTACGTGTCCCCAACGGTTTTGATATTTCCAGGCCCACCTGAAAAAAGCAAAAGAACCATGTTAGACAAAAGTTTAAAAAAAAAGCCTAACTGCCGATTCTTTTTTTATAGTTCCACAACCTCATTGAGTTTAGATTAAAGCCCTAAACTGCCAATGTGGCTACAGATCCCTGGAAAACTTCAAGACATCTCAGTCCAGAAAATATAACACGCCTCAATGAGGTTGTGGAAAACCAGCCTTGAAACCAATGGCAAACCACTTGCACAAGTGTCCACCAAATGTGGCATATACCAAGACGACACTGTTGTTCTGCATAGGTCTGAACCAGTGGCGGCTACTGGTCTGTCAGAGAGGGGAAGCTTGAATGAATGAAAAATCTAAAAAAAAAAATTAAACTCTGTAAAACTGAAACAACAACAACTGTGGTGTGTACTTGTTTGAAATGTATGATGAAAATCAAGCAATTTCTCCAAGCAAATATCAAAGAAATAGGTTGCAGCAGTTTTTATTTCAACTGAACTTGAGAAATCCGTGATGGGACTGAGCGAATAGCTTCAGTGATTCCTTATAGTACAGAATCGCTGTCAGTCAAAAGGAGACGCAGTCTTTCGACAGACCCTCCAATCATCATGCAGAAGCTCGGAGTCCAGGCCAGCCCACTCCCCATTCACCCCCAGAACCGCTGAGCGTCCGTGGGCGGAACATAATCGCAGCGTTTATCCAATGACCGTCTAGTTTCGAAGCGCTGAAAAAAAACGTTCAAAGCAGCCCCATTGAAGTCAATGGATGCTGGGCTTCAGTAGTGAAATGCACTGTGATGCTGCGGGAATGTATGAGAAGGAAATTGAGTCAGCCGCTTGCTATCTGTGACTGATTCTGAACAAACTCGTCTTTGAGATGAACGTCTTCTAACCCATTTTTAGTCAATAAAATGTTAATACAATGCAATACAATAGTACATATTTGATCATTAATTTTGTGCCATTATAAGGGAAGCCGAGCTTCCCTTGCAGTCTTAAAGAAATCGCCACTGCTCTGAACCCCCTGTGTGTGTGTGCTAGTTGTCAAGAACTTATTTGTATAAAAATGCACAAAATAAGTATTTACCTCCAACAAACGAGAAGAAAACGGTCCCTCATGAAATTTGTTTTGGTCTTTAAGAAACTATTTGATCCTCCACTTATTACTTGTATTAATGGAACCCTTTTGAAGTGTTTTTTGTACAATAGACTCCCTTAAACAGTCAGACAGGAACCTCTCTATCACATCAAAGAGCTAAGAGCAGAACTATTGATTGCAAAATTAGGGGTCTCAAATTAACATGTTAATCGTGATTGATCAATTATCAATTAGTTGGGGTCTTTTTATTTAGTAAATCTAATTTTTAATCTATGCTATCTTGTGTTAGGAATGATTCCTGCAGAGGTGTCTGTTATCATAAATTCACGGACGACACTGAGGCCTGATCGCATGTTACTTTCATGAAGTCTGTTTATTTCTTAACAATGCACACTTTAAAGAGCATTGTTCCGCACTTACGAAAGGAATATTAAATCAATTTCAAGCAGGCCTACTTTAATTTGAAATGTTTTCACCATTTTGCTGCAGCAGCGGCCTTGGCATAGGTTAACAACAAGCGCTACTGAACCTGTAGAAATTGGAAATTGGACTAATGTTGGTGGGGGAAAGAGAGAAGGAAGGTGTGTTTGTATGTAGAGAGAGAAAAAGTCAAGAAGGAATGTAGGAATTGTTAAAGTAAGAACTTTAAATGTTGGAACTTTGACAGGTAAACAAAGCACAAGATGGAAAGAAGAAAGCTGGACATCCTTTGTGTTCTCAAGAGTGAGACGTCTGGATGGAATCTTTTTAAAGCTATTTTTATGGTGTGGAGAGAAAGAGGAACAGAGCACAAGTACTCCAGATGGAGGAGTTTGCTAAAAATGTTCTGGAGGTGAAGAGAGGCTCAGGTAGGATGATGAGTCTGAAGATGGAAGTGGGGTGATGATGAAGGTTGTCAGTGGTTTTGTCTCTCAGGTAGGATGAGAGCTGGAGAAGGATACATTTTGGAGAGAGATAGGTAGGAGATCTGTGGTGTCCCTGAGGGGAAAGTGGTCATTGGGGTCGACTTTAAAGTACATGTGGGTGAAGGAAAGAGAGGAAACAAGGGAGTGATAAAGAAATTTGGTGTTCTGGGAAGGAATGTGCAAGGACAGATGGTGGTAGGCATTGCCAAAAGCATAAAAAAGGCAGCGGTGAAGATTTTTTTTTTCTTCCAGAAAAGACATGACCATAGGGTGTCATAATAGTGGAGGGAAAAGGAGACAAGTAGATTGCATGCAGACTTTGTAACCTAAAATAAATCATTGACCAGAATTATTATGGCTACAGTAGTGCCAGATAGCATTCGATGGTGCTGTGAGGTTGACTTTGGTTGAACCTTTATTTAATCAGAGAACAGACCCATCAGGATCAAGATCTCTTGTCCAAGGATAACCTGATGGGAAGCACATGTGACACAAATTTGGAAGAGTTTTACTGTAGAAAGAGAAAACTACTGAATCACACCATGAAGCCATGCACAGTCAAGAGTCATGGAAACTAGAAAGAGGTCGGAAGAGAGAATTTATGAGTAACAGTATGGTTTCATGCATAGGATGCCCAAAGCCCAACAGTAAACATTACTAGAGAAGTTTGAAGGAGATTCTCTTCTTATTTATATCAGATTAGTTCTCATTAGTTGCTGCATTAAAATCATCATAAGGGTGAAGGTTTAGATATTATCGTTTTGCTGGGAAATAAAGGCTTTCTTCCTTAAAAACCAAAGCACGGCATTTAATTGGGTAACACGTGTGTCACACAGGTCAGGTATCAGAGACTCAAGAGATGGATGGATGGATGGATGGATGGATGGATGGATGGATGGATGGATGGATGGATGGGTGGGTGGGTGGGTGGATGGATGGATGGGTGGGTGGGTGGGTGGGTGGGTGGGTGGGTGGATGGATGGATGGATGGATGGATGGATGGATGGATGGATGGATGGATGGATGGATGATGGATAGATAGATAGATAGATAGATAGATAGATAGATAGATAGATAGATAGATAGATAGATAGATAGATAGATAGATAGATAGATAGATAGATAGATAGATAGATAGATAGATAGATAGATAGGGTTAGTAGTTGAGTAATAAATATTCATAAAATCATAAAATAATCACACTCACTAAAAACAGAGTAAAAAGTATTAGAGCAATAAAAATAACATAAAAGTAAGTAAAAGCATACAAGTCGTAAAAAGTAGATGCCTGTTTAGTGACTCCTCCTCATGCCCCCTCCCCTCCCAGCAGCATTGAACAGTCTAATTGCACTCGGTGCAACTTCCTGAGTCTTTCTGTGGAGCATGGCAGAGAGCGAAGGAGGTCGCTGAATGCTCTCCTTTGGTCAGTGAAGAGTCCATGTAGGGGGTGACCAGTGTTCTTCATGATGCTGTGCTCTGCCACCACCTCCACTGTCTCCAGGTTCCGCCCCACCACACAGTCTGCCCTCCTGATTAGACGATCAGTTCCATTTAAGCATTCCTGTTTCTAAATCTCAAAAAAGTGACTGCCACAAAAGCCATTCAGGGCTCCAGACTAACTTTTTTCACTAGGAGCATAGTGGCCCCTAACTGAAAATTTTAGGGGCACAACCAGAAAATTTAGGGGCGCATACCGTAAATCAAAATTCTAACCAAATCTACTAATTTCCACTGTATTACTAATAAATACTTTAATAATAGATGCAGAATTTACAATGTGCTGTTTCAAATTCAGTGTCACATTTTAATCTGCACTTTTGAAGATGCAACAAGAAGGTAAACTGACAAAAGCATCGCTGTCATGACAGTACAAATAAGTAAAGAAAACGGATGGAAATTTATCTTTGTGACACCAAATAGGTGCAGCCAAGATGCACAATAACCGTGTTTGAGATCACCCAGGTGAACTCAACGCTGCGCAGATCACCTGGTGTGTGAAATATATTTTTGTTTTTGCTCCAACATTAACTGTCAATCATCACAAAAATTTCAGGAGAAAGGGGCGGGAGCAAGGGGCAAACCTACCCGGACACAGCTGGAAACTGAACTGACTGAAAGCTGCCCTACAGACTACAAAACAATGCATTATGGGACATGTGTCCTGATGGTTTTTGTAGTGGATGGATTAATCAAAATAATTTAAAATACCAATTCATTAAAAAAGGCTACATACATTACAAAATATTAAAATAATCATAAAATATATAATAACACAGATCATACTAAGGGGGAAGTGAATATTAAAACTAAACTGAATGTTAAGGACAACTCCAATTTCCTGTTCTCCTTCAGTCTTGCTGCAGATTCGCTTTCATCTCACAGCCCCCCCCCCCCCCCCCCCCCCTCCCGCGATCCAGGCGAGGTGCCGGTTCATCTCAAACACGTCTATCGTTGCATTTTCCCCACGTATTTTCAGTGAGTCTAAAACTAATGTTGTTTTTGCTCGAGTGTGTTTAAAGTTCAAGCCCCGTTAGCTGTCACGCATGTAGGTGTGGGACATTTATTCTCCTCAGCTGACCCGACTCCCGCGGGACGGGAGCGGTGTGCTGCCGTAACCCGTATGATGCGCCGCCGTAACCGTAACCAAAACCTAAACCTTCCTCCGGGTCTGTGTGACCCAGAGAAAAGTTCAGCACGGACTGCATGTATTTAGAAAATTACGAGCGAAAAGATACGTTCTAAAGGAAAGTAAGGAACTCCTTCATGTGGTCCGGGGAGGGAGGGGACTGTCAGGTGTCCTGCTTTCAAACCCTGTCATTGTCACGCCCCCAAGAGTCATATACCCCACTGTGATTGGTTGGTCAGCTCTAGGCCCCTCCCCCTACACGCATTTTAGCCACTCACAGTGGCTTTCCCTATTCTTCTCACATGCATTGGCCGCCTCACACACAGGCATCACGCGAGTGTGTGCTCGCGTTTCATGAGTATGTGCGCGAGTGTGTGTGTCTGCCTGCGTGCGTGTGCGCTCGCGTCTCATTGATTATTTCATTGATCATTGACGTGCCCCTTCCACGTTTAATGTATAAAAAATGAAGGGTGGGGGAGGCAAATTTACTGGTCGCGCATGTGCGAATGGATGTAAAATTCAGTCGCACACTCTCAAATTTTGGTCGCAAAATGCGACCAATTGTTCGCAGTCTGGAGCCCTGCCATTAATTCCAACATTGCTTAAAGACTGTCATCTCTTTCCAATCTTTTTGTTTCTGCATAACAGCTTCAATGAGCAGCTGAGTGAAATAGTTGGAAACCACACTCCAGAAATTTCTTAACGGAGTGCATAAGATCAATTACAAAAAAACTAATGTTGAAGTAAACAAAACTACAACATTCTTTCCTACACAAAAAGCAAACGGGCCATGAAAGGCACAAAATGTCGGACTTGTTTTGTCTGTAAAATTCTCAAAGTTTAGAGAAAAATTCCCTCATTTAGATCAGGGATGCTTGTTTAAAGGTAAGATTCATTCTGACAGCAGCTGACTTTGTGTGCTGGTTGCTATGCAACCATCCACTCATTCCTCATACAGGCGTCATCCCAGCTACTCAGTAGATAAATTCACACAGTTGGCAGTCAGTCCAGCATTCCCATACATGTGATAGATTTCATCTTTTTTTTTTTTATTCACTTTTTTAACTTGTCCTGTCCAACAGCTGTGCAAACAGACCTCTTGTGGTCCCAAACCTTATTCATTTTATTCAAAATCTTTTGTGTTGGACCGGAAGGAAAAGGAAAGGAGGGAAGAAGAGAGAGGTTTGTTAGAGAGGGGGGGATAGGAGGGTGATAATATAGGGGGGGGGGGGGTAAAACCATGAAGCAGCATACAGCAACAAGTTGCTGGATGTTTATCATTACAGTGAGGTTCACATGTATTAAAAATCTAGAAGGCCGGGGCCTGTCCACACACACACTCAAATGTTATCAACACACCTGTTGGCTCCAAAAATGTCCACATGTCAACATGTACACAATGCATACTTATGCCTTAAAACCAACTAGTGTGAAATATTTCATTCATTCAATCACGCAAACTATTAGTGCAAAGGTGAGCTAACAACTGTGCTCAATTGAGTGTTTATGTTCTTCTAAAACGGATGATGGAATGTGAAAAGAAGGAGGAAGAGTGACCAGCCACCCCCACACCCCCGCCGCAGCAGCAGCGGCAACCAGAACCCCCCAAACGCCACATGGCACCAGATAGAAAACAACCGCCCCCCCGGGCGATCACATCCGCCACCCAAGCCAGCAGAACCGCCACGGGGGCCCCCAGAGCCAGAGAGCAGGGAGGCCACGGAGGGACAGAGAGTGCAGCTCCAGCCCGACCAGGAAAGCAGCCCCCCCCCCCCCCCCCCCCCCCCCACGCCGGGAGGGCCCACAGCCCCAGACGAGCACCTCATCACTACCCAGGAGTTCTGGGCATACCCCCACCCCAACCCCAGGTACGAGCCAGGACACCCCAAGGGAGACCCGCCCCGCGCTCCAGGCAGCCACCCACCCGGCCCACGGTTGGTCCAGGAAGGAGCAAGGCAGGGGCCAGCTGCCCCCGCCGAGGAGGAGGGCACCCAGGAGAAGAGGGGGTCCACAAGAAGTGTTGTAAAAATGGCCCGACCAGGCTCGTCCACAGTTGGAAATTTGGCGAGGCCCAGCACTCAGGGGCAAGGACCAGAACCCCCACCACAGGGACACGGACACCACCAGCTCAGGTGTGATGTGATCCCCGGCTCTTGGCCTTGCCAGGAGGCTCAGGGATCCCTCTCCCAGCATGGAGAGAGGGGTGCCGGGCCCAGGAAGCCAGCACCTAGGGAACACTAGCGCCGTACCCCCTACCAGGGATGGGGAAGGGGACAGGTGGTCCAAGGTCCCACCTTTCTTGTGAAATGCGTGTGTCTGTGCATGTGTGTGTGTTTATGTTGGAATGTATATTTTGAGGGGTAAAGGGTGTGTATAACAAGAGGGTGCAGTTAAAATTGGTGGGTAGGGCACTGAGGGGACATCTCCTGATTACTCACAGTGATGTCCAAGCAACCCCCCCTACCAAGGGCCCTATATGTCTAGGGTGCAAATAAAACCAAGAGGGGGGCCTATTCCATACGGCAACAATGGGAGGGGGACCACTGCCAAGCAGCTCCTACCCCCAAGGTGCATCACAGGCTGAACCCCCCCCCATCAATCTAATAAGAGATTATATCAGGAAGGGGGTAAGTCGGGGACAGCTGGTAGACTGTCCCCCGGTGGTCAAGCCCAACCCCCAACCCCCCAAGAGGGTTGCCCCGCCCCGTCCCAGAGCAAGGGAAGGATAGATATATTATTATATTGAACTCTTCATATTTCATCTTTAACCGCAATCATCCTGGAGCAGATTTTTGCAAAGCCTTTGAGAGTTCAGAAGTAATTCTTCTCCTTCCAACACACTGAGATTGCGAAGCCTTTCCACTTCAGCATACACCAAAGGAGAGAAGAGACAGTGCCACCTGGATGAGCCAGAGCAGCAAGATAATGTCATATGAAACGTGTCAATTTTAGATATTTATGATAGTCATTATTTCAGTCAGACAACTCATGCAGTAAAGAAGATTTATTTCATATTTCTTTTAGTTTGGCATAAGGCTCCGTTCAGATACATAAAACAAAGATCTCCATAGAAAACGTTGTGTGTTAAAGTACCCCTAACGGAGCTCATATGGGGTAAGCCGGGGAGGAGGGTGGGATGACGAACGCAGAGCTCACAGAAATGGAAGAAGAGGATTGGACCACACACCTGGAACTTCAGTATGACACTGAACAGGTGAGTTGATTAGACTTAACCGCCCCCCGGGTGAAGTAACCACATAAACGCACTGCTCGAGTTGCCGGCCTTAACCCTTGTGCTATCTTAGATGACCCCCCCCCCCCTTCCATTGAGGTGTTCTCCCTACCATGACAAAGGTGGATAAAGGTGGAAAGATTTCATGTAATCCATGGACACCAGTGAAGATCACAAATCATTGAAGAGAAAAGGTTCAGAGCTCTGTCTAGTGGGTCTAGATGACCCAACTCCCAATGTTAAAGTGCCTAGGATAGACCAAGGGTTACACATGTATCAATTGTTTTTCACCTAAAGATCTGAGTTTATTCTTGTTTAAAGTCACAGTTCTTTTTTGTTTCCTTTTTTTAGAATATCCTGCTGTAGTTGAATCAATTCAACAACATGGATCAGTTTTAAGCCATAGCTTTTTAATAAACATTCCCAAGAAGTTTTGGTGCTTGTTTTGACCTTTTTTTAAAGGTTACCTTTAAAATAAACATACTTACTTGAGAAATCCAAAGTGTCAGTTCCAGGCCTAAGAAAGGAGCCAAAGCCCTCAGGAAACATTCCACGGCTGTTCTCCATGTTTGGTTCACCAGAGGATGAGCTGGAGGAAGACGTCTGGTGGAAACTACGCTCCGATCGATAAGCTGATGAGTTGGTCACACTCATAGATGGGTGAGGCAGAGAACGAAAGTGAAAAGAAAAAAAACGATAAAAGCTTAATCTTTTGCTGGAGACTTATTTAACCAAAGACCCTCTTTTTCTGGTTCTCCTTGTTTGTTATGTTTGTATTTATGGTCACACTCTCTTGGAGCTGCTCTTCTCCTGCACTTTTATGTGGCGCAGCCTCCTGCATGTTTGGGAGGTGGCACATGTGTCACGCCTCACTGGAAAAAGGGAACAGTGTTCTATTTTTATTACAAGTAGCACAGAGGAGACAGAGAGGAAAGTTTGCGGTTGGAAAATTTCTTGGCCATGACGGGCTGGAGGTGAAGATAGGAAAAAAGAAAGAGCTTGATGCAAAGTTTATTTAAAGAGGATTTTTCTTAGTCATAAAGTGCTTAACAGTACAGGACTAAACCACAGAAACAGGATGAAACGAGAAATAATTATTGAAGATAAAATAACATTAATAAGACTGCATATGTTATGGACATAAAAACCCACTTTTAACTGAAAACCTGTGCAAACAAAGGTCTTCAGATAAAGTTATGAAAGCAGACAATGAACAGGAGGGGAAGGCCACTTCAGCTCTCACACAATCAAAGATTAGCTCCTCTCTCCCCCAATTTTTGTTCTCAACACCTTCATCTCTCTGTTTCTTATATTTACTTGAAATTCATGACCTGTTTTGATCGCAAAACAGAGATGAAAGTTACATTTGCTGTTTGTTACAGTTGGAAAATGAAGAAGATGGATTTAAAACACAAAAGTGGAGCATTACCTCATATTCTGATAAGAGCAAAGCAAGATGGAAAGAATGTGCTTGAGAAACAAAGCCAACAGCTGGGACTTAGTGGCAGCATGGCTTTGTGCTAATAATATCCATGTGGTGGGTTCAGCCAATCATGACGAGAAAATGCTCACAGCTGGTGAAAGTCCCTCCATCAAAATGAATTAACTGTTCCTGTTTCTTGTTTTTGTTGTTTTCGATATTTCATGTAGACAGTAGGTCAAATAAGGAATATTTGCACTGATTCAGGAATGTTTTGCCACAGAACTATGTTGAAAATTTCCCCATAATAGGTATCAGCCAATGGTGGCTAAAGGCAGTTCTCTTTTAGTATGAGGTTCAAAAAGTAACCCAAAATCCTACAAACAGTTGAATTGAATGTGATTTTGATTCAGTTTTTATCACTACTGAGCCCCCCACCCCCCACCCTATAGGATGAAATCCAACCCAACTGCTTACCTAGCAGGCAATGTTGCCATTCAGTGCAGGTTTGTATAACAAATCTGTAAAAGAAATTTCTTTTCTGGGGTTCCCTTGGGTTTTTCATTTTTTCTTTTTTTAAATTATTATTAGTATTGTTTTCTTTTAATTTTATTATTATTATTATTATTATTTTCTTTAAAAAATGTCTTTGTTTATTTATTTAATGCTAAAAAAAAAATTGTTATTATTTTTCCCCCCAAGTTATTAATTTTTTTAGGAGGGGGGGGCTGGGATGTGTGTGCTAGTCCCTTTAGGAAGTCACGTCATGAATGATGGGGCTGGACCTCCTGCCCCTCTGGGGTGGCACCGGGCCCCTTCCTTGCCTACTCTGGCTCTGGCCTCTGTCTGCAGCTTGCCGCCTCCTGGCCTCCTGGCCGCCCTGGGAGTAGGGGCGCCTACTGTGGCCGGCTGAGGGGCCGGTAGTCCAGGGAGAGTCTTCTTCCCTGGCAGGGCTCACTAGGGGCGGCTCTCTCTGGGGTCACGTCGGCACCCGCCCTCCATTCCACTTTTACTCGCAAAGTAGACACCCTAATTCATCTAAGGCCTTGTGGGGATGGTCTGGTGGAGGGGGGCACGGTGAAACATCCGTTCTCATCTTTCACTGGTCCCCCCGACAATTTTAACTCCCACTTTAGACACACACACTGTATGTTAGCAGCACACACATAGCACACACACCACACAAAGTGGCGCCCCGGAGTGGGGGGGCCCGACACACTGGAGACCTCCTAGTTTACCTGCAGCACACACACAGTTCACCCACACCACCATACAGGGGTGGGGTCGGGGGAAGGGGGGCCGGTCTTCACCCGCCTGGTCCTCTCAGGGCGGCCAGGCTTGTGGGGATGCTATCGGCTGTAGTAGTGGTCGGGCATGCGGCGCTGGGGGGTCGATCGGCCGGGGAAGGGGTTACTGCGTGGTGACGGGTGGTGGGAGGCAACCAGAAGATTGTGAGTGTGTGTGCGAGAGTGTATGGGTAGGACAGACCTGGGGGCTGGCTCACTAGGATCCCCTGGGGCTCTCCCTCCCCATCCCAGAGTGCGGAGGGCACTAGGGGGGTTATGGGAGGAAGGGTTAGAGAACATGGCGGCTGAGGAGGATTGTAGAGTAGTGGTGGGGGGGTGGGGGTGGAGCTGTGGGTGCGCAGTGATCTCTGGGTTGCTGGGGTCGGGTACCGGGGCGTGCTTGCGGAGATGGGGCGCCGGTTGGGTGGTGGGGGGCTAATGGGTTCTCAGGGGCCCTGGCCTCGTCCTTGGCCCTTGTCTCGGTGTCCGGCGCCCGGTGGCCCCCATGGCTGCCGCCTGGTACGGCAAAGCGTGTCTGTCCTGTGGCCTGGGGGCCCAGACACCGCGTACGCCTGGCTGGGTTGGTGGGCAGTCCTCCCCTCCCCCCCCCTGTGTGGGTCCCGTCGCCGGGGGTGCCCCTGGCTTGGGGGTCCCCCCCCCTTTCCTGGTCTGGATGGGTAGGATCTGGTTCCTAAAGTGGCCGACAGGGCTCACACTACATAGAAAAGAAAAAACGCAACGACATTACCCGAAGCACAATGACATAACCGCAGCATTAGCATTAGCCACAGCACAACGGAAATTAGGACTTTTTTTTTCCTACCGGCGGAAAAAAACAATTCAGTTTCAAACTATTCAGCGCTCCTGAGAGCTACGTGATATTTGGACAAGATTAGGGTGTTTTTTTATTACTAGATAACGTAATCTCTTACACATATACATTTGTCTTTATTTTCGGATAGACAACAAAGAGATTCTGAACTTTTTGGCAACTCAAAATCAGATTATTCTTTGTGGAGCCGTCTTTCCAGGATTCGGTGTCGGTAAAGCGGAGTTTTTATCTGTAAAATAAGGAGCTCAGAGACACGTTTGGGTGCAGAGGAAAACTGTAGCCTTTATTTACCTTTTCATTCACATAACCTGAAGTTCATTTGTCACCTTATCACAGGTGGGCATTGAGGGCCACATTCCTGCATGTTTTCCAGCATACCCTGCTCTGGAATGATCTGATTGGCTGGACACACCTGAACCAGGTCATCAGCCATGAGTAGGGCAAGAATATCTGGAAATCATGCAGACACACCGGCCCTCGAGGCCTAGAATGGCCCACCCCTGCCTTACGTCATGAACCTGTCATCTGAACACCAATGTGGATGTAAAAAGTGTTCCATACGCCCCCTCCTCCAGATGAAACGTCCTGTTTCAACATAAAACAATAAAGATGAATGAAAATAGTCTGTTATATTAATTAATGAACCTCGGATTCAGGAACAACAGTGTGGTTTCCGTCCTGGTCGTGGAACAGTGGACCAGCTCTACACCCTATCTGGGGTGCTGGAGGGATTGTGGGAGTTCGCTCATCCAGTCCATATGTGTTTTGTGGATTTGGAGAAGGCGTTCGACCGCGTCCCCTGTGGCATCCTGTGGGGGGTGCTCTGGGAATATGGGGTCCGGGGAGCCTTACTGAGGGCTGTCCGGTCTCTGTATGACCGGAGTAGGAGCTTGGTTCGCATAGCCGGCAGTAAGTCAGACCTGTTCCCGGTCCACGTTGGACTCTGGCAGGGCTGCCCTTTATCACCGGTTCTGTTCATAGTTTTTATGGACAGAATTTCTAGGCGCAGCCAGGGGCCGGAAGGGATCTGGTTTGGGGACCACAGGATTTCCTCTCTGCTTTTTGCAGATGATGTTGTCCTGTTGGCTTCATCGAACCGGGACCTCCAGCGTGCATTGGGGCGGTTTGCGGCCGAGTGTGAAGCGGCTGGGATGAGGGTCAGCACCGCTAAATCTGAGGCCATGGTCCTTGACCGGAGAAAGGTAGTTTGCCATCTCTTGGTGGGTGGAGTGTCCTTGCCCCAGGTGGAGGAGTCTAAATACCTTGGGGTCTTGTTCACGAGTGAGGGAAGATCGGAGCGTGAGATTGACAGGCGGATCGGAGCGGCGTCCGTAGTTATGCGGTCGCTCTATTGGTCCGTCGTGGTGAAGAGAGAGCTGAGCCGAAAAGCAAAACTCTCAATTTACCGGTCGATCTACGTTCCAGTACTCACCTGTGGTCATGAGCTATGGGTCATGACCGAAAGAACGAGGTCCCGAATACAAGCGGCTGAAATGAGCTTCCTCCGTAGGGTGGCTGGGCGATCCCTTAGAGATAGGGTGAGAACTTCTTGGAATATCAGCAACTTAAATCAAGTATTACTAAAAAGTATAAATTTAAAGACGACGATTTAAAGCTACCAGATGTAGTTACCACTCTGATTAATTTTTTAATGAATAGAACTCTCTCCAAAATACACAAACTTTTATGTAATTTAGATAACAATATTGCCCTTCCAACAAAAAAATGGGATGCAGATTTGAGCATCAGCACAGATGAAAGCTTCTGGTCAGAACTTTGTCTAAACACCTTTAAACTGACAAAAAGTCCAAATCTACAGCTAATCCATCTCAAAACTCTTCACAGAATTTACTACACTGGAAAGAGGATGTTCAAGATGGGTCTCAGTAACTCAGACATTTGCGAGCACTGTGATAATAGTCTAACCGACAGTTACATGCATGCACTGTGGTTCTGCACGCCTGTCCAGGCTCTCTGGCAGCAGGTATGTGCCGATCTATCAGTCTGGCTTAAGGTTTCAATTACGGCTTCACCGTCACTTTGTGTGCTTGGTGACATGAGTGCCATCGATGTAGAAGGAGGATTAGGCTCTATCATTTTCATAACTCTTTGTATTGCTAAAAAAACTATTTTAATAAATTGGAAAAACAAGAAAAATATTAAAGCTACAAGTAGCATTTAGCGGGCCCGAGCACGTGCGACCGCATGGCACGAGCGACCGCCCCGTGAGCAACACCCTGCTCGAGCCATTCTCGTCGTTTTTTCTTGTCCATTCTGGAGCTCCAAGCTATTTTTAGTACGACAGCAGCCTGGGGGGGGGGGGGGGGGGGGGGCTGTAATCTGTTGCCTTAAGGGACAAAGACTTTTGCATATAGCATGAAAAAAATTCAAGCAATGATGATAATTGCTATCACTGTCCCTAAGGATGAGAACAATAGAACTCATTCAATTTCCACTACAATGTCTAGATGAGTGTCAGCTATGTCTGATAACTTGGCCAATTAGCTGGACCGGGATCTTGCAAAGTGCAGGTGGTTAACGTCCAGTGTGATGAGTCTGTGGACGGCAACAGTACAGCATAGCTTTTGGTTTCCACAAGAGAAGAACTCCTGACACATCTGCCCTAACAGACAATTACAAGAGGAGTTGAAATGTATAACACGGTGAAGGAGTTTTTGTGCAGAAAAAGGTACAATTAGAAAAGCTGGTAGCAGTGACTGCAGATGGGACTCCTGCTATGATCAATAGACAAACAGGTTTCATCACTCACTGTAAAGCTGACCCAGACTTTCCAAAATGTCTGCATTACTGCTGCGTCATTCACCAGCAGGCCTTATGTGCAGAAGTGATTGGCTCTGGACATATAATGACTCTTATTCTGAAAATCGTAAACAACCTCAGCTGCAAAGCTAAACAGCACAGGATTTTTAAGGTGCTATTGGAGGAGATGTCTGTTGAATATGGTGAATATGAACATTGTGAATCTGAACTTGCATTCTTGACTGACATTACTGGAAAACTAAACCACTTGATCTGCGAGCTGCAAGACAATGGCAAAACTATTTTTTTTTGACCAGCCTGCCTGAGCCAGTGTTTTTCTTGTGGGGATCTTTTCTGCCAGGGCTTGTCAGCTTGGTCAGTGGATGTTGCTGCAGTTGTCTACCTTGCTGGGACAGCTGGAGTTAAACACAGCAGCTCACGGCTCTGAAGTGGACCCCGTTGCTGTCCCAGTCTGGATGGGCACTGTGGCGATGTTCCAATGGCCAGGCTGGCTCCTGGTATAAAGAGATTCCCAAATACCATTTCCTAACCGCAGAGCCAAGGATGTGTTTACATGTTTAGGTCAAAAATGTGATGGACAGCTTCATGTTGTCTAAACATGCCACCCTGTTATTAATCCAGTTGATATGGTTCTCCATCTGTGTCTAGGTGATAGAAAAGCATTTTTTTTATATTTAGAGCTCTAAGCAAACAAACAGTTGTCTATATAAAAGAGCTTTTACAATTGTGCACTTTTAGCAGGTCTCTGAGTTCATGTGACCAATGTATGGTGGATTTTCACAGACCTTGTTTAAAACTGAAGGTGAGAGAGACTTAGAGAAATGGCTTCATTGTTCTGGAGTTCTTTGTTTCATCCACAGAAGAGTAGAATTGGTGATTGATTTTGAAAAGCTGCTGAAAAAAGTATCTTTTTCAAATTGCAATTTCTAACTTGGGTTTTACATTTTGTGTTCCATTTTTTGTGCTTTAATTGGGAAGCATTTGTTATTTGTTTGGTGTTTTTAAGGTTCTGCAAATATACACATCATTTTTTAGAGACATTTGTTATCAGTTGTGTTTGTTGATTTGTAGTTTAATTTCATTGGATGTATAGATGTCGTGTGGGGGGGAGGCTCGAGAGCAGGTAGGACCCAGGCGCAGAGACGGGAGGCAAACGGGTTCAGGGCAAGTGGGTTTATTTAACTAACAAAAAGCGCTGCAGAGCAGGATGACAAAACTAAAAACAAAAACTTACTGTGGCATGGCAAGGGACATGGACGCCAGACAAGAAGACGTGATCAACATGAGCAGAAGTTAATGGACCAGCACAGGAGGAAGGCAGAGACAAGACTTATATACAGACAGGGCAGACAAGACACAGGTGAACACGATTAGGGCAGATGGGGACCAAAGGAAGTAAAACTCAAGAAACATGACAAGACAGGAAACCTTTCAAAATAAAACAGGAAACAGAACCAAACAAGACAGAACAAGAACTAAAGCGAAAAAAAAGACAACAAACTGAAACCATGACAATAGAAAGGAAAAGAAGTTCAAACATTGATTATAAAAAAGGATATAAGAGATAAAAAAAAAAGAAAAAGGAAAAGAAAAAAGATAAAATATTGATTTAATTGCATTTTGAATGAATAAAAAACAATGATTAATAGAATCAGAATCAGAATCAGAAATCAGAAAAAGTTTTATTGCCAGGTTCAGTAGAGCGCACTTTACAAAACGAGGAATTTGACTTGGTGTATAGTGCAATTAAGAATAAGTTAAAAATTAAGTTAACAACAACAACACACTATATACAGTAGAGTAAGGTGAATTAAAGTGGGAGCACAGATGGGCTGGGATGGTGGGGCCTGTAAGTGGCACCGACAGTCCTTTGGTGGGCGGGGGGGGGGAGGGGGGGTCACCTGGGGGAGTTGGGGTACTGTTCAGCAGGCTGACTGCAGTGGGGAAGAAGCTGTTCTTGTGGCGCGAGATCCTGATGGACCGGAGCCTCTTGCCAGAAGGGAGGGGCCGAAAGAGATTATGTCCTGGATGAGAGGGGTTGGCTACAATCCTGGCTGCCCGCCTCCAGGTCCTGGAGATGTGCAGCTCCTGGAGAGACGGGAGGTGGCAGCCGATCACCTTCTCTGCTGAGTGGATGACGCGTTGCAGCTTGGGCTTGTCTCTGGCCGTGGCCGCAGCGAACCAGACTGTGATGGAGGACGTGAGGGTGGATTCGATGATGGCGGTGTAAAAGTCTACCAGCATCTTTTCAGGGAGGTGAAACTTCTTCAGCTGCCTCAGGAAGTACATCCTCTGCTGGACCTTCTTAGTGATGGAGCTGATGTTCTGCTCCCACTTGAGGTCCTGGCTGATGATGGTTCCCAGGAAGCAGAAGGACTCCACAGAGGTCACCGGGGAGTCACAGAGGATGACAGGGGGGAGGGGGGCTGGGGCCTTCCTGAAGTCCACTGTCATCTCCACTGTCTTCAGAGCATTAAGCTCCAGGTTGTTAGCGCTGCACTATGACACCAGCCTGGCTATTTCACTCCTGTAGGCCGACTCATCTCCGTCAGAGATGAGGCCGATGAGTGTGGTGTCGTCAGCAAACTTCAGGAGTTTGACAGACAGGTGACCAGCTGTGCAGCTGTTTGTGTACAGGGAGAGTAACAGGGGTGAAAGGACACAGCCCTGGGGGGATCCGGTGCTTGTGGTCCGAGTATCTGAGACGAGCTTCCCCAGCCTCACATACTGCTGTCTGTCCGTCAGGAAGTCTGTGATCCACCTGCAGGTGGAGTCAGGCACATTCATCTTGGAGAGTTTTTAATACTAAAGATGTATGAAAGACATACCGAAAAAATGTCTTTCAGTGTTTAACTGGCTGTCTTTGGATTATGCATGCCTGAGTAATGACCATTCTTACTCCTCATCTCTCTGTTCACTGCTTGCTAATTTACATAGCAGGGGTCCCAGCAGGAGGGGGCGGGGTTGTAACACGACTCCTTCAGCAGAGCCAGGCTGAGAGAGGCTTTGACATGTAAGATGTTAGATGTTAGAATGCCAGATGTTAGAATGACCAGTTCATTTTATATCTATATAAATATTCAGGTAGCTATGGGACATGTTCAGCTTTAGGTCTGTGAAAATTGGTGTCGATTGTTGAAACATAAGTTACCATAAAAAAATGTTTGTTTGGAGTCTAGACAGATTTAACACAGGTTTTTGGATGAAAAGGATTTTTTATAAATCATCTGTTACACTTTTAAGTCTGAAAAAAATATGGAAGGCAGCAAACACAGATCCCTACCGTTTTTAATTTTTTTGTGCTGATATTTGAAAGATAAGTTATGCAAAAAAATAGGTGTTTGCAGTTTTGCCTAAAAAGACGTTTTCGGACCTTTTTGGATGTAATGCTCTCTAAGATGTCACCTGTAACTTCAATCATTCTGAATTTTTTTAGGAAGCAGTAGCACATAAATGCCTATGAAAGTTGAATTCTTGGTGCTGATAACCTAAACAGAATTTATGCTAAAAATCTTTGTTCAGTCCAAAATTTCATTAAAAAAATCAAGTGATGAAGTTTCTCGTAGACCCTATAGTGTTACATATCAAAGCTGGAGGTTATTAAAGGCATCTAATTCTGAAATCTCAGCTTCCTGAGACAAACGGCTGATTTATAATAAATTTCTATTATTTGGGTGCACATAATCGACCACTTCCTGTTACGCAGGCACCGTCAGGTGTACACCCATGAAACTTTACATGATGAGAGAGGACCCTTCTGAGTATCTCCAGTTTTAATTTCATGCACATCGGACAAAGCAAAGAGAAAATACAGGGCAGAATGTGCCCAATGCAATAACTAGGTGGCGCTATAGAGCTCGTCCAAGATTGTCATATCCATGGGTTCAGAATAGAAGCTTCATCATATCCATTGAATTTCAGTGAGATTGGACAAGGAATGTGCACGTGAGAGCAATTTTTGTGTGCATAGCGAGATGCCCAACTTTGCCGCTCTGTCACGACCACACCCCCGCATTGAAAGTTATGGTTTTTTGTCAGAGTAAACTTCAATGGCTTTTCAACAGGTGGACGTCATTTTCAGGTGTGTCGGCTCATCCTACTCGGAGCAGTGATGCTCCAAGTCAAACATGTCATTTCCTCTTGCCAGCAGGTGGCGCTACACTTTTTCCAGATTCTTTCACTGCAGATGTGTTCAGAGTCAGACTACAATCATGCATATCAATTTTTGATCAGATTGGATTATGCATGGCTGAGTAATGGCCATTTTTCTTTTCATGGCGTGTTTTCGAAACAACGTCGAATTTCTACGCGCCGCCACGGTCACAAACTTCTGTAAAAACTTAAAAGCTTTGCAATTTAACATCGGACATGTGTCTAGTTTACAAAACCAAAGTTTGGAGTCATTATTCACAAATCTCTAGGAGGAGTTCGTTCTAGAAGGAGGCCTGCAAATGTCCAAAATAGAGCAAAAATGACATATTGACATCAATATAGCAGACTTCCTGTGCGACTGACAGCTTGGTACCTACAGACTTTTTTGTAGGTTTCCATCTGATGAACATGCCCTGAAAAAATCAAGCTTGTACGTTAAAGCGTATGCGGGGCGTCGGGACAAAAGTCAGTGTAGGTGGCGCTGTCGAGCCATTTTTGCGCACCCATGCCAATTTCTCATAAAATACGAAATTTTTCGCGACCCCTGATGTGTGTGCCAAATTTGGTGAGTTTTGGGGTATGTTAAAGGCCTCAAAAATGCGATTCTTCCGGCAGAAGAAAAATAATAATAATAATTAAAGCTACAAGTAGCATTTAGCGGGCCCGAGCACGTGCGACCGCATGGCACGAGCGACCGCCCCGTGAGCAACGCCCTGCTCGAGCCATTCTCGTCGTTTTTTCTTGTCCATTCTGGAGCTCCAAGCTATTGTTAATACGACAGCAGCCTGGGGGGGGGGGGGGGGGGGGGGGCTGTAATCTGTTGCCTTAAGGGACAAAGACTTTTGCATATAGCATGAAAAAAATTCAAGCAATGATGATAATTGCTATCACTGTCCCTAAGGATGAGAACAATAGAACTCATTCAATTTCCACTACAATGTCTAGATGAGTGTCAGCTATGTCTGATAACTTGGCCAATTAGCTGGACCGGGATCTTGCAAAGTGCAGGTGGTTAACGTCCAGTGTGATGAGTCTGTGGACGGCAACAGTACAGCATAGCTTTTGGTTTCCACAAGAGAAGAACTCCTGACACATCTGCCCTAACAGACAATTACAAGAGGAGTTGAAATGTATAACACGGTGAAGGAGTTTTTGTGCAGAAAAAGGTACAATTAGAAAAGCTGGTAGCAGTGACTGCAGATGGGACTCCTGCTATGATCAATAGACAAACAGGTTTCATCACTCACTGTAAAGCTGACCCAGACTTTCCAAAATGTCTGCATTACTGCTGCGTCATTCACCAGCAGGCCTTATGTGCAGAAGTGATTGGCTCTGGACATATAATGACTCTTATTCTGAAAATCGTAAACAACCTCAGCTGCAAAGCTAAACAGCACAGGATTTTTAAGGTGCTATTGGAGGAGATGTCTGTTGAATATGGTGAATATGAACATTGTGAATCTGAACTTGCATTCTTGACTGACATTACTGGAAAACTAAACCACTTGATCTGCGAGCTGCAAGACAATGGCAAAACTATTTTTTTTTGACCAGCCTGCCTGAGCCAGTGTTTTTCTTGTGGGGATCTTTTCTGCCAGGGCTTGTCAGCTTGGTCAGTGGATGTTGCTGCAGTTGTCTACCTTGCTGGGACAGCTGGAGTTAAACACAGCAGCTCACGGCTCTGTAGTGGACCCCGTTGCTGTCCCAGTCTGGATGGGCACTGTGGCGATGTTCCAATGGCCAGGCTGGCTCCTGGTATAAAGAGATTCCCAAATACCATTTCCTAACCGCAGAGCCAAGGATGTGTTTACATGTTTAGGTCAAAAATGTGATGGACAGCTTCATGTTGTCTAAACATGCCACCCTGTTATTAATCCAGTTGATATGGTTCTCCATCTGTGTCTAGGTGATAGAAAAGCATTTTTTTTATATTTAGAGCTCTAAGCAAACAAACAGTTGTCTATATAAAAGAGCTTTTACAATTGTGCACTTTTAGCAGGTCTCTGAGTTCATGTGACCAATGTATGGTGGATTTTCACAGACCTTGTTTAAAACTGAAGGTGAGAGAGACTTAGAGAAATGGCTTCATTGTTCTGGAGTTCTTTGTTTCATCCACAGAAGAGTAGAATTGGTGATTGATTTTGAAAAGCTGCTGAAAAAAGTATCTTTTTCAAATTGCAATTTCTAACTTGGGTTTTACATTTTGTGTTCCATTTTTTGTGCTTTAATTGGGAAGCATTTGTTATTTGTTTGGTGTTTTTAAGGTTCTGCAAATATACACATCATTTTTTAGAGACATTTGTTATCAGTTGTGTTTGTTGATTTGTAGTTTAATTTCATTGGATGTATAGATGTCGTGTGGGGGGGAGGCTCGAGAGCAGGTAGGACCCAGGCGCAGAGACGGGAGGCAAACGGGTTCAGGGCAAGTGGGTTTATTTAACTAACAAAAAGCGCTGCAGAGCAGGATGACAAAACTAAAAACAAAAACTTACTGTGGCATGGCAAGGGACATGGACGCTAGACAAGAAGACGTGATCAACATGAGCAGAAGTTAATGGACCAGCACAGGAGGAAGGCAGAGACAAGACTTATATACAGACAGGGCAGACAAGACACAGGTGAACACGATTAGGGCAGATGGGGACCAAAGGAAGTAAAACTCAAGAAACATGACAAGACAGGAAACCTTTCAAAATAAAACAGGAAACAGAACCAAACAAGACAGAACAAGAACTAAAGCGAAAAAAAAGACAACAAACTGAAACCATGACAATAGAAAGGAAAAGAAGTTCAAACATTGATTATAAAAAAGGATATAAGAGATAAAAAAAAAAAGAAAAAGGAAAAGAAAAAAGATAAAATATTGATTTAATTGCATTTTGAATGAATAAAAAACAATGATTAATAGAATCAGAATCAGAATCAGGAATCAGAAAAAGTTTTATTGCCAGGTTCAGTAGAGCGCACTTTACAAAACGAGGAATTTGACTTGGTGTATAGTGCAATTAAGAATAAGTTAAAAATTAAGTTAACAACAACAACACACTATATACAGTAGAGTAAGGTGAATTAAAGTGGGAGCACAGATGGGCTGGGATGGTGGGGCCTGTAAGTGGCACCGACAGTCCTTTGGTGGGCGGGGGGGGAGGGGGGGTCACCTGGGGGAGTTGGGGTTCTGTTCAGCAGGCTGGCTGCAGTGGGGAAGAAGCTGTTCTTGTGGCGCGAGGTCCTGGTCCTTATGGACCGGAGCCTCTTGCCAGAAGGGAGGGGCCGAAAGAGATTATGTCCTGGATGAGAGGGGTTGGCTACAATCCTGGCTGCCCGCCTCCAGGTCCTGGAGATGTGCAGCTCCTGGAGAGACGGGAGGTGGCAGCCGATCACCTTCTCTGCTGAGTGGATGACGCGTTGCAGCTTGGCCTTGTCTCTGGCCGTGGCCGCAGCGAACCAGACTGTGATGGAGGACGTGAGGGTGGATTCGATGATGGCGGTGTAAAAGTCTACCAGCATCTTTTCAGGGAGGTGAAACTTCTTCAGCTGCCTCAGGAAGTACATCCTCTGCTGGACCTTCTTAGTGATGGAGCTGATGTTCTGCTCCCACTTGAGGTCCTGGCTGATGATGGTTCCCAGGAAGCAGAAGGACTCCACAGAGGTCACCGGGGAGTCACAGAGGATGACAGGGGGGAGGGGGGCTGGGGCCTTCCTGAAGTCCACTGTCATCTCCACTGTCTTCAGAGCATTAAGCTCCAGGTTGTTAGCGCTGCACTATGACACCAGCCTGGCTATTTAACTCCTGTAGGCCGACTCATCTCCGTCAGAGATGAGGCCGATGAGTGTGGTGTCGTCAGCAAACTTCAGGAGTTTGACAGACAGGTGACCAGCTGTGCAGCTGTTTGTGTACAGGGAGAGTAACAGGGGTGAAAGGACACAGCCCTGGGGGGATCCGGTGCTTGTGGTCCGAGTATCTGAGACGAGCTTCCCCAGCCTCACATACTGCTGTCTGTCCGTCAGGAAGTCTGTGATCCACCTGCAGGTGGAGTCAGGCACATTCATCTTGGAGAGTTTTTAATACTAAAGATGTATGAAAGACATACCGAAAAAATATGTCTTTCAGTGTTTAACTGGCTGTCTTTGGATTATGCATGCCTGAGTAATGACCATTCTTACTCCTCATCTCTCTGTTCACTGCTTGCTAATTTACATAGCAGGGGTCCCAGCAGGAGGGGGCGGGGTTGTAACACGACTCCTTCAGCAGAGCCAGGCTGAGAGAGGCTTTGACATGTAAGATGTTAGATGTTAGAATGCCAGATGTTAGAATGACCAGTTCATTTTATATCTATGAAAATATTCAGGGAGCTATGGGACATGTTCAGCTTTAGGTCTGTGAAAATTGGTGTCGATTGTTGAAACATAAGTTACCATAAAAAAATGTTTGTTTGGAGTCTAGACAGATTTAACACAGGTTTTTGGATGAAAAGGATTTTTTATAAATCATCTGTTACACTTTTAAGTCTGAAAAAAATATGGAAGGCAGCAAACACAGATCCCTACCGTTTTTAATTTTTTTGTGCTGATATTTGAAAGATAAGTTATGCAAAAAAATAGGTGTTTGCAGTTTTGCCTAAAAAGACGTTTTCGGACCTTTTTGGATGTAATGCTCTCTAAGATGTCACCTGTAACTTCAATCATTCTGAATTTTTTTAGGAAGCAGTAGCACATAAATGCCTATGAAAGTTGAATTCTTGGTGCTGATAACCTAAACAGAATTTATGCTAAAAATCTTTGTTCAGTCCAAAATTGCATAGGAAAAACACCGGTATGAAGTTTCTCGTAGACCCTATAGTGCTATCTATCAAAGTTGGAGATTTGTAAGAGGCATCTAACTCTGAAATCTCAGCTTCCTGAGACAAACGGCTGATTTGCTATGAAGCTTTGTTTTATGAGTAAGTGCAATTGACCACTTCCTGTTTGGGGGGGCCTTATGAAGGCACCGTCAGATGTACACCCATGAAATTTTAGATGATGAGAGAGGACCTTTCTGAGTATCTCCAGTTTTAATTTCATGCACGTCGGACGAAGCGCAGAGAAAAGATAGGGAAGAATGCGACAAAAACTGTTTTTTTCAATAACTAGGTGGCGCTATGGAGCTCGTCCAGAATTGTCATATCCATGGGTTCAGAAAGGAAACCTCATCATATCCATTGAATTTCAGTGAGATTGGACAACGAATGTGCACGTGAGAGCAACTTTTGTGTGCATGGCGAGACGCCCAACTTCGCCGCTCTGTCACGACCACACCCCCGCATTGAAAGTTATGGCTTTTTATCAGAGTAAACTTCAATGGCTTTTCAACAGGTGGACATCATTTTGAGGTGTGTCGGCTCATCCTAATTGGAGCAGTGATGCTCCAAGTAAAACATGTCATTTCCTTTTGCCAGCAGGTGGCGCTACACCTGTTCTGGATTTTTCCACTTCTGATGTGGTCAGATTCAGACTACAATCATGCATATCAATTTTGGATCAGATTGGATTATGCATGGCTGAGTAATGGCCATTTTCCTTTTCATGGCGTGTTTTCGAAACGACCTCCAAGTTCGACGCGCCGCCACGGTCACAAACAACCGTAAAAACTTAAAAGCTTCGCAATTTAACATCGGACATGTGTCTAGTTTACAAAACCAAAGTTTGGAGTCATTACTCCAAAATCTCTAGGAGGAGTTCGTTCTAGAGCGAGGCCTGCAAATGTCCAAAATGAAGCAAAAATGACATATTGACCTCAATATATCAGACTTCCTGTGCGAGTGACAGGTGGGTCCTTTCAGACTTTTTTGTAGGTCTCCATCTGAAGAACATGCCCTGTAAAAATCAAGCTTATACGTTGAAGCCTATGCGGGGCGTCGGGACAAAAGTCACTGTAGGTGGCGCTATCGAGCCGTTTTTGTGCGCCCATGCCAATCTCCTATAAAATACGAAATTTTTCGCGACTCTTGATGTGTGTGCCAAATTTGGTGAGTTTTGGGGTATGTTAAAGGCCTCAAAAAGGCGACTCTTCCGGTAGAATAATAATAATAATAATAATTAAAGCTACAAGTAGCATTTAGCGGGCCCGAGCACGTGCGACCGCATGGCACGAGCGACCGCCCCGTGAGCAACGCCCTGCTCGAGCCATTCTCGTCGTTTTTTCTTGTCCATTCTGGAGCTCCAAGCTATTGTTAATACGACAGCAGCCTGGGGGGGGGGGGGGGGGGGGGGGGGCTGTAATCTGTTGCCTTAAGGGACAAAGACTTTTGCATATAGCATGAAAAAAATTCAAGCAATGATGATAATTGCTATCACTGTCCCTAAGGATGAGAACAATAGAACTCATTCAATTTCCACTACAATGTCTAGATGAGTGTCAGCTATGTCTGATAACTTGGCCAATTAGCTGGACCGGGATCTTGCAAAGTGCAGGTGGTTAACGTCCAGTGTGATGAGTCTGTGGACGGCAACAGTACAGCATAGCTTTTGGTTTCCACAAGAGAAGAACTCCTGACACATCTGCCCTAACAGACAACTACAAGAGGAGTTGAAATGTATAACACGGTGAAGGAGTTTTTGTGCAGAAAAAGGTACAATTAGAAAAGCTGGTAGCAGTGACTGCAGATGGGACTCCTGCTATGATCAATAGACAAACAGGTTTCATCACTCACTGTAAAGCTGACCCAGACTTTCCAAAATGTCTGCATTACTGCTGCGTCATTCACCAGCAGGCCTTATGTGCAGAAGTGATTGGCTCTGGACATATAATGACTCTTATTCTGAAAATCGTAAACAACCTCAGCTGCAAAGCAAAACAGCACAGGATTTTTAAGGTGCTATTGGAGGAGATGTCTGTTGAATATGGTGAATATGAACATTGTGAATCTGAACTTGCATTCTTGACTGACATTACTGGAAAACTAAACCACTTGATCTGCGAGCTGCAAGACAATGGCAAAACTATTTTTTTTTGACCAGCCTGCCTGAGCCAGTGTTTTTCTTGTGGGGATCTTTTCTGCCAGGGCTTGTCAGCTTGGTCAGTGGATGTTGCTGCAGTTGTCTACCTTGCTGGGACAGCTGGAGTTAAACACAGCAGCTCACGGCTCTGAAGTAGACCCCGTTGCTGTCCCAGTCTGGATGGGCACTGTGGCGATGTTCCAATGGCCAGGCTGGCTCCTGGTATAAAGAGATTCCCAAATACCATTTCCTAACCGCAGAGCCAAGGATGTGTTTACATGTTTAGGTCAAAAATGTGATGGACAGCTTCATGTTGTCTAAACATGCCACCCTGTTATTAATCCAGTTGATATGGTTCTCCATCTGTGTCTAGGTGATAGAAAAGCATTTTTTTTATATTTAGAGCTCTAAGCAAACAAACAGTTGTCTATATAAAAGAGCTTTTACAATTGTGCACTTTTAGCAGGTCTCTGAGTTCATGTGACCAATGTATGGTGGATTTTCACAGACCTTGTTTAAAACTGAAGGTGAGAGAGACTTAGAGAAATGGCTTCATTGTTCTGGAGTTCTTTGTTTCATCCACAGAAGAGTAGAATTGGTGATTGATTTTGAAAAGCTGCTGAAAAAAGTATCTTTTTCAAATTGCAATTTCTAACTTGGGTTTTACATTTTGTGTTCCATTTTTTGTGCTTTAATTGGGAAGCATTTGTTATTTGTTTGGTGTTTTTAAGGTTCTGCAAATATACACATCATTTTTTAGAGACATTTGTTATCAGTTGTGTTTGTTGATTTGCAGTTTAATTTCATTGGATGTATAGATGTCATGTGGGGGGGAGGCTCGAGAGCAGGTAGGACCCAGGCGCAGAGACGGGAGGCAAACGGGTTCAGGGCAAGTGGGTTTATTTAACTAACAAAAAGCGCTGCAGAGCAGGATGACAAAACTAAAAACAAAAACTTACTGTGGCATGGCAAGGGACATGGACGCCAGACAAGAAGACGTGATCAACATGAGCAGAAGTTAATGGACCAGCACAGGAGGAAGGCAGAGACAAGACTTATATACAGACAGGGCAGACAAGACACAGGTGAACACGATTAGGGCAGATGGGGACCAAAGGAAGTAAAACTCAAGAAACATGACAAGACAGGAAACCTTTCAAAATAAAACAGGAAATAGAACCAAACAAGACAGAACAAGAACTAAAGCGAAAAAAAAGACAACAAACTGAAACCATGACAATAGAAAGGAAAAGAAGTTCAAACATTGATTATAAAAAAGGATATAAGAGATAAAAAAAAAGAAAAAGGAAAAGAAAAAAGATAAAATATTGATTTAATTGCATTTTGAATGAATAAAAAACAATGATTAATAGAATCAGAATCAGAATCAGAAATCAGAAAAAGTTTTATTGCCAGGTTCAGTAGAGCGCACTTTACAAAACGAGGAATTTGACTTGGTGTATAGTGCAATTAAGAATAAGTTAAAAAATAAGTTAACAACAACAACACACTATATACAGTAGAGTAAGGTGAATTAAAGTGGGAGCACAGATGGGCTGGGATGGTGGGGCCTGTAAGTGGCACCGACAGTCCTTTGGTGGGCGGGGGGGGAGGGGGGGTCACCTGGGGGAGTTGGGGTTCTGTTCAGCAGGCTGGCTGCAGTGGGGAAGAAGCTGTTCTTGTGGCGCGAGGTCCTGGTCCTGATGGACCGGAGCCTCTTTCCAGAAGGGAGGGGCCGAAAGAGATTATGTCCTGGATGAGAGGGGTTGGCTACAATCCTGGCTGCCCGCCTCCAGGTCCTGGAGATGTGCAGCTCCTGGAGAGACGGGAGGTGGCAGCCGATCACCTTCTCTGCTGAGTGGATGACGCGTTGCAGCTTGGCCTTGTCTCTGGCCGTGGCCGCAGCGAACCAGACTGTGATGGAGGACGTGAGGGTGGATTCGATGATGGCGGTGTAAAAGTCTACCAGCATCTTTTCAGGGAGGTGAAACTTCTTCAGCTGCCTCAGGAAGTACATCCTCTGCTGGACCTTCTTAGTGATGGAGCTGATGTTCTGCTCCCACTTGAGGTCCTGGCTGATGATGGTTCCCAGGAAGCAGAAGGACTCCACAGAGGTCACCGGGGAGTCACAGAGGATGACAGGGGGGAGGGGGGCTGGGGCCTTCCTGAAGTCCACTGTCATCTCCACTGTCTTCAGAGCATTAAGCTCCAGGTTGTTAGCGCTGCACTATGACACCAGCCTGGCTATTTCACTCCTGTAGGCCGACTCATCTCCGTCAGAGATGAGGCCGATGAGTGTGGTGTCGTCAGCAAACTTCAGGAGTTTGACAGACAGGTGACCAGCTGTACAGCTGTTTGTGTACAGGGAGAGTAACAGGGGTGAAAGGACACAGCCCTGGGGGGATCCGGTGCTTGTGGTCCGAGTATCTGAGACGAGCTTCCCCAGCCTCACATACTGCTGTCTGTCCGTCAGGAAGTCTGTGATCCACCTGCAGGTGGAGTCAGGCACATTCATCTTGGAGAGTTTTTAATACTAAAGATGTATGAAAGACATACCGAAAAAATATGTCTTTCAGTGTTTAACTGGCTGTCTTTGGATTATGCATGCCTGAGTAATGGCCATTCTTACTCCTCATCTCTCTGTTCACTGCTTGCTAATTTACATAGGAGCAGGGGTCCCACCAGGAGGGGGCGGGGTTGTAACACGACTCCTTCAGCAGAGCCAGGCTGAGAGAGGCTTTGACATGTAAGATGTTAGATGTTAGAATGACCAGTTCATTTTATATCTATGAAAATATTCAGGGAGCTATGGGACATGTTTAGCTATAGGTCTGTGAAAATTGGTGTCGATTGTTGAAACATAAGTTACCATAAAAAAATGTTTGTTTGGAGTCTAGACAGATTTAACACAGGTTTTTGGATGAAAAAGGATTTTTTATAAATCATCTGTTACACTTTTAAGTCTGAAAAAAATATGGAAGGCAGCAAACACAGATCCCTACCGTTTTAAATTTTTTTGTGCTGATATTTGAAAGATAAGTTATGCAAAAAAATAGGTGTTTGCAGTTTTGCCTAAAAAGACGTTTTCGGACCTTTTTGGATGAAATGATGTCTAAAAGTTCACCTGTAATTTCAATAATTCTGAATTTTTTTAGGAAGCAGTAGCACATAAATGCCTATGAAAGTTGAATTCTTGGTGCTGATAACCTAAACAGAATTTATGCTAAAAATCTTTGTTCAGTCCAAAATTTCATTAAAAAAATCAAGTGATGAAGTTTCTCGTAGACCCTATAGTGTTACATATCAAAGCTGGAGGTTATTAAAGGCATCTAATTCTGAAATCTCAGCTTCCTGAGACAAACGGCTGATTTATAATAAATTTCTATTATTTGGGTGCACATAATCGACCACTTCCTGTTACGCAGGCACCGTCAGGTGTACACCCATGAAACTTTACATGATGAGAGAGGACCCTTCTGAGTATCTCCAGTTTTAATTTCATGCACATCGGACAAAGCAAAGAGAAAATACAGGGCAGAATGTGCCCAATGCAATAACTAGGTGGCGCTATAGAGCTCGTCCAAGATTGTCATATCCATGGGTTCAGAATAGAAGCTTCATCATATCCATTGAATTTCAGTGAGATTGGACAAGGAATGTGCACGTGAGAGCAACTTTTGTGTGCATAGCGAGATGCCCAACTTTGCCGCTCTGTCACGACCACACCCCCGCATTGAAAGTTATGGTTTTTTGTCAGAGTAAACTTCAATGGCTTTTCAACAGGTGGACGTCATTTTAAGGTGTGTCGGCTCATCCTACTCGGAGTAGTGATGCTCCAAGTAAAACATGTCATTTCCTCTTGCCAGCAGGTGGCGCTACACTTTTTCCAGATTTTTTCACTGCAGATGTGTTCAGAGTCAGACTACAATCATGCACATCAATTTTGGATCAGATTGGATTATGCATGGCTGAGTAATGGCCATTTTTCTTTTCATGGCGTGTTTTCGAAACGACCTCCAATTTTGACGCGCCGCCATGGTCACAAACATCCATAAAAACTTAAAAGCTTTGCAATTTAACATCGGACATGTGTTTAGTTTACAAAACCAAAGTTTGGAGTCATTACTCTCAAATCTCTAGGAGGAGTTCGTTCTAGAGCGAGGCCTGCAAATGACCAAAATACAGCAAAAATGACATATTGTCATCAAAATATCAGACTTCCTGTGCAACTGACAGCTTGGTCCCAAGAGACTTTTTTGTAGGTTTCTATCTGATGAACATGTCCTGTTAAAATCAAGCTTGTATGTCAAAGCATATGCGGGGGCTCGGGACAAATGTCACTGTAGGTGGCGCTGTCGAGCCGTTTTTGTGCGCCCATGCCAATCTCCTGTAAAATACGAAATTTTTCGCGACTCCTGATGTGTGTGCCAAATTTGGTGAGTTTTGGGGTATGTTAAAGGCCTCAAAAAGGCGACTCTTCCGTCGGAAGAAAAAGAATAATAATAATAATTAAAGCCGCAAGCGGCGTTGTATGGCCCGCAGACGCATCCCGCCTTCCACGCCCAATTCTACGCAACACCGCGGCCCTCACCGCCCTCACCGCCCACAAATTAAAAGCTAGTCAAGGCTGGATTTGCTAATAATGCTAACTATGCTAACTATGCTAATGTGACTAAAAGTCCTAGCATAGCGATTAGCATAATCAACTCTCTCAGAAAAACACATTACCTAAAATGCTAATTTATGCTAACTATGCTAGCTATCCTAACATTGCTAAAATTACTAACATTGCGATCAGCATCATCAACTGACTCAGAAAAACACATTTCCTAAAATGCTAGTTATGCTAACTATGCTAGCTATGCTAATGTGGCTAAAAGTGCTAGCATTACAATCAGCATCATCAACTGACTCAGAAAAACACATTACCTAAAATGCTAATTATGCTAACTATGCTAGTTATGCTAACATATCTAAAAGTGCTAGCATAGCGATCAGCATCATCAACTGACTCAGAAAAACACATTACCTAAAATGCTAATTTATGCTAACTATGCTAGCTATCCTAACATTGCTAAAATTACTAACATTGCGATCAGCATCATCAACTGACTCAGAAAAACACATTTCCTAAAATGCTAGTTATGCTAACTATGCTATCTATGCTAATGTGGCTAAAAGTGCTAGCATAGCGATCAGCATCATCAACTGACTCAGAAAAACATTACCTAAAATGCTAATTATGCTAACTATGCTAGTTATGCTAACATAGCTAAAAGTGCTAGCATAGCGATCAGCATCATCAACTGACTCAGAAAAACACATTCCTCCATTGGTGAGAGTTATATGTCATAAGTTGCTAAAAAACCCACTTTTTCCAAAATGGCGGCTTTTCTGTTGATTTTATCTCCATAGCAACCATTTTATGTTTTGGTCCCCTCGGGAGGACGAACAGATTGACGTCAGTTTCGGACAAATCGGTAAAAGTAAACTTTTTGTCGTCCTTAGCAACAGTGGTTTTATGCTAACCACGCCCACATTCCTTATATGTCCATATCCAGTGTTTTTCAATGTAATCTGTTTCAGGTATGAATGCATGCATTCAATTTTCACTCTATTGTATTGAAATGCATGGGAGTTATAACACTGCGCCACTTTGCTGGCTTGCCACACGCATGCCGTTCAAAATCTACAACTTCTAATTGCAACATTTTTTCCACAGTAGCTTGCCATTGATGCCCAAAAGGTTTCGAGACAATCGATGAAAATTCCAACGACAAGTTTACGTTTGAATCCAGTGGTAAAGGTGTTTTTTATAGAAAATTCAAGATGGCCGCCTTTTCCCGAGGTCAAAGGTCGACGAAACTCCAGAGGTGATTGTAGACTAACGCTAGGGACATGCGCGTCAAATTTCGTGAAAATGGCTCGAAAAAAAGTTCATTTTTCCATATTGTGTAAAAACGCGAAAAACTCAAAATGGCAGATTTTGGCACAAAATGGCCGCCAAACCGTAGGTCGTGTCGCCATCACGTAATGATTTCAAAACTTTCTTTGGATATACCCGACAAAGTTATCTGGGTTTCGTTAGCCGATTCTTAAAAATAAAATCCGATTTTTTTTTTTTTTTGCCGAGTCAGCACTTTTTTTTGCGATCGTTTTTTGTTTACCACGGCCACATTCCTTTCTCGATTTTGTTGTATGTGACATCGTTTTGTTCAGTGTGGGCCAGGGTATCGCATATTTCAGTTTCAGGCTATTCCGATAAAATATGTGCGAGCTAGCTAAAATGGCGACGGTTGCGAATTCGCCACGCGCACGCCTTTCAAATTCTACAACTTCTAATTCCAACATTTTGTCCACAGTAGCTTGCCATTGATGCCCGAGAAGTTTCAAAAAGATCGCTAAAAATCCCTAGGACGAGTTTTCGTTTATATACGTTACTAAAGGTGCTTTTTTAAGAAAATTCAAGATGGCCGCCCCTTCCCAAGGTCAAAGGTCAACGAAACTTCTTTGGTTATAGTAGAATCAGGGTCTTGGAATATGTGTGCAATTTCGTGAAAATCGCTTAAATAAAAGTGTCGTTTTCCCATATTGTCAAAAAACACGAAAATCGCCATTTCTCTGAGTTCGCCACAAAATGGCCGCCAAGCCGTAGGTCGTGTGGCCATCCCATAATGATTTAAAAACTTCTTTGGGATATTTCCAACACGCGTGTTTTGGTTTCATAGCTCTATTTCGAAATATTTTTTTTTGGCCCCATAAAGAGATTTCGGCCCATTCATTTTTTTTACGGGAACGCTCGCTGTGATGTCATCGATTTCGGGGGGGTGACGTTCTCTTTGCCGAAAATTCATTTTCAATTTATCCCAGGTGTGTGCCAATTTTGGTGAGTTTTCGGGTATGTGGCGGGGGTCAAATTTGAGCTCAACGGATCCGTTAGAAACGGGAATAATAATAATAATAATTAAAGCCGCAAGCGGCGTTGTATGGCCCGCAGACGCATCCCGCCTTCCACGCCCAATTCTACGCAACACCGCGGCCCTCACCGCCCTCACCGCCCACAAATTAAAAGCTAGTCAAGGCTGGATTTGCTAATAATGCTAACTATGCTAACTATGCTAATGTGACTAAAAGTCCTAGCATAGCGATTAGCATAATCAACTCTCTCAGAAAAACACATTACCTAAAATGCTAATTTATGCTAACTATGCTAGCTATCCTAACATTGCTAAAATTACTAACATTGCGATCAGCATCATCAACTGACTCAGAAAAACACATTTCCTAAAATGCTAGTTATGCTAACTATGCTAGCTATGCTAATGTGGCTAAAAGTGCTAGCATTACAATCAGCATCATCAACTGACTCAGAAAAACACATTACCTAAAATGCTAATTATGCTAACTATGCTAGTTATGCTAACATAGCTAAAAGTGCTAGCATAGCGATCAGCATCATCAACTGACTCAGAAAAACACATTACCTAAAATGCTAATTTATGCTAACTATGCTAGCTATCCTAACATTGCTAAAATTACTAACATTGCGATCAGCATCATCAACTGACTCAGAAAAACACATTTCCTAAAATGCTAGTTATGCTAACTATGCTATCTATGCTAATGTGGCTAAAAGTGCTAGCATAGCGATCAGCATCATCAACTGACTCAGAAAAACATTACCTAAAATGCTAATTATGCTAACTATGCTAGTTATGCTAACATAGCTAAAAGTGCTAGCATAGCGATCAGCATCATCAACTGACTCAGAAAAACACATTCCTCCATTGGTGAGAGTTATATGTCATAAGTTGCTAAAAAACCCACTTTTTCCAAAATGGCGGCTTTTCTGTTGATTTTATCTCCATAGCAACCATTTTATGTTTTGGTCCCCTCGGGAGGACGAACAGATTGACGTCAGTTTCGGACAAATCGGTAAAAGTAAACTTTTTGTCGTCCTTAGCAACAGTGGTTTTATGCTAACCACGCCCACATTCCTTATATGTCCATATCCAGTGTTTTTCAATGTAATCTGTTTCAGGTATGAATGCATGCATTCAATTTTCACTCTATTGTATTGAAATGCATGGGAGTTATAACACTGCGCCACTTTGCTGGCTTGCCACACGCATGCCGTTCAAAATCTACAACTTCTAATTGCAACATTTTTTCCACAGTAGCTTGCCATTGATGCCCAAAAGGTTTCGAGACAATCGATGAAAATTCCAACGACAAGTTTACGTTTGAATCCAGTGGTAAAGGTGTTTTTTATAGAAAATTCAAGATGGCCGCCTTTTCCCGAGGTCAAAGGTCGACGAAACTCCAGAGGTGATTGTAGACTAACGCTAGGGACATGCGCGTCAAATTTCGTGAAAATGGCTCGAAAAAAAGTTCATTTTTCCATATTGTGTAAAAACGCGAAAAACTCAAAATGGCAGATTTTGGCACAAAATGGCCGCCAAACCGTAGGTCGTGTCGCCATCACGTAATGATTTCAAAACTTTCTTTGGATATACCCGACAAAGTTATCTGGGTTTCGTTAGCCGATTCTTAAAAATAAAATCCGAAAAAAGTTTTTTTTGCCGAGTCAGCACTTTTTTTTGCGATCGTTTTTTGTTTACCACGGCCACATTCCTTTCTCGATTTTGTTGTATGTGACATCGTTTTGTTCAGTGTGGGCCAGGGTATCGCATATTTCAGTTTCAGGCTATTCCGATAAAATATGTGCGAGCTAGCTAAAATGGCGACGGTTGCGAATTCGCCACGCGCACGCCTTTCAAATTCTACAACTTCTAATTCCAACATTTTGTCCACAGTAGCTTGCCATTGATGCCCGAGAAGTTTCAAAAAGATCGCTAAAAATCCCTAGGACGAGTTTTCGTTTATATACGTTACTAAAGGTGCTTTTTTAAGAAAATTCAAGATGGCCGCCCCTTACCAAGGTCAAAGGTCAACGAAACTTCTTTGGTTATAGTAGAATCAGGGTCTTGGAATATGTGTGCAATTTCGTGAAAATCGCTTAAATAAAAGTGTCGTTTTCCCATATTGTCAAAAAACACGAAAATCGCCATTTCTCTGAGTTCGCCACAAAATGGCCGCCAAGCCGTAGGTCGTGTGGCCATCCCATAATGATTTAAAAACTTCTTTGGGATATTTCCAACACGCGTGTTTTGGTTTCATAGCTCTATTTCGAAATATTTTTTTTTGGCCCCATAAAGAGATTTCGGCCCATTCATTTTTTTTACGGGAACGCTCGCTGTGATGTCATCGATTTCGGGGGGGTGACGTTCTCTTTGCCGAAAATTCATTTTCAATTTATCCCAGGTGTGTGCCAATTTTGGTGAGTTTTCGGGTATGTGGCGGAGGTCAAATTTGAGCTCAACGGATCCGTTAGAAACGGGAATAATAATAATAATTAAAGCCGCAAGCGGCGTTGTATGGCCCGCAGACGCAACCCGCCTTCCACGCCCAACTCTACGCACCACCGCTGACCTCACCGCCCTAACAGCCCTGCAAATTAAAAGCTAGTCAAGGCTGGATTTGCTAATTATGCTAACAATGCTAACTATGCTAATGTGGCTAAAAGTGCTAGCATAGCGATCAACATCATCAACTGACTCAGAAAAACACATTACCTAAAATGCTAATTATGCTAACTATGCTAGCTATGCTAATGTGGCTAAAAGTGCTAGCATAGCGATCAGCATCATCAACTGACTCAGAAAAACACATTACCTAAAATGCTAATTATGCTAACTATGCTAGCTATGCTAATGTGGCTAAAAGTGCTAGCATAGCGATCAGCATCATCAACTGACTCAGAAAAACACATTACCTAAAATGCTAATTATGCTAACTATGCTAACTATGCTAATGTGGCTAAAAGTGCTAGCATAGCGATCAGCATCATCAACTGACTCAGAAAAATACATTACCTAAAATGCTAATTATGCTAACTATGCTAACTATGCTAATGTGGCTGAAAGTGCTAGCATAGCGATCAGCATCATCAACTGACTCAGAAAAACACATTACCTAAAATGCTAATTATGCTAACTATGCTAGTTATGCTAACATAGCTAAAAGTGCTAGCATAGCGATCAGCATCATCAACTGACTCAGAAAAACACATTCCTCCATTGGTAAGAGTTATATGTCATAAGTTGCTAAAAAACCCACTTTTTCCAAAATGGCGGCTTTTCTGTTGATTTTATCTCCATAGCAACCATTTTATGTTTTGGTCCCCTCGGAAGGACGAACAGATTGACTTCAGTTTCGGACAAATCGGTAAAAGTAAACTTTTTGTCGTCCTTAGCAACAGTGGTTTTATGCTAACCACGCCCACATTCCTTATATGTCCATATCCAGTGTTTTTCAATGTAATCTGTTTCAGGCATGAATGCATGCATTCAATTTTCACTGTATTGTATTGAAATGCATGGGAGTTATAACAGTGCGCCACTTTGCTAGCTCGCCACGCGCACGCCGTTTAAAATCTACAACTTCTAATTCCAACATTTTTTCCACAGGAGCTTGCCGTTGATGCCCAAAAAGTTTCGAGACGATCGATGAAAATTCCAACGACAAGTTTACGTTTGAATCCGGTGGTAAAGGTGTTTTTTATAGAAAATTCAAGATGGCCGCCTTTTCCCGAGGTCAAAGGTCGACGAAACTCCAGAGGTGATTATACACTTACGCTAGGGACATGCGAGTCAAATTTCGTCAAAATCGCTCGAAAAAAAGTTCATTTTTCCATATTGTGTAAAAACGCGAAAAACGCAAAATGGTAGATTTTGGCACAAAATGGCCGCCAAACCGTAGGTCGTGTCGCCATCACGTAATGATTTCAAAACTTTCTTTGGATATACCCGACAAAGTTATCTGAGTTTCGTTAGCCGATTCTTAAAAATAAAATCCGAAATTTTTTTTTTTAGCCGAGTCAGCACTTTTTTTTGCGACGGTTTTTTGTTTACCACGGCCACATTCCTTTATCGATTTTGTCGTGCGTGACATCGTTTTGTTCAGTGTGGGCCAGGGTATCGCATATTTCAGTTTCAGGCTATTCCGATAAAATATGTGCGAGCTAGGTAAAATGGCGACGGTTGCGAATTCGCCACGCGCACGCGTTTCAAATTCTACAACTTCTAATTCCAACATTTTGTCCACAGTAGCTTGGCATTGATGCCCGAGAAGTTTCAAAAAGATCGATAAAAATCCCTAGGACGAGTTTTCGTTTGTATCCGTCAATAAAGGTGCTTTTTTATGAAAATTCAAGATGGCCGCCCCTTCCCAAGGTCATAGGTCAACAAAACTTCTTTGGTAGTTGTAGAATCGTGTTTGTGGCATGTGTATGAAATTTCGTGAAAATCGCTTGAACAAAAGTGTCGTTTTCCCATATTGTGAAAAAACACGAAAATCGCCATTTCTCTGAGTTCGCCACAAAATGGCCGCCAAGCCGTAGGTCGTGTGGCCATCCCATAATGATTTCATAACTTCTTTGGGATATCTCCAACACGCGTGTTTTGGTTTCGTAACTGTATTTCAAAATATTTTTTTTTGGCCCCATAAGCGATTTTCGGCCCATTCATTTTTTTTACGGGATCGCTCGCCGTGATGTCATCGACTTCGGGGGGGTGGCGTTCTCTTTGCCGAAAATTCATTTTCAATTTATCCCAGGTGTGTGCCAATTTTGGTGAGTTTTCGGGTATGTGGCGGGGGTCAAAATTAAGCTCAAAGACGCCGTTAGTGTGCAAGAAGAATAATAATAATTAAAGCCGCAAGCGGCGTTGTATGGCCCGCAGACGCAACCCGCCTTCCACGCCCAACTCTACGCACCACCGCCCTCACCGCCCTCACTGCCCACTTTTGATAATGGCTAGTCAAAACGGCATATGCTAATTATGCTAGCTATGCTAATTTGGCTAAAAGTTTTAGCATTGCGATCAGCATCATCAACTGACTCAGAAAAACACATTACTTAAAATGCTAATTATGCTAACTATGCTAGCTATGCTAATGTGGCTAAAAGTGCTAGCATTGTGATCAGCACCATCAACTGACTCAGAAAAACACATTACCTAAAATGCTAATTATGCTAACTATGCTAGCTATGCTAATGTGGCTAAAAGTGCTAGCATAGCGATCAGCATCATTAACTGACTCAGAAAAACACATTACCTGAAATGCTAATTATGCTAACTATGCTAGCTATGCTAACATAGCTAAAAGTGCTAGCATAGCGATCAGCATCATCAACTGACTCAGAAAAACACATTCCTCCATTGATGAGAGCTATATGTCATATGTTGGTAAAAAAAAAAACCTTTTCCAAAATGGCGGCTTTTTTGTTAATTTTATCTCCATAGCAACCATTTTATGTTTTGGTCCCCTCGAGAGGACGAACAGATTGACGTCAGTTTTGGACAAATCCGTAAAAGTAAATTTTTTTTTGTCCTTAGCAACAGTGGTTTTATGCTAACCACGCCCACATTCCTTATATGTCCATATCCAGTGTTTTTCAATGTATTCTGTTTCAGGCATTAATGCATGCATTAAATTTTCACTGTTTAGTATTGAAATGCATGGGAGTTATAACAGTGCGCCACTTTGCTAGCTTGCTACGCGTACGCCGTTCAAAATCTACAACTTCTAATTCCAACATTTTTTCCACAGTAGCTTGCCATTGATGCCCAAAAAGTTTCGAGACGATCGCTGAAAATTCCAACGACAAGTTTACGTTTGAATCTGGTGGTAAAGGTGTTTTTTATAGATAATTCAAGATGGCCGCCTTTTCCCGAGGTCAAAGGTCGACGAAACTCCAGAGGTGATTGTAGAGTTACGCTAGGGACATGCGCGTCAAATTTCGTGAAAATCGCTCGAAAAAAAGTTCATTTTTCCATATTGTGTAAAAACGCGAAAAACTCAAAATGGCATATTTTGGCACAAAATGGCCGCCAAACCGTAGGTCGTGACGCCATCACGTAATGATTTCAAAACTTTCTTTGGATATACCCGGCAAAGTTATCTGGGTTTCGTTAGCCGATTCTTAAAAATAAAATCCGAAAAAAAAACTTTTTGCCGAGTCAGCACTTTTTTTTGCGATCGTTTTTTGTTTACCACGGCCGCATTCCTTTATGGATTTTGTCGTATGTGACATCATTTTGTTCAGTGTGGGCCAGGGTATCGCATATTTCAGTTTCAGGCTATTCCGATTAAATATGTGCGAGCTAGCTAAAATGGCGACGGTTGCGAATTCGCCACCCGCACGTGTTTCAAATTCTACAACTTCTTATTCCAACATTTTGTCCACAGTAGCTTGCCATTGATGCCCGAGAAGTTTCAAAAAGATTGATAAAAATCCCTAGGACGAGTTTTCGTTTGTATCCGTTACTAAAGGTGCTTTTTTATGAAAATTCAAGATGGCCGCCCCTTGCCAAGGTCAAAGGTCAACAAAACTTCTTTGGTAGTTGTAGAATCGTGTTTGTGGCATGTGTGTGCAATTTCGTGAAAATCGCTTGAACAAAAGTGTCGTTTTCCCATATTGTCAAAAAACACGAAAATCGCCATTTCTCTGAGTTCGCCACAAAATGGCCGCCAAGCCGTAGGTCGTGTGGCCATCCCATAATGATTTCAGAACTTCTTTGGGATATCTCCAACACGCGTGTTTTGGTTTCGTTGCTCTAATTTGAAATATTTTTTTTTGGCCCCATAAGCGATTTTCGGCCCATTCATTTTTTTTACGGGAACGCTCGCTGTGATGTCATCGACTTCGGGGGGGTGACGTTCTCTTTGCCGAAAATTCATTTTCAATTTATCCCAGATGTGTGCCAATTTTGGTGAGTTTTCGGGTATGTGGCGGGGGTCAAAATTAAGCTCAAAGACGCCGTTAGTGTGCAAGAATAATAATAATAATAATTAAAGCCGCAAGCGGCGTTGTATGGCCCGCAGACGCAACCCGCCTTCCACGCCCAACTCTACGCACCACCGCCCTCACCGCCCTCACCGCACACTTTTGATGAAGGCTAGTCAAAACTGCATATGTTAATTATGCTAACTATGCTAGCTATGCTAGCTATGCTAATGTGGCTAAAAGTGCTAGCATAGCGATCAGCATCATCAACTGACTCAGAAAAACACATTACCTAAAATGCTAATTATGCTAACTATGCTAGCTATGCTAATGTGGCTAAAAGTGCTAGCATTGCGATCAGCATCTTTAACTGACTCAGAAAAACACATTATCTAAAAATCTAATAATGCTAACTATGCTAGCTATGCTAATGTGGCTAAAAGTGCTAGCATAGCGATCAGCATCATCAACTGACTCAGAAAAACACATTACCTAAAATGCTAATTATGCTAACTATGCTAGCTATGCTAATGTGGCTAAAAGTGCTAGCATAGCGATCAGCATCTTCAACTGACTCAAAAAAACACATCACCTAAAATGCTAATTATGCTATCTATGCTAGCTATGCTAATGTGGCTAAAAGTGCTAGCATAGCGATCAGCATCATTAACTGACTCAGAAAAACACATTATCTAAAATGCTAATTATGCTAACTATGCTAGCTATGCTAATGTGGCTGAAAGTGCTAGCATTGTGATCAGCATCATCAATTGACTCAGAAAATACATTACCTAAAATGCTAATTATGCTAACTATGCTAGCTATGCTAATGTGGCTAAAAGTGCTAGCATAGCAATCATTATCATCAATTGACTCAGAAAAACACATTAGCTAAAATGCTAATTATGCTAACTATGCTAGTTATGCTAACATAGCTAAAAGTGCTAGCATAGCGATCTGCATCATCAACTGACTCAGAAAAACACATTCCTCCATTGGTGAGAGCAATGTGTCATAAGTTGATAAAAAACCCACTTTTTCCAAAATGGCGGCTTTTCTGTTGATTTTATCTCCATAGCAACCATTTTATGTTTTGGTCCCCTCGGGATGATGAACAGATTGACGTCAGTTTCGGACAAATCGGTAAAAGTAAACTTTTTGTTGTCCTTAGCAACAGTGGTTTTATGCTAACCACGCCCACATTCCTTATATGTCCATATCCAGTGTTTTTCAATGTATTCAGTTTCAGGCATTAATGCATGCATTCAATTTTCACTGTATTGTATTGAAATGCATGGGAGTTATAACAGTGCGCCACTTTGCTAGCTTGCCACGCGCACGCCGTTCAAAATCTACAACTTCTAATTCCAACATTTTTTACACAGTAGCTTGCCATTGATGCCCAAAAAGTTTTGAGACGATCGAAGAAAATTCCAACGACAAGTTTACGTTTGAATCTGGTGGTTAAGGTGTTTTTTATAGAAAATTCAAGATGGCCGCCTTTTCCCGAGGTCAAAGGTCGACGAAACTCCAGAGGTGATTGTAGACTTACGCTAAGGACATGTGCGTCAAATTTCGTGAAAATCGCTCGAAAAAAAGTTCATTTTTCCATATCGTGTAAAAACGCGAAAAACGCAAAATGGCATATTTTGGCACAAAATGGCCGCCAAACCGTAGGTCGTGTCGCCATCACGTAATGATTCCAAAACTTTCTTTGGATATACCCGACAAAGTTATCTGGGTTTCGTTAGCCGATTCTTAAAAATAAAATCCGAAATTTTTTTTTTTTGCCGAGTCAGCACTTTTTTTTGCGACGGTTTTTTGTTTACCACGGCCACATTCCTTTATCGATTTTGTCGTATGTGACATCGTTTTGTTCAGTGTGGGCCAGGGTATCGCATATTTCAGTTTCAGGCTATTCCGATAAAATATGTGCGAGCTAGCTAAAATGGCGACGGTTGCGAATTCGCCACGCGCACGCGTTTCAAATTCTACAACTTCTAATTCCAACATTTTGTCCACAGTAGCTTGCCATTGATGCCCGAGAAGTTTCAAAAAGATCGATAAAAATCCCTAGGACGAGTTTTCGTTTGTATACGTTACTAAAGGTGCTTTTTTAAGAAAATTCAACATGGCCGCCCCTTCCCAAGGTCAAAGGTCAACGAAACTTCTTTGGTTATTGTAGAATCAGGGTCTTGGCATGTGTGTGCAATTTCGTGACAATCGCTTAAACAAAAGTGTCATTTTCCCATATTGTCAAAAAACACGAAAATCGCCATTTCTCTGAGTTCGCCACAAAATGGCCGCCAAGCCGCAGGTCGTGTGGCCATCCCATAATAATTTCATAACTTCTTTGGGATATCTCCAACACGCCTGTTTTGGTTTCGTAACTGTATTTTGAAATATTTTTTTTTGGCCCCATAAGCGATTTTCGGCCCATTCATTTTTTTGACGGGATTGCTCGCCGTGATGTCATCATCGTGGGGGGGGTGACGTTTTCTTTGCCGAAAATTCATTTTCAATTTATCCTAGGTGTGTGCCAATTTTGGTGAGTTTTCGGGTATGTGGTGGGGGTCAAATTTTGGCTCAAAGTGGAAGAAAGAAAGAAGAAGAATAATAATGAAACGAAGCAGAAACAATATAGAAGTTTTTGCAGTCAGGTGGCCTATGTATTTCAATGCGGCCTGTCTTTTACTATAGGCTGGGCATGTCTTTTTGGCTTTAAACCCGTCTTTTGAGGGCTTTTTGGGGCTTTTTTGTGTTTTTGTCGTCATTTTTGCGACTACAATTTTGTCGTTTGTGCGGGGGTGTTGTGCGTGTGTGTGTTTATTTTTGTTCCGTTACACAATTGTCGTGTCGTTGTGTGCTTTGGGCGACTTTTGACTCCATTTTTTGGCGTTTTGACGCGTTTTTTCGACGTTTTGGACTTTTTGAGTGTTCGACCCTCGTACCAGTTACAATATGGTCCTTGCAGTCTATGACTGCTGCGGGCCATAATAATTAAAGCCGCAAGCGGCATTGTATGGCCCGCAGACGCAACCCGCCTTCCACGCCGAACTCTACGCACCAACGCCGCCTTCACCGCCCTCACCGCCCTCACCGCCCTCACCGCCCACAGATTAAGGGCTAGTCAAAACTGCATTTGCTAATTATGCTAACTATGGTAGTTATGCTAATGTGGCTAAAAGTGCTAGCATTGCGATCAGCATCATCAACTCTCTCAGAAAAACATTACTTAAAATTCTAATAATGCTAGCTGTGCTAATGTGGCTAAAATTGCTAGCATTGCGATCAGCATCATCAACTGACTCAGAAAAACACATTACCTAAAATGGTAATTATGCTAACTATGCTAGTTATGCTAACATAGCTAAAAGTGCTAGCATAGCGATCAGCATCATCAACTGATTCAGAAAAACACATTCCTCCATTGGTGAGAGTTATATGTCATAAGTTGCTAAAAAACCCAGTTTTTCCAAAATGCCGGCTTTTCTTTTGATTTTATCTCCATAGCAACCATTTTATGTTTTGGTCCCCTCGGGAGGACGAACAGATTGACGTCAGTTTCGGACAAATCGGTAAAAGTAAACTTTTTGTCGTGGTTTTATGCTAACCACGCCCACATTCCTTATATGTCCATATCCAGTGTTTTTCAATGTAATCTGTTTCAGGTATGAATGCATGCATTCAATTATCACTGTATTGTATTGAAATGCATGGTAGTTATAGCAGTGCGCGACTTTGCGAGCTCGCCACGCGGACGCCGTTCAAAATCTACAACTTCTAATTGCAACATTTTTATCACAGTAGCTTGCCGTTGATGCCCAAAAAGTTTCGAGACGATCGCGGAAAATTCCAACGACAAGTTTACGATTGAATCCAGGGGTAAAGGCGTTTTTTATAGAGAATTCAAGATGGCGGCCTTTTCCCGAGGTCAAAGGTGGACGAAACTCCAGAGGTAGTTGTGGACTGGCTCTAGCAACATGTGAGTCAAATTTCGTGAAAATCGCTCGAAAAAAAGTTCATTTTTCCATATTGTGTAAAAACGCGAAAAACGCAAAATGGCAGATTTTGGCACAAAATGTCCGCCAAACCGTAGGTCGTGTCACCATCCCGTAATGATTTCATAACGTCCTTTGGATATCGCGGACAAGGGTATACTGGTTTCGTTAGTCGATTCTCAAAAAAAAATTCCGAATTTTTTCGTTTTTGCCGAGTCGGCACATTTTTTTGCGACGGTTTTTTGCTTACCACGCCCACATTCCTTTATCGATCTTGTCGTGCTTAGCATCGTTTTGTTCAGCGCGGGCCAAGGAATCGCATATTTCCTCTTCACGACATTCCGATGAAAAATGTGCGAGCTAGCCAAGATGGCAACGGTTGCTAGCTCGCCACGCGCACGCCGTTCAAAGTCTACAACTTCTAATTCCAACATTTTGTCCAGAGTAGCTGGCCGTTGGTGCCCGAAAAGTTACGAGACGATTGATGAAAATTCCAACGACGAGTTTTCGTTTGTATCTGGTGCTAAAGGTGCTTTTTTGAGAAAATTCCAGATGGCGGCCTTTTCCCAAGGTCAAAGGTCAACGACACTTCTGGGGTGTTTGTAGACTGGAGCTGGCAGCAAGTGTGTGCAATTGCATGAAAATCGTTCAAACAAAAGTGTCTTTTCCCCATATTGTGGGAAAACACGAAAATCGCCAATTCTCAGAGTTCGCCACAGAATGGCCGCCAAGCCGTAGGTCGTGTGGCCGTCCCATAATGATTTCAGAACATCTTTGGGATATCCCCGACACGTGTGTCTTGGTTTCGCGGCTGTATTTTGAAGTACATTTTGTTCGGCCCCATACGCGATTTTCGGCCCATTCATTTTTTTGACGGGATCGATGGCCGTGATGTCATCGTCTTCGGGGGGGTGACGTTGACTTTGTGGAAAATTCATTTGCAATTTATCCCAGGTGTGTGCACGTTTTGGTGACTTTTCGAGCATGCGGCGGGGGTCAAATTCTCGCTGAAAGGCGGCGAAGTCGTCGTTCCAACTGCGAAAACAATATGGTCCTTGCAGTCAGTGACTGCTGCTGCGGGCCATAATAAGGTATGAGGAATAGCAGTGCGCGACTTTGCGAGCTTGCCACGTGGACGCCGTTCAAAATCTACAACTTCTAATTGCAACATTTTTATCACAGTAGCTTGCCGTTGATGCCCAAAAAGTTTCGAGACGATCGCGGAAAATTCCAACGACAAGTTTACGATTGAATCCAGGGGTAAAGGCGTTTTTTATAGAGAATTCAAGATGGCGGCCTTTTCCCGAGGTCAAAGGTGGACGAAACTCCAGAGGTAGTTGTGGACTGGCTCTAGCAACATGTGAGTCAAATTTCGTGAAAATCGCTCGAAAAAAAGTTCATTTTTCCATATTGTGTAAAAACGCGAAAAACGCAAAATGGCAGATTTTGGCACAAAATGTCCGCCAAACCGTAGGTCGTGTCACCATCCCGTAATGATTTCATAACGTCCTTTGGATATCGCGGACAAGGGTATACTGGTTTCGTTAGTCGTTTCTCAAAAAAAATTTCCGAATTTTTTCGTTTTTGCCGAGTCGGCACATTTTTTTGCGACGGTTTTTTGCTTACCACGCCCACATTCCTTTATCGATCTTGTCGTGCTTAGCATCGTTTTGTTCAGCGCGGGCCAAGGAATCGCATATTTCCTCTTCACGACATTCCGATGAAAAATGTGCGAGCTAGCCAAGATGGCAACGGTTGCTAGCTCGCCACGCGCACGCCGTTCAAAGTCTACAACTTCTAATTCCAACATTTTGTCCAGTGTAGCTGGCCGTTGGTGCCCGAAAAGTTACGAGACGATTGATGAAAATTCCAACGACGAGTTTTCGTTTGTATCTGGTGCTAAAGGTGCTTTTTTGAGAAAATTCCAGATGGCGGCCTTTTCCCAAGGTCAAAGGTCAACGACACTTCTGGGGTGTTTGTAGACTGGAGCTGGCAGCAAGTGTGTGCAATTGCGTGAAAATCGTTCAAACAAAAGTGTCTTTTCCCCATATTGTGGGAAAACACGAAAATCGCCAATTCTCAGAGTTCGCCACAAAATGGCCGCCAAGCCGTAGATCGTGTGGCCGTCCCATAATGATTTCAAAACATCTTTGGGATATCCCCGACACGTGTGTCTTGGTTTCGCGGCTGTATTTTGAAGTACATTTTGTTCGGCCCCATACGCGATTTTCGGCCCATTCATTTTTTTGACGGGATCGCTGGCCGTGATGTCATCGTCTTCGGGGGGGTGACGTTGACTTTGTGGAAAATTCATTTGCAATTTATCCCAGGTGTGTGCACGTTTTGGTGACTTTTCGAGCATGCGGCGGGGGTCAAATTCTCGCTGAAAGGCGGCGAAGTCGTCGTTCCAACTGCGAAAACAATATGGTCCTTGCAGTCAGTGACTGCTGCTGCGGGCCATAATAAGGTATGAGGAATAGCAGTGCGCGACTTTGCGAGCTCGCCACGCGGACGCCGTTCAAAATCTACAACTTCTAATTGCAACATTTTTTTCACAGTAGCTTGCCGTTGATGCCCAAAAAGTTTCGAGACGATCGCGGAAAATTCCAACGACAAGTTTACGATTGAATCCAGGGGTAAAGGCGTTTTTTATAGAAAATTCAAGATGGCGGCCTTTTCCCGAGGTCAAAGGTGGACGAAACTCCAGAGGTAGTTGTGGACTGGCTCTAGCAACATGTGCGTCAAATTTCGTGAAAATCGCTCGAAAAAAAGTTCATTTTTCCATATTGTGTAAAAACGCGAAAAACGCAAAATGGCAGATTTTGGCACAAATTGGCCGCCAAACCGTAGGTCGTGTCACCATCCCGTAATGATTTCAAAACGTCCTTTGGATATCGCGGACAAGGGTATATTGGTTTCGTTAGTCGATTCTCAAAAGAAAAGTTCCGATTTTTTTCGTTTTTGCCGAGTCGGCACATTTTTTTGCGACGGTTTTTTGCTTACCACGCCCACATTCCTTTATCGATCTTGTCGTGCGTAGCATCGTTTTGTTCAGCGCGGGCCAAGGAATCGCATATTTCCTCTTCACGACATTCCGATGAAAAATGTGCGAGCTAGCCAAGATGGCAACGGTTGCTAGCTCGCCACGCGCACGCCGTTCAAAATCTACAACTTCTAATTCCAACATTTTGTCCAGAGTAGCTGGCCGTTGGTGCCCGAAAAGTTACGAGACGATTGATGAAAATTCCAACGACGAGTTTTCGTTTGTATCTGGTGCTCAAGGTGCTTTTTTGAGAAAATTCCAGATGGCGGCCTTTTCCCAAGGTCAAAGGTCAACGACACTTCTGGGGTGTTTGTAGACTGGAGCTGGCAGCAAGTGTGTGCAATTGCGTGAAAATCGTTCAAACAAAAGTGTCTTTTCCCCATATTGTGGGAAAACACGAAAATCGCCAATTTTCAGAGTTCGCCACAAAATGGCCGCCAAGCCGTAGGTCGTGTGGCCGTCCCATAATGATTTCAAAACATCTTTGGGATATCCCCGACACGTGTGTCTTGGTTTCGCGGCTGTATTTTGAAGTACATTTTGTTCGGCCCCATACGCGATTTTCGGCCCATTCATTTTTTTGACGGGATCGCTGGCCGTGATGTCATCGTCTTCGGGGGGGTGACGTTGACTTTGTGGAAAATTCATTTGCAATTTATCCCAGGTGTGTGCACGTTTTGGTGACTTTTCGAGCATGCGGCGGGGGTCAAATTCTCGCTGAAAGGCGGCGAAGTCGTCGTTCCAACTGCGAAAACAATATGGTCCTTGCAGTCAGTGACTGCTGCTGCGGGCCATAATAATAATAATGAAACGAAGCAGAAACAATATAGAAGTTTTTGCAGTCAGGTGGCCTATGTATTTCAATGCGGCCTGTCTTTTACTATAGGCTGGGCATGTCTTTTTGGCTTTAAACCCGTTCTTTGAGGGCTTTTTGGGGCTTTTTTGGTTTTTTGTCGTCATTTTTGCGACTACAATTTTGACGTTTGTGCGTTGGTGTTGTGCGTGTGTGTGTGTATTTTTGTTGTGTTACACAATTGTCGTGTCGTTTTGTGCTTTGGGCGACTTTTGACCCCATTTTTTGGCGTTTTGACGCGTTTTTTTGACGTTTTGGACTTTTTGAGTGTTCGACCCTCGTACCAGTTACAATATGGTCCTTGCACTCTGTGAGTGCTGCGGGCCATAATAATAAACATTCGAAAAACAATATAGAAGTTTTTGCGGTTAGGATTTCCTATGTATTTCAATGCGGCCTGTCTTTTACTATAGGCTGGGCATGTCTTTTTGGCTTTAAACCTGTCTTTTGAGGGCTTTTTGGGGCTTTTTCGTGTTTTTGTCGTCATTTTTGCGACTACAATTTTGTCGTTTTTGCGTTGGCGTTGTGCGTGTGTGTGTGTATTTTTGTTGCGTTACACAATTGTCGTGTCGTTTTGTGCTTTGGGCGACTTTTGACCCCATTTTTTGGCGTTTTGACGCGTTTTTTTGACGTTTTGGACCTTTTTGAGTGTTCGACCCTCGTACCAGTTACAATATGGTCCTTGCACTCTGTGAGTGCTGCGGGCCATAATTAAAGCCGCAAGCGGCGTTGTATGGCCCGCAGACGCAACCCGCCTTCCACGCCCAACTCTATGCACTACCGCGGCCCTCTCCGCCCTCACCGCCCACAAATTAAAAGCTAATCAAGGCTGGATTTGCTCATAATGCTAACTATGCTAACTATGCTAATGTGACTAAAAGTCCTAGCATAGCGATCAGCATAATCAACTCTCTCAGAAAAACACATTTCCTAAAATGCTAATTATGCTAACTATGCTAGCTATGCTAATGTGCCTAAATGAGCTAGCATTGCGATTAGCATCATCAACTGACTCCAAAAAACACATTTCCTAAAATGCTAATTATGCTAACTATACTAGCTATGCTAATGTGGCTAAAAGTGCTAGCATAGCAATCAGCATCATCAACTGACTCAGAAAAACACATTACCTAAAATGCTAATTATGCTAACTATGCTAACTATGCTAATGTGGCTAAAAGTGCTAGCATAGCAATCAGCATCTTCAACTGACTCAGAAAAACACATTACCTAAAATGCTAATTATGCTAACTATGCTAGCTATGCTAACATAGCTAAAAGTGCTAGCATAGCGATCAGCATCATCAACTGACTCAAAAAAACACATTTCCTAAAAGGCTAATTATGCTAACTATGCTAGCTATACTAATGTGGCTAAAATTGCTAGCATAGCGATCAGCATCATCAACTGACTCAGAAAAACACATTCCTCCATTGGTGAGAGTTATATGTCATAAGTTGCTAAAAAGCCCACTTTTTCCAAAATGGCGGCTTTTCTGTTGATTTTATCTCCATAGCAACCATTTTATGTTTTGGTCCCCTCGGGAGGACGAACAGATTGACGTCAGTTTCGGACAAATCGGTAAAAGTAAACTTTTTGTCGTCCTTAGCAACAGTGGTTTTATGCTAACCACGCCCACATTCCTTATATGTCCATATCCAGTGTTTTTCAATGTATTCAGTTTCAGGCATTAATGCATGCATTCAATTTTCACTGTATTGTATTGAAATGCATGGGAGTTATAACAGTGCGCCACTTTGCTAGCTTGCCACGCGCACGCCGTTCAAAATCTACAACTTCTAATTCCAACATTTTTTACACAGTAGCTTGCCATTGATGCCCAAAAAGTTTTGAGACGATCGAAGAAAATTCCAACGACAAGTTTACGTTTGAATCTGGTGGTTAAGGTGTTTTTTATAGAAATTCAAGATGGCCGCCTTTTCCCGAGGTCAAAGGTCGACGAAACTCCAAAGGTGATTGTAGACTTACGCTAGGGACATGCGAGTCAAATTTCGTGAAAATCGCTCATAAAAAAGTTCATTTTTCCATATCGTGTAAAAACGCGAAAAACTCAAAATGGCAGATTTTGGCACAAAATGGCCGCCAAACCGTAGGTCGTGTGGCCATCACGTAATGATTTCAAAACTTTGTTTGGATATACCCGACAAAGTTATCTGGGTTTCGTTAGCCGATTCTTAAAAATAAAATCCGAAAAAAAAATTTTTTGCCGAGTCAGCACTTTTTTTTGCGACGGTTTTTTGTTTACCACGGCCACATTCCTTTATTGATTTTGTCGTATGTGACATTGTTTTGTTCAGTGTGGGCCAGGGTATCGCATATTTCAGTTTCAGGCTATTCCGATAAAATATGTGCGAGCTAGCTAAAATGGCGACGGTTGCGAATTCGCCACGCGCACGCGTTTCAAATTCTACAACTTCTAATTCCAACATTTTGTCCACAGTAGCTTGCCATTGATGCCTGAGAAGTTTCAAAAAGATCGATAAAAATCCCTAGGACGAGTTTTCGTTTGTATACGTTACTAAAGGTGCTTTTTTATGAAAATTCAAGATGGCCGCCCCTTCCCAAGGTCAAAGGTCAACAAAACTTCTTTGGTAGTTGTAGAATCGTGTTTGTGGCATGTGTATGAAATTTCGTGAAAATCGCTTTAACAAAAGTGTAGTTTTCCCATATTGTCAAAAAACACGAAAATCGCCATTTCTCTGAGTTCGCCACAAAATGGCCGCCAAGCCGTAGGTCGTGTGGGCATCCCATAATGATTTCATAACTTCTTTGGGATATCTCCAACACGCGTGTTTTGGTTTCGTAACTGTATTTCAAAATTTTTTTTTTTGGCCCCATAAGCGATTTTCGGCCCATTCATTTTTTTTACGGGATCGCTCGCCGTGATGTCATCGACTTCGGGGGGGTGGCGTTCTCTTTGCCAAAAATTCATTTTCAATTTATCCCAGGTGTGTGCCAATTTTGGTGAGTTTTCGGGTATGTGGCGGGGGTCAAAATTAAGCTCAAAGACGCCGTTATAGGACAAGAAGAATAATAATAATAATTAAAGCCGCAAGCGGCGTTGTATGGCCCGCAGACGCAACCCGCCTTCCACGCCCAACTCTACGCACAACCGCCCTCACCGCCCACTTTTGATAATGGCTAGTCAAAACTTCATATGTTAATTATGCTAACTATGCTAGCTATGCTAATGTGGCTAAAAGTGCTAGCATTGCGATCAGCATCATCAACTGACTCAGAAAAACACATTACCTAAAATGCTAATTATGCTAACTATGCTAACTATGCTAATGTGGCTAAAAGTGTTAGCATAGCGATCAGCATCATCAACTGACTCAGAAAAACACATTACCTAAAATGCTAATTATGCTAACTATGCTAGCTATGCTAATGTAGCTTAAAGTGCTAGCATAGCGATCAGCATCATCAACTGACTCAGAAAAACACATTACCTAAATTGCTAATTATGCTAACTATGCTAGCTATGCTAATGTGGCTAAAAGTGCTAGCATAGCGATCAGCATCATCAACTGACTCAGAAAAACACATTACCTAAAATGCTAATTATGCTAGTTATGCTAGTTATGCTAACATAGTTAAAAGTGCTAGCATAGCGATCAGCATCATTATTTGACTCAGAAAAACAAATTCCTCCATTGGTGAAAGCTATATGTCATAAGTTGATAAAAAAACCACTTTTTCCAAAATGGCGGCTTTTTTGTTGATTTTATCTCCATAGCAACCATTTTATGTTTTGGTCCCCATGGGAGGACGAACAGATTGACGTCAGTTTCGGACAAATCGGTAAAAGTAAACTTTTTGTCGTCCTTAGCAACAGTGGTTTTATGCTAACCACGCCCACATTCCTTATATGTCCATATCCAGTGTTTTTCAATGTAATCTGTTTCAGGCATGAATGCATGCATTCAATTTTCACTGTATTGTATTGAAATGCATGGGAGTTATAACAGTGCGCCACTTTGCTAGCTCGCCACGCGCACGCCGTTTAAAATCTACAACTTCTAATTCCAACATTTTTTCCACAGTAGCTTGCCGTTGATGCCCAAAAAGTTTCGAGACGATCGATGAAAATTCCAACGACAAGTTTACGTTTGAATCTGGTGGTAAAGGTGTTTTTTATAGAAAATTCAAGATGGCCGCCTTTTCCCGAGGTCAAAGGTTGATGAAACTCCAGAGGTGATTGTAGACTTACGCTAGGGACATGCGCGTCAAATTTCGTGAAAATCGCTCGAAAAAAAGTTCATTTTTCCATATCGTGTAAAAACGCGAAAAACGCAAAATGGCAGATTTTGGCACAAAATGGCCGCCAAACCGTAGGTCGTGTCGCCATCACATAATGATTTCAAAACTTTGTTTGGATATACCCGACAAAGTTATCTGGGTTTCGCTAGCCGATTCATTAAAAAAAAATCCGAAATTTTTTTTTTAGCCGAGTCAGCACTTTTTTTTGCGACCGTTTTTTGTTTACCACGGCCACATTCCTTTATCAATTTTGCCGTATGTGACATCGTTTTGTTCAGTGTGGGCCAGGTTATTGCATATTTCAGTTTCAGGATATTTCGATAAAATATGTGCGAGCTAGCTAAAATGGCGACGGTTGCGAATTCGCCACGCGCACGCGTTTCAAATTCTACAACTTCTAATTCCAACATTTTGTCCACAGTAGCTTGCCATTGATGCCCGAGAAGTTTCAAAAAGATCGATAAAAATCCCTAGGACGAGTTTTCGTTTGTATCCGTTACTAAAGGTGCTTTTTTTTGAAAACTCAAGATGGCCGCCCCTTGCCAAGGTCAAAGGTCAACGAAACTTCTTTGGTTATTGTAGAATCATGGTCTTGGCATGTGTGTGCAATTTCGTGAAAATCGCTTGAACAAAAGTGTCGTTTTCCCATATTGTGAAAAAACACGAAAATCGCCATTTCTCTGAGTTCGCCACAAAATGGCCGCCAAGCCGTAGGTTGTGTGGCCATCCCATAATGATTTCATAACATCTTTGGGATATCTCCAATACATGTGTTTTGGTTTCGTAACTGTATTTCAAAATATTTTTTTTTGGCCCCATAAACGATTTTCGGCCCATTCATTTTTTTTACGGGGACGCTCGCCGTGATGTCATCATCGTGGGGGGGGTGACGTTCTCTTTGCCGAAAATTCATTTTCAATTTATCCCAGCTGTGTGGCAATTTTGGTGAGTTTTCGGGTATGTGGCGGGGGTCAAATTTTCGCTCAAAGTGGAAGAAAGAAAGAAGAAGAATAAAAAAAAAAAAAATAATAATGAAACGAAGCAGAAACAATATAGAAGTTTTTGCGGTTAGGATTTCCTATGTATTTCAATGCGGCCTGTCTTTTACTATAGGCTGGGCATGTCTTTTTGGCTTTAAACCCGTCTTTTGAGGGCTTTTTGGGGCTTTTGTGGGTTTTTGTCGTCATATTTGCGACTACAATTTTGACGTTTGTGCGTTGGTGTTGTGCGTGTGTGTGTCTATTTTTGTTGCGTTACACAATTGTCGTCTCGTTGTGTGCTTTGGGCGACTTTTGACCCCATTTTTTGGCGTTTTGACGCGTTTTTTTGACGTTTTGGACTTTTTGAGTGTTCGACCCTCGTACCAGTTACAATATGGTCCTTGCAGTCTATGACTGCTGCGGGCCATAATAAACATTCGAAAAACAATATAGAAGTTTTTGCGGTTAGGATTTCCTATGTATTTCAATGCGGCCTGTCTTTTACTATAGGCTGGGCATGTCTTTTTGGCTTTAAACCTGTCTTTTGAGGGCTTTTTGGGGCTTTTTCGTGTTTTTGTCGTCATTTTTGCGACTACAATTTTGTCGTTTTTGCGTTGGCGTTGTGCGTGTGTGTGTGTATTTTTGTTGCGTTACACAATTGTCGTGTCGTTTTGTGCTTTGGGCGACTTTTGACCCCATTTTTTGGCGTTTTGACGCGTTTTTTTGACGTTTTGGACCTTTTTGAGTGTTCGACCCTCGTACCAGTTACAATATGGTCCTTGCACTCTGTGAGTGCTGCGGGCCATAATAACTCTTACAGATACAATAGGGTCCTTGCACTCCGTGCTCGGGCCCTAATAATAAACCTAACAGATACAATAGGGTCCTTGCACTCCGTGCTCGGGCCCTAATAAACATAAGTCAACACAGAAATCTGCTGTTTGATCATATCAGCTTGGAAAAAATGTCAGCGGGGACGGGACAACCATCTCGGGGCCCCCGGTGGCTCTGGGTGTTATCCGCTTCGGCAGCGGGGTCTGGGGTGGGGTGGGGGGCTTGTCGGCCCTGTCCTGTGGGGGGGCTTTCTGGGGGGGAGGGGGGGGGCATTATTGGTACGGGTCGGGGGGCGGCTAACGGGTCGGGGTCTCCGCTGAGGCAATCGGTGGTTGCCTCGGCCGGTTGGCCTCCTCGGTCCCGTCAAGGCCTGACCAGAGCTCCTTTAGGGCCGGCGTCTGGGGGTGGGAGCCTGGGCTTGCTCCGGGGGGGGCGACGCTTTCTGGCTCCTCTCTCTCTGTGTGGGGTGGGTCGTGCCGGGCCTGGGGTGTCGGCGCCTCCGGGGGTGGGGCCCCTGGGCTGGGTGAACCTGGCCCCCTTGCTGGGGGGGGGGGGGGGGGGGGGACAGCTGTTTGACCACCGGGGGACAGTCTACCAGCTGTCCCCAACTTACCCCCTTCCTCATATAACCTCATATTAGGGTGAGGGGGTGGGGGGTCTAGCCTGCGATGCATCTTGGGGGGGTGCTACTTGGCAGTGGCCCCCCTCCTATGGTTGCCGTATGGAGTGGGCCCCCCCTCTTTCGGTTTTATTTGTACCTTAGACATGTAGGGTCCTTGGTAGGGGGGGTGCTTGGACATGTCTGCAAGCAAGCAGCAGATGTCCTCCTGGCACCCTACCCGCCACTTTTAACCGCACCTTAGACATTTAGGGCCCCTTGGTGGGGAGGGTGAGGGGACATCACTGTGATTAATCACTGGGTGGTGGTGGGGTGCTCGTCTGGGGCTGTGGGCGTCCTTCTCCGGTGGGGCCCTGCGTTGGGCTCTTCCAGCGCGGCGGGGGGGGCTGCTGGGGCGGCGCTCTCTTTCCCTCCGCGCCTCCCTGCTCTCTGGCTCTGGGAGCCTCGCGGCGGTCCTGCTGGCCCTGGCCTGGGTGGCGGTCTTGGTCGTCCGGGGGGCGGTTGTTCCCTGCCTGTTCCCATGTGGCGTTGGGGGAATTCCGGCTGCCGCTGCCGCTGTTGACATGTGGACATTTTTTGCAGCTAGCAGGTGTGTTGATAATATTTGAGTGTGTGTGAACAGGCCCCGCCCTTTTTGTACTACATTTGAACTGTACCGTAACGATAAACAACCAGTAAACCTGTCTGCTCTATGCTGCTTCATGTTCTTACCCCCCTCCTTTCACTATCACCCCCCCCCCCCCCCTCTGACATCCCTCCCTCTTCTTCCCTTCTTTCCTTTTCCGTCCGGTCCAACACCAAAGATTTTCAATCATGGTTGAAATGAATAAAGTTTGGCCTCAATTACAAAAGGGGTTTGTTCAGTCACACCTTTGGTATGTCTGAAGATTAATAACCCCTCTTGTTAAAGTAAAATATGTCCAACACAAGAGGCCCTCAGCTCTCATCTGCCTGCCTAGCTCTTGGACAGGACAAGTTAAAAAAAATAAAAAAAAAAATAAAAGAGATAGGGTGAGAAGCTCGGTCACCCATGGGGAGCTCGGAGTAGAACCGCTTCTCCTCCACATCGAAAGGAGCCAGCTGAGGTGGCTCGGGCATCTAGTCCGGATGGCCCCTGGACGCCTCCCTGGAGAGGTGTTCCGGGCATGTCCCACTGGGCGGAGGCCCCGTGGAAGACCCAGGACACGCTGGAGAGACTACGTCTCTCGGCTGGCCTGGGAACGCCTCGGGGTCCCCCCAGAGGAGCTGGAGGAAGTGGCTGGGGTGAGGGAAGTCTGAGCATCTCTGCTCAGTCTGCTGCCCCCGCGACCCGGTCCCGGATAAGCGGAGGAAGATGGATGGATGGATGGATATTAATTAGCATTAGAACGTTGACAATCCCAAAAAGTGCTCCTCCTCAGACGGAAGCGTCACACAAACGTAGAGATCTGGTCTTTAATGGAGGAAGAAAGGACTGAAGTGAACAGCTGCAGGGACATTGTTGAACCTTTCCTGCGCAATGACTTCTCTTTTTTTCTTTCCGACCGTGGTCGGGAACGCAGGGGAGATCCTCTCCAGGGCCGAAGAAAGATCCTCGTTCAGGGTTCACTTTCCCGTTTCGGACCCTCAGCCTCCAAAACGGGATAATAAAGACTCCAAAACACTTCTCCTGGGGGGGGATATCTTCTTTTTATTACGGTTCTCCGTCCTCCAACACACAATATAAACGCAGACTCTTCCGCTATGTGCTCTCACCTCCCTCTCTCGTTGCATGCGCTTCTTCCTCCTCTCACACACACACGCTCGGTCCCCAGCACGTACACACACACCCACTCCACAACAATACCGACGCTGTTGGCGACGTCTTCATCAAGGGGCTGCAGAGATCCTGCAAACCACCCATCAATAAATAAAACATTAATAAATCATAAATCAAACAAATGAGCTTCCAACATTAGGAACATTATCAATAAACATTCAGCTGACCTGTTCAACTAAGTTTAGCTGGTCTGCTCTGCGGCTGCGCGGCGTTCATCTGCTGCTGCTCTGCTTTTTTGGTGGCTCAAAAACTCTGTCACACCGAATAGTTTGAAACTGAATTGTTTTTTTTCTGTCGATAGTAAAAAAAAGTCATAATTTCCGTTGTGCTGAGGCTAATGCTAATGCTGCGGCAATGTCGTCGTGTTGCGGGTAATTTCGTTGCGCAACAGGTAATGCCGTTGTGTTTTTTCTTTTGTATGTATTGTGAGCCCTGTCGGCCACTATAGGTTCCCCTTATGATCACACGGTTCACTCTGGCAGCATGCATGTATCTCCACCCCCACGTGCACACTGCCACACTGCTCCCTGTCTGCTTCATCCCCCCCTCCTAACCCACAGTGTATTGATGGAATTTCAGCTTGGACATAATATTTGTCTTTCCAGCAAATCTGGTATAATTGTTATAGCTTAAAATAATAACTTATTCAAATCAGTGCTTGTATCCCCCACTTTCTCCAACTCTGTTCCTTTTATTCTCCCCCCCCCCCTCACATTCTTCTCCTCTCCCTCCCCACACACACTAAATGTAACAGAAAAATAAAAATAATAAAGTGACAAACAAAAGGCGTTTATATTTTCCACTCTGGTTTTTTTTTTTTTTTGTTTTTTTTGTTTTTTAACTTGTCCTGTCCAACAGCTGGGCAGTCAGATGAGATCTGAGGGCCTCTTGTGTTGGACATATTTTACTTTAACAAGAGGGGTTATTAATCTTCAGACAAACCAAAGGTATGTCTGAATAAACCCCTTTTGTAATTGAGGCCAAACTTTATTAATTTCAATCATGTCTGAAAATCTTTGGTGTTGGACCGGACGGAAAAGGAAAGAGGGGAAGAAGAGAGAGGGACGTTAGAGAGAGGGGGGGTAGGGGGTGATAATAGGAGGGGAACGGGGATAAGACCATGAAGCAGCATACAGCAACAAGTTTACTGGTTGTTAATCATTATGGTAAGGTTCGAATGTAGAAAGAAAAAAAAAAAAAAAAGGGGCGGAGCCTGTCCACACACACACTCAAATGTTATAAACACACCTGCTAGCTGCAAAAATGTCCACCTGTCGACATGTACACAAAACAGATAGTGTTCACACGCATACTTATGCCTTAAAACCAACTAGTGTGAAATATTTCAGTCATTCAGTCATGCAAACTGTTAGTGCAAAGGTGAGCTAACACCAGTGCTCAGGTGAGTGTTTATGTTCTTCTAAAATGGATGGTGGAACGTGAAAAGAAGGAGGGAGAGTGCCCAGCCATCCCCACCCCAAGACCCCCACCGCAGCAGCAGCGGCAGCCGGAATTCCCCCAACGCCACACGGGAACCGGCAGGGAACAACCGCCGCCCGGGCGACCAAGCCCGCCACCCAGGCCAGGGCCAGCAGGGCCGCCGCAAGGCCCCCAGAGCCAGAGGCCAGGGACGCACGGAGGGAAAGAGAGCGCCGCCCCAGCCCAACCAGGAGAGAAGCCCCCCCGCCGCGCCGGGAGAACCCAACGCAGGGCCCCACCGGATAAGGACGCCCACAGCCCCAAACGAGCACCCCACCACCACCCAGGAGTTCCGGGCATCCCCCCGCCCCAACCCCAGGTACGAGCAAGGACCCCCCAAGGGAGACCCGCTCCGCACTCCAGGCAGCCACCCGCCCGGCCCACGGTTGGTCCAGGGAGGAGCGAGGCAGGGGCCCGCCGCCCAGGAGGGGGGAACCCCGGGGAAAAAAGAGGGCCCACAAGGGGTGTTGTAAATATGGCCCGACCAGGCTCGGCCACAGTTGGAAATTTGGCGGGGCCTAGCACTCAGGAGCAAGGACCAGAACCCACCCCCCAGGGACCAGACACCCCCGGCTCAGATGTAATGTGAACCCCCCCACCGCGCGGAGAGAGCACCGCCAGACCCAGGAAGCCGGCACCCCGGGGACACGGCCGCCGCCGCAAAGGGGCCCGTACCCCCCACCAGGGAAGAGGCAGGGGACAGACGGACCCAGGTCCCACCTTCCTTGCAAAATGTGTGTGCATGTATGTGTGTTTGAAAGGGTGTGTGTGTGCATGTGTGTGTGTTTATGTTGGGATGTATATATTGAGGGGGGAGAGGTGTGTGTACTAAGGGGGGTGCGGTTAAAATTGGCGGGTAGGGCACTAAGGGGACATCTCCTGATTACTCACAGTGACGTCCCCTCACCCTCCCCACCAAGGGGCCCTAAATGTCTAAGGTGCGGTTAAAATTGGCGGGTAGGGTGCTAGGAGGACATCCGCTGCTTGCTGGCAGTGATGTCCAAGCACCCCCCCTACCAAAGGCCCTACATGTCTAAGGTGCAAATAAAACCGAAAGAGGGGGGGCCCACTCCATACGGCAACCACAGGAGGGGGGCCACTGCCTAGTAAACCCCCCCCCAAGGCTCATCGCAGGCTAAGCCCCCCACCCCCTCACCCTATTATGAGGTTATATGAGGAAGGGGGTAAGTTGGGGACAGATGATAGACTGTCCCCCGGTGGTCAAACAGCTGTCCCCCGCCCCCCCCCCCCCCAGCAAGGGGGCCAGGTTCACCCAGCCCCGGGGCCCCACTCCCGGAGGCGCAGACACCCCAGGCCCAGCACCACCACCCCCACACAGAGAGAGAGGAGCCAGAAAGCGCCGCCCCCCCCCGGAGCAAGCCCAGGCCCCCACCCCCAAATGCCGGCCCTAGAAGAGCTCTGGTCAGGCCTCGACGGGACCGAGGCAGCCAACCGGCCGGGGAAACCGCCGATGGCCTCAGCGGAGACCCCGACCCGTCAACCCCCCTGCCCCGTAACAATAGTGCCCCCCCCCTCCCCCAGAATGCCCCCCCACAGGACAGGGCCAACAAACCCCCCCCCCCCCCCCCCCAGACCCCGCAGCCGAAGTGGATGACACCCAGAGCGACCGGGGGCCCCAAGAGGGTTGCCCCGTCCCGCCCCAGAGCCAGGGAAGGGCCGATCCCAGCCCCAGGTGTAGATGCCCATCCAGCTCCGCTGGGCCCCCCCCCGAGCAGCGCCCCCCGCCAACCCCCCCCAGCACAGGCAAAGGGACCACCCCCCCAAGCCAAGCCAGACCACCACCCCACCCCCCCACCACGCACCCCCACACCCAAGCACAGAGGACCACGCAGCGCCCCAGCCCGCCCCACCCAGGCGCCGGACCCGACCCCCCGACCAACGGAGCCCCCACCACCCCCGGCCAACACCGGAGGCCCCGACCCCCACCCCGGCCCACGGCAGAAGGGCAAGGAGCAGCGACGACCATGCCCCCCCCACCCCCTAAGTCACGGAGTTAGCTATGGGAGACCAGAGAGACCGAATTCTTTCAAAGTTACTTGAACTTTGGGCTGACATTTTTTCCAAGCTGATATGATCAAGCAGCAGATTTCTGTGTTGACTTATATTTATATTTTTTTTGCTTTTCCAATTTATTAAAATAGTTTTTTTAGCAATACAAAGAGTTATGAAAATGATAGATGCTAATCCTTCTTCTATATCGATGGCACTCATGTCACCAAGCACACAAAGTGACGGTGAAGCCGTAATTGAAACCTTAAGCCAGACTGATAGATCGGCACATACCTGCTGCCAGAGAGCCTGGACAGGAGTGCAGAACCACAGTGCGTGCATGTAGCTGTCGGGTAGATTATTATCACAGTGTTCGCAAATTTCTGAGTTACTGAGACCCATCTTGAACATCCTCTGTTCAGTGTAGTAAATTCTGTGAAGAGTTTTGAGATGGATTAGCTGCAGATTTGGACTTTTTGTCAGTTTAAAGGTATTTAGACAGAGTTCTGACCAGAAGCTTTCATCTGTGCTGATGCTCAAATCCGCATCCCATTTTGTTGTCGGAAGTGAAATATTGTTATCTAAATTACATAAAAGTTTGTATATTTTGGAGAGAGTTTTATTCATTGAGAAATTGATCAGAGTGGTAACTACATCTGGTAGCTTTAAATCGTTGTCTCTGTATTTAAACTTTTTAGTAACAATAGATTTAAGTTGCTGATATTCCAAGAAGTTATATATTCCATGTTTGTCTTGAAGTTCCTGGGGAGTTATGAATCTTCTATCAATAATTATGTGCTCTAGTTATTTCATGCCCCCTGCTTGCCAAGCTGGGAAGTGGATAATTTTTTTGTTTATGAGGATGTCTGGGTTGTTCCAGATGGGTGTCATTTTACACGGTTGAATTGATGATTTTGATATTTTGAGAAATTCCCACCAGGCTGTTAAGGTGGCATTTATATTAATGCTTTTGAAACAATCCTGTTTTTTAACTATTTGGCTAATAAATGGTAGATCTGACAGGTTGATCTTTCCACATAACGCCTGTTCCAAGTCTAACCATGAGTTGGTTTCTGGATTATTTTTTAACCATTTTAAGATGTATTGTAATCTATTTGCAAGAAAGTAATTGTGGAAGTTAGGTAATTCTAATCCTCCACAGCTTTTTGCAGATTTTAAAGTTTTTAGACTAATTCTTGCAGGTTTATTGTTCCATAGAAAGCTTGATATGGATGAGTCTAATGTTTTGAACCATTTTAATGGCGGTTGTGTGGGAATCATTGAGAAGAGATAATTAACTTTGGGTAAGATTTTCATTTTAACCGTGGCTACCTTGCCCATAAGGGACAAAGGCAGGTTGGTCCAGCGTGTTAGATCGTCCTGTATGTTTTTCAGTAATGGGGTGTAGTTTAGCAGCACCAGTTCTGATATTTTGGGGGGAAAATAAATACCTAGATATTTTATATTGCCTGATTTAACTGGTATTGTGAGTCCTTGCTCCGCATTACTGTTCAGTGGTAATAAAACAGATTTATTCCAATTAATGGAATAGTCTGATATAGAAGAGAATTCATTAATGATTTTTGCCGTTTCATTTACAGAATGTATATTACTTAAAAACAGTAATATGTCATCTGCATAGAGACTAATTTTATGATGGCTGTGTTTGGTTCCACTCTGGTTTTTAAAAGTTATGTAACCTCTTTATGTGAAAGTAAAACCTGTCCAACACAAAAGACCTTCAGCTCTAATCTGTTTGCTCAGTTGTTGGACAGAACAAGTAAAGAAAAAGAAAATTTATATTTTCAAATATTTACTCACAGAAAAACGAATAATTAACTGTTACAATACATACTTAAGTACAGTTGAAAACTTTGTAGACTAAGAATTATTCAATTCAGTCTTCAACACAAAGGTTTTCATTGAAAATTTGAAGAAAGTCAAAAGTTTACTACAGTGAAGCTACTGAGTTTTTTTCTGCAGCCAATGCAACTGAGTAAATACAACTTATTACTATTCTCTCCTAATGCAAGTAATGAAACTAAATCATTTAATATTGTAACAGGATCTAGACTAGAATGTCCAAAAAAATGAAACAATAAAATAACAAACTAAGGGGGTTCAGTGAGTTGAATCAGAAAGAATTTATGCAATCACACCATCAAAACCCTTCAGTTTATGTGCGTCACTTCTCAGAAAGCTGTTACAGATATAGTCAGATACGTCATCATGTGCTAAAGGACATCACATTACTCCCACAAATTTCCAGGAACCTCTACTAACCATGAATATAATTGTTTTTTTACTTACCTTGACCTCTGCCAACCATTGCTTCCATTTTCAAATTGAGTTTCTCACTAAGGACAATGATTCATTTTCTTCTGCATTTACTCAGAAAGTGTATGACAGGGTTGTTGTGTAAGGACGCCTAAATACAAATGCAAACATCACCTCGGACAAGCCAATTTTAAATCCTGTCAAGAGGCTGTTTGAGAAATGTAAAAATTAGGTAATAATTAATTGGGAAAGAACCAGGACACACTGGAGAGACTACGTCTCTTGGCTGGCCTGGGAACGTCTCGGGGTCCCCCCAGAAGTGCTGGAGGAGGTTGCCGGGGAGAGGGAAGTCTGGGCATCTCTGCTTAGACTGCTGCCCCCACGACCCGGTCCCAGATAAGCGGAAGAAGATGGATGGATGGACAATTAATTGACTAACCGATGAATTGATTTCTATTCCTACAATCCAACCAGATCCATCTGTCTGACGCGAATTGTTAATCAAATTGACCTATCTGATTATAAAATAATTTTTAAATGAGATAAATTGATCTATATCGATTTATAATTGATCTTGGAACATACCATCTGGATTAAGGTACAGTAGGTTTATGTCACTCTAATGTAAAACCGACCAATGACAGCAACAACACACATGTGATGTCATCAACACGGATCAGTCCATCATTCCAGTCCAATGTGTGGACAGACTTTGAATAAAGTCATGTGACCATCCAGTGTCTAGAATTTTCTAAGAATGTTCCCTTTGGATTCTTTGGATGTGGAAAAACAACAGTGGTGAACTTTAGGAAACTAACATGTGAATGGATTTGACATAGAGCATAGTAAAGAAATATTGACACACAGGTCCAAAGTAATTTAATTATGGGCCATGCCCAGCCTCCAAGTTTAACATATGTGCCCATATGTTACTGTGCAAAATGATTTTTTTGTGAATGTATTTCTGATTAAAGAATCAAGAGAGGATTCTTAGAGCTTCTGGACAATTCAGTCCAATTTGGTCAAAAGATGCCAACTCCTCCTCATTACCTATAAATGACAGTTTGGGAGGAACTTTGCTGATACTGAGAATGCACTTCATAATAATCTGCCTCATTGTTAATGATGAGTAAATAATCAAACACTTCAAAGATGTTATGGGTTCATGATATAGAAAACAAGAAGCTGGTTTTAATGTGTTTGGAGTAATTACTCTATGTTCAGTGCAGGTTTGTGGAGCTGAGGCAGGAACAAAGTCCCAAAAAATAACCACATAAATGAAACCAGGACATTGTTGAAGTTTAAAGCAGGACATCCAGCCAAAGCAGAGTGGAGTGTGATAAAAAACGATTTAGATATGTGACAAATCTCAGTCTTTTAAATAGTGGATTCTTTTTAGTGGAATTAAAGTTGCTGCTATCAAAGTTTAAACGCGAGACAGGGGATTTAAACTGCTCATACTTAGGCAAAACTTCCTTCATTTTACATTGATTTAGAATTAATCTTTTGTTCCTCGTGCCATCAGGAAATACAACTCTCTGGTAGGGCATCTTAAAAGTAATTTCTTGTCATTTTTATTTTTTACCCACTGATTTTTTAAATTATAATTCTATTTTTTTAATCTATTAATCTTTTTAATCTACTGCTATTTTTTCTTTTTGTATTTTTTCAAGATAATATAAGATAAGATATTCTTTATTGATCACACATTGGGGAAATTCAATTGTCACAGCAGTTCCAAAAAGCAGAGAAAAGTGACAGCAATGTGCAAAAGTGAGGGGTGTTCCAAAATGTGCAAGTATACAAATACAAAATGTGCAAAAATAGAAAAAGGAAAAAATAAGTAAGAACTTATGTACACTATTACGACATAACATATGTTATGCCTAATAATAAAATTAAATAAATAAAGAATATCCAGATGAGCTACGGTTTGTACATGCATATTTAAACTGTGGCATTGTACAATCTTACAGCTGTTGGGATGAATGACTTGCGGCACCGTTCCTTCCTGCATGGGGGGTGTAACAGTCTGCCACTGAAACAGCTGTTTAGTGCCTCAACTGTCTGATGTAGTGGGTGAGAGGTGTTGTCCATGATGGATGTTAACTTGGCCAACATCCTCCTTTCACCCACTTCCTCCACAAAGTCCAGTGGGCAGCCAAGGACAGAACTGGCCCTCCTGACAGCTTGTTAAGTCTCTTCCTGTCCCGGTTTTTAATGTGTGTGTGTGTTTTATGAGTGTGCGCAGATGGCCATTTCTAAATTCCCTCAGGGATTATTAAAGACTTATTCTATTCTATTATAGGCACATGATAGTTGTGGGTTTTTTACGTGTCTTCATTTTCTTAATCCCTAATTTCTCCCTCTCTAAAGGTGTTCCCTGGTTCTAAACAATGCAAAAACTGAAAATGTGTTTCCTGGCAAATGGAGGACAAAACTAGTGTTCCAGATAAAGTAAATATTAGCTACTCTTTCAGCTGTGACTCTTTGCAAATATCCCGACAGAGGTGACTTACCAGCCCACGCATACGGAATCTGATTAGCCTTATCTGAAGCAAGAAGGTAAATTTGCACTTACGCACTCCTGTGTATTTTCAGGCAAAATGAAACAGCTGGAAGAGCTTCCTGAGAGGAAGAGAGATCAGCACGAAAATGTCCAGGAATCGGAAAAACAGCCTCTATCATCCGTCAAAAGCTCAGTCTTTTTGGTTCAGTGGAAACCATGCAGAGAGACTCACTCAACAGTCAAAGGTAAGGTGGGTTTGTAACCTAATTGCCTGATAAATATCAAGGGGTTCTTTTGATTTGATATGTGAATCTGAGTTCATATGAACTTAGAGTGGAAGCTATAAATTTTGGTCAAGTTTCAAGTCAATGCACTAATATGTAAGGGATAATGGCCGATGAGGTCTGCATTATCAACAAGTAATGGGTGATGCGGAAGCCTGAATGGTTGCTTCCATGAAGTCTGTTTATTTCTGATAATGGACACCTCAAAGGGCATTTTCTGACTTATACATTGGTCACTTATAAAAGAAAGAAAAGAAAAGAATTATTCAATAAATTTTTAGTACTTTGTTCTTTTTATTTTTTTTCATCTTAAATCGCTTTTTCACAAAAAGCAGACTATTTGATACATGGTGCAGTGTGCCATGGTAACGGCACCAACCTCGACTGCAGCAGCAAAAGAAAACGATATTTATGCTGATGGTCACGATGGGTTAAAGCATCAGTTCAGAGTAAAAATGTACCTCTTATCTCTTGTTTTTGTCCAGATGATGAAGCTAAAGTTGGGTTCAAAGTCTAAAGTCCAAAGAATTCAATTCCTCCTCGTATCTTATTACCTGTTTCTTAGGTCCTTTAATCTCTTTCTCTCTGCTGCATGTCAGTCTTTAAATGACCAAATTAACCAGAGAGGTTAAAGGAAACTATAAAATGATTCATTTTTTTCTACTGTCTTGTTGTGATAAACCGTGAAACAAAGTATGACAATCTATGTTTTTATTTTATTTTATTTGTTTCAGACATGTCAATATTTGGAATAGTAATATTGTCTTCTGAGTAGTCTTCTGTTTCTGTGATATGGAACAATCGAGCTATGTGGCCGGAACTACCTTTTGAGGCGTGCATCATCGCTGTTGATGATCACTTTTTAATCCACCCTGCTGCCAATCAGAAATGTGCGCCAATGGAGTTGGATAGATGGTGATTGATTTAGCAAAAGAAGATGGAAATGGCTCTATGGCTCTATATGTTCTTTTAGAAGAGGCAAGAACATAGGGTGACCTTTAAGAGTGGAGGTCGAAGCACACAGACAGACTACATCTCGTTTAGACGGTGTAATCTGAAGGAGATCAGTGACTGCAAAATAGTGATAGGTGAGAGTGTTTCCAGATCGGTTAGGATGGTGGTGTGTAGGATGACTCTGGTGATGAAGGAGATGAAGAAAGAAAGGACAAAGGCAGAGAAAGGGACAAACTGATGGAAGCTGAAAAGGGAAAAATGTTGCATGACTTTTAAGAAGCAGTTGAAACAGGCTCTGGGTGGGTGTTCAGGTGAAACTTCCAGATGACTGGAGAACTACAGCTGATGGGATCAGAGAGACAGGCAGGAGTTTACTTGGTGTGTCATCAGGAAAGAATGTTGCTAAGGAGACTTGGTGGTGTACTGAGGAGGCTCAGTAGTGTATAAGGAGTAAGATACAGGCTAAGAAGAGGTGGAATACTGAGAGGACTGCGGAGAGAAGGCAGAGTACAAGGAGATGCAGCGTACGGTGAAAGTAGAGGGGTCAAAGGCCAAACAAGGGGCTTATGATGATATGCATGCTAGGCATGTGACTCGGTTGCAGATTAAACTGGACAATTTGTTGTTTGCAGATTTTCTGTTGAAGTTACAACGTTGTTTGGGAGCAGTGTGTGGTATGCAATGGTATGCCTACGCTACATTGGGGATTACAATGGCATTGCTCAGCTTCCTCATGGACTTCAGTGTGGCCAAGATGCTGGGGGGTAAACATGAACATTTTTCTAAAAGATTCAATCCAGACAAGCAAAAAAAACATAACTTTGATCAAAGTTTCCGTTTTTAAACTTCCAGCTCAGCAGTGGCTTTATGGACAACTCGAGGGCAACTTTCTTCTGCAGTTCCTCTGTTGGACGCTCTACCCAGCATGCCTCTGTGCTTTAGCAGCAACATTCTGCCAGAGCATTTGCCCCTTCTCCACAGGTCAGTGTCCAATATTTTACCCTGGATTTGGATATGGATCTTTTAAAGCACCCAGTCATATCATGGGGTGGCTGTGTTGCAGAGGAAGAGCGGTAAACTTCTGATTGGTAGATCACGGGTTCGGTTTTTACCCTGCCCACACGGGCGTTGAAGTGTCCTTCAAGGCACCGTACTACACATTGCTTCTGGTGGCTATAGCTTGGCAGCATTTAGCCGCCATTTGTATGTGAATGGGACTGTGATTGTAAAGTGGTTTGGGCCTTCTAAGAAGGTAGTAAAGCGCCTTGTGAGTATACACCAATCAACATATCCAAAAAGCAGAAATTACTGAATTTTGTTAAGGTGGTTTATAGTCTCTTTATTGATTTGCTTGATAATAAAGTTTGTGATATCAATTTTATTTAGTTTTAAAAACATTTCAGAAGACATTTCTTAGACACTAAAGTTCCAAAGATATTGGTAAAATGGTCAATACTTCTGCAGCGCTTCAATACCCGCATTGACGCCCAAAGCACTTTGCAGTCACGTCTCATTCACCCATTCACACACACATTCACACACTGGAGAGTGAAAAAGTTTCTTTTTCAGCTTGTACGAACAACAGTCTTTGCAGGCTTTTCCTTTTTTTCTCTTCATTTATTCTTGTCCCACGGTTGATGACAGGGTTTTTTAAGGCTTTTGTGGGCTTAGGCTCATGATGTTGTTCTCCTTAGGCTCAGGGATCCCGGAGGTCAGAACCATGCTGGCTGGCATTGACATGCCTCTCTACTTGTCTCTTACAAACATGTTTTCCAAGTTCCTGGGCCTTTTCTGTACGCTGGCAGCTGGAAGCACTGTTTTCCTCGGCAAAGTGGTGAGAGACAAACCATGAAGCTAACACAAGATTAGGGCTGTGCCGCTGATAACTGTCAGATTTATCTCCCAATTTATTTTTTACATTTCAGGGACCATTTGTGCATCTTTCCACCATGTTTGCTGCCTACTTAGATAATATGTTCTCTCTTCTACAAGGAATCAAGAAGGTAAATCAAATGTCATGTCAGCATTGCAACCTTTACCCAAAATCCCTATCTCAGCTTCAATAAGTGACTCCAGTAAAAAAAAAAATATATATATATATGTGGCAATTGTAAACAGGAATTGAAAATAGAAATGCAAAAACCAGTAATGCATTAGAAATAAGAAGATATATGAAGTACTTTAATCTGATACTTTTATGACTGTTATAGATTTATATCAGTGAAAGGTAAATTCATCAATTCATAATCAGACAGCCAGGCTTTAACATTCTTTCTGGAACAACATCTGTTGACGTGTAAAGAGTCAATTATTTAATGGCCTCCCTCTAGGTTTTTTCAAAGCATAAATTGCAGGAAATTTAAAAAAAAAATTCTCTTCAATGTTAGAAAGAGTAGAGAACTAAATTCCCTGGCCTTATGGCAAATTTACCAAAACTCTCAACAAAATTAGTGTTCAACATGAAAAAGCTACATTACTGAATGTGTGATGTCAAACAAAAGATGCATTTTAACAACTGTTGTAGCTGTGGTCAAGAATATAAATCAAAAACAAAAAAAGGGTCTCATTTGACATTATTTCCAAACCCTTATTTTTTATTCCCAAATTTGATGGAAACCAGAGTGCAAACCAAATGCTGTAGTCTTCTCCACAGAACACTGAAGGCAGACTGTCAGTCATTGACGACTGTGTTAAAAGGTTTGAATTCAAGCCCACAACAGACTTATGAAAACTCTGTTTTCAAAGAGCTCTTCCTCCTTCTTTTCACATTCCACCATCCATTTTAGAAGAACATAAACACTCACCTGAGCACAGGTGTTAGCTCACCTTTGCACTAATAGTTTGCATGATTGAATGAATGAAATATTTCACACTAGTTGGTTTTAAGGCATAGGTATGCGTTCGTGAACACTATCTGTTTTGTGTACATGTTGACATGTGAACATTTTTGCAGCTAGCAGGTGTGTTGATAATATTTGAGTGTGTGTGAACAGGCCCCGCCCTTTTTGTACTACATTTGAACTGTACCGTAATGATAAACAACCAGCAAACCTGTCTGCTCTATGCTGCTTCATGGTCTTATCCCCCTCTCACTATCACCCCCCCCCCCCCCCCCCCCCCCCCCCCCTGATATCCCTCTCTCTTCTTCCCTTCTTTCCTTTTCCGTCCGGTCCAACACCAAAGATTTTCAAACATGATTGAAATTAATAAAGTTTGGCCTCAATTCCAAAAGGGGTTTATTCAGACATACCTTTGGTTTGTCTGAAGATTAATAACCCCTCTTGTCAAAGTAAAATATGTCCAACACAAGAGGCCCTCAGCTCTCGTCTGTCTGCCCAGCTGTTGGACAGGACAAGTTAAAAAAAAAAAGAGCTTTTTAATGTTTTCTATTCATTACAATTCTTAGATCAGTCCTTTTATTTTATTAGACTTCAAACGTTTTGTTTATTTTAATCGCTGGTGGGTAGGTGGACCTCACAAAGCTTTAAAACTTTACTTTACCCTTGTGTTATCTTAGATGACCCCCCCCCCCCCTTACATTGAGGTGTTCTTCCTACCATGACAAAGGTGGATAAAGGTGGAAAGATTTCATGTAATCCATGGACACCAGTGAAGATCACAAATCATTGAAGAAAAAAGGTTCAGAGCTCTGTCTAGTGGGTCTAGATGACCCAACTCCCAATGGTAAAGTGTCAAGGATAGAACAAGGGTTACAGGTTATCAGTCTGTTGTCTGTGATTATTCCCTTTGACTCTGTTTCAACTTACTGTTGAAGTAACTGATCTATATTTCTTTAAAAATCTAAATTTCTCAAGATAATAAAATAAAGGTTTTTGTCTTATTTTGACAACCATACTCAAAGCTGCAGGAAACATTTCTAACTGATTTTGTCATTACTGCATGTTACAGTTGTTTGTTTGAATGTTTTTAAGGCCAACATGTGTACTTCTGCAGGAAAAAACCTCAGACATGTTGGTTGTAGCTGCTGCAGTCGGAGTTGCCAGCTGCTTTGGAGCACCAGTTAGTGGTAAGACACGTGATTGAATAAATACACAACTCTTTTCCCTCTGTGGCTCTTCACTGTCCAATTCAATTCAATTTTCTTTATTTCAAAATGAAAATAAACACAAACGTTTAAATAGGCAGATAAAACAAGACAGTGTGCTTGAAAAAGAGAAGGTAGAAGAGAAATCTTGTATATGATCCCACCCCTTTTTTTACATATTTCTATTTACAGTTTTGTACATGTCATACATTCACATTACATTCTGCATAGCACCTTCGCAGAAGGAATATTTTTGTTTTTACTGATCATTTCTTACTTTGTACAGTTCCATCAGTGACATCTTGTAGGTTTTTATGAATACATGTAAACTTTTGGTTTGTTTTAAACCTTTATCCAGTCTATTCCATAAATCCACACCACAGATTGATAAGCACATTTTATCTTGTGTAGTACAAATACACTGCTTTTTGAAGTTCAGCTGATTTCTTAAATTGTAACTCCCATCTCTCTCCTTGTACTGTTGTTGTATGTTTACTGGAAGTAAGTTAGTTCTGGCTTTATACATGATGATTGCTGTTTTAAGTTTCACTAGTTCCCATTAGTTAAATAAACCCTATTTTAAAATCAGTGCGTTTGTATGTGTCCCATAATCTACACCATAGACTGGTCGGGTGGCTTTTTCTTTTGTAAGATATACAAACACTGTAGACTGTAATCCGTATGATAATGCATCCTGAGTTTTGAGTTCCTTTCTACAAGTTCTTCTTGCTTCTTCAGCCTTTCATCCCTGCTGGCACTTCAACCGCTCCCAATCTTCTGGTTCTGGGTTAACGAACGAACATGTTTTGCCTGCCGGCTACAGAAAAAGAGTGGACGACGTGGAACAACAAGCAAGGATGAATAATGTCATTCTCACTGGATGACATTATTCATCCAGTGAATAACTGGATGACTTCCGGCTCTCGGAGAAGACGCCACGCAGGCATAGACCAGCTGCAGTTCTCAATTCTATTTACCGCAGAAAAGCGTAAATATTGAGAAAAGCAATTCCTAAACATGCCACCAAGAAGAAACCCAGTGTCTGAGGAATATGAGGACTTGAGGAAGATGCTTGATTTCGTGTTGGAAGACATCAAAGCTATGAAGATTGTTCACGGACAAATTCTGGATGCTATCGGAGAGGTGAAGCAGGTCCGGGCTCTGCAGGAGCAGTGTTTCAACAGGATGGATATAATCGAGAAACGAATGGATGACCAAGAGCAGATCTCCAGATGTAACAACGTGATAATCACCGGATTGAAAATCAAACCCCGGTCATACGCGCATGCAGTGACCGCTGAGAACGGTGAGGAATCCGACGAGCAGGAGACGAGCTCTGTGGAGAAACAGGTGGAGGAGTTCCTAAAGTCCAATGGAATTTCTCTGGACACCAACAATGCAGAGATCTGCAGACCGCTTCCCAGGAGAAGAGACACCGACAAACCAGCAATCCTCTTAAAGTTTGTCAATCGGAAACACAAAGCAGCTTCATTGAAGCAAGGAAGAAATCTGAGGGGAACCAACGTTTTCACGTTGTTTTGACAACCTCACGAAAAGGAATGCCGACATCGCCAGAAGAGCACGTTACTTGAAAAAGCAGGGGAAAATTCAAGGAACCTGGGTGAAGACTGCAAAATTTATGCCAAACTCTGTGGATCCCCTGAGCAGTCCAAGGTTGTTCTTATCAGGAGCTTGAAAGATTTGGAAAACTATTTACCCACCACAGTCTAAACAAGAGATACGTGAAGATGCTGGTCTCACGGGATGAGGAGACGAACTCTACTATCCATGGCTTCTGAAAAAAACAACACTTTTTCTTCAACAATCACCCGCAACCACAACTCTCAGAGAGATCTGAATGGTGAGCAAACCGACCTTCAAATATTCAGTGATAATGACAAAAACCTTCAAGACATCGACCCTGATCAATTCTTTTCCACTGTTAATATGGACTGCAAATATTACAGCATAGATGACTTTAAGAACTCTGTTAACCCAGAAGAAACACTGTCAATCATTCACTTTAACAGCAGAAGCATGAATACCAACTTTGAAGACATCAAGGACTATTTACAGAACATCGGGTATTCCTTTGATATCATAACCATATCTGAGACTTGGTTCAGCCGCGACAAGGACGCTGACTTTGAATTGGAGAACTATGAACTTAACTATGTGAACAGAGTAAACAAAAAAGGTGGAGGAGTCGCAATATATGTGGAAAAAAACACAAAGTTTACAGTAATTGATAAATTGTCTGTCGCAGTGGATGGAATACTGGAATGTCTTACAATTGAAATATGTAACAATTCAGGGAAAAATGTCATTATAAGCTGTGTTTATAGGTCGCCAGGGTCAAGCTTAGAAGTGTTCAGTGACTGGATGGAAAAGATGTTTACCTCTCTAAATAACAAAATATTCTACATCTGTGGAGACTTTAATATGGATCTGATAAACCCCAGCAAACATGAAGCAACCAACGACTTTATCAGCAGAATGTATGGTATGAGTTTATATCCAACCATAACAAGACCCAGCAGAATCACTACTCAAAGTGCTACTCTCATTGATAATATTTTAAAAATAATATAGAATACGCTCATATGAGTGGACTAATGATGTGTGACATAACTGATCATTTACCAGATTTTGCACTATTTGACATCAATGTGAAGACAAATAAAGTTATAAAAGAACCAGTCTACAAAAGGTTAAGAAATGAAAAAACCGTGAATGCTCTGAATAATGACTTATCCAGACAAAACTGGAACTCTGTGTGCAGAGAGAAAGATGTCGATATTGCTTATAAATGTTTTTTTAGAAATATTTAGGTCACTTTACAATAAGAACTGTCTAATTTATAAATTCAAGAACAAATATGCCAAATGCCCTTGGTTAACCAGCGGTCTACAAAATGCTTGTAGAAAGAAAAATAACCTCTATATAAAATTCTTAAAACAGAGGACAAGAGAAACTGAACAAAGATATAAGTCATATAAAAATAAACTAACTGAAATAACACGTTACAGTAAAAAAGTGTACTTCAATAATCTAGTGAATGAAAATAAATACAACGTAAAGCAAGTTTGGAAAAAAAATAAATAGCATCATTAAAAATGGGACAAAAAAGCGAACTTATCCAGATTACTTTACAGATGAGAAGGGTCAAAGCTACAACATCAATGAAGCAGCAAATGGTCTCAATAACTACTTTGTTATGGGGCGACAGTTGCTCAGGTAGTTGAGCGGGTCGTCCAATGACCGAAGGGTTGGCAGTTCGATCCCCGCTCCCACCAGCCAAAAAATGTCGTTGTGTCCTTGGGCAAGACACTTCACCCTCCTTGCCTCCAGTGTGGCTCCACTGGTGTGTGAATGTGTATGAATGATCCCGGTGATGGTCAGAGGGGCAGTAGGCGCGAAATGGCAGCCACGCCTCTGTCAGTCTGCCCCAGGGCAGCTGTGGCTACAACCGTAGCTACCGTCACCAAGTATGAATGAGGAGTGAATGAATAATGGACACACTGTAAGCGCTTTGAGTGTCTTGAAAAGCGCAGATAAATCCAATCCATTATTATTATTATTATAAACGTGGGTCCAGAGTTGGCAGCAGAAATTCCAAAATGCAAAACTAGCAAAGACAATAATCCACCCATCGAAAGGATCCCACACTCAATCCTTCTTTCTGATGTGAACGAAAATGAGCCGATATCAATTGTGAATAAATTCAAGAGTAAAAACTCAAAAGACTGTGAGGATATAGATATGAAGGTGGTGAAAAAAGTCATTTATAGTGTATCTAAGCCTCTGACATACATATGTAACTTATCATTACGAACTGGGAGATTCCCAAACCAAATGAAAATAGCCAAAGTGATTTCTATCTATAAGAGTGGAGACAAACACCAATTTACAAACTATAGAGCTGTCTCCTTCCACAATTCTCAAGAATTTTAGAAAAATTATTCAATGATAAATTAGCTTTATTTATTGAAAAACATAACATTATAAATGAAAACCAATATGGTTTTAGAGAAAATAGAAATTTGGGGAAATAATTACAAGAGCTCACTACATCCTCTCGTTTTACTTAAAAAACGAGCCGTCAGAATTGTACATAAAGCCAGATATCTTGATCATACAAACAATTTATTTTATCAATCAAGACTTTTAAAACTGCATGACCTTGTGGATTTTTACACTGCACAACTTTTATACAGAGCCAGTTGGAAATCGTTACCATCAATATCCAAAAACAGTTGTTAGAAAATGAAGGAGGAACAAACTGAGGGGATGTAGAAACTTCAAGATCAAATTGATAAGAACCACAGAGAAAAGTTTCTGTGTGTCGGTGTGTGACACTAAACTCTGGAACGGGTTCAGTAATGACCTCAAAAAATGTTCAAATATTCAAGAAAAGGTATAAAGAAACTCTTATCTCAGGATATGAAGATGAGAGGATTTAAGGATCAACAGGTGTTTGAATAATTCCAAATCCACGTGTGAACTTGATTGTGGTGAAATAATCAAAGCTATTTTAATTACAACCACTGAGTGTTACATTGTAATGTGCAATAATGATTACTGAAATGTTTGAATTACAATCAATAAGCTATTGATTTTGTTTACTTGATCTGCAATGTGTAGCAATAATTAATAGTTTAATGTGATCATGTGTTCTAATGATAATCAATTATTATTTCATATCGGTATCGTTACTGTTTACTGAAATCATGAATGAATGTTTTCTGAAGATCATCAATCATATCTAGGCACTGGATTTTGTTTCTTGAAGAGAATCTATCTGATCAGAACCGGATTTAAAACACTGTAAAACTATCAAATGAATGAACTCAGTAGGGGTGGGATTGTATAAGCTTGCTTCTTCCCACTCCTTTTCAAGCAATAAATCAAACTCTACTTTTTGTTTTGTTTTATTTCCTGTCTTATTAATCTATATATTTCCTCATTTCTGTAATGAGTTTGATAAATATGTGTAAATTCTTTATTGCTTTGACTACAATGCTTGAAATAAATCAATAAAATCAAATCAGATCAATAAAACCTCAAACCTCGTGCAAAGCTAAGTGGAGCTGGAGTTAATTGCTAATGCTAATAGCGCTAGCATTCCTAGCTAGAAAGAGATCTAAACACTATCGAGACCTGCCACGGCTCCCCAGGAGAAAGGAGACGGGTAACCAGCGATCCTCATCAGGTTGTGAATTAAAAACACAAGCTAGCTCTGATGAACCAAAGGGGGAATCTGAAGGGATCGGCTGCTTATCTGAACGACCATCTGACCAGAAGGAATGCTGAAATCTCCAAACATGCCAGGCTTCTCAGGAAGCAGAAGCAGATTGAGAACACTTGGGTTAAAGGCTGCAATTTTACGTCAAACCACTCGGTCTACCGGACCGGGCCATGGTTCTGGTTGTGAACACCATGGAGAAGTGTTTGATCACGGACATCTGAACCAACATGCAGTGATAAATCAAAGAGCCAAAAATGTAGGTTTTCTTCTCCTGTGATCACGTCTGCACAATTCTTTGGTGTTTGACATGTGCCTCCTCAAAACTCTAAAAGTCGAAATGAACAACTATTGGAAGCACACTGATCCCTGAATGGGTTTTTTCACAGTTTCCATGGTGGCCCCATGGGGCTTATGTGGGCACTCAGTGGTCCGGCTTGCTACAGTAGCCAGTGTAAAGCTCTGCTGTCCACAGGGCAGCTGGCTATCCCTTTTGGCCTTGCTGGCTGAGACTTCTTTTGTTTGTCCTTTTGGCTTTGGTGCTGTAGGTGTGTTGTTCAGTGTGGAGGTGATGGGCTCCCACTACTCTCTGAGGCATTACTTCCCATGTTTCTTCTCGGCGGCCTGTGGAGCACTGACCTTCCGCTTCTTCTCTGTCTGGAGTGGAGATATGGGTAAGTAACCAGTTACCACACTGGTAGTTAGCAAACAGATGTTTTGCTTCAAAACAGTCCAAACCCTTTAACCCTTGTGCTGTCTTAGATGACCCCCCCCCCCCTTACATTGACGTGTTCTCCCTACCATGACAAAGGTGGATAAAGGTGGAAAGATTTCATGTAATCCATGGACACCAGTGAAGATCACAAATCATTGACGAAAAAAGGTTCAGCGCACTGTCTAGTGGGTCTACATGATCCAACTCCCAATGTTAAAGTGCCTAGGATAGAACAAGGGTTAAAGAGGTGGAGAAGCTTTTAACCCTCATCTAACAGGTTTTATTTTAAATTCCCACTCTCATAACCTTCTGATGTATCGTCAAAGTGTTCCCACTGGTCTTTTAATTATGATGATGCTGTTTTTAGCCGGAATTTCAAAACCAGTGTCATTTTCTAGGACATAGTTTCTGCAGAGCGGCAGAAGTTCATTAGAAATTAACCTCTGAGTTGTGGGCAGGATTGTTGGCACTGTGACAGAGCAAGCCCCCTTCACATCACCCATCTGTTTACATGAACTTCCACTAGCTGGCAGCCATTCACACCCCAAGCTAACAATCATGTTGCAACCAAAATGGCAGCAATGTCAGAGCTATCCTGGCTTCCAGTTTAGATCCATCTTCCAGCTCATACCAGACAAAACAAAGACGTTCATGGATCTGTTCGTCTGACAGTGGATGCATCAGAATTGGGCAGAGCTGGGAGTATGTGGCTCACAGCAATACTAGCTTCTGCGTCACTGCTACAAGCTTTACTCAGAAAGGAATACTCAGAAATGCAGTTTTAATTTTCATTTTCTTTATAAATGTCCTCCATCATCAGAAAAAATCCACAAGAACATGGTAAAAACACCAAAAACATCACTGGACATCACTGCCAGCAAGCAGCGGATGTCCTCCTAGCACCTTACCCGCCAATTTTAACCGCACCTTAGACATTTAGGGCCCCTTGGTGGGGAGGGTGAGGGGACGTCACTGTGAGTAATCAGGAGATGTCCCCTTAGTGCCCTACCCGCCAATTTTAACTGCACCCCCCTTAGTACACACACCCCTCCCCCCTCAATATATACATCCCAACATAAACACACACACATGCACACACACACCATCTCAAACACACATACACGCACACACATTTTGCAAGGAAGGTGGGACCTGGGTCCATCTGTCCCCTACCCCTTCCCTGGTGGGGGGTGCGGGCCCCTTTGCAACGGCGGCCGTGTCACCGGGGTGCCGGCTTCCTGGGCCCGGCGGTGCTCTCTCCGCGCGGTGGGGGAGTTCACATTACATCTGAGCCGGGGGTGTCTGGTCCCTGGGGGGTGGGTTCTGGTCCTTGCTCCTGAGTGCTGGGCCCCGCCAAATTTCCAACTGTGGCCGATCCTGGTCGGGCCATATTTATAACACCCCTTGTGGGCCCTCTTTTTTTCCCCGGGGTTCCCCCCTCCTGGGCGGGGGCGGCGGGCCCCCTGCCTCGCTCCTCCCTGGACCAACCGTGGGCCGGGCGGATGGCTGCCTGGAGTGCAGGGCGGGTCTCCCTTGGGGGGTCCTGGCTCGTACCTGGGGTTGGGGCGGGGGGATGCCCGGAACTCCTGGGTGGTGGTGGGGTGCTCGTTTGGGGCTGTGGGCGTCCTTCTCCGGTGGGGCTCTGCGTTGGGTTCTCCCGGCGCGGCGGGGGGGCTGCTCTCCTGGTTGGGCTGGGGCGGCGCTCTCTTTCCCTCCGTGCATCCCTGGCCTCTGGCTCTGGGGGCCTCGCGGCGGCCCTGCTGGCCCTGGCCTGGGTGGCGGGCTTGGTTGCCCGGGCGGCGGTTGTTCCCTGCCGGTTCCCGTGTGGCGTTGGGGGGATTCCGGCTGCCGCTGCTGCTGCGGTGGGGGTCTTGGGGTGGGGATGGCTGGGCACTCTCCCTCCTTCTTTTCACGTTCCACCATCCATTTTAGAAGAACATAAAACCTCACCTGAGCACAGGTGTTAGCTCACCTTTGCACTAATAGCTTGCATGACTGAATGACTGAAATATTTCACACTAGTTGGTTTTAAGGCATAAGTGTGCGTGTGTGAACACTATCTGTTTTGTGTACATGTCGACAGGTGGACATTTTTGCAGCTAGCAGGTGTGTTTATAACATTTGAGTGTGTGTGTGGACGGGCCCCGCCCTTTTTGTACTGCATTTGAACCTTACCATAATGATTAACAACCAGTAAACTTGTTGCTTTATGCTGCTTCATGGTCTTATCCCCCTTCCCCTCCTATTATCACCCCCTACCCCCCCCCCCTCTCTCTAGCGTCCCTCCCTCTTCTTCCCCTCTTTCCTTTTCCGTCCGGTCCAACACCAAAGATTTTCAAACATGATTGAAATTAATAAAGTTTGGCCTCAATTACAAAAGGGGTTTATTCAGACATACCTTTGGTTTGTCTGAAGATTAATAACCCCTCTTGTTAAAGTAAAATATGTCCAACACAAGAGGCCCTCAGCTCTCATCTGTCTGCCCAGCTGTTGGACAGGACAAGTTAAAAAAAAAAAAAAAAAAAAAAAAAAAACACCAAAAACACAATTTGCATCAGAGTGCAGCTTTAAAGAACTGAATTGCAGCAGAAAAATTGATGCACATTCATTTCAGTGTTTTAGTGCTTGTTTGGGTTTAGCATCACACCACCTTCAGGTGATCACAAACTCCCATGCCAGCCTCCAAAAATGATCAACAAAAACTACCCCAGCTAAAAGGCTAGCATTGCCAACCTTTACCCCCAATACAGGAGCATACAGGAGTCCCTCTAAAGCATCAACACCTTTAAAAAAATTAACAAAGTCCATCTGACATTAACAGACATTTAAGCTGTAAGTCAAAATCTTAACATCCTAACGGACTTGGTGTTTTCTGTTGATAAATATAGTAGAAAGTAAGTAAATGACATGAGGATTGAGATAAGGCCCCAAGAGATTGTCCAACTTTGGTCCTTTAAATTACGCACATGTCTCTTGTCCGGATCCTCCTCCTTGCTGCTGATTGCCCAGATCTAGTTAATCAAAAGGTAAAAGCTTCTGTCAGCCAAGCAAGATTAAATAGTGAGAGCTAGAAACCAAACAGGGGGGTAACATTGGAAAAGTTTGAAAACTGCTTTGACACAAATGGGGGCAGGGATTTCAAAGCACAGACGTTCTGCATGTGTTTCACGTTGTCTTTTGGGAAAATGTGGAAAAACATCTTTTTCTGACGCTTTTGAAGCAATTTTACATGTCTTTTCTTATTAAGTGACCAAAAATATTCTTATAGTTCTTAAAGTTGTGAAGACATTTCCACAAAGCTTGAAGCTGGAATCCACGTTCAAAGAAAGGAAACTAAAACAAAGTTATTCCGATTTTTCTAACGTTTCAGGAGTCAGAAAAACAAAGTAGTAACTCTAAGCAAAAAGGAAAACCACACGGGAACAGAAACAAGACTAATTTATCACTTTTAACACAACAGTGCCTCCTTTCAACATGAAAATGTGCATGTCTCAGTTTGATGTGAAACTGTCCAACCCCTTACATTAACCAGGTTACTATAGCAGGACAATTGTCACACAACACAAAGCTTTAAGTAGAAAGAAAAGAGGTAGAAAACAAATATTTTTAAAGGAGCAGGAATAGAGTTGTGTGGTCAACTTGGAAACATTAATGGTGACTTCACTAATTCTAAAACATCCATCCATTCATCCATCTTCCTTCACTTATCCTCGACAAGGTCGTGGGGGTAGCAGTTTAAGCAAAAATGCCCAGACTTCCCTAGCCCCAGCCACGTTCTCCAGCTCTTCTGGGGCGACCCAGAGGCATTCCAAGGCCAGCTGAGAGACATAGTCTCTTCAGCGTGTTCTGGCCTCCGTCCAGTGGGACATACCGGAACACCTCCCCAGGGAGGTGTCCAGAAGGCATCCGGACTAGATGACCGATCCACCTCAATTGGCTCCTTTCGATGTGGAGGAGAAGCGGTTCTAGTCCAAGGTCTCTGCGGGTGAGCAGGCTCCTTCCCCTATCTCTAAGGGAGCGCCTAGCCAGCCAGCCTGGTTCTTTCGGTTATGACCATCCAAATCCATTCAAGGTCATCCTTGCTGTGAGTTTTCTTCTGGGTTTCAGCGTCTGGGTCTGCTACGTCTACGATGTCATGACAGAACAAACTGACCCAGACCCAGCTGACCCGGAAGATCTACGTCAGACCGTCACCCAGCGTGGACTGTTTCTGGACCTCCTCTACAGTACCATCACCCGGGTCACCGCTATTCAAGAGGACCTTTCTCGTCGACTGAGTGGAATTTCTCAAGCCCAGATGAATCCTATCGGACAATATCCAGCTAATGCTAATACCAAAATTACAGCACCTACAGCCGGGAGCTTAGACTTTTTCCACTGCCACATGGATTCCTGAAAATTTCCGACTTCAACCGGAATATTTTCAGGGGGACGTTGAATCATGTGGGGGTTTCCTTCTTCAGTGCCGACTTATTTTTCAGCAGGCTCTGCAGTATTACCAAGCTGACCACAGCAAGATCACCCTCATAGAGAACTCCCTCAGAGGCAAAGCGCTCAAATGGGCTCAGGCCTATCTATCTGCAAACCCCATTTCTCAGATTTCTTTTGAGCGTTTCTTAGGTGAATTTCAGCTGATCTTTGATCAACCCCGCAAGACAGAGGAGGGGACTCGCCACCTTCTGGGATTAAGGCAACGCAACCGATCTGTAAGTGAACATTTAATTGACTTTCGCATTCTAGCTGTAGAAGCTGGATGGCCGGACGTTGCCCTAAAAGGGGTTTTCTATCAATCACTTAAAGACCATCTCTGTTCACAGCCGGAAGCTAGAACGTTCGAGGAGCTAGTTACTGCAGCTCTTCGATCTGACCTACAACTTCGCGAACGTCAGATAGAAAGAGCACGAACTGAGAAGAAAACTGTAAATAACCCTGTGTCTAAACCCCCCATGCCAGAACCGCCTTCTTTCATCTCACGCGAACACTTCTCCCGCTCCTCTGAGGAACCCATGCAGATTGGACATTCAAAACTCACACCGGAGGAACGCCGCAGACGCAAGGAAGAAGGTACCTGTTTCTATTGTGGACAATCTGGGCATCATGTGCAGCAGTGCTTGTAACAAACCTTTCCAAACTTAATGTTGGAAAAGAGTACAATAAAGCAATTCAAAATATTAACTGCTTAAATTAAGAAAAACAGGTGCGTGCAACATAAACATTAAACAAAGAATGACAACTCAGAGGTCCCACTTAAGGTTTGTTCAGGTGTATTATATATTTACCATGCCCCAAACCGTTCATCCGACAAAACATATAACCACCACCGTATTTTTACATATATATATATATATATATATATATATATATATATATGTAAGTCTCTGTTTATATCCTAGAGTCCAACTAATGGAGTTTGTAAACTCAGTCCCAGCAATGCATTGCAAAAACAAAAAGGCTCAATCTCACCGGTGTTTTCCAGATCTATGACGTGTAGATTTCATGGGGAAAAATACACGCAATAATCCGTCCTCCAGGAAGTGGGGAGTATAATCCAGTGTGTGGAGCATGAAAACGGAGCGGCTCTGGGACATCCGACGCAGTTTCTCAGACACGGCACATCTGTTGAGTTTCTCCCTCCCCCATCCCAGTCTTTCTCTTTTTTTTTTTAAAGCATCAGCTGTTTGCCCTTGCTGCCTGCGCGTCATTGGCCGCCTCCCTCTCGTAGCTCCGCCTCTTCTTAAAGGCGCATGCTGCTTTTTCTCGTTCACCAAAGTCCATTCATAACAGTCCCAAAACATAAAGCTCTGTCCAGATAAAGTACATTAGCATACAAAGCAAGTATTTTGCCCCTGCAGGGATTCATAACAAAATACTTAAAAATACTTAAAAACAGTCCTCAGCATGCTATTTGTGGCATCACATGCTCATTATGTTTAAACTCCAAAGCCCCCCCCCCCCCCCCCGCTAGAAGGGTTCCTCCACTGTTATTCAGGAAAATAACTTTCTTTATTTACCTCTCAAGCTATGTCATCAGTCTCAAGTTTATTTTTTTTTATTTTTTTTATTTTTATTTTTTTAACTTGTCCTGTCCAACAACTGGGCAGTCAGATGAGAGCTGAGGGCCTCTTGGGTTGGACATATTTTACTTTAACAAGAGCGGTTATTAATCTTCAGACAAACCAAAGGTATGCCTGAATAAACCCCTTTTGTAATTGAGGCCAACCTTTATTAATTTCAAACATGTCTGAAAATCTTTGGTGTTGGACCGGACGGAAAAGGAAAGAGGGGAAGAAGAGAGAGGGACGTTAGAGAGAGGGGGGGTAGGGGGTGATAATAGGAGGGGGAGGGGGGTAAGACCATGAAGCAGCATAAAGCAACAAGTTTACTGGTTGTTAATCATTACGGTAAGGTTCAAATGTAGTACATAAAGGGCGGAGCCTGTCCACACACACACTCAAATGTTATAAACACACCTGTTAGTTGCAAAAATGTCCACCTGTCGACATGTACACAAAACAGATAGTGTTCACACACGCATACTTATGCCTTAAATCCAACTAATGTGAAATATTTCAGTCATTCAGTCATGCAAACTGTTAGTACAAAGGTGAGCTAACACCTGTGCCCAGGTGAGTGTTTATGTTCTTCTAAAATGGATGGTGGAACGTGAAAAGAAGGAGGGAGAGTGCCCAGCCATCCCCACCCCAAGACCCCCACCGCAGCAGCAGCGGCAGCCGGAATCCCCCCAACGCCACACGGGAACCGACAGGGAACAACCGCCGCCCGGGCGACCAAGCCCGCCACCCAGGCCAGGGCCAGCAGGGCCGCCGCAAGGCCCCCAGAGCCAGAGAGCAGGGAGGCACGGAGGGAAAGAGAGCGCCGCCCCAGCCCGACCAGGAGAGCAGCCCCCCCGTCGCGCCGGGAGAACCCAACGCAGGGCCCCACCGGAGAAGGACGCCCACAGCCCCAGACGAGCACCCCACCACCACCCAGGAGTTCCGGGCATCCCTCCGCCCCAACCCCAGGTACGAGCCAGGACCCCCCAAGGGAGACCCGCTCCGCACTCCAGGCAGCCATCCTCCCGGCCCACGGTTGGTCCAGGGAAGAGCGAGGCAGGGGGCCTGCCGCCCCCGCCCAGGAGGGGGGAACCCCGGGGAAAAAAGAGGGCCCACAAGGGGTGTTGTAAATATGGCCCGACCAGGCTCGGCCACAGTTGGAAATTTGGCGGGGCCCAGCACTCAGGAGCAAGGACCAGAACCCACCCCCCAGGGACACGAACACCCCCGGCTCAGATGTAATGTGAACCCCCCCCACCGCGCGGAGAAAGCACCGCCGGGCCAGGGAAGCCGGCACCCCGGGGACACGGCCGCCGTTGCAAAGGGGCCCGTACCCCCCACCAGGGAAGAGGCAGGGGACAGATGGTCCTAGGTCCCACCTTCCTTGCAAAATGTGTGTGCGTGTATGTGTGTTTGAGAGAGTGTGTGTGTGCATGTGTGTGTGTTTATGTTGGGATGTATATATTGAGGGGGGAGGGGTGTATGTACTAAGGGGGGTGCAGTTAAAATTGGCGGGTAGGGCACTAAGGGGACATCTCCTGATTACTCACAGTGACGTCCCCTCACCCTCCCCACCAAGGGGCCCTAAATGTCTAAGGTGCGGTTAAAATTGGCGGGTAGGGTGCTAGGAGGACATCTGCTGCTTGCTGGCAGTGATGTCCAAGCACCCCCCCTACCAAGGGCCCTACATGTTTAAGGTGCAAATAAAACCGAAAGAGGGGGGGCCCACTCCATACGGCAACCATAGGAGGGGGGCCACTGCCTAGTAAACCCCCCCCCCAGGCTCATCGCAGGCTAAGCCCCCCACCCCCTCACCCTGTTATGAGGTTATATGAGGAAGGGGGTAAGTTGGGGACAGCTGATAGACTGTCCCCCGGTGGTCAAACAGCTGTCCCCCCGCCCCCCCCCCCAACAAGGGGGCCAGGCCCACCCAGCCCAGGGGCCCCACCCCCGGAGGCGCCGACACTCCAGGCCCAGCACCACCCCCCCCACACAGAGAGAGAGGAGCCAGAAAGCGTTGCCCCCCCCCCCGGAGCAAGCCCAGGCCCCCACCCCCAAATGCCGGCCCTAGAAGAGCTCTGGTCAGGCCTCGACGGGACCGAGGCAGCCAACCGGCCGGGGAAACCGCCGATGGCCTCAGCGGAGACCCCGACCCGTCAACCCCCCCTGCCCCGTACCAATAATGCCCCCCCCCTCCCCCAGAATGCCCCCCCACAGGACAGGGCCGACAAGACCCCCCACCCCACCCCCCCCCAGACCCCGCAGCCGAAGCGGATGACACCCAGAGCGACCGGGGGCCCCGAGAGGGTTGTCCCGTCCCGCCCCAGAGCCAGGGAAGGGCCGATCCCAGCCCCAGGTGTAGATGGGAAGCCCATCCAGCGCCGCTGGGCCCCCCCCCCGAGCAGCGCCCCCCGCCAACCCCCCCCAGCACCCCCCAAGCCAAGCCAGACCACCACCCCACCCCCCCACCACGCACCCCCACACCCAAGCCCAGAGGACCACGCAGCGCCCCAGCCCGCCCCACCCAGGCGCCAGACCCGACCCCCCGACCAACGGAGCCCCCACCACCCCCCGCCAGGCCCCGGAGGCCCCGACCCCCACCCCGGCCTACGGCAGAAGGGCAAGGAGCAGCGACGACCAGGCCCCCCCCACCCCCTAAGTCATGGAGTTAGCCATGGGAGACCAGAGAACTGAATTCTTTCAAAGTTACTTGAACCTTGGGCTGACATTTTTTCCAAGCTGATATGATCAAGCAGCAGATTTCTGTGTTGACTTATATTTATATTTTTCTTGCTTTTCCAATTTATTAAAATAGTTTTTTTAGCAATGCAAAGAGTTATGAAAATGATAGAGCCTAATCCTCCTTCTACATCGATGGCACTCATGTCACCAAGCACACAAAGTGACGGTGAAGCTGTGATTGAAACCTTAAGCCAGACTGATAGATCGGCACATACCTGCTGCCAGAGAGCCTGGACAGGCGTGCAGAACCATAGTGCATGCATGTAATTGTCGGGTAGATTACTGTCACAGTGCTGACAAATGTCTGAGTTGCTGAGACCCATCTTGAACATCCTCTGTCCAGTGTAGTAAATTCTGTGAAGAGTTTTGAAATGGATTAGCTGCATATTTGGACTTTTTGTCATTTTAAAGGTGTTTAGACAAAGTTCTGACCAAAAGCTTTCATCTGTGCTGATGCTCAAATCTGCATCCCATTTTGTTGTCGGAAGTGAAATATTGTTATCTAAATTACATAAAAGTTTGTATATTTTGGAGAGAGTTTTATTCATTGAGAAATTGATCAGAGTGGTAACTACATCTGGTAGCTTTAAATCGTTGTCTCTGTATTTAAACTTTTTAGTAATAATTGATTTAAGTTGCTGATATTCCAAGAAGTTATATATTCCATGTTTGTCTTGAAGTTCCTGGGGAGTTATGAATCTTCTATCAATAATTATGTGCTCTAGTTGTTTTATGCCCCCTGCTTGCCAAGCTGGGAAGTGGATAATTTTTTTGTTTATGAGGATGTCTGGGTTGTTCCAGATGGGTGTCATTTTACACGGTTGAATTGATGATTTTGATATTTTGAGTAATTCCCACCAGGCTGTTAAAGTGGCATTTATATTAATACTTTTGAAACAATCCTGTTTTTTAACTATTTGGCTAATAAATGGAAGATCTGACAGGTTGATCTTTCCACATAACGCCTGTTCCAAGTCTAGCCATGAGTTGGTTTCTGGATTAATTTTTAACCATTTTAAGATGTATTGTAATCTATTTGCAAGAAAGTAATTGTGGAAGTTAGGTAATTCTAATCCTCCACAGCTTTTTGCAGATTTTAAAGTTTTTAGACTAATTCTTGCAGGTTTATTGTTCCATAGAAAGCTTGATATGGATGAGTCTAATGTTTTGAACCATTTTAATGGCGGTTGTGTGGGAATCATTGAGAAGAGATAATTAACTTTGGGTAAGATTTTCATTTTTACCGTGGCTACCTTGCCCATAAGGGACAAAGGCAGGTTGGTCCAGCGTGATAGATCGTCCTGTATGTTTTTCAGTAATGGGGTGTAGTTTAGCTGCACCAGTTCTGATATTTTGGGGGAAAAATAAATACCTAGATATTTTATATTGCCTGATTTAACTGGTATTGTGAGTCCTTGCTCCGCATTACTGTTCAGTGGTAATAAAACAGATTTATTCCAATTAATGGAATAGTCTGATATAGAAGAGAATTCATTAATGATTGTTGCCGTTTCATTTACAGAATGTATATTACTTAAAAACAGTAATATGTCATCTGCATAGAGACTGATTTTATGATGGCTGTGTTTGGTTTTAATTCCTTTAATACTCTCATTCTGTCTTATTGCTGCAGCTAGAGGCTCGATAAATATTGCAAAAAGAGAGGGGGAGAGTGGGCAACCCTGTCTAGTTCCTCTTCCAAGAAAAAACCTATTGGAAGTCTGTTTATTAGTTCTAACTGATGCATTGGGGTTGTGATATAATATTTTGATCCAATTGATAAATGATTCTCCAAACCCAAACTTATGGAGGGCAGCAATGAGGAACTTCCAATTTACTCTATCAAAGGCTTTTTCAGCATCCAGTGATAGTATAGTCATTTCCTGGTTTTTGATGGTGGCATAGTCTATTATGTTAACGAGTCTGCGGACATTGTCATCCGAGTGTCTGCCTTTGATGAATCCAGTTTGATCAAAGTGAATTATGTGAGGAGTGACTTTTTCTATTCTCTGTGCTAGTGCTTTGCAGATAATTTTTACATCTGCATTAATTAAAGAAATGGGGCGATAGCTTGAAGGACTCGTGGGGTCTTTGTCTGGTTTTAGAAGAAGGATAATGTTGGCTGAGTTCATGTTAGGTGGTAGAGATTGGCTTTCATTGATGAATTTTACCGTTTTATAAAACGTTGGTGCCAGTTGTTCCCAGAATTCCTTATAAAACTCTGCAGGAAAGCCGTCGGGTCCTGGTGCTTTGCTGTTAGGCATAAGTGACAGAGCTTCATGAAACTCAGACAACGAGAGCGGAGAGTCTAAATTTGTGATTTGATCTTCGTTTAACTTGGGCAGGTTTACATTGTTGAGAAATGAGTTGATGCTTTGTTCTGATGGATTGATCTGTGGAGTGTATAAGTTTTGATAAAAGTCTTTAAACGCATTATTAATTTTTACCGGGTCATGGGTGATATTCCCTGTTTGGTCCATAATAGAAGTGATTGTTGATTTTTCTTTATTAATTTTAAGCTGATTAGCTAGAAATTTGCCAGATTTATTTGAGTTTTCATATCTTTCCAGTCGAAGCCTTTGTATCTGGAATTGTGTTTGTTTATTGATGATGTCATTAAACTGCAGCTTTAAATTTTTCAGGTCGCCCAGTATGTGTTCCTGTGCAGAAGCAGCATAAGCAGTCTCCAGAGTTTTTATTTTATTTTCTAATTCTAATAAATCTGCTTTCTCTTTGCGTTTTTTATGCGTTGAATAAGAGATGATTTTCCCTCTCATGACTGCTTTTGCTGCTTCCCAAAGAATACTTGGTGATATTTCAGAAGTATTGTTGAATTCTAAGAAGGTTTCCCACTCTTTTTTAAAGAATTCAATAAATTCCTGGTCCTTTAACAGAGACGTATTAAACCTCCAGGTTGAACCCGAGGGTATCGATATTTCCCCAGAAATATTTACAGAGACTGGTGCATGATCACTGATAATTATTGGATGAATGTTGGAACTTTTAATTTCTTTCAAAAGGGAGTTACTGACTAATAAATAATCTAAACGAGAGTGTGAATGATGAACTGGAGAAAAAAAGGTGAACCCCTTAGTGTTTGGATGACATGAGCGCCAAGCGTCGCAGAGACCCAGGTCATTCATGTACTGCTTTAGAATACTTGCAGACTGCCATGTACGCTGGTTTGCTGCTGTGCTGAGTCTGTCAAGTTCAGGGTCCAAAACAAGGTTGACGTCTCCTCCTATAATGATTGTGGAGTCAGAGTGAGCTGAGAGTGAGGTGAAGAATCTGTGAAAGAAGGAAGAGTCGTCAACATTAGGACCATAGATGCTTGCTATGCAAAAGTCCTTATTCTGAATGGATATATTAATGATTACAAATCTGCCTTCTGGGTCAGTAACTGTATCCTTATGAGTAAATGTAACATTTTTATTAATCAAAACAGCAACTCCTCTTTGCTTTGAGTTGAAACTGGCAGAATACATAACTGGATACTGGGAACAGCACAGGAGATGACCAGCTGATAAAGATAAATGGGTCTCCTGCAGCAAAGCTATATCTGCTTTAAGATCATTCAGGTGATTTAACACTTTCAATCTCTTTGGCCCAGAACCAAGTCCACGCACATTCCAGCTAACGATATTAAGACTGTTCATAGCTGTTTTAACCGGGAGAGTGCAAGGCTAAATAGTGCGTGTGCCCATCCGTGTGCGCGTGCCCGCTGTGCGTACCTGCTACACTGACAAGCGCTGTGCGTTGTGGGTGAACGTGTCTTGGCTATGAGCTGCATGTTGCGTGCGTCCTGTGTGAGCCTAAGTGAGGTTTTTGCAGTTTATCAACGTGTGTGTGCGGGATCGCGTGTGCATGCTCTTATGCGCGCTAGTATGCGCGCGCGCCCGTTCCGTGCATAAATAAATACTCACCGTGGTTGCGTTGACTTTACCTGATTCACATATGAGGAGATGAGAAGGGGGGGGGGGGCAAGAGAAAAGAGAGAGGGAAAGAAAAAGAACAAAAAACAAAAACAGCGAAACAACAACAGAAACATGAATGTGAGAGAAAGAAAAAACACTTTTCCTGAGAGGTGTGGATTATTGATGATCCGATTATTTCCTATTCAATTAAATAAGTTTGCTGGTTTCTTCTGGGCAGCGCAGATGTCAGTGCGCCTCTGAAAGCCTTCAGCACAGCCAGGGTGTTACCTCTGGGTCCCGGAACAGCTTGCCATTCACAAAAAGTTTATCAACGGCAACCACCGCGCGGGCTCCAGCAGACAGGTGCTTCCTCCTCAGCGGGAAGAGGATTTTCCGCCGGCGGAGGATCTCGCCTGGGAACTGATCATTCACGCTATAATGTGTGTCTTTCAGCTCTCGCCCTCTGCTTTTTACCTGCATCTTTTGTTTATAATGTTCAAATTTAGCAACAATAGGACGGGGACGCTGATTGTCCGGCCTCTTTCCTCCGAGCCGGTGAACCCTGTGGAAGGAGATCTTCTGGACCTCTTCCTTGGGGAGCTTTAGGTGGACCTCTATGAAGGACTTAACAATGTTCTCCGGGACTTCTCCTGCCTCTTCTGGAATCCCTGCGAACACTAGATTGTCCCTCATGCTCCTCGCCTGAAGATCCAGGAGGGTTTCCTTGATGGATCGGTTTTCCTCAGAGAGACGGGCGGTGTCGTGGCCCAAGGTCTTCACGGTCTCTCTGAGGGCCTGGTTCTCTGCTGCGAGCTCCTGCACCTGCTGTTGGCTGAATTCCAGAGACTCTCGCAGACCTTGGAATTCCTTATGGAGGATCTCCAGCAGATTTAAACGGCAATCAAGGCTGGAGAGCCTTTTATCAATTGAATCCAGGATATCACTCATGTTGCTGCCTGGGGAGGAGACAGCCCCCGGGGAGTCTTCGGGACGGTTGCGTTTGGTGGACGGAGTGGCGGTGTTGGATTTCTTCATGAGGCAGGTATTGAAACACTCGTCGATGTAATTCTCCAGATCCTCCAGGTCCTCCAGGTCTTCCAGGCTGGCAAATGCTTGACAAACTTTTTCAGATTTTTATTTTTTAACTTTCTGGATTATTTAAATATGGCGGTGTAATTAAATAAATCAAAAATGTTTGTTCACAACTTACGCGCCGCCAAGTAAACTCACCACACTCCTCTCGTCGGCTCTCGCGATACTACAGCATCACGTGCTCCCCCAAGATCTTCATCCATCTTCAGTCTCAAGTTTATTAATGCCAAGCACTCATAGACTCTGGAGCCAAACAAAGTTTTATTGACGGTCACTTAGTGTCCAAACTCAGTCTCCCCACAGAACCGCTGGATCATCCTGTCAAGGCGGCTGGACTAGGTGGTCAGCTGCTCACCCGTATCACTCACCTTACCAGACCCGTGCAACTTATCACCTCCGGTAACCATCATGAAGTTATGCAATTCTATATCACTCAAACTCTTCAATCTTAGGCTTCCCATGGCTCCGCAGTCACAATCCCCAGTTTGATTGGGTCAATCATCACATAACTAACTGGAGCACCCATTGCCTTGCCAACTGCCTCCGCTCCGCCGTACCATCAGTTTCTCCCAATCAGGAGCCTGCCCCTGTTGATATCAACCTCTCCAAGGTACCCCCATGTTACCATGATCTCAGGACTGTTTTTAGTAAAACAAGGTCGGGGCTCTACCTCCGCACCGACCTTATGACTGCTCCATAGAGTTATTAAACGGGGCCACTCTCCCCCAGGGACGTTTATTCAACCTGTCAGGTCCCGAAAAACTCGCCATGAATCACTTTCCACGGGCCACATCCGACCCTCCTCGTCACCCGTTGGTGCCATTTTTTTCTTTGTCCAAAAGAAAGATAAGACCCTACGGCCATGCATCGATTACCGAGAATTAAATCAGATCACTGTTAAGAATAAATATTCTTTGCCTCTCATAAATTCCGCCTTGGACTCCGTTCGGGAAGCGCGTGTGTTCTCAAAATTAGACCTTCGTAAAACGTACCACCTAGTCTGTATGAAGGAGGGGGACGAATGGAAAACTGCTTTCAACACCCCTCTTGGGCATTTTGAAAACCTTGTGATGCCCTTTGGGCTCACCAATGCCCCTGCAGTTTTTCAACACCCAGTTAATGACGTCCTCCGAGACTTCCTTAATAGGTTTGTCTTCGTCTATCTTGACGATATTCTCATTTATTCACCCAATCACAATCTCCACACCCACCATGTTCGTCAAATCCTTTAGCGTCTTCTCGAAAACCAGCTCTTTGTAAAGGCTGAATGGTGTGAATTTCACGTATGTATTGTTTCGTTTCTTGGGTTCATTATTGAGGCTGCCAACATCCGCCCCGATCCAACCAAGTTTCCGCTGTCGCCAACTGGGAACCTCCCGATTCACGCAAACAATCACAACGCTTTCTCGGATTTGCCAACTTTTACCGTAGATTCATACATAACTACAGTACTCTCGCCGCCCCTCTCACTCAACTTACGTCCGTTAATAAACCTTTTATTTGGAGCCCAGAAACCCAGGGCGCTTTCGATAAACTCAAGGGGATGTTTATCTCCCAACGTCAGTTTATCGTAGAGGTTGACGCCTCCGATACCAGTGTTCGAGCAGTTCTTTCCCAACGTGAGGTTTCCTTGGGGAAACTCAAGCCCTGCGCCTTCTTTTCACGCAAACTATCACCTGGTGAACGTGACTACGACATTGGTAACCGCGAACTCCTTGCCATAAAACTAGCTCTTGAGGAATGGCGTCACTGGCTCGAGGGGGCGGAGCAACCGTTCATAGTTTGGACGGACCATAAAAATCTCGCTTACCTCCGTTCAGCTAAACGCTTAACCCGACCCCCCCCCCCCCCCCCCCCCCCCGCTAATGCTCTATACGTGCCTTCCTCTCTGCGTTCGGACGTCCTGGTTTGGGGGCATACTTCTCGTGTTTCTTGTCATGGGGGCGTCCAACGGACGCTCAACCTCATTAAACGCAGGTTTTTCTGGTCGACCCTAGATCAGGATGTCAGGGAGTTTGTCGCCGCTTGTACTATTTGCACCAGATCCAAATCATCCCATTCACCTCCAGCTGGTTTACTCCACCCTCTGCACATCGCTGCTCGCCCTTGGTCACGCCTTGCCCTAGATTTCATCACAGGGTTGCCTCCATCAAAAGGTAACACCGTCATCCTTACCATTGCTGATCGTTTTTCTAGGGCTGCACAGTTCATTCCTTTGCCTAAACTCCCCACTGCCGCTGAAATGGACGACATTCTGGTTCATCAGGTTTTCAGATACCACAGGATCCCCAAGGACATTGTTTCAGACCGGGGACCCCAGTTCGTGTCCCAGGTCTGGAGAACCTTTTGCTCCCGTTAGTCTCACCTCTGATTATCACCCCCAGTCTAACGGCCAAGCGGAGCGTACAAATCAGGAGTTGGAAGCTGCCCTTCGTTGCCTGGCTGCTCAGAATCCATCCAACTGGTCCAAGTTCCTAGTATGGATTGAGTACGCCCACAACAACCATCCCTCCTCTGCCACCGGTATGTCACCATTTGAAGTATCCCTTGGTTATTCTCCTCCGCTGTTCCCCTCTCGTGAGCTAGATTTGGCGGTTCCCTCAGTGCAGCATCACCTGCAACGCATCCAGCACATCTGGCGCCAAGCTAAGGCCGCTCTTCTGCGCACCCGGGAGAGCAACTGTCGTCTGGCTAACGGAGAGCGGCCCCGGATTACCAACCAGGGCAAAAATTTTGGCTTTCCTCCAAGAACATACCCCTCCAGGTCACCTCACGCAAGCTAGCACCCCTTTACATTGGCCCTACATCACTGACAAGATCATCAATCTTACCTGTGTTAAACTACGGCTCCCGGCTGCTTTAAAGATTCATCCCTCGTTCCATGTTTCCCAAATCAAGCCCTTTCAGGAAAGCCCCTTATGCCCGCTGTCTGCTTCACAACCACCCGCCCGGCTCATCGACGGAGCGCCTGCCTTTACAGTCAGTCGGATTCTGGACATTCACTGCCGGGGCCGCGGTCACCAGTACCTGGTGGACTGGGAGGGTTGCGGTCCAGAGGAGCGCTCTTGGATCTCCCGCTCCATGATCCTGGACCATTCCCTCCTGGACGACTTTTTCAGGGCCCACCTTGACCGCCCCCCTGGACCGCTTTGAGGCGGTCGTTGAGGGGGGGGTACTGTCACGGTGCCTGTCAGTTCACCTCCCCTCCTCCAGCTCTCACCCCCTGGCTGATTGGAACCAGCTGACCCTCATCTTCTTATCATACTGCCGGTCTTCATATGGGAGCTCCTCACCAGTGTCCAGCGCCAGTTTGTTATACTCACTCCGGTGCTTATGCCTGGCCTTTTAGTCTCAGCTAAGTTTATCTAGTCACTTTACTTACCTCGTCTTGTGCTCACCTTCAGGTTCCTACCTTGGTCACTCTGGTTCCCCCGCTCCACGCTGGTCCTGCCGTCCTCGGCGCCCACGCCTCGCTCCAAGCTGATCACGTCGTCCTCACCATCCACGCCTCACCTCAAGCTGGTCCCGCTGTCCTCAGCGCCCAAGCCTCGCTCCCTCTGGCTCCACGGTTCGACGCCTCCTCGTGTCGCCCCCCCTTCATCTGCATCAGCTCAAAGGACACCAAGCTCAATCCACGGAGGAGACTCGTCCACGTCCCCTCAGAAACTTATTTACCATTGGAAAAATAAATCCATTCAAAGTCATCCTAGCTGTGAGTTTTCTTCCGTGTTTCAGCGTCTGGGTCTGCTACGTCTACGACGTCATGACAATAGGTAAGTATTGGAACGAAGATCGACTGGTAAATTGAGAGCTTTGCTTTCTGGCTCAGCTCTCTCTTCACCACAGAGCTCTCTTTACCACAACGGACCGTTACAGCGACCACATAACAGCGGACGCTGCACGATTCGCTTGTCAATCTCACACTCCGGTCTTCCCTCACTTGTGAACAAGACCCCAAGATATTTAAACTCCCCCACCTGGGGCAGGGACACTCCACCTGCCAAGTGATGGCAAACTACCTTTCAAAAAACCATGGCCTCAGATTTAGCGGTGCTGACCCTATTAATCAAAAATTCAATTCAGAGGATCACAAAAATTGTTAACCACATCCTTTGTTGGAGTGTGAAAAGGAGAGAGAGTGCGAAAGGTGGGGTGGCAGGTGTAAGAGAGATGAAGAAAAAAAGATGTGTGGGGGGGGGAAGTTACAGAATCGAAAGATGTATGAAAAAGAAGGGTAAAAATCATCATTAATCAAAGAAAAACAGTGAGTCTGTTCCTTTTGCTGGTGTGGAACCAAAGACCACAAAGAGTTTCCATGAAGACGACCTCACCCTAGGAGCTGAAGCGGCTCCCCTGACCATGGTCGGGTCAAGAAAAGCAGAAAAGGATAGCAGCTTTTTTTTCAAAGTAATTATAGAGCTGCAGGCCTATTCATTTTCTTGTGAATGAGAAACAAACTTTGGTTGTTACACTCTAAAACATTATTTGGGCTGTAGTTGGAAAGATAAACTTTTATACATTGATCTAACTTATTTAGTTTGGTGAAAATAAATCTTTATTTTTTGTTCATTCAACTTAAGAATAACATAATAATAGTTGTCTGACATAGTTATTTTACTTTCAATCAACGTAATTCTATTAAGTTGGTGTAACTTTGGTGTGAAGCTGTCAATGTGTCATGACCTCATAACGTAAGGCAGCGCAAGGAATTGTGGGATACCACTTTCTTTGCGTTTCTGGGCAGATTAGGGTTTAAGTGTGAGTTTTTGTCCATGGGTTTTGTTGTCTAGCTGTTTTACTCTGTTTTAACTAGTAATTCAAACTGTTATGTTTATTTTTTTCTGCACCATGAGTTAGAGGGTTAGAGAGGATGATGACCAACCCACTTGTGCCGTAAAACACTGTTTGTCCCAGTATTAAAGACAGAGTTCACCTCACGTGAGTTTCTGCCTTGTAATGCGAGACATTGCTGGGTCATTCATGTCTTTGATATGGATGTGAGAAATGTGTCAATTTAAGTTGTATAATCAAAATTTAAAAAGAATTAAGTGAGATCAACATATTAATTGAGTTGGATAGACATAAAAAATTAAGTTGAATAAACTTAATTCAATTAAGTTTTACCAATTGATTTACCAATTTTACGTGTTACCAAGCCGATGGAGGGGAATCGTGGGATTGTTTTCTGGACTATTATGAAGCCCGTATATGCTCTCACCTGGTCAAATCCACCACAGAAAAGTCCTTTGGTCCGGTAGGCATTAGATGTCTACATTTCTAATCGTTTAAAACTCATATTCCTTACACTTTATGCTAACTCCCAAGTCAAGACTTATGTAATGAATAATAACCAACTTCTCTTACTTGTGAAGTTAAGAGATGAAAGATTTTTTTTTTTTTACAATGTTAGAGCTTGTACGATCCCCTCCTCCCATTGGCCCTTCAGATCATTTTCTTGATGTTTTATTTTTCCTGTGTTGTGATCGGTGAGTTTGTTTGTCTTTTCAGAGAGACGCCATTGTCTAACCCTAACCCTAACCCATCATCTGGTTAACAAAAATTAAAACATTTTTTTTTATCCATTTACCCTTTATAATAAATATGTCCTGATCCCCCTCCGTGAACCACCACTTTAATACGGTGGGGGTTTGATAGTTTAAGTAATCCTAGGAACTATGCCGTCTGGGGCTTTTGCACCCGGTAGGGTCCCCCAGATAAAGAACGGCCCCCCATGAGAAGCACCAACAAAGATTCCTGCTACATTGCCTGGATTGGCGTCACCTGGGCCTAACCCGGGAGCCAGGCCAGGGATTGTGGCTCCCCCCCTGGCATCTGGACCGGACTGTCTTTCATAAAACAGTGAACCACTCATCAAAGTGGCTTCATTAGACTGGTTTAGATCCACCAGGTGGCTCACCCATATTCCTGCACTGAAAGACTCATAAAGGGGAACACAGAAATGAGTGGCATCTTTTCCCCTTAGAACCCCCCGCCCCCATCACAGGATCAAAGGGTGGGGTCATGGTGGAGATGTGGTCTTCTGATAATGACTCAATTCAAATACGTCTATATAACATTTAAAAGTCAGAGTAAGACAATAAATCCAGCAAAACATGGAAAACTACAAAGGCAGACCATGTTTGGCACAAAAAACTAATAAACATAAAATTCACACATAGGGCTGTGACGGTGTGGGATTTTTTATCACCGCGGTGATGAACCAGCAGGGGGCGCGGTGTCGCGGTTAACCGCACAGCCCCACCCCGCCCTCGCCCCGGCTCCGCCCCCCGCCAAATCAAATCTCCTGGCGGCCGCCGCGTCCCAAAAAAGTACAATTACAACGCAGTATTGTTTATTTACAAATAACAGTAACAACTAACTACTACCTATCTAACTAATGAACTAACTATATAGGTGTTGTAGATTGACTGTGACTTTGTGAGCGCGGTGCGTCTGTAAGAGGAAGGACGGAGTGAAGGATAACAGTAATAAATGTTTCCCCCAGAAGAAAAGTGACTGATTCCTTATTAAACCGCTCTGTAGTAGAGCTGTGACGCTGTGGGATTTTTTTTTACCACCGCTGTGATGAAGCAGCAAGAGTCATGGTGTCTGTCGGGACTCTTGGTGCCCCCCCGCCCCCAACACAAAATCCTCCGGCGGGCGGCCACGTCGCGCACTCAAGAACGCATGCAGCTTGTAATGGAAATGAATACAATGGAAATGAATAGAACGCAGTATATTTATTATCAAACATACAAATAACAGTAACAACTAAATAAATAACTTATTAACTAAATATACAGGTAAACATTTGCAACCTTTGAAAACAAAAAATGACCAGGTGCTGCTGCTTTTATTTGCCAGTCTTCATGTTTCGTGACAGGAACACCAACATGTTAACCTTGTCAGGCTTAAGAGAAGACCTTAACGGGGTAACGATGTTGCCAGCCGCACTAAACACACGCTCCGATGGCGTGCTTGTTGCACACACAGTCAAGTATTTCCTTGCAACTTTTGATAGCAGAGGGAATCGAGCCTGATTATCCAGGCAAGCGGATCAGAGTGCAGATCCAGGGCCTCCTCCTGCAAATACCTCGTTACTTCAGTGTCTGGTGACGGCTAAATGTAGATTATGGCCAAAGCAATTTAACCATGTCCAGCCAAGCTTCCGGACCACAGCCACAATATTTGCTCCATTGTCCGTTGTAATGCAGATCAGTTTCCTCTCATCCAAGGACCACTCTTGGAAGGAGGATCTGAGGGCTTCCGCCAGTTTGTCAGCCGTGTGGCTTTCTGGCGTGAACACAGTCTCCAGGCACTTTGATTTTAGTTCCCAGTTTGTGCTCAGATAATGTATGGTCAGGCTCATGTATGGCATGTTGTTTACGCTTGACCACATATCAGCTGTCACTGAGAAATAATCGACGTATTTTAACTCCTGTATTACGCCGTCCTTCACTGACAGATACTTTTCAGGGATCGCTGTTTGAGAAAAGTACTTTCGGTCAGGAAGTACATGTACTTGTCAAATTCATGTAACATGGCTTTGAACGCTGGCTTCTCAACGGTACGAAATGGCACCATTTCCTCAACCAAGTAACGAGTGACGCTGTCGGTCAGTGCTCGCCACCGATTACTGCCACTTTGGTACTTCGCTCCTCTTGCAAAGGCCTCGGAGACTCCCAATTGTCGCTGCTGGCCTGAGGTAGGTGGTCTGCTGCTGGTTCTCCCAAGTCCGACAAACGCCACAGGATGGTTGATTCGCAGATGGGATCTTAAATTGGTCGTATTTCCTCTGGAGACGGAAACTTCTGTACGACATATACGACATATTGCCTTGTCCAAATTCACCGGCTGTCCCTTGTCATCTGCCTCAAAGCCAAAGTGTGCCCAAATATCCGACACAGTATTGGATTAAGACACTAAATTCGTTGCCATTATTATTCTCGAGCGCACAAGCGTTATATGGCGTATACCAAATGAAGCTACCGGTAGGCATACTTGCTATCAAAATCTAACTAAGTCCAACTGTTTCAGTTACGCTATTTTTTATGCCTGTGTTTGTGCATTTAATTTAAAATTATATGTAAACATTACAAATACTAAAACATGGCAAGCAGTTAATTAAAATCTGACACTCATTAAAAAAGCCCCCCATAATATGTATAATGGGCTGTCCCTAACCTTGCGCTGGAGGACGCAGGGTTTTTCCACACACAGGACAAGAGGACTCGTATATAAAAAGTAAATTATCAGCAAAGAGGAATGTGGTTAATGTTTTTATTATAGTTCAAATCACGCACCATATGCAGAACTAAAAATAAAATAAAAAAATAAAACGTGCGGTGACGTGCGGTGATGAGTCATCACCGCGGTGATGCGGTTATCGTCACAGCCCTATTCACACACATTATTAATTTTTAACTATGTTGTCAAATACCTTTCACTCCTCAGTATTTTTGCTGGATATCACAAAAAGATAGTTTTACGTGAAAATCCAAAGAACATCTGATTGACACTAACCCAATCTAAATTTTATCAAAACCTCAAGTCAATGATGTGCAGGAAACCCTTTGGTTCTTCATTGTCTGGGAGAATTTTAACTGGTGACGTTAATTTCCTTCTTGTCCGCAGAAACTGTTCAGGCGTTGTTCAAAACGAATTTCCCCTCTGCTTTGCCTTTCTACCCACTGGAGATTGTGCTTTTTGCTTTCCTGGGGTAAGTTTGCTTTAGCAGCATCTCACCGACTCAAAAAGACTTAAGTTCGATGTTTAATTAACCCTTGTGCTATCCTAGGCACTTTAACATTGGGAGTTGGGTCATCTAGACCCACTAGACAGTGCTATGAACCTTTTTCCTTCAATGATTTGTGATCTTCACTGGTGTCCATGGATTATATGAAATCTTTCCACCTTTATCCACCTTTGTCATGGTAGGGAGAACACATCAATGTAAGGGGGGGGGGGGGTCATCTAAGATAGCACAAGGGTTAATGTCACTCACACTCAAAGGTGGAACCGTTGTATTTTTCATCTGATTGTTTTTTTTAGTTTTTGCTGTTTTTCATTCACCTTAAGACTAATGATTTCTGTGCCCATTGCTGATTTGATTCCCAGTTGCCTCTGTTTTTCCTTTCTTGTGTGGAAGCAGGCTGCTCTGTGGAGCTGTTGGCTGCTGCTATCTCTTTTGCCATCGGTGGATCCTACAATTTACCAAAACCAACCCGCTGTTTATTAGGATGCAGACAGAGTGAGAGTTTATTCAAAAAGCCAAATATTGATGAGTCTTTCTTTTTCCTTTGAAACAATATTATGGCCTCAGATCTTAAAACAAGTTAAAAAAAGTTTTCTCTCACACACACAAAACAGCCCAAACTTGACTTCAACACCTGTATTTCCAAATCTCCGCAGGAAGGGTCTGTACTCTGCCGGGGTCGTTTTTTTCCTGGCATGCCTGACATTCCCCCCTTCGACTGGACAGTACATGGCTTCAGAGGTGGGAATCAGGAGCCACTTTAGCTTCTTTTATGCACAAAGTCTTTCTTCAAAGGCTTGCTCAGTGCAGAAATTTTAGTTTTCTTTGAAAGTTTCACATTGTTAGCATTTTGTGATAACTTTTCCTGGGTGGGGGGTTGACTTTGTTCTCTCCTTGACTGACTGGGGTGGGCTGGTGGTTGCCTAGAGCAGTGCTTCCCAACCCTGGACCTCGGGGAACACTGTCCTGCATTTTTTTAATCCAATCCTGCTCAAACACACCTGTCTTTGATGACTGTCATTGTCAAGCTTCTGTAGAGCCTCATGATCACTTGAATCAGGTGTGCATCAGCAGGGCATGGAAAACATGCAGCTTGGTCGGGCCTCACACTGGAAACACGGCCTTGTGCAATGGCCTTTCTTCCTCTGGTTTGGGGTCTGTCATGGACATGCTTCTCTGCGTGGGTATCCTGGGGACCCTGACTGCCACTGCTCCTTTGCCTTCAGCAGGGGCTTGGTGTGGGTGAAACTGGATGCTACCCTTCCTTTTTCTCTCTTACGTTCTACAATCTATAACATCATTGTGTGCTGTAGAACACAGACACTCACCTGACATGACTTGTATGCAAATATTTACTAGAATTGACACTGGAATGCAGAAGTCGGACCAAGTCATTATTTTGCAAGTCACAAGTAAGTTTCAAGTCCTTGTCCTCAAGTCCAAGTCAATCCCCAAGTCAAGAGCAGGCAAGTCCCAAGTCAAGACCTACCAGTCTCAAGTCTAGTCCAACAACAGAGTCATAGTATTTACTCAGTGGGGCAAAAAAGTATTCAGTCAGCCACCAATCGTGCAAGTTCTCTCACTTAAAAAGATGAGAGGCCTGTAATTTCCATCTTAGGTAAACCTCAACTATGAGACAAAATGACTAAAAGAATCCCAGAAAATCACAATGTCTGATTTTTTAAGAATTTATTTGCAAATTATGGTGGAAAATAAGTATTTAGTCAGTAGCAAAAGTTCAACGCAATACTTTGTTATATACCCTTTGTTGGTAATGACAACAGTCAAACATTTTCTTCACAAGGTTTTCACAAACTGTTACAGGTATTTTGGTCCATTCCTCCATGCAGATCTCTAGAGCAGGGATGTTTTGGGGCTGTTACTGGGCAAAGATTCTCTATGGGGCTGAGATCTGGAGACTGGCTAGGCCCCTCCAGGACCCTGAAAAGCCCAATGCTCTAACATCCACAAACGGTAACTCCTATCACAACTTGAGATTGAAGGGATACATTACAATACCACACCAGAGCCAGAACAGCAGGTCAGAAAGGATGCTATACCACACTCCCACCCCGAGCTTGGGTACACAGCCCCAACAACTACAGATATGCTGAGTGAGGCAGCAACTGACCTGAAAGACAAGATCATTCCTAGAATGACCACTGGGCAACCCCGACACAAGCTACAACGGTTAGGTGATGTACTGCCTGAAAGTCTTCTGGAAACTGCGAATTAAGCATTGAGGGCAATTTCTACCACAACAATCACAGAAACCAATGAACTGGTTTACACTTCAGCAGCAGTGATCCTTGAGATGCTTGGCTATAAGAGCAACAATGGAAGAAAACAATACCCACCATGGAAGCAACGGTTAGAGGCCAAAATCAAGTCAATTAGGAAGGATGTGAGTAAGCTGACAGAGGCTCAAAGAGGTACAATGAGACAGCAAGTACCTAAGAAATACAGCCAGATGCCCATACCTGAAGCACTGGAAACTGCCAAACAAAGGCTCCTAGCCTTGAGCAGCCGCCTAAAGAGGTACACAAGAGACAATTAAGCCAGACGGATAAACAGGCTCTTCGCAACTCAACCTGCAGAAGTGTACACTCAGTGGCAGGGTCAAAACAGCCGAGCAGACCCACCAAGGCTGGAAACTGAACAGTATGGGACATATGGGAGAAAGACACAGCACATAACAGCAATGCCCAGTGGCTGGTCTCTCTGAGAAAAGAACATAGGAACCTCCCTGAACAGAATCCAGTAACCATCACAGTGGCTGACATCCAAGAAAGAGTGTCAGGTATGAAGAACTGGACAGCACCGGGCCCTGACATGATACATGCCTACTGGCTAAAGAAGCTTACCGCACTCCACGAGCGCCTGGCAGCACAAATGAACCAGCTGCTAAGAGATGGGACTCACCCCGAATGGCCACCCCTCACAGGGTGCAGTCCCATCCAACTACCGGCCAATAACCTGTCTCTCCACAACATGGAAGCTCATGTCAGGCATCATTGCAACCAAGATAAATAGGCACATGGATCAATTCATGAGTAACACACAGAAAGGCGTTGGTATAGACTCCAGAGGAGCCAAACACCAACTCCTGGTTGACAGAACAGTTGCTCAAGACTGCAAGACGACACACCAACCTGTGCACAGCCTGGATTGATTACAAGAAGGCCTATGACTCAATGCCACACACATGGATCACTGAATGCTTGGAGCTGTACAACATCAACAGGGTTTTAAGAGCCTTCATAGGAAACTCAATGAAGCTGTGGAAAACCACCCTTGAAGCCAATGGGAAGCCACTTGCACAAGTGTCCATCAAATGTGGGATATACCAAGGTGATGCTCTGTCCCCACTGCTGTTCTGCAGAGGTCTGAACCCCTCAGCCAAATATTCAACAAGACTGGCTATGGATACCTACTCAGAAATGGGGCCACCATCAGTCACCTCCTCCACATGGATGACATCAAGCTATATGCTAAGAGCGAGCGTGACATTGACTCCCTGATCCACACCACCAGGATCTACAGTACTGACATTGGGATGTCATTCGGGCTCGAAAAATCCAGCCGGATGGTGAGAAAGAGAGGCAAGGTAGTCCACACAGGAGGGGTCTCACTCCCAGAAGGAACAATAGCAGACATTGAGGACAGTTACAAGTACCTTGGAATTCCACAGGCAAATGGCAACCTGGAGCAGGCAACAAGGAAAGCTGCAACAGCTAAATACCTCCAACGAGTAAGGCAAGTCCTGAGAAGCCAGCTCAATGGCAAGAACAAGACCGGGGCTATAAACAGCTACGTACTGCCAGTTATCAGATACCCTGCAGGAATAATAAGATGGTCAAAGGAAGAGATACAGACCACGGATGTTAAAACACGAAAGCTCCTCACCATGCATGGAGGATTCCATCCCAAATCCAGCACCCTGAGACTGTATGCTAGCCGCAAGGAAGGAGGCCGAGGACTAGTGAGCGTAGAAGCCACTATCCAGGATGAAACATCCAAGATCCATGAATACATCAAGCTCAAGGCCCCAACTGACAGTGTGCTCAGTGAATGTCTCAGGCAATGGAGAGCAGAGGATACAGTGCTGGAGGACAGATCCTCACGGGAGGACAAACCCCTGCATGGGTTGTACCACCGGACCATAACTGAAGTGGCTGATATCAAGAAGTCCTACCAATGGCTAGAAAGGGCTGGCCTACAGGACAGCACTGAAGCGCTCATCCTGGCAGCTCAGGAACAATCCCTGAGCACCAGAGCAATAGAGGCTCAGATCTACCACACCAGACAAGACCCAGGGGTAGATCTACCACACCAGACAAGACCCAAGGTGTAGGGTTGATGGATTTATTTCATTTTGAATGGTGTAAGTAAATTCGATTTGTTTAAAAACAACCAACTGATAGATAAATCATGTTTGTTCCATTATTGTTTATTTAATGAACAGAATTTTATCTTTAACAGTACGGGGGGAAAAAGATTCATTGGTTCAAAACACGATAAATAAATAAAATAATCAAATTAAAGCGACATCAACTACTAAGATGAAAATAATACAAGTGCTGCCAAGAGTAATTTAACGCAGAAATTGCAAGTGGGATGAGGGCCTTTTAGTATATGTTTTTGTTCGCCATTAAGATTCTATATTGTTTGCCTGATGGCAGCAAATAGAAGGAATGATAAAGAGGATGAGTGGTGTCTTTGATGAGAAGGGTTGGCTTGCCTAAACATTGATTGCTTCTGCATTCCACCGATGGGGTCTGAGGTGTTTGGATGGTTATGCTAGCCTGATTGGTTGTTTTAGTGAGCATTATTTTGTGTTTGAGTGTAAGAGAGTGAGACCAGAAGGATATATTGTATGTAGTATGGATTCAATCAGTGAAGTATGTACAAGAAATAAAGTGTCCTTCTTGATATTAAAGACCCACTCCGATTAAAGAAATTGTGTTTTTGGTGTGTTTGCTAATAATAATAAGAATAATAATACATTTTATTTTAAAAGCACCTTTTAGGAATCTCAAGGCCACTGTACAAATAAAATGAGTAAAGCACAATTAAAACAGCTGGGAGAGAAAGAAATGGTGCAAAGGTGTTAAACATGATTTTCTGAACAGATGGGTTTGGAGTTTAGATTTGAATAGGGACATGGTGTCAGAGTTTTTTCTAAATCCAGTGAAAGGGAGTTCCAGAGTTTGGGGGCAGAGCAGCTGAAAGCCCTGCCCCCCATGGTGCTGATGCAGGTTAAAGAAATAGTCAGGTAAAGGGAGGATGAAGATTTCAGGGAGCTGGAAGGTGTAAGGACTTTGATGAGAGCAGAAAGAACAGGAGGGGAGAGGTTGTGGATGGACTTAAAGGTGTTTTGCAATCAATTCTTGTTTGAACTGGATGGCAGTGGAGCTGAGTGAGTGGAGCTGACCTGAGTAATTAGGTCAGAGTTTGGTTTTGGAGGGAGGTATACCAATGCAATGATGGTGGGAATGGATCTAGATATTTGTAGCACAGTGCAGTCCAACAGAGAAACCAGGGGCACTGAGACAAGTGTGACTTTCCACTTCTTGCGGGGGATTACCGGAAACCTCCCCTGCGGGAGCCGCAAGATTTCTAAACATAAACAAATCCATCAGGAGTTGAGTTGTTAAGGTGTGAAAAGGCGTTAGGCAGTTGCCAGGTTTTGATTAAACAGAGGAAATCCTGTTTGTGCTTGGTGAGGAGTTGATTGATTAATTGTCCCTTGTCTGTGAGTGAGCAGGCCAAAGCTGATAGCGGTGTGCTTGAGCGGAGCAGATCTGTCAAGTCTGATCTATAAGATTTGTTCAAATCAAAATTGAACATGTTCTTGTGGCATCTTTCTGATGATGGAGGACATTTATAAAGAAAAGATTGAAACTGCTTTTCTGAGTATTTCTTTATACAAATTGTGGTGAGTCGGGAGCAGATGGACAAAATGTCCTTTTAGATGTGGCGTAGAACTGCAGGCCACAAGATCCCTGCTCCGTCCCTTTCTGATGCATCCACTGTCAGACAAAAAGATTCATGAAGGTCTTTGTTTTCCTCGTCTGAACTGGAAACTTGATCAAAACTGATTGGCTGGATAGCTCTGATCTTGCATCTGTTTTTGTTGCACCACTAATGGTAACATGAAGGTATGAGGGGATGTAAGCTTGTGAGACAGATTGTAAACACAGGCATGATGGTAAATCAGCACAGGCTTACTTCGCGCCAACAGTCCCACCCACAATTCAGAGGTGAATTTCTGATGAACTCCTGCCACTCTGCAGAAACTAAGTCCTAAAAAACAACACAGGTTTTTGGATTTTGGCTAAAAATGGCATTACCATAATTAAAATACCACTAGGAACACTTTGAAAATAAACAAGAAGATGATCGGAGTGGGACTTTAGCAACATTTGTTTTATCAAAATGTGGATGCACCGTTATGTAACGCAAATGTCACTCATTTGTTCATCAGTACACCACGAAAGAGCTCCTCACCTCGTTGTTGGATTGCAGACAGTGGAGCTCTTTATCCCACAATGCATCAGTCCATCAGGAGTTGTCACTAAAGTGGAACACCTCAGAAATGCCGCTTCTCTTGTCTTTGGCATTCTTTCTGCTCATGAAGGTACCAATAACACAATTATGTCTTCTTGAATTGTATTTTGTTGGCTTTTCTAGGCCTGTATGCAGAAGCAGTGGTCAGTGTTTTCGTCTGGCATGTTTTCCCCTTGCATGTGTGGGTTTTCTCCGGGCACTCTTGACTTCATTATTTCTCTAAATTATTACTAGATGTGGGTGTGTAAGTGTGTGTTTTTGGGGTGTCCTTTAATAGACAGGTGACTTATTCAGGGTTTACCCCGCCTTTGCCCAAAGGTATCTGGGACAGGCTCTGGTGACCCTATGACCTTGAAATGGATTCAGCGGGTTAAGAAGTGGAGGGATGTTGGCTTTCTCAGTTACAATGACTCATAACTTGAATAACAAACAGAAGGCAGACAAAGCACCTCAGCAGGTGTTCTGCTGCTGGTAGGAGCAGGTTTTATGTCCAATCAGGAAAATCTTTTGCGAGTGAATAACCTGGCATCTATCTGGACCAATATCAGTCGTGTGTACAAAGCAGCAGAAAAGGCATAAAAGAAAAAACCCTGAAAGGAGAGTTATTCTTGGTTAAAAGAAAAAGACTGTTTATTTTCATTTGCATTTTTTTAGACCCCAAGGCCACTGAGTTGGTCGCTTTGACCTGTGGTGCCATTTAAATATTAAAATGGTTGAATCTTGATGGCAGCACTTCTCTGATCAGACTAATAGCAATTCTATTACAGCTGTCAGCAAATGTACACCCCTGACTGTGTGTCTGTTTCTGTTGAGATTTGGATGTTGGTCCTTGCCTGCACTCTGCCTCTGCCAGCTGGATACTTCATGCCCATGTTTGTCCTTGGTGAGGAACATCATGTCTTTAGTTCAAAAGGGAACAACAAAACAAAACAACATATTTGGTTCCTTCTTTATGAATTTGGTGTTTCTGCTCCAGGTGCAGCTGGTGGTCGGCTGCTTGGGGAAGGAGTGGCTCATGTCTTCTCCACTGGAGTAGTTTTTGGCCATCATTGGGATTCTGTGTATCCTGGAGTCTATGCACTTGCTGGTAAAATATCACATATCTCAAGTACTAAATGGAACTTATCAGTGTGAAGGGATTAAATTGTCTTTCTTTATTTTCAGTGTTTTCTGGGTTTTGCAATAAGCAGACTGGACAGAATTTTTATCACACCAATTTGTTTTGAATACCATTCAGTGTTTATTAACCTTTACATTTGAGCAGGTCTCTCTGACAAAAGAACATAGCAACCTCCCTGAACAAAATCCAGTAACGATCACAGTGGCAGACATCCAAGAAAGAGTCCCAGGTCTGAAGAACTGGACAGCAGCGGGAACACAGCATGAATCACATGTTCCAGAGCATTAGGAGGAAGATATGGCTTAACTTTGCTGATCAAATTTGCTGATAAAAACTAGACATGATTCATGCCTACTGGCTAAAGAAACTTAGCACTCCATGAGCGCCTGGCAGCACAAATGAACCAGCTGCTAAGAGATGGGACGGAAGGGCAAACAATCTTGATCCAGGAGGATCCCTCAAAGGATGAAGTACCATCCAACTACCGGTGTAGGTCCCAAAACTGTTCGACCTGCAATAAGTGTTCGGGGGCCTGCGACTAATGATGACGTCACACTATTTGGTTGGCTGGACGCTGGTCCGATGATGTGTCAGATAGTGATTAGTCCGCACAAATCACAGTACAACCGTTTAAAAAAAAATTACAGTACAGCTGTAAAAGAAGAAGTTATGAGTTTGGTTGTTAACAAACAAAGCTCCGACATAGAGCGAGATGATCTTCTAAACCCGCTTTTATTATTGTTATGATAGTTAAAATTCACGATTGTTTGCACAGTTTCTCAAGACTGTTCATTCAAAAGCCGCCTCCGCTATAGCGCACACACCGTCCCAAAGCTGCTTGTGCGCTTGGAGGTACAAATCTCCCAGGAGACACGTTTCTCCTGAGTCTGACAGCTCGCTCATGCAGACCAGCTGGACAGACTGCGGTCCCAACCCTTCTCCGGACTGCACACTGTAACAAAGCACCTTCCCTGCCTGTGAATACGAAGTTACGAGACTCCAACTGCACTGATCAGAGACACGGTTCGCTCCTTTTGGAGCAACCGCTTCATTCTAATAGCCACAGATCTTTTTACAAAGTAGGTTTTGGCACAGTCTCTCTATAAACATTACAAAGAAAAATGTCATACACAAATTATGAAGGAAAAGAACTTTAGGTTACATAAGGAAACATGAAATGAAAATATGTTGAAGCCACAATCCAGGATGAAACATCCAAGATGCAAGAATACATCAAGCTCAAGGCCTCAACTGACAGTAATTATTTTTGATGGCCCCAGATGTACCCACACATTTTTTTATCCAGCAGCTGAGCAAACATATCGGAGCTAAAGGGCCTTTGTGTTGGACAAATTTGACTGATGCAATACCCACAGATCCTTCAAATGCAATCGATGTAAAGGGCGCCCCCGAATCTGTGGCAGGAAGGAATGTTTAGATCTCACTGGCTGATAAATTCTAGGTTTAAAAGATATAATAATTATTTTACATTTAAATGTAAAATATTTGTTCCTTCTTGTTTTCTCTGCAGGTGCAGCTGCCCTTTCTGGTGCTGTAACACACACACTGTCCCCAGCTCTTTTGGCTGTCGAGTTGACTGGTCAGTTCAGTCATGCTGTACCCATTCTTCTCGCCACTTTACTAGCCAATGGGCTGGCTCGCTCCGGAAATCGCCCGTCTTTTTATGATGCCATCTCTATCAACAAGAAATTGCCGCACCTGCCGTCTCTGGTGAAGGCTTATCCTCAGTAAGAAAGACAACATATTTTCAAAAAGACATTAAATTACAAAAGATGAATGCCATTGGTACACTGTATCAATCAATGAATCAATCCATCGATCGATCACCAACAAAACATGCCATAGGTTTAATTGAACACTTTGAATTGAGGATGTTTTCATAACTAGTTTACTAGATTTTGGGGTAAACAGACCAAAGTTTGGGTTCAGTGCTGCAGGACAAAGTGTGCATGTGTGAATAAACTCACAGAAACTCTGGTCTAAAAAAAAATACTGTATATCTTCCTTTCTTTTCTCATTTGTCCTGTCCAGCAACTGAGCAAACAGATGAGAGCTGAAGGCCTGTTGGACAGGGATTATGAATCTTCGGATAGCCAGGGTGTAGGGTTAGGCCCCGACCCCCACCCCTGACCACGGCAGCAAGGCAAGGAACAGCGACGACCAGGCCCCCCACCCCCTAAGTCATGGAGTTAGCTATGGGAGACCAGAGAGACTGAATTCTTTCAAAGTTACTTGAACTTTGGGCTGACATTTTTTCCAAGCTGATATGATCAAACAGCAGATTTCTGTGTTGACTTATGTTTATATTTTTCTTGTTTTTCCAATTTATTAAAATAGTTTTTTTAGCAATACAAAGAGTTATGAAAATGATAGAGCCTAATCCTCCTTCTATATCGATGGCACTCATGTCACCAAGCACACAAAGTGACGGTGAAGCTGTGATTGAAACCTTAAGCCAGACTGATAGATCGGCACATACCTGCTGCCAGAGAGCCTGGACGGGAGTGCAGAACCACAGTGCGTGCATGTAGCTGTCGGGTAGATTACTGTCACAGTGCTCGCAAATGTCTGAGTTACTGAGACCCATCTTGAACATCCTCTGTCCAGTGTAGTAAATTCTGTGAAGAGTTTTGAGATGGATTAGCTGCAGATTTGGACTTTTTGTCAGTTTAAAGGTGTTTAGACAGAGTTCTGACCAGAAGCTTTCATCTGTGCTGATGCTCAAATCTGCATCCCATTTTATTATCGGAAGTGAGATATTATTATCTAAATTACATAAAAGTTTGTATATTTTGGAGAAAAATTAATCAGAGAGGTAACTGCTTCTGGTAGCTTTAAATCGTTGTCTTTATATTTAAACTGTTTAGTAATAATAGATTTAAGTTGCTGATATTCCAAGAAGTTATTTATTCCATGTTTGTCTTGAAGTTCCTGGGGAGTTATGAATCTTCTATCAATAATTATGTGCTCTAGTTGTTTTATGCCCCCTGCTTGCCAAGCTGGGAAGTGTATCATTTTTTTGTTTATGAGGATGTCCGGGTTGTTCCAGATGGGTGTCATTTTGCACGGTTGAGTGGTGTTTATATTAATACTTTGGAAACAATTCTGTTTTTTAACTGTTTGGCTAACAAATGGTAGATCTGACAGGTTGATCTTTCCACATAACGCCTGTTCCAAGTCTAACCATGAGTTGGTTTCTAGATTATTTTTTAACCATTTTAAGATGTATTGTAATCTATTTGCAAGAAAATATTTGTGGAAGTTAGGTAATTCTCCCTGCGTTTTTGACGCTCTTCAGCAGTTAGCTTAGAGTGTCTGATCTGCATGGGTTCTTCTGTAATTTTGTGGGATACTTCAAAAACAGATTGAGGAAGTGAATTCAAGGTGGTGGTGTGAAGAGTGGTGTTAGGAGGTATCTTACGGGCTTGATGGTTTCGTTCTCCTTGACGCTCCCTGAGGCAAATATTGGAGCAAAGGGCTGCTGAGACAAGATTTTCAAACTTGGGGGCTTCAGGTTGAGGGCAAAAGTGGTCTAGATTTATTAAGAGATTGGTAAAAAAAAATATCTCTTAAAATTTGGTCAGGCCAACCTGCTTCCACTGCTAATTTCCAAAAGTCGATCACATGATCACAGACCGATCGATTGGGTTGCTTGAGCCTTCGCAATCGTCGGGTGGTTAATTCCTGGTTGGTCGAAGACCAGTCAAAATTCTCAGATGAACCGGTCGAAGGGCAGGTGTGAAATGGGATTGGCCGCTATGAACGCTTGGGCCAATTGCATGGCTCTGTTTCTGAGAGACTTAATGATTAGTGGGGTTTTACTGTGATCAGTGTGATAATACCTGGGTGCTTGCTGGAAGATTAATTGACATTGTAGGAGAAATCCTCCACAAGCTGGAACCCGGAAGGAAAACACAGGTGAGTAAGATGATAAGTAATTGAGTTTTACTTTTGGCGTGGCTTGGAGTCATGGCGTGGCTGGAGGTCTTGTCCTGGAAAGGACTCTTGTTGTGACTGGACGTCTTGGCGTAGGTTGGGGTAACCAGGACTTTCATTTAGGATAAGGCTGCTCTTGGAGATGTGTGACTCAGGTGAACACTCTTGGTTTGAAGTCCTGTAGGCGAGGCGTAAGACAAAGTTAGCGAAGACCAAAAACACAAGAGCAAAGAATAAGCTCTAGTGACCAGACTAAGCACCATCAGGGGCGATGATTGCTGGAACTGGATTTCCTTAAGTAGGGCTAGAGGTTGATGAGGTGAGTGTTCACAGCTTGTTCGAGTCAGGAAGCAGAGCAGAGAGGGAAGGGGGAGGAGAGACTGCCAGAGGCACCATTACAGGCGGTCCTCCTGAGTTCGGTAGCTTGTTCACCTTGAGCTGTGGGACGTATCGCAGTCCGAAGTCTCCCACACGTAATAAAGCATCCTCCATTCCCCTCAAACACTCTGCCCCGGCTACTCTGCTCAGAGACACGGTCACTCGGTCCACCGGTCCAATACATTAATCGAGTGCAGGAGCGGACTACTTTTTCTATTTTGTTTGTTTTTTTGTTAAAGTCACTTCCCTCAGTTTATACTGGACATTATTTTTCACGGATGAGTCATTAGTTGGGAAATAAAATAATAAAGTAAAATAACGAGTAATAATTATATAATAACTAAAAATTTACAACCCCCCCCCCCCCCCCAATCGAATCGAAAGAGCCAGTGTAAAAGAGCCATTGCTACACTGGTTCACAACACAAATACCACAGACATGCGGCGCCAGCACGACTGTGCATGGGGGGGGGGGGGGGGGGGTTCTGATAGGGGGCTGGCCATAACAATGACCTGCAGAAGTCTCTGTCTGAATAAAGAGATAGATGTTAATGATGAATGTTTGAATGTAGTTAGTAGTGTGTTCCAGTCATTTGCATCAGAAAAGCTAAGAGAGTCTTGGCCAAAGATGGCAAAGGTTTTATGAATAGGGAGTTTGATAAATTATCCTGACCTAGTCTGAGTGGAGGAGAGACGAGTGATAAAGAGTCTCATACAGGATTGTTTTTAGATAAAAAGATGCCTATGATGGAATTGTCATGCGTAGAGAGAGGGCCACTAGTTTGCAGAGTTCACAGTGATGAACGTGAAAAGGAGCATAGAGTACAAAGCGAGCAGCAGAGTGATAAAGAACATCAAGTGGGTTAGTGGTTTGGACATGATATTTTCAGCATTCACCTGTTGGATACAGCGAGAAAGGTAGCTTGCAAAATAGTCAGAGTAGACCAATACAGGCCTACGTAGAAGGATCCTGTGGTCAACTGAGTCCAAAGCCTTTGCAAGTTCACTACAGGTCGCTATGCGGACGTTTTTGCAGTCTAAGACTGTGATGACATCATCAAGGACTTTGATTGTGGCTTTAATCCACCCACACTCAGCCTGAAAGCAAGTCTGGTGGTTGGACAACATGTGGTTAGTCTGGGATAAAGCACTGTAGGGACCTATTTAACAGGCTTGTGACAGGAGCAGCAATGACATTAGCATCTGCCTTTAACCCTTGTGCTATCCTAGGCACTTTAACATTGGGAGTTGGGTCATCTAGACCCACTAGACAGTGCTCTGAACCTTTTTTCTTCAATGATTTGTGATCTTCACTGGTGTCCATGGATTACATGAAATCTTTCCACCTTTATCCACCTTTGTCACGGTAGGGAGAACACGTCACTGTAAGGGGTGGGGTCATCTAAGACAGCACAAGGGTTAAGAACACAGGACGAAGACCATCTAAGCCAGCAGATTTATTTGGATCTCCCCAAGCAAGCTCATCCTGCACATTAGAGATGGAAAGAGGTGTTAGGGAGAAATGATTATTAGTCAACAAGGTGGTCAGAGGATATGATGTTCTTACAATCCAGCAAACATAGGCCAGAAGGCCAGTTTAGGAATTAAATAATGCATACAGCCAGGTAGATGGGGACTTGGAAAAAGTATGCACCAGTTGGCCATGTGGAAGCAACCAGCGTCGCAGATCTGCATCAGGATCTAGGGAGTCAAGTGTGGAGTACAGCACACAAGAAGCCTAGGCACTGAGAACGGGTTAACCAAGCACAAACAGACTTCACAGGACGTGCAATCAGGTAAAAAAGTGTAAGAGAGATGTCAAGAGGTCTTGGCAGTTGTAATTAGTTTAACAGATTTGGTTGTAGCAGGATACTTAGAAAAACAAGATGTTCGCCATAAAAAAAGAAACCCAAAAAAGAGAGAAAAAGCCATTGTGTGTTCTAGTGGAACAAAGATGGGAAGTCGTTAGCTGTGACCGCCTTTTTTGTTTATTTTTTTTACAGGATTTCCTTGACAACTGTGGCCCACATTTTGGAAAAGGACTCAGTGCAACTCCAGAAAGCAGCTGGGCCAGAGGAGGTTCGCCACATTGTCGTTGCCAGTGTTCAGCTACAAATCCCTGTGGTGGACTCTGAAGGTGCGCAGACTTGCTGTATATTTATATTTATCAGTCTTTCAAACTGAGCCTCACAGAGAGCAGAAAAACAAAAACAGCTTAAAAACATAAACCATGGAAACAAATCCACAACTGTGAACAATGTTATGATTTACAAACAGCCACATAAGGAAGAGAAAAAAAAAATAGCAGTTTATTAGAGCAAAATTGTGTTCTGTTGAGACAAACGGATTCATACAATCTTTTTATGTATTAATTTAAATAAGTTTATCAGCCCTTACAGTCACTCTTCGGAGTTTAAGTGAACAGAAAACGGACTTTTATTCATTTTTCTGTTGAAGATTCCCAGATTTTAGTGGGGTTTGTTCAGCGATCAGAGCTGTTGAAGTTCTTACACCACTGTAAAACCCAGGTGAGTCCAGAGGATGTTTGTTTGAAAAGAACTGTTTGGAAGGCAGAACATCTTTTTAAATAAAAAAAATCAAAAAGCTCATTAAAATCTCTTTTTTCAAAACAGCTAATTTTGTTTGCAAAGGAAGATTTGACCAAAGCTAAATTGTTGAGAAACCTAGAGTCCCAATCAAAAAAAGTCTTTAAACATAAATCATAAATCATAAGTCTTTAGCATTCACGCAGATGTTTGAAATTTGTTCTTCACATTGGAGGACAGTGAGCTGTAGACACAGCCACGCTCTGGAACTATTTGATGGTTTAACCCCCCCCCCCCCCCAATCCAACCCCTTATCCCTTGTGCTATTTTAGATGACCCCCCCCCCCCCTTCCATTGAGGTGTTCTCCCTACCATGACAAAGGTGGATAAAGGTGGAAAGATTTCATGTAATCCATGGACACCAGTGAAGATCACAAATCATTGAAGAAAAAAGGTTCAGAGCACTGTCTAGTGGGTCTAGATGACCCAACTCCCAATGTTAAAGTGCCTAGGATAGCACAAGGGTTACTGCTGAGTGTCAAGCAGGGAGGCACTGGGTCCCATTTTAGAGTCTTTGGTATAACACGGCCATAGATTTGACCTTTCAGTCCCAGGGCAGACACTCTACCACAAGGCCACTGAGCTTTTTGATTTTTAGAAGAATAAAACTGACCTCAAGGGGATTAAAATGGGACATGCAGCGTTGACGAATTTGTGCTGATGTTTTCAGAATCTGCAGCAGCAAATGGATGACGTTTGCTGCATCCAACCAGTTTCTTCCCTGCTATCTCCTTCCAGCACAGTTGACATGGTAGGTGAATGCAGCTGGCAAATGCAAATCGTCTTCCACTGTGGTTACATATAAAAGAAAAAGTTATTGAATAGCGTCCACATTTCTGTGGGTGACTTTAAGGGTTACAACCTAGATATTACTTTGACATAACCTTAATTTAAGTCCTGCTACATTCCCAGTTTCTATTCATGATGTAGGAGATAAAATTGAGTCAAGGGGTTGAATTTAGCATAGGAATCTTTTTTTTAATGGCATCCAACCCACCTTAAGAGTATATCTCATTCCAATGACCTGAAGAAATGAAACTACAATGTGAAACAATTTAATGCTTTTGTTTGTTCCAAGTCTGCGTAAATGTGGGTTCTTGTGTCAGGAAATGTATCTGATGAAAAACCATGCTAAATGGTAATTGGGGTACACTTCTATAGAGCTTAACTACCTTCTTAGCCCAAAGCACTTTACAGTCCCCATTCACACAATGATGCCGAATACTCGCGCCAACCTATAACCACCAGGATGCATGTGGGGTTCAGTGTCTTGCCCAAGGACACTTTGACACACAGGCATCCAGACGGGAACCATTCCTGCAATATTCCACTTGAAGGTGAGCTGCTTTACCTCCACACCACGGCCGAGTGATGCAGAAGTTAAGGGTTTATGTCCCGGTCCTAGGTTTAATAGTTGAATGGGCCCCCGGGTCATAGTTTGTCCATCGCTGCTCTCATGGGAGCTGCCAAAAGGTATATCCATTGTCAGAACTAGCTGAATCCCATATTAGCCTACTCAGCAACTGTCAATTAAAGGCGGGGTGCACCCTGAATAGGTTGCCATCAATTACTCAAATAGTTAACATGTCTCTTCAATCTGGAATATTTCCAGAGGCCTTAAAAACTGCAGTCATTAAACCTCTCCTGAAGAAAAGCGGTCTTGATCCCACTGTACTGAATAATTACAGACCTATCTCTAATCTGCCATTTTTAGGAAAAGTCCTTGAAAAAGTTGTCTACCAACAGCTCACTGATTTTCTCTTATTAAACAATTCATTTGATTTTTTCCAGTCAGGTTTTAGACCCCATCATAGCACAGAAACTGCTCTTATCAAGGTAACCAACGACATCCGCCTGAACACTGATGATGGCTGTAAGCGCCATTTATGTGACACATTTATAGTTTATTGCCAGCGATGTCATAATTTAATTTTAAAGAACAATTTATGCTTTTATTTTGAAGTCAATAACTTCCGTTTATATAGAGGAAATGTTTTTGGGTTTGATGCAATGTGCAGCTGGTGAATTCTTCGATAAATGAATGGACGGCGGAGCCATATGGTTGTTTTACCGTTGTTGGTATGGATGGCATCGTTGGCACCTCTACAGAGCCATTCAAACGAGTAAGACAGTCTCTTGTCGTTCATTGATTTTGGATTCAAGATTGAAATGAAAGAAACAAAGTGCAATGAAGAAGAAGGTTTAACAAAGATAACTTTACAATGGCAAAGTCTCTGTCTTAATCCTGCTAGACCTGAGCGCTGCCTTTGATACTGTTGATCATGGGATCCTTTTGCACACACTCCAAGACTGGGTTGGCATCTCTGGATCTGCCCTAAGTTGGCTCAAGTCTTATCTGGAAGACAGGAAATACTTTGTTGAAATTGGGAGTTGTGTCTCAGACTACATGGGCTTGAATTGTGGTGTGCCCCAGGGATCGATCCTGGGACCCCTTCTGTTCAACCTCTACATGCTGCCACTAGGGCAGTTAATACGCAGTAATAACATATCTTATCACAACTATGCAGATGATACTCAGATCTGTGTGTCACTGACAACAGGTGAATAGATAGATAGATAGATAGATAGATAGATAGATAGATAGATAGATAGATAGATAGATAGATAGATAGATAGATAGATAGATAGATAGATAGATAGATAGATAGATAGATAGATAGATAGATAGATAGATAGATAGATAGATAGATAGATAGATAGATAGATAGATAGAGTACTTTATTAATCCCGAGGGAACTTGCATAACCATCCGATGCTGCTCAAATACACAAACATTCAATAGAAATTTAAAGTAGTTGACTAATAAATAGTCATAAATTCATAAAATAGTCACCCCACTAAAAACAGAATAAAAGGAATAAAAATATAACGGCAGTAGAAACAAAATAGAAGAAGTAAAAGCAAAACCATAAAAGTGGTAAAAAGTAGATGCCCGTTTAGTGACTCCTCCTCATGCCCCCTCCCCTCCCAGCAGTATTGAACAGTCTAATTGCACTCGGTGCAAAGGACTTCCTGAGTCTTTCTGTGGAGCATGGCAGAGAGCGAAGGCGGTCGCTGAATGTGCTCCTCTGGTCACTAAAGAGTCCATGTAGGAGGTGACCAGTGTTCTTCATGATGCTGTCTAGTTTGGACAGCATCCTCCGCTCTGCCACCACCTCCACTGTCTCCAGGGTCCGCCCCACCACACAGCCTGCCCTCCTGACCAGACGATTCAGTTTTTTTATGTCCTTTTTGTTCGCGCAACCCCCCCAACACACCACCGCATAGGACAGGGCACTTAAAACAATAGATTGATAAAACATCAAAAGGAGATCTGAGCAGACGTTAAAAGATGCGAGTCTTTTTACAAAGTACAACCTGCTCTGCCCCTTCCTATATATGGAGTCCATGTTTACCGACCAGTTCAGCTTTTTGTCCAGGAGGACTCCAAGATATTTGGAGTTATCCACTACCTCCACCTCTGCTCCACCAATGAGGATGGGCCGAACCTCAGCAGGTGTTCGTCGGAAGTCCAGCACCTTCTCCTTTGTCTTGGATGTGTTCAGGTGGAGGCAGTTTCGTTGGCTCCAGTGCACAAAGTCCTCCACCAGCTGTCTGTACTCCCCCTCCTCATCCTCTTTGATACATGCCACAATTGCTGTGTCATCCGAGAACTTCTGAAGGTGGCAAGCATCAGAGTTATAGTGGAAGTCGGTGGTGTAGAGGGTAAAGAGGAGAGGTGATAGGACTGTGCCCTGTGGAGCCCCCGTGCTGCCAGTCAGCATGGAGGAACTGCAACTCCCCATTTTGACAAATTGTGGCCTGTTGGTCAGATAGTTCGTTATCCATGACACCAGGTGGAAGTTCACACCAAGGGAGAGGAACTTCTGCTGGAGAAGGAGGGGCTGGATTGTATTAAAAGCGCTGGAGAAGTCAAAAAAGAGCTTTCTCACAGCACAGCCCCCTGTGTCCAGGTAGGAGAGGGCCCGATGTAGAAGATACAGGACGGCGTCCTCAACTCCTACTTTAGGTTGGTAGGTGAACTGGAGAGGGTCCTCATCCCCCCGCACCTGGGGTCTCAGGAGCTGCAAGACCAGCCGCTCCAGCGTCTTCATGACATGAGATGTAAGGGCGACCGGCCTGTAGTCATTCAGCTCACTGGGGCGACTCTTCTTGGGCACAGGAACGATGCATGATGTTTTCCACAGTGATGGGACCCTCCCCAGCTGCAGGCTCAGATTATAAACCTGCTGTAGGGGTTCTCCCAGTTCTGCAGCACAGGCCTTAAGGAGCCGTGGACTCACACGGTCTGGGCCAGCTGCCTTCCTGGGGTGGAGTCGTCTCAGTTCCCTGCTCACTTGATCCGCAGTGATGGAAAAGGGGTGATCATCGGGAGCTGGTGACTGAGATGGGGGCAAGGGGAGGGCAGCAGGAGGGGGAGCAGAAGCAAGATGGTTGGGGAGATCGGTGGGGCACTGCAGAACCGGGGAGCAGGCAACATGTGGAGTAGCCTGGGGGGAGCTGAACCGGTTGAAGAAAATATTGAGTTCATCTGCCCTCTCCTGACTCCCGCCTGTCACACCGCCCTCTTTTCTGCTGCATCCAGTCATGGTCTTCATGGTGTTCCAGACCTCACGCAGGTTGTTGTCCTTCAACTTCTGCTCTAGCTTCCTCCCGTGTGCCTCCTTGGCCTCCTTCATGCAGACTTTTAGTTCCTGTTGGACCCTTCTCATCTCCTCCCGATCTTTGCTCCTGAAAGCCCTCTTCTTCCTGTTCAGAACTGCCCTTAACTTCCCTGGTAACCCAGGGTTTGTTATTTGAGAAGCTCCTGACAGTTCTGACAGGCACCACCAAGTCCACACAGAAGTTCATATAGTCCGTCATGCAGCCCACAGCTCCTTCAATGTCATCCCCATGAGACCCAATCAGTTCACTCCAGTCCGTGCACTCAAAGCAGTCTCTGAGGGCCTCCTCAGCTCCAGCAGACCATCTCCTGACCTGTCTGGTGGTAGCCGCCTGCCTCTTCACAAGAGGGGTGTAGCTAGGCTGCAGGTGTATGAGGTTGTGGTCCGATTTTCCAAGGGGGGGGAGAGGGGCAGCTGAGTATGCGTCCAGAGTGTTTGCATACAGAAGGTCAATAGTTCTGTTATTTCGAGTGGGGCAGTCGACATATTGGTGAAAGGTGGGCAGAGTGGTTTCCAGGGATACGTGGTTAAAATCACCAGAAATAATCATGAACGCCCCTGGGTGCTTGGACTGCAGTTCTGTTGTTGTGTTATATATTGTCTCCAGAGCCGCCTGTGCTTCCGCTCTCGGAGGAATGTAAACACAGAGCGCGATGACGTGGGAAAACTCACGTGGGATGTAATAGGGTCTGATGCCCACCGCTAGCAGCTCCAAATTACGGTCGCAGATTACCTTTTTAACGGTCAGATGATTCGGGTGACACCATCGTCTGTTGGCATACAGGATGAGGCCACCCCCCCTGCTCTTCCCGCTGGAGTCTGGGTCACGGTCTGCTCTTACGGTGGTAAAGCCGGGCAGATCCACGTTAAAATCCGGCACATTGCTGGTTAGCCATGTCTCGGTGAAGAGGAGGTGGCTGCTCTCCGTGGAGCAGCGTTGTGTACTTATCAGTCCAGTGAGCTCGTCCGTCTTGTTGGACAGGGCGTTAACGTTTCCCATAATGACGGAGGGGATGAATGGTTTGAAACGCCGCCGGTTAGCCGCTTTAGCCTTCAGCTTCGCCTTGTGTTTACGACCAGCTCGGCATCCCCGGTATTTCCGCCTAAGCTCCGATGGAATAACATGACGGACACCAAGGTTTTTATGTTTCCCGATCATCAGTAGTTCATTACTAAAATAAACAATTCTACTAATGCTGGCTTGCATTAGATCGAACAGTCTCAAACGTACAAACAACTCACACACAGAGCAACGGATGTGCAGCCTCGCGCAGGCGCAAATAGAGTGTGAATGGGCCGGTGGATTCACTCAGCCACTGCCTCCAACAGATCAGTGCGTGGATGCAGAACAACTTTCTCCAGCTAAACTCAGACAAGACCGAAGTTATTGTTTTTGGCCCACAGAAACAAAGAGAAAGAGTCAGCAGCTACCTTCATTCTCTGTCTCTTAAACCCTCAAATCTTTTCAAATCATTTCAAAACATTTCTGTTTAGTCGTGTATTTGACTGAAAGGTCCTATCTGCACTTTTCTTTCCTTACCTTCCTTTATTTTTAAATCAATTTTCAAAATTTTTTCTTTTCTTTTAAAGTAAATTTTACGTTGATTATTTTCTATGATGTATTGTGATTTTAATGCATTTTTCTGTTTTATGAAGCACCTTGAATTACTTTGTGTACGAATTGTGCTACACAAATAAACTTGCCTTGCCTTGCCTTGCCAGTGTGTCACAGGGCCACATACTTACACGGGTAGAACTTGCAAACTCAACCATCCAGAATTTAAACCAGGTTTTTTTAATTGCAAGGCAAGTGTGCTAACAAGTGTTCCACTGTGCTGCCTCCAAAGTGCTGCACAAAAAGGAAAATTTCAAAGACCATACAGAACCATACACTTCTACTAAATTGAAAAACTTGAGTCTCAAGACGAGACTTCAGACATTTTTCTAGTTCTGAAGTGGAAAGCTCCAAAGGTTAGGGGTCAACCATAAAACACTAAATAAATCCTTACCCTCCAGTTTTGTTTTGGCCCAAACCTTAGGTTTTTACCCTCTCCTTGTATCCCTGACCCCTCTGTTTTAATGTCCACACCTGCTGTTTTAGATCATTACGCTCAGATTTCTGAGATAGTCTCAGATTAAATGTATATCTCCTAAAATCTGGTGGAGCTGAGTGTCTTGACAATCTGCAAAAGTGCTCAGCAGACATAAAATCTTGGATGGAGGTGAACTGATTGTTCAGGTTGTGAAAAACCACCCTTGAAGCCAATGGGAAGCCACTTGCACAAGTGTCCATCAAATGTGGGATATACCAAGGTGACGCTCTGTCCCCACTGCTGTTCTGCATAGGTCTGAACCCCCTCAGCCAAATAATAAACAAGACTGGCTATGGATACCGACTCAGAAATGAGGCCAACATCAGTCACCTCCTCTACATGGATGACATCAAGCTACAGTACAGACTAAAAGTTTGGACACACAAACTTTTATTTCCAGCACTCTTCTGGGGCGGGGCCCCACATTCGGCCCTTCCGGTGCGGCGGGGGGGCTGCTCTCCTGGTTGGCTGGAACTTGCACTCTCTGTCCCCTTCAAGGAAAGTGTCCACCCTCAATACACACATCAAATGCAGCTAAGACAGAGTTAACCCTGGAGGTCAGCCCCCCCCCTCCACACACACAGGCACCTCTCTCTCATCTCTCACACACACTCTCTCTCTCTCTCTCACTCTTTTCTCTGCCTCTCTCTGACACACACTACTACTCAGTGACGTGCAGTGAGGTTGATGCTGGTGAGGCACTGACTCCTCTGAAGTCAGATTTAGGATTTTAACAACTGAATATTTCACCGTTCACCCAAAAGTATTTAACTGGTAATTCTTTGTGTCTCAACATTCCTCTTTCAATGATACTTACACAAACAAATACACAAACATCTGGACAGAGCATCCTTCTGGTGTCTAAGTCATTCATATTCGCAATAAACACATTAATTAATTACATTTCAGATGTGTGCAGCATACATTAAATTTTTGCCTTCAATGTTTTACTTTTCTAACTTCTTTTTCTTTTTTATTTAAAAACTAATGATTGACTTTTTGCATGAAAATCTGATCATTGATGGAATATTCAGATATTCTCACCAGCGTGTTCAGTCAGGTGTGTTTTCCAAACTCCATCTCAGAGTTTCTCACCTTCCTGCAGTGATGGATGATGATCTCAGTGGGATTTCTCTGGTTTCTAGTGATCCTCTGCAGATCAGGTTTAGATTCAGTTTCAGCCTCTCTGATCGGTTCCTTTATGTGAGTGTCAGTCAGAACGGACCGATGTCTTGATTTCCCGTTTTTCAAGGTAATAACAGGGACTGGCAGACATTGAGGAGAACATCACAGCAGCTTAGAGCAGCTCTTTGACACACGGGGATTTCTCTGTTCTCCAAAACGTAACAAAGAGATTTCAGCTCAATCATCTCCGGTTCTCTCGCTGCCTCATCAGTGACAAGCTGGGATCTCAGTCTCTGCATTAGAGGATCCATGAGAAAAGTGATCTGTGGTCGTTTCTGCTGCAGGTCCTCAAACAGCAAAGTCAAGTTTCCGTCCAGCAGCAGCGTCACGTTCTGCTTTATTCATGTGGACTGCAGCTTTCTGCTGTGAGCTCCACAAAGAAGGAAAGTGGGATGATGACCGTTTGAATGTTTGAAAAGCTTCAACTTGTTCATAAAGGAGACAATTTGTGTTGATCAGGAAGAGTTTTTCATTTTCTCTGGGATACGTTTAGTTCTTTTCTGCCATGAACTATTTTACTGCTTCCAAAGCTCATAATAATAAACACAGTGACGCCATTCTGTTCAGTAAAAAAGTAAGAATCTTTCCATTCTTCCAGAAACGTCCTGTGTTCATCTTTATACACTGAATTTCGCCATTTTGACCATGAGGGTAACGGTCTGCACGCACATCAAATGTTTATTTATTTTCTCCGGCATTGGGCGTCACATGCACAAATGATTGGCGGTGACTTATGTGTCGGGAGCGGCATTAAAACTCACAAATTGCCAAATTACTTTTATTGTTATTTATTATTTATTTTTAACACCCTCTGATGGATTTGAGTGTGGTTTAATTTTATATATGATTCCTCTATGAAAGCTATGAAATGAGGCACAGTATATAGAAAATATGATGAGACGCAAAGAGCCGCATGATCATTGGCCGAGAGCCGCCCGTGTGTTCGCCACCCCTGACCTAGGAGAAACTCCTGATCTTTCAAAGGCATTAATGAGGCGGGTCTTAAACATATCCCAGAATGGCACAAGCAGATGGATTATCTTGAAATACGCTGCAGAAAAAAGAGCAAACGAATTCATGGTGGAGGTGCAAAGAAAGCGAGCAATTAATTAGAACTGGTTTGAATATGTATTATTGAGCAAAGAAGGAAAGGTGGGCGTGTCTCTAGGAAAATGATTCGCATGACAGCAAAGACGATTTTTGATAGGTTGATGCTTCGAAGAGAAAAGAAACACAAGACAATAATCTAATTTCAATACATCCTCAAATGTTCATCTTGTGTTATTTTCTGCACTTTGTGACCAAATTTCACCACACAATGAACCCGTGGGCCATGTCTCTTTTTTAAATTTTATTTAATTTGTTCTGTCCAACAACTGAGTCAGCCATGTCTTTAATGAACATCTATGTAGAGTATTTAAGTATAAGGCATTTATCAAGATTCACTTGACTTTGGTTTTTCACCAGATGCCCTTTCTGACACAACCCTCTGCATTTACTTGAAAAAGCACTGGATTGTGCCCCCTTGTGGTTGCATTGTGATATGGAAGTGATGTGAAGCTTCTGCTGGATTTTCCTCTTTTTAGGCCTACAGCATGATGAGTGTACTTGAACTGCAGACCCTGTTTGTGGCAGATAAAGGAAAACTAGTGGGGTGTCTCACATGGTCAAAGGTGATGAATGTTTGCAAAATATTCATGCACATATTTGTGCTTTGACTTTGTTACATTTTCTATTATACTTTTATCAAACATGTTGGAAGCTTTTAAACACATTCTGATGAAAAGACTAATCAATTCCATTCAATTTATTTCCTTCTTTGTCCTCCTGTTTTCTTTCAGATGAAAGAAATACTGCAGGCTTTGGCCAAAGAGAACTAGTGTCACCAACCCAGTCCATTATGCCATACGGATACATTTACATTGGATTAGCACAGTGTTTTTCAGCCAGTGTGCCGTGAGAGATGACCAGGTGTGCCGTGGGAAAACATGAATGCTCACTGATCTTAAAAATCACCAGAATATCAGCTCTGTGTTTATCAAAAAAGGCTCAAGCTTCAAACTAATTAGTTTGCCAAGACCTTTGTGAAGCTTTTCAAAATAAATGCACCAGATTTCTCAGCATCTTCCGTGTCTTTCATAAGGAGGGCGAGCAAAACCTTTGACCATAGCTCCTCTCTTACAATGTCTGCAGCAGAAAACAAACGTCTGAACTCTGACTCCGTCCAGCAGGAAGTTACACTTTTTAAGATTTGTAAATAGTAAATGGCGTGTACTTATATAGCGACTTTCTACCTACAAGGCCCAAAGTGCTTTACAGTTACACACACATTCACACACTTGTACTACGCTGCCAAACACAGGCGCCCACCTACCACCAGAGGCAAGGTGGGGTTCAGTGTCTTGCCCAAGGACACATCGACTCATGGGCGTGCTAGACGGGAATCGAACTTGCAATATTACGATCATGGGTCGACCGCCCTAGCACTGCGCCAAATTCTGAACTATTGTTTTGTTTTAATCAATAAATGATTAAATATTAAGAGAAAATAGCATTTTTTTCATGAGTATTTTTTTTTTACTTTGGACAAACGCTCACAAGTTCTAAAACATAAGACACCATGAAAATTAACACAAAAGTTAACAATGCTTCTTTAGCTAAACATATTGGGTCTCATTTGGTGGGCGTCATTCTTTTGCTTGTCACTGCTGTTCATCTAGTCCCAAAGAATTGTGCAGCATAAAATAATTTATGCTGTAACCCTTGTGCTATCCTAGGCACTTTAACATTGGGAGTTGGACACAAATTATTAACTATTAAAAACATAAAAGATACTATAATATGTGGTGATTACAATATAGACTAATGAAATCCAAACAAACACAAGAATACTGAAGATTTTATGGATACTATGTATATCATTACTCTGCATCCTCTTATTACAATCCCGACCAGAATAACATCACACGTGTCACTATAAAAATTATTATTTATTTATTTTTACTTGTCCTGTCCAACAGCTGGGCAGACAGATGAGAGCTGAAGGCCTCTTGTGTTGGACATATTTTACTTTAACAACAGGGGTTATTAATCTTAAGAGTGTTTCTGTTCTTCTAAAACGGATGATGGAATGTAAAAAGAAGGAGGAAGAGTGACCAGCCATCCCCACACCAAGACCCCCGCCGCAGCAGCAGTGGCAGCCAGAACCCCCCAGCACCTACACGGCAGCAGATAGAGAACAACCGTCCCCCAGGTGATCACATCCGCCACCCAGGCCAGGGCCAGCAGGACCGCCGCGAGGCCCCCAGATCCAGAGAGCAGGGAGGCACGGAGGGACAGAGAGTGCTGCTCCGGCCCAACCAGGAGAGCAGCCCCCCCACCCCGCGCGCCGGGAGGGCCCAGCGCGGGACCCCGCCGCAGAAGAGCGCCCACAGCGCCAGACGAGCACCTCATCACCACCCAGGAGTTCCGGGCACCCCCCCCCCCCCAACCCCAGGTACAAGCCAGGACCCCCCAAGGGATACCCGCGCTCCAGGCAGCCACCCACCCAGCCCATGGTTGGTCCAGGAAGGAGCAAGGCAGGGGCCAGCTGCCCCCGCCCAGGAGAAGGTCACCAAGGGGGAAAAAGGGGGTCCACAAGAAGTGTTGTAAACATGTCCCCCGACCAGGCTCAGCCACAGTTGGAAATTTGGCGAGGCCCAGCACCCCAGGGCAGGGACTAGAACCCACACCACAGGGACACAGACACCCCCAGGCTCAGGTGTGATGTGATCCCCGGCTCTTGGACTTGCCAGGGATCCCTCTCCCTGCGTGGAGAGAGGGCTGCCGGGCCCAGGAAAACAGCACCCAAGGAACACGGGCGCCGTTGCCAAGGGTCCAGTACCCCCTATCAGGGATGGGGTAGGGGACAGATAGTCCTAGGTCCCACCTTCCTTGTCAAATGCGTGTGTGTGTTTGTGAGGGTGTGTTTGTGTATGTATGTGTGTTTGGATTGGAGTGTATATTTTGAGGAGTGAAGGGTGAGTGTACTAAGGGGGTGCACTGTTTCCAGGTCAGATCAAAACTAAATACTTTTTCATTTTGCCACGTTCCTCAGATGATAAAAACAGTTTTTTTTCCCATCTGTTTTGAGTGACCTTCCAGGGACATAGACTTGTCAAACACCCCAACATTTCTGATGTTTGAGTGGACAAAAAGCTCAGAGACCCGAGTTGTTGTCTGATGGAAGGAATTTTATGTTCTGGGGCTAAAATCAAAGTCTCGTTTTTCTGGGTGTTTAAGAATAAAGGATTATTGCTCAGCCATGTTTTAATGCTCGTTAAGCAAGTCAACAAAGTTTGTAGTTTGTAATAACAATTTTCCGGGAAAGAACAGTAGAGCTGGATATCGTCTGCATAGAAATGATATGAGATGTGGCTGAATTGATTAATAAGTATCTCAAGAGGAATCATATATAAAATTAATAAATTAGGGCCAAGTGCTGAACCCTGGGTTGGATTGTTCCCATTTTATTCCCTACATGAATGTGTGTTGTGTGTAGCTGAATGTTTCTTCCCATCAGCCCCCTTAGATATTTAAATGTTTAAAGTTCTGAGATGAATCCACCCACCCATCAGAAATTTTGGGATTTATTTTAGGATTTAGTCAAAGAAAATTCCTTTTTCTCTGCTGGTCCTCCATAAGATGACCAAAACTGAAAAGTTTCTCCTTCATTGTGTTAGATTTTCTCATAATCTGAAACCAAAGTATTGACCTCTTCTTCCTCAGACATGAAAGAATTTGTAAATCAAATCAAAATTTACTTGCATAGCATGTTACCTACTAGTGACTAAAGGTGCTTCAGATAAAAAAAAATCTAATTTTAAAAACCAAAAACAAGACAAAAGACCATTACACAAATAAGAAAAATTAAGAAAACATATATATATTAAACATATACATAGCCTAAACCCCCCAACACACACACAACATAGTAATGCATAAAATTAATCATTAATAAGATCCAAGATAAAAGTAAATAAAGAAATAAATAAGCCTTAATAATCAGATATAAATCAGTGAAGTGAATGAAAAAGATCTATTCAAATGAGTAAAGACAGAAGTAGCATGAAATAATTTCCTTATAAAAAAACAAACTTCCTACATTTTTGCTAAAAGTCAGATCACAAAGCTCAGTCTGGACCCTTCCTGAACAGTCTCTGGTGTCCCTTTAAAATCACCCCCAGTTTTTTATGATTCAACCCTGAAATCTTCAGACTGGACATCTTCAGTAGAAACGGTCTTTCCTTCTTTAGACCATTTTCTTCATCGTCTGAGAAGTCCTCATCATCTTCCTCAGACATTGGAGAATTTTCATCAGATTCAGAGTCGCCAGAGAAAAGTGTTTCACTGAGTTCCAGCTCATCATCTGAGTTTCCCTCAGAGTCTTCCATTAAAGTTCCGTCTTCGTGTTTCTGCCTACACGATCGGACAGATGTTTTGGACAATTCTTCCTTTTTGGTTTGAATCTCTGATTCCAGTATCTTGGTGAAGTTCTGTAAACTGCCCCTTTTGTCCACCAGACTTTGATAGTTTTGTCTTTTCTTGTGTATATCCTTTCGTTGAATGTCCAAGTCTCTTTGCAGCTCGGCAACTTCCAGGGAGAGTTCCAGGTTAGTTTGGATGGTTTTCTCATTCTCAGCCTGCATTTGATCACATTCAGATTCCAATTTTTTGACATCTTTCAGCATGATCTCGGATTTTTTTCTGGTCTCCAAGAGGTTTTCTGCTTCCACTCTAAGTAAATCCCTCTCCTCTCTCAGTTGGAAGTACTGAGCAGACAGTTCCTCAGGAGTCTTTTGGCTCTTTTTCATCTCTGAAATCTCCATTTCCAACTTTGTGTTCAATTTTTGTAATCTGACTTTTTCTACACACATTCTGGGATAGCTTTGTCTCATCTCCTCTTGTTCCTCTTGCTCTGTTTGCAGCTGCCGAAGTTCACTTTTCAGAGCTTCAGTTTTATGCTGTAAAAGATGGGACTCCTTCAACTCTAGTCTGTAATCTACTTCCAGAAGTGATTGTCGAGCTGCTTTCTTTTGATATTTTTGCAGTTCAGCCTGAAGAACCGCATATTTCTTTTCCACATTTTTTCGTTGAGATTTCACTCTCTCCTTTTCCAATTTCAGTTCTTCTTTCGGCCAAAGTTTCAATTTCAGAGTTTTAATTTGCTCCTTAATAGAGTTGTTTCTTTCAGAGAAATCTTCAATCTTTTGTTTTTCTTCCGCACATTTCTCCTGAACCTTCAGTTGTTTCTGAGCTTCTTTGTTCAGAGACTCTAAAGTTTGAATTAATTCCTTGTTCTCCCTGAAAGCAGCTTTCCGTTCATTCTTAAAGTGTTTGTGTGATGTTTCCAGGTGCTTTATGTTGGAAAGATTTTTACTGAGAATGTCAATGTGACTTCTCAAAGTTGCATTCTGCTGAATCATTTGTTCTGTAACTCTGTTTAATTCTTTAAGAGACATTTTCACAGTTGGACTTGTTGCAATTTAAAAAAAAGCCCTTTTCCTGAATGCTATAAACGTTTTTTCCGAGCCTTGATTCTTATTCTTTCCTGCAAAGACTCTGTGAGAGGGTCCTATATGTACACTTAGAAGCTATGTCATATTTTCTCTAATGACAAAATATGACATCATAGTCTGTCTAAATGTTCTAAATGTTGTGTTTTGATGTTGAATGATGTCATGTCCTGACATCATCAGAGTATGTGATGATGTCATGACATGACATCATCACATACTCTGCGATGGTAATGATGATGTCATGCCCTGACATCATCACATACTCTGCGATGGTAATGATGATGTCATGCCCTGACATCATCATCACCATCGCATCTAAAATGCAGACAGAGACGAAGCAGAGGAAAGACCACGGCAGACCGATTCAGGTGGAATTTGAAGTAAATCAGTCAGGAAATGGCTGCTAAAAGTAGCAAGAATCTAAATGCCAGAGTGTTGCTGGTTTGCAGACTTGGACAAGACGCTGACATTTTCCAGAGAACATTTAGGAACAAACAAAAGCAACATAAAGTGGTGGTGGAATTGAACTGAGGCAGGCAGGCAGCTTTGACCAACATACAATGGAGGACAGCTTGACGTAGTTGTTTGGAGTGATATTTCTGCCATGTTGCACACAAAACTTTCTAAGTTGCAAATGGAAATATTAAATATTTGCTTTCAATTGTTTATTTGCTTTCAAAAACTTTTTTGCGTTTGCAAAACACGTTTCCGCATGCGTTGTGTGTCATCTTGCTTTTTTCCTGTCTTTGATTTTGCTGAGTTAAGTTTCAGTTTGACGTGACCAAGCTGCCATCAAACAGCTGCTGATTGGTCCAGATTCTAACGACCAATCACTTTGCCGTATTTATCTAACATGGTGTCTGCATTGTGTCTGTCTCTCCTTCTCTTTTTGCTATATTTATTGAGCCTTTAGCTGCAGCAATAAGACAGAATGAGAGCATTAAAGGAATTAAAACTAAACACAGCCATCATAAAATTAGTCTCTATGCAGATGACATATTACTGTTTTTAAGTAATTTACATTCTGTAAATGAAACACCAACAATCATTAATGAATTCTCCTCCATATCAGACTACTCCATTAATTGTAATAAGTCTGTTTTATTACCACTCAACAGGAATGCGGAACAAAGACTCACAATACCAGTCAAATCAGGAAATATCAAATATCTAGGTATCAATTTTTCCCCCAAACTATCAGAACTGGTGCAGCTAAACTACACCCTATTACTGAAAAGCATACAGGACGATCTAACACGCTGGACCAACCTGCTTCTGTCCCTTATGGGCAAGGGTGTCTCTGTCTCATATTGACGGTGCTTGGAGGCAGAGCCTGTGGAAGATGTGGATAGCCCCCTTCATAATCTTCGTTTATGAAGCCTCGCCATGGATGGAAGCTGGAGAAAGTCTAAGAGGCCACTCGATTGGCTGAAAGTGAGCACGCCTGCTTTGCTGATGAGTTTGATTGACAGATTCCTTAGCCAATGGTGACATTAGTTGACCTGCAGCGTGAAGAGAGTCTGAATATTCACCGTAGAAAAATCTCCCACAAATGTGGGGAGATTCACAAATGAGAGCGGGTTTGTGAATGCACATTCTAACATTTGTATGTTCTGTGAGTTCATATTACGATTGTACCTAAAATGATGTTTGTTAAGCATCTATTGTGCATTTCTGAAAAATGTACTGTTTTTTATAGTGAATCACAACGTGCACATTTGTGAGAAACATTTAGCCTGCATGTGTGAATCACAACTTGTGCATTTCCAAATGAATATTGCACGTTTGTGTAAAATTACAGTTGTGAATCAGAGTGTGTGTATTTGTGAAACAGTTTGTGTGCATTTCTGATTATTGAGACTGAATTAACTCCATAGAAAAGTGTTTCAGTTAGAAAGATGACTTTGTTTGGCTGTTAAGAAACACAAACCTTGAAGGAGAACTAAACTGTTGACCTCTGAATTCATCAAGAAGATTTAAAAACTGTTTGATGTGTGTTCGTTGTGGTTTAAGACGTTTAATGGGGAAGACTCACTGTACGCTGAGACGCTGTCACTTTAACCCTATGCATCATGGGAGATGTAGAGCTTCTCTGGGCTTCATTTTTTTTTTCACTTGTTCCACTGTCTTTTTTTTTTCTTTTAAACTTGTCCTGTCCAACAGCTGTGCAGGCAGATGAGAGCTGAGGGCCTCTTGTGTTGGACATATTTTACTTTAACAACAGGGGTTATGAATCTTCGAACAAACCAGAGGTATGTCTGAATAAACCCCTTTTGTAATCGAGGCCAGACTTTATTCATTTTAATTATTTTTGAAATTCTTTTGTGTTGGACCGGATGGAAAAGGAAAGAAGGGAAGAAGAGAGAGGGATGTTAGAAAGAGGGGGGTGGGATAGGAGGGTGATCATAGGAGGGGGGAGGGGGGTAAAACCATGAAGCAGCATAAAGCAACAAGCTACTGAATGTTTATCATTACGGTAAGGTACAGATAGAATACAAATCTCAAAGGGGCGGGGCCTGTCCACACACACACTCAAATGTTATAAACACACCTGTTAGCTGCAAAAATGACCACATGTCAACATGTACACAAAACAGATAGTGTTCACACACCCATACTTATGCCTACTAGCCAACTAGTGCGAGATATTTCATTCATTCACGCAATTTGTCAGTGCAAAGGTGAGCTAACACCTGTGGTCAGTTGAGTGTTTATGTTCTTCTAAAATGGATGAAGAAAGAGGGGGAGCAACCAGCCATCCCCACACCCAGACCCCCGCCGCAGCAGCCGCGGCAGCCAGAAGCCCCCAACGCCACGCGGCAGCAGGCAGAGAACAACCGCCCCCCGGGCGCCCACGCCCGCCACCCAGGCCAGGGCCAGCAGGGCCACCACGAGGCCCCCAGAGCCAGAGAGCAGGGAGACATGGGGGGAAAGAGAGCGCCTCCCCAGCCCAACCAGGAGAGCAGCCCCCCCGCAGCACCAGGAGGGCCCAACGCCGGGCCCCACCCGAGAGGGGTGCCCACAGCCCCAGACGAGCACCCCATCACCACCCAGGTGGTCCGGGCATCCCCCCGCCCTAACCCCAGGTACGAGCCAGGACCCCCCAAGGGAGACCCGCTCCACGCTCCAGGCAGCCACCCACCAGGGCCACAGATGGTCCAGAAAGGTGCAAGACAGGGGCCAGCCGCCCCCGCCCAGGAGGGGGCACCCCAGAGAGAAGGGGGGCCCACAAGGGTTGTTGTAGACATGGCCCGACCAAGCTCGGCCACAGATGGAAATTGTCGAGGCCCAGAACCCGGTGGCAAGGACCAGAACCCACCCCGCAGGGACACAGATACCGCCGGCCCAGGTGTGAAATGATCCCCGGTTTCTGGGCTGGGTATGCCAAGGGCCCCGCCCGCCCCACCAGGGATGGGGTAGGGGACAGATGGTCCAAGGTCCCACCTTCCTTGCGACATGACTGTGTGCTTGTGTGTTAGTGAGGGTGCGTGTGTGCGTGTTTAGGTTTGTTATGTATATTTTGAGGATTAAAGGGTGTGTGCACTAAGGGGGTGCAGTTAAAAATTGGCGGGTAGGGCACTGAGGGGACATCTCCTGATTACTCACAGTGATGTCCCATCACCCTCCCCACCAAGGGGCCCTAAAATGTCTAAGGCGCAGTTAAAATTGGCGGGTAGGGTGCTAAGAGGACATCTGCTGCTTGCTGGCAGTGATGTCCAAGCACCCCCCCTACCAAGGGCCCTACATGTCTAAGGTGCAAATAAAACCGAGAGAGGGGGGGCCCACTCCATTCGGCAACCATGGGAGGGGGACCACTGCCAAGTAGCCCCCCCCCAAGGCTCAACGCTGGCTAAACCCCCCACCCCCTCACCCTAATATGATATTGTATGAGGAAGGGGGTAAGTTGGGGACAGCTGGTAGACTGTCCCCCAGTGGTTAAACAGCCGTCCCAAAGCCCCCCCCCCCTCCAGCAACGCGCTCAGGACCCCCAGCCCCGGGGCCCCATCCCAGAGGCGCCGACGCCCCAGGCCCAGCAACACCCACCCCACAAAGAAAGGATGGAGCCAGTAAGCGCCGCCCCCCCCCTTCCCCCCGGAGCAAGCCCAAACCCCCACCCCCAAGCTCCGGCCCTGGGAGAGCTCTGGTCAGGCCTCGACGGGACCGAGGCCGCCAACCGGCCGGGGCAACCGCCGATTGCCTCAGCGGAGACCCCGACCTGCCAAACCCCCAAGGTCCCGTACCGATAGTGGGACCCCCCCCCCCCCCCCCAGAAAGCCCCCCCCACAGGACGGGGCCGACAAGCCCCCCCCTCCACACCCCTCCAGACCCCGCAGCCCCAGCGGATGACACCCAGAGCGACCGGGGGCCCCAAGAGGGTTGCCCCGCCCCATCCCAGAGCCAGGGAAGGGCTGATCCCAGCCCCAGGTGTAGACCGGCAGCCCGCCCAGCGCCGCTGGACCTCCCCTCCCAAGCAGGACCCCACGCCAACCCCCCCCCAGCACAGGCAAAGAGACCACCCCCCCAAGCCAAGCCGAAACACCACTCAGCCCCCCCCCACCACCACACCCCCCCCACACCCGCGCCCAGAAGACCACGCAGCACCCCAGCCCGCCCCACCCAGGCACTGGACCCGGCCCCCCGACCAACGGAGTCACCACCACCCCCCGCCAGGCACCGGAGGCCCCGACCCCCACACGACCCACGGCAGAAAGATAAGGAGCAGCGAAGACCAGGCCCCACACCCCCTAAGTCATGGAGTTAGCTATGGGAGACCAGAGAGACCGAATTCTTTCAAAGTTGCTTGAACTTCGGGCTGACATTTTTTCCAAGCTGATATGATCAAACAGCAGATTTCTGGATAGACTTATATTTATATTTTTCTTGTTTTTCTAATTTATTAAAATTGTTTTTTTAGCAATACAAAGAGTTATGAAAATGATAGAGCCTAATCCTCCTTCTACATCGATGGCACTCATGTCACCAAGCACACAAAGTGACGGTGAAGCCGTAATTGAAACCTTAAGCCAGACTGATAGATCGGCACATACCTGCTGCCAGAGAGCCTGGACAGGCGTGCAGAACCACAGTGCATGCATGTAATTGTCGGGTAGATTACCGTCACAGTGCTGACAAATGTCTGAGTTATTGAGACCCATCTTGAACATCCTCTGTCCAGTGTAGTAAATTCTGTGAAGAGTTTTGAAATGGATTAGCTGCAGATTTGGACTTTTTGTCAGTTTAAAGGTATTTATACAAAGTTCTGACCAGAAGCTTTCATCTGTGCTGATGCTCAAATCTGCATCCCATTTTGTTGTTAGAAGTGAAATATTATTATCTAAATTGCATAATAGTTTGTATATTTTAGAGAAAATTTTATTCATTGAGAAATTAATCAGAGGTAACTGCTTCTGGTAGCTTTAAATCGTTGTCTTTATATTTAAACTGTTTAGTAACAATAGATTTTTAAGTTGGTGATATTCCAAGAAGTTATTTATTCCATGTTTGTCTTGAAGTTCCTGGGGAGTTATGAATCTTTTATCAATAATTAGGTGCTCTAGTAGTGTTACGCCCCCTTCTTGCCAAGATGGGAAGTGTATCATTTTTTTGTTTATGAGGATGTCTGGGTTGTTCCAGATGGGTGTCATTTTGCACGGTTGAATTGGCGAGTTAGATAATTTTAGAAATTCCCACCATGCTGTTAAAGTAGCGTTTATATTAGTACTTTGGAAACAGTCTTGTTTTTTAATTCTTTTGGCGGATAAATGGTAGCTCTGACAGGTTGATCTTTCCACATAACGCCTGTTCCAAGTCTAACCATGAGTTGGTTTCTGGATTATTTTTTAACCATTTTAAGATGTATTGTAATCTATTTGCAGAAAGTATTTGTGGAAATTAGGTAATTCTAATCCTCCACAGCTTTTCGCAGATTTTAAAGTTTTTAGACTAATTCTTGCAGGTTTATTGTTCCATAAAAAGCTTGATTTGGATGAGTCTTATGTTTTGAACCATTTTAATGGCAGTTGTGTGGGAATCATTGAGAAGAGATAATTAACTTTAGGTAAGATTTTCATTTTAACCGTGGCTACCTTGCCCATAAGGGACAGAGGCAGGTTGGTCCAGCGTGTTAGATCGTTCTGTGTGCTTTTCAGTAATGGGGTGTAGTTTAGCAGCACCAGTTCTGATGGTTTGGAGGAAAAATAAATTCCTAAATATTTTATATTGCCTGATTTGACTGGTATTGTGAGTCTTTGTGTCATGACTTGCAAGGCTAGGCAGACCCAGACGCTGAAACCCGGAAGGACGACAGAAGGTGAGTAAGGATAGGTAAGAGTTTATTTTGCTCCGCTGATGGGTGATGTTCCGGTACGGCAGGGAGGTGGCGTGGCTGGAGATGGTCCGTGGATCCGGGGCGAGACCTGAGGATCGGCGATGGCTCGAGACGAGGCTGGAGGTCCGGCTAAGGCTCGTGAGGCGGCTTGGCGTTCGGCGAGATTCCCCAGTGAGGCAGGTAACTCCCGATGGGCGTCTGCTTGGCGAGTCCAGATTTGCGTGTCCACTCGTGGCATGAGATTCCTGGAGACAGGACAAGATGTACGTAAGACAATGCGAGAGATCTATGACAAGGGACTGTGAGGTGACCAGACTAAGCACCGTTAGAGGCAACGAACTCGCGTTGAATACTGGTCCTGGAGCTCCTTATGAAGGTCTGGCAGGCTGATAAATTGAGTGGCGGCAGCTGAGGTGAATTAGGCCAAGCAGAGAGGGGAGGGGGGAGGAACCTGACAGAGGCACCATGACAGTACCCCCCCCTCAACGACCGCCTCCAGGCGGTCCAGGGCGGCGATCAGGATGGGCCCGGAAGAAATCCTTGATGAGGGACGGGTCCAGGATGAGAGAGCGCGAGATCCAAGACCGCTCCTCAGGACCGTAACCCTCCCAGTCAACCAGGAACTGGTGCCCGCGACCCCGACGCCGGACGTCCAGAATCCGGCTAACCGTGAAGGCGGGGGCGCCGTCGATGACCCGGGCGGGTGGTGGGGAAGCGGACGGCGGGCACAGAGGACTGTCCTGAACAGGTTTGATTTGGGAGATGTGAAACGAGGGGTGTACCTTGAGAGCTCGTGGCAAACGAAGTCGGACACAGGTAGGATTAATGATCCTGTCAATGACGTAGGGTCCGATGTACCGTGGAGCCAGTTTCCGGGAGGTGGCTTGGATGGGAATGTTGCAAGCGGAGAGCCATACCCTCTGACCAGGCTGGTAAGTGGGCCCCACCACCCTGTGTCGATTGGCAATGCGGCAGTTGCTCTCCTTGGTGCGGAGGAGAGCAGCTGTGGTCTGTTGCCAGATGCGTTGGCAACGCCGGAGATGTTCCTGGACAGACGGCACCGCCAAATCGAGTTCCTGGGACGGAAACAGAGGTGGTGAGTACCCGAGGGCGGCTTCGAACGGAGACACCCCAGTAGCGGAGGACGAGTGTGTATTGTGGGCATACTCAATCCATACTAAATACTGGGACCAGTCCTTGTCGTTCTGTGCCGCCAGGCAACGCAAAGCTGCCTCCAGTTCCTGGTTGGCCCTCTCCGCTTGACCATTGGACTGGGGGTGATATCCAGAAGTGAGGCTGACCGTGGCCCCCAAGGCGGAGCAGAAGGCCTTCCAAACCTGAGAGACGAACTGAGGGCCACGGTCAGAAACAATGTCCAGGGGAATGCCGTGATGCCGGAACACCTGATGAACCAGGACTTGAGCAGTTTCGGTGGCTGTGGGCAACTGGGCAAGGGGAATGAAATGAGCCATCTTGGAAAACCGATCAATGACAGTGAGGATGACGGAATTACCCTGAGAAGGGGGCAAACCGGTGACAAAGTCCAAGGCAATGTGTGACCAGGGACGGCTGGGGGTAGGCAATGGTTGTAGTAGTCCTGCCGGTGCAGAATTGGATGACTTAGAGCGGGCGCAGGTGGTACAGGCAGCCACAAACTCTCGAACATCCTTGTCCATAGAAGGCCAGAAAAACCTTCGACGGAGGAGATTGAGGGTTCTCTGGACGCCGCCGTGGCAGGACACCCGAGAGGAGTGTCCCCAGGAAATTACTTCCGACCTGAGAGAGGTAGGGACATACAGAGTGCCATCAAGGCAGGGGGCATGATCGGGTTCCTCACCTTGGGCCTGGATGACACGGTTTTCAATGTCCCAGGTAAGGGCGCCCACGATACAGGTGGAAGGGACGATGGTGGCTGTGGACTTGTCCGAGGAGCTATATTTGCGGGAAAGAGCATCGGGCTTGACATTCCGGCTACCGGGTCTATAGGTTATGGTGAAACGAAAGCGATCAAAAAATAAGCACCAACGAGCCTGTCGAGAGTTAAGCCTCTTAGCCGTCCTCAGGTATGCCAGGTTCTTGTGGTCCGTCCAGACGACGAAAGGGTGTTCAGCCCCCTCCAGCCAGTGCCTCCATTCCTCCAATGCTAACTTGATGGCCAGCAGCTCCCGGTTTCCCACATCATAATTTTGCTCTGCTGGTGATAATTTTCTAGAAAAGAAGGCACAAGGCTTGAGCTTACCGGTGTGTTGCTCTTTCTGGGACAAGACCGCTCCGACCCCTGAGTCCGAGGCATCCACTTCCACGATGAACTGGCGAGAAGGGTCGGGTTGAATCAGGATAGGAGCTGTGACGAAGAGCCCCTTGAGCCGATCAAAAGCCTGTTGAGCTTCCTGGGTCCATTGAAAACTTTGAGTGGTGGAAGTGAGGCGTGTAAGGGGTGCTGCAATACTGCTATAATTCCTAATGAATCGCCTGTAATAATTGGCAAAACCAAGGAATTGTTGGAGTTTTTTCCGGCTGTTTGGGGGTTCCCAATTGGAAACAGCTTCGATCTTTGAAGGATCGGGTCGAATTCGTCCCGCCTCTATGATGTATCCCAGAAACTGTACATGGTCGACGTGAAATTCACATTTCTCTGACTTGACATAGAGTCGATTCTCCAGGAGTCTGGTGAGAACCTGGCGGACGTGTTGTTCGTGTTGGGTCTGATTATTAGAATAGATGAGGATGTCGTCAAGATAAACAAAAACAAACCGGTTCAGAAAATCACGAAGGACGTCGTTAACTAGTCTCTGGAAGACAGCGGGGGCATTAGTCAGCCCAAAGGGCATGACCAGATATTCATAATGACCTAGTGGAGTGTTGAATGCCGTCTTCCACTCGTCTCCCTCCTTAACACGGACCAGGTGATAAGCGTTGCGTAAATCCAGCTTGGTGAAGACACGAGCTTCCTGAACAGAGTCAAAAACAGATGAAATAAGAGGTAGAGCGTACTTATCTTTTATGGTGATTTGGTTGAGTTCCCGATAATCGATACAGGGGCGTAGTGTCTTATCTTTTTTCTCCACAAAGAAGAAACCAGCAGCCACAGGGGATGACGAGGGGCGTATATGACCCAGGGATAGTGCCTCCTGGATGTAGCTCTCCATAGCGAGTCTTTCGGGTCCGGAGAGGTTGAATAGTCGCCCCTTAGGGAGGGTGGAGCCAGGTTGTAATTTTATTTCGCAATCATAAGGGCGATGGGAAGGAAGAGCGCAGGCTTTAGTTTTGCTGAAAACGTCCTGTAGATCGTGATAACAGGTAGGGATATTTTCCAAATTGACAGCAGTATGATTTTCAGGGGACTGCCGATAAGTGGCGGGTATAGCGGAAGAAAGGCAATTAGCCAAACAATATGCGCTCCAATTGGTGATTTGTCCAAGGCTCCAAGTAAACTGTGGGTTGTGAAGCTTTAACCAGGAAAACCCCAGGATAATCGGGGTGTGTTTGGAACGTGTGATGAAGAATTGGAGGGTTTCTCTGTGATTACCGGAAGTGAGTAGCTGGACGGGTTTGGTGCGGTGTGTAATCCGAGAAAGGTGCTGACCTCCCAAGCCGGAGGCCTCAACAGGGTTATCCAAAGGTTCTGTGGGGATACGTAGTTTAGTGACGAGATCCATATCAATCAGGCTTTGTTCGGCACCGGAGTCTATGAGGGCCTTGGTGCTATGGACTTCTGTTTTGGTACAAAGTTTAACAGGAATGTAGAGGAAATTAGGAGTAGTATGAATGGTGGAACATTCCCCAAGCGACTTGTCACTAGGGGGGGAAATCAGGAGTTTACGTCGCGGGCATTTAGAAACTAAATGTCCCAGAGCACCGCAGTAGTAGCATGAACCTTCTTCTTGACGCCGTTTTCGCTCCCCCGCCGACAGTTTAGAATGTCCAACCTGCATCGGTTCCTCCGAAGTGAAATGATCTGCTTTGGTTGGTGACTGGCGCGGAATAACAGAAAAATAAGGTTGGCTAGTGGATATGTGTTGATTACTCTGGCGATCGTTATGCCGTTCACGAAGCCGGGAATCAGACCTGAGAGCTGCAGAAACAAGCTCTTCGAACGAGTTAGCATCTGGTTGGGTGCATAGATGATCCTTAATGGATTTGTTTAGAGACTGGTAGAATATTCCTTTTAATGCTATATCTGGCCAGCCTGCTTCAACTGCCAGGACACGAAAAAAATCTATAACGTGGTCACTTACTGACCGACCATGCTGTTTTAAATTTAACAGGCGTCTGGTGGCTTCCTCTTGCTTGCGAGGCTGATCAAAAATTAGGCGAAATTCATGAATAAAATGTTCATAACTAAGGTGAGTAATGGGATTAGCTGATATAAAGGCTTGAGCCCATTGTAGGGCTTTATTTCTGAGTGAGTTGATGATGAGAGTGATTTTACTGTGGTCCGTGTGATAATACCTGGGAGCATGTTGAAAAATGAGCTGACACTGTAATAGGAAGCCGCCACAGGCTTTGACGTCACCCGAAAACGGCTCAGGTTGGAGCCGGAAGTTTTCCGTAGCATGGGTGGGATCGGAAGCGGAAGTGTAGCTGTTGCCGGAAGATGGAAGGTGAGTACCTGTAGCAGAGTTAGCATATTGTCCGGTTAAATCAATTAGAGCTTGCGTCATACCGTCTAAACGGCGGAATAAGTCCTGCTGAGCCGACGCCATTTGAGTGAGGATGTTAGCTTGATGTCCTAGCATAATCCCTTGCTGAGTTACGGCGAGGCGAAGTTCCTCCGGGTCAGCTGGGTCGGGGTTCGGGCGAGTTCGTTCTGTCATGACTTGCAAGGCTAGGCAGACCCAGACGCTGAAACCCGGAAGGACGACAGAAGGTGAGTAAGGATAGGTAAGAGTTTATTTTGCTCCGCTGATGGGTGATGTTCCGGTACGGCAGGGAGGTGGCGTGGCTGGAGATGGTCCGTGGATCCGGGGCGAGACCTGAGGATCGGCGATGGCTCGAGACGAGGCTGGAGGTCCGGCTAAGGCTCGTGAGGCGGCTTGGCGTTCGGCGAGATTCCCCAGTGAGGCAGGTAACTCCCGATGGGCGTCTGCTTGGCGAGTCCAGATTTGCGTGTCCACTCGTGGCATGAGATTCCTGGAGACAGGACAAGATGTACGTAAGACAATGCGAGAGATCTATGACAAGGGACTGTGAGGTGACCAGACTAAGCACCATTAGAGGCAACGAACTCGCGTTGAATACTGGTCCTGGAGCTCCTTATGAAGGTCTGGCAGGCTGATGAATTGAGTGGCGGCAGCTGAGGTGAATTAGGCCAAGCAGAGAGGGGAGGGGGGAGGAACCTGACAGAGGCACCATGACACTTTGCTCTGCATTACTGTTCAGTGATAATGAAACAGATTTGTTCCAATTAATGGAGTAGTCTGATAGGCAGGAAAATTCATTAATAATTGTTACTGTTTCATTTACAGAACGTGAGTTATTTAAAAACAGTAATATTTCATCCGCATAGAGATTAATTTTAATATGGCTGTGTTTGGTTTTTATTCCTATAATGCTCTCATTCTGTCTTATTGCTGCAGCTAGAGGCTCAATGAATATAGCAAAAAGAGAAGGAGAGAGTGGGCAGCCCTGTCTGGTTCCTCTTCCAAGAAAAAACCTGTTGGAAGTCTGTTTATTAGTTTTAACTGATGCATTGGGGTTGTGATATAATATTTTGATCCAATTGATCAATGCTTCTCCAAAACCAAACTTATGGAGGGCGGAAATAAGGAACTTCCAATTTACTCTGTCAAAGGCTTTTTCAGCATCCAGCGATAGTACCGTCATTTCCTGGTTTTCAATGGTGGCAAAGTCTATTATATTAACTAGTCTACGGACATTATCATCCGAGTGTCTGCCTTTGATGAATCCAGTTTGGTCGAAGTGAATCATGTGAGGAGTGATTTTTTCTATTCTCTGTGCTTTGCAGATAATTTTTACATCTGCATTAATTAGAGAAATAGGGCGATAGCTTGAAGGACTAGTGGGATCTTTGTCTGGTTTTAGAAGAAGAATTATGTTGGCTGAGTTTATGTTAGGTGGCATTGATTGGCTCTCATTGATAGATGTGACGGTTTTATAAAATGTTGGTGCCAGCTGTTCCCAGAATTCTTTATAAAACTCAGCAGGAAAGCCGTCAGGCCCTGGTGCTTTACCATTAGGCATAAGTAACAGAGCTTCATGAAGTTCAGACAACGAGAGCGGAGGTAAGTTTGTGATTTGATCCTCATTTAACCTGGGTAGGTTTACATTATTAAGAAATGAGTCAATACTTTGCTCTGACGCGTAAATAAATACTTACCGAGGATGCGTTGCTTTTCGGTGATTTACATATGAGGAGGGGGGGGGGACCAAGGACCAGATAGAAAACAAGAGAAGAAAGAGAAAACAAAAACAACAAAACAACAACAGAGACATGAGTGGGAGGTGGAGAAAAACAACTGTTTTCCTGAGATCGAGGTGTGGATTATTGATGATCCGGTTTTCCATCCATTGAAATGAGTTTGACGGGTTTCTTCTGGGCAGCGCAGTTGTTCTCAGCGCGGATCTGAAAGCCTTCAGCCCAGCCAGGGGGTGATCTCCGGGACCCGGAACAGCCGCCTGTCGACATATAATCTGTCAACGGCCACAACCGCTCTCGTACCCGCAGTAAGATGCTTCCTCCTCAGCGGGAACAGGATCTTCCTTCTACGGAGGATTTCTGCCGGGAACTGGTCGTTAACGCTGAAGTGCGTTCCCTTCATTTCCCGTCCGCGGCCCTTCACCAGCTCCTTCTGTTTAAAATGTTCGAATTTGGCCACAATAGGACGCGGGCACTGATTGTCGGACCTTCGTCCTCCGAGACGGTGAACCCTGTGGAAAGAGATATTCTGCACCTCCTCCTTGGGCAGCTTCAGGTGGACCTCCATGAAGGACTTCACAGTGGCATCCGGGTCTTCCCCTGCCTCTTCTGGAATCCCCGAGATCACCAGGTTGTCCCTCATGCTCCTCGACTGAAGATCCAGGAGGGTTTCCTTGATGGATCGGTTCTCCTCGGAGAGATGGGCGGTGTCGTTGCCCAGGATCTTGACGGTCTCTCTGAGGGCCTGGTTCTCCGCTGCTAGCTCCCGCACCTGCTGCTGGCTGAACTCCAGAGACTCCCGCAGGCCTTGAAATTCTCTATGGAGGATCTCCAGCAGATTAAGGTGGCAATCAAGGCTGGAGAGCTTTTTATCAATGGAATCAAGGATGTCGCTCACGCCGCTGCCTGGAGAGGACGCAGCCCCGGGAGAGTCTTCAGGGCGTCCACGCTTGGAGGAGGGGGTGGTGGCGTTGGTTTTCCCCATGACGCAGGTATTGTAACACTCGTCAATGAATTTGTCCAGGCCCTCCAGGGTGACAAAAGCTTAATAATCTTATCAAGTTATGTTAGTTGCTAGGATTATTTTAATATGGCAGAATATTGAAACAAGATCGAAAATGTTTGTACAACTGCTTACGTGGCGCCAAGTTGACTCACTACGCTCGTCTCGTTGGGTCTCGCGATACTACAGCATCACCTCCCCACCATAACCACTTGTTCCACTGTCTGATAGCGGATTCTGTGGAAAGCTACACCACTAAAGAGAGAGAGAGAGAGAGAGGGAGAGAGAGACTTTAATATAGATAGACTTTAATGATCCCGGAGGAAATTTTTAAGTGGCCAGCTGCCCACACGTAATAGAATCAAACAAACCCAAAGAAAAACGTATTTTATGAAATTTCATATTCCTAACTACTCAGTGTTTTATCAGGGCCTGTTTGGATGAACACAGAGCTGAAATCCTGGAGATGGGAAATGTTTCTAGATCAGTGAAAATGGGTAATTTCCCACGGCGCACACTACTGTGTCGCAGCACACTGGTTGAAAAACATTGGTCTAAGTCAGGGGTGTCAAACTCATTTTGGTTCGGGGGCCCCATTCAAGGCGTCTGATCCCAAGTTGGCCGGACCAGTGACATAAAAGCAAAAAACAGTTGTTTTTTTTTAACTTAGTTGGAAAAAAAGCCTCAGCCATCATGGTAGCCTAATAATTTATTATTACACATTCATTTACAGAGGCCAATGGATGTAAAATAAAATGCATTTCACTTAAAGAATTTGGTTTATTTAATTTTTATTCAGACTGATTATTTTACATCTGACACTGAATCAATTCCTATAATAAACTCAAGAGGGGCTATGGAAGAAAAATGAAACACCTGCCTAAAATGTAAATGTGCAAATCAATAAATAATTAAACTAAATTAAACTTACAAACATTTGTGAACATAACAAGAATTTGGAGTTAACCTCCTTTCTCTCCTCAAACTTCAGCCAGCCATCAATATCAGATTCAGATCAATTCAATTTTATTTGTATAGCCCAAATTCACAACAACAGTCGTCTCAATGGGCTTCGTTTTGATCCTGTGCAGAAACATATTTACTGTCATTCAAGTGTGCAAGACACAATGAAATGTCCAAGAATCTTTTCCTGATTTCTGCCTGAATTTTGTGGGAACACCTGCCTTCTTCCTGACCTTTGATGGGCGCCATCAGTGACCAGACTGACATCACGTGACCAGTACACTCCAACATAGTCCAGCAAAGTAACTAGAGAGATGACTATGTCATCAGCTGTTGTTGGGTCCATCAACTCAAGAAACTCCGCTATGACCTCTCTTCAGCACCTCTAAGAAATATGCACAGTTGTGCAATATCTGTATCTGTGCTTTCATCAATATAGACCGAAAATACAATAAATGACTGGATTCCTTAATATGGCGCCCAAGTCTCCTCAGAGATGTTGGATCTGTAATCATAATCCTTGACTGGCTGGTTTTTAGGGAACAAGACTTCTGCAGCCTTCAGCATTTTTCTATAGGTTCAGCATCTGAAAATGGTTTGGATGTTTGCTCCAACTCCTCTGCAGTCAGGTGTCTGTCACTGGTCCATCACTTTTGTCACGCTGCAGTAAATGCAGACGGTTGTTTATTCAGTCCAGCTTTTAGTTGGTAAATCCTCTCTTTTCTTAACTGCAAATGGTGAAACTTTCCTCATTGTCTCATAGTGGTGCTGAATGTTGTATTCTTTGAGCACTGCTACCTGTTGATGACATAACAAGCACGCAGGTTTTGCTTTCAACTCCGTAAACAAATAAAACTTGTCCATTGTTCCTGGAAAGCTCAGCACTTCAACCCTTTTTTTCTTTTTGACAACATTTTGGTCATTAGTGTGTCACCACTGATCATTCTTATAACAATGTCACAGCAGTGGGGCTTGCGGGGAACCAAACTACATCTTATTCAGACACAGAGCCATTAGGTTTCACTTTTGGCAGGTGCAAAAAATATGCATTTTCACCTGTTTTGCTTAGCCTGTGCTCCCCCTAGTGGCGGAATTGCGCATTTCGGTTATTTCTTTAAAAAAATCACAACTCGCCACAGGAATGGACTAGAAACGTGCTTGTTTTTTTTAAACATTCTTATAATTTTTACTCTTCATGACTAGGCCGGATTGAACCATGGCAGGCCAGATACGGCCCGCCATGGTTCAATTTACTTAGACACCCCTGGTCTAAGTAAACAATACTATCCAGTTTCAGGTCTGACTCCTCCCCCATGAGCACATATAAACCAGCTCTTTTACCAGCTATTTCAGAATTGACAAAGTCGTTTGGATAAGAGGTGAAACATTTTCAACTTCAGTCCAGATGACAACCTTTAACCCTTGTGCTATCTTAGATGACCCCACCCTCACACTGACGTGTTCTCCCTACCATGACAAAGGTGGATAAAGGTGGAAAGATTTCATGTAATCCATGGACACCAGTGAAGATCACAAATCATTGAAGAAAAAAGGTTCAGAGCACTGTCTAGTGGGTCTAGATGACCCAACTCCCAATGTTTATGTGCCTAGGATAGAACAAGGGTTAAACCCACTACGGTGATGGGATCTACCTGGATGAATGACAGTCTTCATAGACAGACCCCACATGCTGTTATTGCCTAAAGCACTTCACTCACATGGGCATCACCAGGAATCACCCCCTGTCTCTGTCTTGCCATGGATTCCTCCTGTCGTTTACAGGAATGTAGACAATAATGACAGCATACATCAAGCTCAATAACAAACTTCACTTAGATAAATGTACATTTAGCAGCATTGCCTTTCACTTTTTTCCATCAAGGATGGAAAAGGAAGAATGAACGACTGAAGAAAGCAGGACTTTTGGTTTACAGTAACCACATAAAAACCAGGCCTATTTCTGGGCATTCTTTTGGTTTGACAGAAGCAGAAAATACAGTTAGCAGAAAGTCAAGGACAAAAACCCAAGATGGGCTTCATGAAAGATCAGAATAGTTAAAACTTCTTTTTTTCTGGCAAAAACAATGCCTTGGTGGACTACGGTCCTTTTGTGAAGGATGCTTTCAGGGCTGTAGAAGTTCAATTAGCCAAAGTAGTTAGTTCTTAGAAAACTAAGCATCCCTTCCTTGTCCCAGCAGAGGAAAGACCCTCAAAGAAGGTGGCTGAATTCTTTATGGAAAATGGATTTGATGAGTTCCTTTAGCTGAGAATCTTGAGAACAGGAAAAAAGATTGTGTGATATTCCATAACTTTGACTGACTGGCCTGGTGTAATGCTGCATTAGATCAATATACGTTTATTTAAATGAGTGACATCTCAATAAAATCGATCTCACCTGATAAAAGTGCTGCACAGCTAAAAGGCATAAAATAAGAATGAATGAATCATTTAGGAACTTTTGTAAAGGTCAAAAACAATTAAATGTAAATAAATAAAATAGGACATTTTAACAAACATGTAAGATGGATATTCTAAAGGTTTATCTAAAGTAAGTGGGTAGGGAGGAGTCAGGAGTTTAGAAGCTTTGATCTAATAAAGCAGCTTTAATGTATTGGTGCCAACGACGAGGCTCTGTGACCCTACTTTGCCATTTTACTGGATGAACAACCCAGATTACCAAGCAACGTCTGGCCTTCAGAATTTAGGGCAGTTTTATCCTATGGGTCAAAATGTACCAGTTTAAAGTGAATAAAAAGGAAACAGATGGTACTTTTTCATTTAAAAACAAGGAAACTCTGAAAATAGTTTTAAACTTGAAGGTACATATTGTAAATGTCACACTGGTGATTGAATCAGCTCAATAAAATACTGTGCAAAAATGACTAAAAACAATTAAAAATGTAAAAAGGGATTTAATAAATAGTAATCTAAAAACAGCTGTAAATTGATAAAATAAAAGACATAAAAATTTGATTAAAAGTCCCAGCTAAAAGAGTCCAGTCCCAAAGCCGCGCCCCCCGAAGTCCACCGTTGAAACCGGCCGTGGAGGGAAAAAAAACCCAGCGTCTGTGCGGCTGAAACGAACACACAAAAAAAAACGCAAAAACTTCAGGGTGTTACACCAACATCAGCCACACGCATCCAGGCCGGTCGGGGGAGCAGACTTTCCTTTATGCACCGATCGTCGGGCCTTCAGGTCCCACACGCGACTTCTCGGTCAGCCTCGGCGTTCCTCCACACGGTCGACGCCCCCGTCTCACACGGCTCCCGCTACGTCTTCAATGTCGGCGTCGACCTGGCGATCAGCTGGTCCCCCTTCCTTTGGCTCTCACCCGGAGCTTCATTCCTTGCGTCACGCTTCAGCTGCGCTGCACTGCGCTGAGTTCCATTTATGCAGTGGTGAGGAGTTCTGCCCAATGAGGTCCAGGTGTGTGCAATCAGGTCCATGATCCAATAAAATTAAACCGCATGCAAAAGTAAAAACTAAACAAAACAGCACAACATACAAAACCACCCAACACCAAAAGAAATACTAAGGATCAGCACAAATATTACACACATTCCGGCCCACCTTTGACATAAACTTGAAGGATCTATTGAAAATGTGAAAGAAAAAATGTTTAAATTTAAAACTTGAATAAAAATAATTGGATTTAAGAACTGGACAGCACTGTTAACAAAGCATGAATTACATGCGCCAGAGCACGAGGAGGAAGATATGGCTTAACTTTGCTGATCGATTTTGCCATTGAAAACTACATTGGTTAGCGGCTAGCTCGGTTGGTAAGGTGAAGGACTGACATGCAGGAAACCAGGGTTCGATTCCCAGGGGGGGAAGAACAGGCAAGCAATTGAATTGGTGTGCAGTTAACACCACCTTGTGAGGGCCCATGGACAAGACCCTTAACACTACTGCCTACCAGCATGAATGTGCATGGTCAGAGAGACCGTGTTTGCGCCACGACTCTACCATCACCTGAATGAATAGTGGACACATAGTAAACGCTTTGAGCGTCTGGAAGTGCGCAGATAAATCCAATCCAATATTATTATTACATGTTTAATGCCTACTGGCTAAAGAAACTCTGCACTCCATGAATGCCTGGCAGCACAAATGAACCAGCTGCTAAGAGATGGGACTCACCCAGAATGGCTAACGGAAGGGCGAACGATTCTGATACAGAAGGATCCCTTAAAGGGTGCAGTCCCATCCAACAACCGGCCAATAACCTGTCTGTCTACAACATGGAAGCTCATGTCTGGCATCATTGCAACCAAGATAAATAGGCACATGGATCAATACATGAGCAACACACAGAAGGGCATTGGTAGAGACTCCAGAGGAGCTAAACACCACCTCCTGGTTGACAGAACAGTCGCTCAAGACTGCAGGTCACGACACACCAATCTGTGCACAGCATGGATTTATTACAAGAAGGCCTATGACTCAATGCCACACATGGATCACTGAATGCTTGGAGCTGTACAACATCAACAGGGCTCTAAGAGCCTTCATAGGAATCTCAATGAAGCTGTGGAATACCACCCTTGAAACCAATGGGAAGCCACTTGCACAAGTGTCCATCAAATGTGGGATATACCAAGGTGATGCTCTGTCCCCACTGCTGTTCTGCATAGGTCTCAACCCCCTGAGCCAAAGAATCAACAAGACTGGCTATGGATACCAACTCAGAAATGGGGCCAACATCAGCCACCTCCTCTACATGGATGACATCAATATATACTAAGAGCGAGCGTGACATTGACTCCCTGATCCACACCACCAGGATCTACAGTACTGACATTGGGATGTTATTCTGGCTCGAGAAATGCAGCCGGATGGTGAGAAAGAGAGGCAAGGTAGTCCACACAGGAGGGGTCTCACTCCCAGAAGGAACAAAAGCAGACATCGAGGACAGTTACAAGTACCTTGGAATTCCACAGGCAAATGGCAACCTGGAGCAGGCAACAAGGAAAGCTGCAACAGCTAAATACCTCCAACGAGTAAAGCAAGTCCTGAGAAGCCAGCTCAATGGCAAAAATAAGACCCGGGCAATAAACAGCTACGCACTGCCAGTTATCAGATACCCTGCAGGAATAATAAGATGGCCAAAGGAAGAGATACAGACCGCGGATGTTAAAACACGAAAGCTCCTCACCATGCATGGAGGATTCCATCCCAAATCCAGCACCCTGAGACTGTATGCTAGCCACAAGGAAGGAGGCCGAGGACTAGTGAGCGTAGAAGCCACTATCCAGGATGAAACATCCAAGATGCATGAGTACATCAAGCTCAAGGCCCCAACTGACAGTGTGCTCAGTGAATGTCTCCAGACAAGACCCAAGGTGTAGATGTACCACACCAGACAAGACCCACGGTGTAGATGTACCACACCAGACAAGACCCACGGTGTAGATGTACCACACCAGACAAGACCCAAGGTGTAGATGTACCACACCAGACAAGACCCAAGGTGTAGGCTGTGCAAAGAGGCGCCTGAAACAATCCAGCACATAACTGCAGGGTGTAAGATGCTGGCAGGTAAAGCATACATGGAGCGCCACAATCAAGTGGCTGGAATAATATACAGGAACATGTGTGCAGAATATGAACTGGAAACCCCAAGGTCAAAAGGGGAAACACCTCTGAAGTTGGTAGAGAATGAGAGGGCAAAGATTCTGATCCAGATCCTGACTGATAGGATATTGATGGAGAACCAACCAGACATTGTAGTGGTGGATAAAATTCAAATTCAAATTAATTTTATTTATAAAGCACCTTTCATGTCACACAGACAGCTCAAGGTGCTTTCCATAAAAAACAAACAAGAATACAATAAAAACAAACCCCACACATGAAGTAAAATAATTAAATAAGCCCCTCATAATAAAACACACAAAAACAAGCACAAGTAAAAGAGAAATAACAGAGCTTAAGAAAAGAGAACCCAGAAGGCGCCGAAAGAACAGAGGAAAGCCGTTGTGGTGGATGTGGCAGTGCCAAGTGTTGGGAACATCAGGAAGAAGGAACATGAGAAACTGGAGAAATACCAGGGACTCAGAGAAGAACTGGAGAAAGCCTGGAAAGTGAAGGTGACAGTGGTGCCTGTGGTAATTGGAGCACTGGGGGCAGTAACCCCCAAGCTGGAGGAGTGGCTACAACAGATACCTGGAAAGACCTCAGACCTCTCAGTCCAGAAAAGAACAGGAACAGCTAAGATACTGCAGGACCCTCAAGCTCCCAGGACTCTGGTAGAGGACCCCAGCTTGGAGGAGAAACCACCCGCAGAGGGGGAGAGGGGCGTTTTTATCATTATTATTTTTTTGGTCGAAGTCCATGTTCTTGTTCTAGCTGTCTTGAGTTACAGTCCTGGATATGATTTTAACCCTTGTGCTATCTTAGATGACCCCCCCCCCCCCCCCCCTTCCATTGAGGTGTTCTCCCTACCATGACAAAGGTGGATAAAGGTGGACAGATTTCATGTAATCCATGGACACCAGTGAAGATCACAAATCATTGAAGAACAAAGGTTCAGAGCACTGTCTAGAGCAGTGTTTTGGCACACTGGTGGGGAGATGGCCAAGTGTGCCGTGGGAAATTGCCCTCATTAACTGATCTAAAAACCCATTTCCCATCTCCAGGATTTTAGCTCTTTGTTCATCCAAACAGGCCCTGATAAAACACTGAGGAGTTAGGAATATAAAAGATCGTAAAATACTTTTTCTTTGCGTTTATTTTATTTTATTAAAGACATTTTGATAAGAATGACGTACCGCGATTCAGCTGCACCATCGGCTGTAGTTTGGAAAAGTCCCGTGTTGGGGGGGTTAATCACATGTCATCAGTCTGACCAATCAGAAGTGGTTAAAGTCTTCACTTCCTTGTCCCGATTTAGCTCGTAAAGTCGCTCAGTTCTAAAAGAAATACCAGCTAAAGCTCGTCTTTAGCGGTGTAGCTTTCCACAGAATCCGGTATCAGACCATGGAATAAGTGAACAAAACAATGAAGCTCCGAAAACCGAACTTCGGCCGTTTTAGCACTACATCTCCCATGATGCATTGGGTTGTGAGAGTGACAGCGCATACGGAGATCTGTTGTTAAACGTCTTGAAACTAACGAACACACAAACTGTTTTTAAATCTTCTAACTTAACTTTTATTGCATCTTTTAGAAAAAAACAGCTACAGTTTCCAGCTTTTTCTGTAACAATTATCTCAAAAATGCATGTGAGATTGTGCAGGGGCTGTAGATCAATACAGACTATGAGTTTCTCCTTTTTTTTTAATTTTTGGATGCTGGTGTGCCGCGGGATTTTTTTTAAGGTTAAAGTGTGCCGTGGCTCAGAAAAGGTTGAAAAACACTGGTCTTGATGACCCAACTCCCAACGTTAAAGTGCCTAAGATAGCACAACTTTTGCACCTTTGCCCACACAGTCTGTATCCACCCCCGCAAGGGCAGTTGGGACTAAGCCCTAAGCAGGTTTTTGGTTGATCAACCATGAATTTAGAACTTTCTGAACCTTAGGAGAAACACAGAAAACCTGCCAACGAGCAACCAGCGGCCTACATGGACAGGGGGCGACGCAAACCTGAAGACAGCGAGGAGGTGAAAACCCTCCAAAAAGATCACTAAAAACAAACTAAACTCAAAAGAGGCGTCACTGCTTAAAAAAACAACCAATTTAAAAAAATAGATCAAAGTTAGCAATAGGTTTTTTCTCTGCAATGTAATTGCAGTTTGGGGGGTGACTATCTTAGAAATGAGACACATTGAGGATTTTTATTTTATTTTAAAATCAACGAGCAGCTTATATAAACTTATAAACCAAGCTCAGTGTTTGTCACTTTGAATAAATAAAAGTTAAAAAAATAAATAAACTATAAAATACACCATAAGACCAAAGGCAACAAAGAATGAGCCAATAATGAGTCTCACAAAGAAAGATTTGGAAAGACAGCAGCAGTGAATTTAAAACAACTGTTTGGTTAAGAGTGTAAACCAGGAAAACTCCTCTTTTTCAAATGAAGTCAACAAAAGCAAAAAATCCAAAGGAAGAGTAAATGAATAGGATTTGGAGTCATCAACAGGAGGCGTGTCCTGTTCTCACACCGAAGAGCTGCTTCCACTCATCTTCCACTGAACACGGATTTAGTGGCAAATCTCTGGGATGTGTCATGCACTTGATTGTTGAAGCATCAAAAACGTTGCGACTTTGCACAACAAAAGGGTCCAAAAGCCAAATGAGATACTGAAACCCAAAATATGAACCAGCAGTTTTCTTTCCCTTTTAAACTTTCAGTCTTTCAAATAACTTAACAGTCAAAAACAGAACTTTGTTTACAATTTCTAAACATTTCAAGGCTTAAGAAGTGTTTCTCTATTTTATAAGAAAAACAAAGCTGATCAAGTGCTACATTATCTGGCCCTAATTCCAATGTTTGGGTCATAGTAGAATTATAAAACAATACCAAAGGAATCTGTAAATATCATCATCCCTCGTACGTTTTCTGCAGAAACAGGACACTGGATTCCTGGTGCAAAGCTGAAGCAGGTTACAAAAGGTTGATGATGAAAGGAAAAGATGAAAATCCTCCTATTCTAGCATTGGGATATATCCAAAACAAGGCATGTACAATAAAAAAATAGATATTTAAATATACAGACTATTGGATCAATTCAATGGGAAAAAAGAGCAGTTTCAAAACCATTCCTGCAGCTTGAGCAAAGCTAAGAGTAAAAAAGGCTGCCAGCTGCAGCGGCTGGTCTGGATTGTCCTCCTTGCTGGGATTACACTGCAAACACACTCAGGGTGCTTGTCTGGTCCTTTAAACCCAAGATGCTGTAAGCGATTCTCTTTAGATGGCCGGGGAGCCTCACGCCAATGTTCTTGACGTCCCTGCAAAAGACAGAAGAGTGTTAAAGAGCCGCTGCTCTGGCGTTTTGGCTTCAGTCCAACACTTTTCACACATCCCTCCTGCTTTGTCGTGTCTTGAAGTAATCACCCACTCATTCAGAGTGATGAAATACCAGCCTGGAGCCGATTCCAGTCCAGTCTAGCTTCAACTTGCTGAAAAGGTGGGGTCCGCTCCAAGCTTCTAAACTGCCCCTTTTTTTTCATCTTGGACAATAACAGGTAATACTGGCTTATTTGCTCCTCACTAGTAGAGCTACAGCCTTGCACACACATACACAAGTTTCTAGCCAAAGTTTTAATTACAGCCTCAACGACTTAACGAGAATTCTCCCTGCTTACCATGAATCCCTTGTCTGGCAAAAGGGTGCATCATAAATAACTGGTGGCTTTCCAAGAGTGCTACCACATGACTACCATGGTAGAATGGAGCCATGAAATGACATCCGGCTGCATAACAAATACTTGAAAGGGTTTGTCTTTACAGTTTGCCCAGAAGGCCTGCATTTACAGAGACTGAGGGGTTTATTTTTTGGATGTTCTTGTGGTCATGGTCCAAATGGATCAGGTCCCAAATGTTCTCAAGTAGTTCTTTCTCGATGGGATTTTGCATCTGCATTCAAAGCTAAAGAGCATTTTCACCTAAACGGGCAAAACCAGGATTTTAGGAGGTCAAGAAGAATCGATCCACAAGGCAGGTAGCATGTCTTGGACCTACAATGACTGGTCCACCACAAATGAGCCCAGTCCTACATTTTAAAATTCTGACTTCTGCTTCTAGAGATATGCAGCAAGAAATCTTTTAGGATTGTAGTTTTAGATTCAATGAGGAACAAAGATGACAAACATACTCATTCTTCATCTGCAAGACCTGGTCCATGGTGAGTATCCCAGCAGATGTGAAGTTGTCAATGTACTGGTTCATTTTAATGGACTCCAGCCATTCGGACACGGACCTGAAGGGAGAACCGTCCGAGCCGCTGGTGCTTGGCAGACGGATTGAAATGCTGGCAATGGAAAGGAAATACAAATGTTTCTGATGTGCAGAGTTTACCACGGCAAAAACAGATTCATGTTCAGGCAGAAATGATGGGGTGATAAGTAGGGATGGGTACCGAGCCCCGGAATTGAACGAGCCCCGGGGCAACATTCTTCAAGACCTCAGTATCGGTAAGATCTGACCTCAACGGTTCTGCTATCGGTTCTGGAGAAGTCGCTTTTTAGTGTATGTGTGTCCCACAAGATATAAACTAGAGCTGTGACAGTGTGGGGTTTTTGATTACTGCGGTGATGAAGCAGCAAGAGTCACGGTGTCACGGTTAACCGCAAACCCCGCAACCCCATCCCACCCCTGTCGCCAAACACAAAATCCCCCGGCTGCATAAATGAATACAATTCATAATTACAACGCAGTATTCCTTATTAACAAATAACAGTAACAACTAGCTACTAACTATCTAACTATACAGGTGTTGTAGAATGAGTATGTGTGTGTGTAGCAGTGCGCTGCGTGTGTAAGAGGACTGAGCACGTGCCACGCCAGAGCGAGTGAGAGCGTGCACAAGTGTTGGGGGCACACGTTCATGTTTGTTGTGACGGAGTGAAAGAGAACAGTAATAGAGGTCTTTATTAAACCGCTCTGGAGTAGAGCTGTGACGGTGTGGGAGTGATCACCGTGGTGATGAAGCAGCAAGAGTCGCGGTGTCGGGACTCTTGCAACCCCCCCCCCCACACACACACACAAAAGTCTCTGGCGCACTCAAGAATCCGCACGCAAGGCGTAAGTATGCGTGTGTGAACATTATCTGTATTGTGTACATGTTGACATGAGGACATTTTTTTTGGAGCCAACAGGTGTGTTTATAACATGTGAGTGTGTGTGTGGATAGGCCCCGGCCTTCTAGATTTGTATTACATCTGAACCTCACCGTAATGAGTATAACCATTCAGAAACTAGTTGCTCTATGCTGCTTCATGGTTTTACCCTTCCTTCCTATGATCACCCTCCTACCCCCCCCCCCCCCCCCCCCCCTCTCTAACATCCCTCCCTCTTCTTCCCTTCTTTCCTTTTCCGTCCGGTCCAACACCAAAGATTTTCAAACATGATTAAAATGAATAAAGTTTGGCCTCAATTACAAAAGGGGTTTATTCAGACATACCTTTGGTTAGTCTGAAGATTCATAACCCCACTTGTTAAAGTAAAATATGTCCAACACAAGAGGCCCTCAGCTCTCATCTGTCTGCCTAGCTGTTGGACAGGACAAGTTAAAAAATATAAAAAAATAAAAAGAACGCACGCAGCTTGTAATGGAAATGAATGCTATGGAAATTCCCCCAGAAGCCCTTGAAGTTTGAACACAGGACTCGCAGAAAAGTAAATTATTAGCAATGATGAATGTGTTTATTATAGTTCAAATCACGCACCATATGCAGAACTTCCAACAACAAAAACGAGCAACGTTTGCTGCCCTATGCAACTGCATTTTATTTTAGAGTGAACAGTTCATTTAATTTGGTTTATATTTTCATCATGACAGCAATATGTCAAAACATTGCTGTTTATTTTTCTTTAAATAACTTATTTTTTCATGTATTTTACTTTTCAAGTTGGAAAAATGTATAAAGTAAAATGTTTTCTAAAAAAAAAACAATGTTGTTGCATAAAGAGGAAATAAATTTGTTATTAATTTTTCGTCCTCAAAAAGTATCTATAATTGTCAAAATACTGGATCGATAAGCAGTATCAATAAGAGTAGTAGTACCGTAGAACCTTAACGATACCCATCCCTAGTGATAAGACAGAGAAGGTGAGTAGATTGATATGGATCCCTTGTTGAGACATTCTCGTTTAGACTACGATCACATATGCCAAAAGGCCACCACGCTGAAAGCAAAAAGCCTGTTTTTCAGCAAAATCTTCATGTGGCCACACACCGGCATTTGTCAACGGGAGACAGTGGTTGTATTTCTACATGCCAGCGGCAAAGTTCGAATTGAGCGGCGACTGGACGATTTTATGACATCGGGCAGTGGCCGCCAATGCACATTTGGAGGCCATGCGGTGGCAGGAAGGCAGCAGCACGATAACTGACTGATAGGAGGGTCTCTAAGGTCCCAAAATTGTCTGATGTGCTGCCGTCCCACCGCCACAGTCTAACTGTTAGAAATCCTACAGTAGTAGCATAAACACTTGATGAGGGCTGTTGACATGGGCCGGGGGCCTGGCGATGACCACATTTCAGTCTGACAATCCTGGCCACCGTGGACCCCCGGCCCATTATTCCCTCTTATGTTTCATGTGTCTGTGCATACATACAAGCTCACTGAGGACCATTTAAGAGGCCAAATTTCCCTGTTCCAACTGTTTTGGTGGAGGACTTGGGTGTTTCTGGTGACCATTGCTTAAAGAAAACCTCACCCTAACCCAGATGGCTGATTACCAAACAGATCTTACCGTGGATCAAAGTCTGCAATGGTCTTCAGGGAGTCGGGGCTGCGCACCAACTTGTCCAGCAGGCTTACGATGTCTCCGAAGCGCGGCCTCTTTGACCGATCCTGCAGCCAGCACTGCAGCATCAACTGGTAGACAGTTGAAGGGCAGTCCATGGGTGCAGGCAGCCTGAAAGCCTCATTGATAGCCTTCATCACCTGCAGTTGGTCACATCATTAGATTTTTTAGGGCAGCTGTTTACCTATCCTAAAGTGCCATTGAAAGAAATTAACTCTAACTGTTAGCTTGCCTCGTGGTTACTCATATCCCAGTAGGGTCTTTCTCCAAACGCCATGACTTCCCACATGACGATGCCAAAACTCCAAACATCACTTGCTGAAGTAAACTTCCTGTAGGCTATTGCCTCTGGAGCCGTCCAGCGAATGGGAATTTTACCTCCCTGTTGAAGAACACAGACATAACCAACTGTGAGCTCCCTGACATGCTTTGTGGGTCATGCTCTGAGAAAGGCCCATATCTACTCACACTTGTGGTATATGTCCCCTCAGGATCATCTTCCAGCACTCGGGACAGGCCGAAATCAGACACTTTGCACTCCAGGTTGTTGTTGACCAGGATGTTGCGAGCAGCCAGGTCCCGGTGAACGTAACTCATGTCTGAGAGGTACTTCATGCCAGCTGCGATTCCACGCAGCATGCCCACCAGCTGGAAGGAGGAAAACTCTCCATCGTGGTTCTAGAGGAAGAGAGAAGGGTTGTTCTTATATCAAATGATGTCATCACCTCCCTTTCAAGCATTTACATAATCAGCTAACAACAAAGTGAGGGCAGGAACAACAGGTGGACTCACCCTCAGGTATTTGTCCAGTGCTCCATTCTCCACGTATTCAGTCACTATCATAGCATGTTTAACTGCACAAAAACCCAGTGCGACGCACTATATTACAAATGATGATACAATATAAAACAAGCTTAACGGCAGGAATGCCTACATTTGGTAACCACGCCCTCCAGACGGATGATGTTCTGATGGGAGAACTGGCCCATGATCGAGGCCTCGCTCAGGAAATCCTGCCTCTGCTTCTCAGAGTATCCGGACTTCAGCGTCTTGATAGCTACTGCAAACTCCTTCTTCCCTGGAGCCTTTAAAATTCCTTTGTACACCTCTCCAAATTCTCCTGCAAAAAGGCACAGTCTTTATCAGAACAAGAGATCCAGAACGACAACAGTAAATGGATGTGAGGAATCTTCTCGGGTTTCTTGCTGCAGGCTTTGGCTGTATAACAGTGACAAAATCAGGAAGTCTCTGTGCCTGTTTTGCCCGAGGTGCTCTCACAAAGGTGTGTCTTGGCGTGGTGCTGCAAGAAAGACTGCCCTGTGTTTTGCAGGCAGGCCGCTGCACACGTGATCATGGGAGTTGATCACTGAAAAAGGTCCAAAGAGTAAAAGTGGTCACACTTGAACGAGCCTTTCCTTAAAGAAAAGCTTCCCAGCGTCCTGTTGCTGAAACCTGGTTTCAAACCCTCACATTCCTCAGACCTGACGCACAACAGACACTGTCTCAACTTGTTGTGTGAGAACTGATGCTAATCTTGCAAACCACTGTCATTCAGCCTGTTAAACGGTGAAAAACACACAAAATAAACAGCGAATCTGTGGGTTGGAAAGCTCTTTCAACATCTTAAGCCCTGCGGCAGATTTTCACAGCGGTGTGTCACTCACCAGCTCCAATGACTTTCTGTTTTGTTACATGGCTGGGGGGGATTTCTGTGGCAAACTTCAGCACAGCTACGTTGGGGTCCTCGTATGTGTGTGGATCCACGTACGTCTTCAGCGGCTTTAACTGCTCTGCATGTCAAAGACACAAAACTGCACTGAGAACATTTCCACGAACTGTCAGTTTATTAAGATGCGGTTTTACCTGGGGTGGAAAAGTAAGTGTCGTCTTGTCTCTGCCTGTGAGAATTTCTTCTCCTGAAACACAGGATATTTTAAAACTAGACAATATCTATGATAATGCATGTGTGCAAGCTGAATCCCTGAAGATGCTAAGCTGCAAGTGCGACCATTGAAGCTTTATGCTTAAATTGCTGAAAGTCCTAAAGCAATTTGTTCAAAAAAGTGTTCCGAGAGCGGACCTCCATCATGTGAATGTTCTGAAGTGTTCCTGGCATTAAAATGAATTTAGAGATGAAGAAACATTTAGGAATGAATTGAAGGGTGTTATATGGGCATCTGCGAGTTTTCCCACCACTGAGGAAGTTCACGTTTACACTGAAGCATCCAAGCAGATGGTATGACCAATGGTGTGCCCCTCACTGGCCTTGTCATAGAGTGTCTGCCCTGTGACCAGAAGGTTGTGAGTTCAAATCCAGGCCAAGTCTGAGACCAAAATTTCTAAAGATGGGAGCCAAAGCCCCCAGCATGAAGGGGCTGAATTTGGGGCTTAAACCACCAAATGGCTGGAGCGCGGCTGTAACTGCAGCCCACCCCTCCCCCAGGGGATGATGGGTCAAATGCAGAGAACAAATTTGGGACTTAAATTTTAACTCAGAGCTGATTTGGTCAGTGACCGATGACGGGACAGATTCAACCCAGGTGAGTTCTCGGATTCAGCTAGAGAAGCGGGTATTGAAAAAAACCAGAGAAAGTGGATGCAGGAGTTTTTAGAGGCTTAGCAAAGACCAAATATGAGAAATCCAAACAGTGGTGGAGGCCTTTGATGGAGCAGCGGTTACTCACCGTCTGCGCACAAACAGAACCACAAGCACAAGGATCAACATGCTGGCTCCTCCCGCCGCAGCAGCCAGGATAACTGCTGTCTTGCTATGGTGTTCTAAAAACAAAAGCAGGGACATTCAAGCGAGACCCTAACCCTGAACAAGGATGTCAGGAAATAATGAATTGTTCTCTTTTTTACCTTCAGACAAGGTCTCGAACTGTTCCTCCTGGCTGAAGCCTCCGTGGCTGCCATCACTGCTGAGAGCCTGAACCCTGAAGAGATAGGCAGTAGCCGGGGCCAGATCCTTGATCTGAGCGTAGTTTTTCTCCAATTTAAGCCAAATGTAGGTCGTTTTATCCAGATTATCGTCCTGGCAGGGACAAAAAGGTTAACCAACATCACTTCCGAACCCCAGATAAGAGTGGAAAGTTTGCATGTCTCTTTTAAAATACATTTAGAACTGAACATTAGTTAATGCGGATCCTACAAGAACTACCCCGTTCAAGTCTATGGAACTTTGGGGGAAACAATCAAGCGTGGTGCACCTTCTTGCGGTAGGTAAGTTCATAGCTGGTTGGCTGAGAACGAGGGGAGACATCCCAGGAAAGGGACAAACTGGTGGGAGTCTGTTCAACCAGTTGTATGCTTATAGGTTTTGGGGGATCTGATGACAAAAGGAGATTAAAATATGAAAAACATCATCAGTAATGAAATCAGTTCTTCATAATGAGATGCTCCATAGACCTGTGTCTGCTGGTCCTGCTCACCTGTGAAGAGCACAGATGTAGTGATGGAGGTGGAAGATGGCATTTCCTCCTCAAGAACCTGAGATACACCACTAAGAGCCTCCACAGTGAAGGTGTAGTTCAGGTGTGCATCCAGCTGGCTCACTAGCACCTTGGTGTCGGTGAGGCCCACGCTGCCAGGCTCGTAGCGGATCTTCTCTCCGCAGGTTTGACAGACAGGACCGTCACAGCGCTGGCACTCCACATTATAGGTTATGTCCTCCCGATCTCCAGTGTCTTCAGGCGGCTTCCAGGAGAGGAGCAGTTTCCCTGACGGGAGCTGGGTGGAGGCCATGAGGTCGCGGGGAGCAGAGGGGAGGCCTGTAATATAAAAGGTTGGAGAACAAAATTATACCTGAGGAACACAAAGACGTATTTAAGGAATCTGTATTTAAAGTATTGATGCGAGAAAAACTAATCCAGCATGCAAATGCAGAGAAAAGCAGTTCAATGCATGTAGGATTCTCACCTGTGCAGGGCCCTGTGCGCAGATCTGTTGGTGCTCGATAAAATCCATCCTTGCAGAAGCAAAACTGGGCTCCAGAGACCAGAGCCTGAGAGTTGGCAGGGCAAGCCTCGCACGATCTGTTGGAGGCTTCAGCCTTGAAGAAGCCTGGCTGACACCCTGCAGTGACAGTTTCACCAGGAACAGTCAAACTCGGTCCAAGGCGTTTCAACATAAACTGGTTCACAAATACAGGGATCAGGTAAGCTTTTCAACTTTTAGGGAAAATAGACACAAACACATGAGCACCACTGAGTTACGAGTTTTCCAGCCTGGGAAGTATGGGTTCAGGTCTGGATCCATGATTACACCTAAAGGTGAGTCTCAGTTTGATTTGGACTGGAACTGACGGAATCTGTTTAATGCTGATCTTCTTTAGCTGAGGGAAGTTCAGACCCTTTCAGGCATTTCTGTGATTATTGCAAGAAGTCCACAGATTTTATATCCTGTTTGGAGAGTTTTGGTGTTCATCAACACATCACAATTCCCACCCACACCACAGGACCGATTTTAGACCTTGTCTGCTGCTCTGGTGTCTTGCCAAATGGCTGCGAAGTGGATCCCCTTTCTCTCTCTGACCACTCCCTAGTAACTTTTGATGTGAATATTGCATCCGCTGGATCAACCCCCCCACGCAGCACTACCTACCGTAAAATCAATAAGATTAACCTGGATCATTTCTCATCCCATGTGGTAAATGGCGTATACTTATATAGCGCCTTTCTTCCTACAAGGACAAAGCGCTTTACAGTCACACACATTCACACACTGGTGGCCGCTCTGCTGCCAAACACAGGCGCCCGCCTACCACCAGAGGCAAGGTGGGGTTCAGTGTCTTGCCCAAGGACACTTTGACTCATGGGCGTGCAAGGCAGGGATCGAACCTGCAACCTTACGATCATGGGTCGACCGCCCTACCGCTGCACCACGGCCGCCCCATCACTGACCTTCCCTGCACTGACACCCTCCACACACCTGATGAACTTGTCTCACATCATCATGACAGCATCCTGGATATCCATGCTCCGCTTAAAACCAGAAGGGTCTCCTTTTCGCTCACTGCTCCCTGGTTCAGCCCCTCCCTCAGACAACTAAAAGCTAAAGGACGTGGACTGGAAAGACTGTACAAAAAAGCTGGTCTCTCCGTACACAGGGACATGTACATCAGTCACCTCTCCCACTATAAGGACTCCATCTCTAAAGCCAAGTCAGCATGCTACTCCACTTTAATAAACACATGTGAAGGGAATTCTTTCCCCTCTTTTCCAAAGTGACAGCCTACTAACCAACTACCACCCCACCGTTACACCTCTGACTTCTGTGACACCTTGGCTTCCTTCTTCAGATCAAAAATAGAGAACATCCATCAGGAACTCTTAGTACATCCTGGCTCCGCTCCAGCTCCCTCATTCCTGTTGGACCCACATCACACATTCTCATCATTTTCTCTACTATCAGTCAGTGATATTGCTGAGCTAATTAAACATTCGAAATCCTCTAGCAGTCAACTTGATCCACTTCCTACAGTTCTGGTCAAAGCTCCTCTTCCCTGCCTGTCCCCTCTCATCACCAACCTTATTCAGTCCTCTCCTCTCAAAAAGGCTGCTGTCACTCCTGTAGCAGGATTAGACCCCTCCAAACTAAACACTTTCTGCCCCATTTTCTAATCTTCCTTTCATCTCCAAAATCCTTGAAAAAAACTGTCGCAGAACAACTTTGAAGGCGTCTCTCTCAGAATAACCTACATCAACAATCAACGGTTCTGCTATCGGTACTGGAGAAGTCGCTTTTTCTGTGTCCCACATGATATAAACGCGTCGCAAATGAATACATTCATAATTACAATGAGTCTTCTTTATTAACAAATAACAGTAACAATTAGACAACTAACTATCTAACTAATGAACTAACTATAGAGGCCTTGTAGAATGACTATGTGTGTGTGTGTGTCCGTGCGCTGCGTGTGTCAGAGGACTGAGCGCGTGCCACGCTACAGCCAGTCAGAGCCTTTGACTGCAATGGGCTTCAGGCAAATGTTGCAGCGTGGGGGGGGGCTCTTCAATTCAATTCAATTCAATTTTATTTGTATAGCCCAAAATCACAACAACAGTCGTCTCGATGGGCTTCGAAGTAAAACATGAAATCAAAAGGATCATGAATACAAAGAGTTCAATAGGAAAATACTAAAATGAACTAACAAACTGACTAAGCTATACTGGCATCCCTGCCCTTAGACCCCCCTTCGCCGTAAGGAAAAACTCCCAAAAAAAACGGATTCCGGAAAAAACGAAGAAACCTCAGGGGTGTCCACATGAAGGAGGGATCCTCCCCCAGGACGGACAGGCGATTTACCAGAAATCTTAGAGAAGAATGAACTTATCTAAATCTACAACTACATATATAAAAGTCCAGCAGACGAGCTTCATCCAGATGGAGTTGGGGGGGGGGGGGGGGGGGGGGGGGACAGTCAAAGGCGCGAGTCGAGCCGGAGACAGGAACCACAGCCAGGTGTAGGAGCAGGAGCAGAGGCGAGGTACTCGGTCAGGAACAGGAGCACGGATGAACCAACTGGAGTCTGGAAGCACTCCCACTCCCCAGGAGGGGAAAGAGGAAAAGAGGGACAATACATGAATCACTGCAGCAAACAGAGGCATGGAGAACTAAATGATAAATTATGATCAAGAATAGAGAAGAGGAAGGGTAGAAGTAAAAAAGGAAAGAGGACAGAACCCCAGAGCACCATAGTTACCCCAGCTTCAACTTCTAGCAGCCTTTTAAAAGAAATAGTTATTATTAAGTTTAATTTAAACAAACTAACATTAAGTTAAATAATCTCTGAATACTAACTAGTCTGACAATAAGCCTGTCCACAGAGGAATGTTTTCAGTCTAACTTTGAATGTAGAAACTGAGTCGGCCTCTCTTACATGAGCTGGGAGTTTATTCCATAAAACAGGGGCTTGGTGGCTAAACGCTCTACCTCCAACCGTACTTTTACTAATTCTAGGAACCACAAGCAGTCCTGCATTTAGGGAGTGAAGTGTTTTCATTGGATGGTAAGGGACTATGAGGTCCTTAATATAGGACGGGGCCATTCCATGTAAGGCCTTATAGGTTAACAGGAGGATCTTGAACTTAATTCTAGAATCAACTGGGAGCCAATGGAGTGAAACTAACACAGGAGTGATGTGATCTCTTCTGCTAGTTCCAGCTAACAATCTAGCTGCTGCGTTCTGAACAAGCTGGAGACTTCTTAAGGAACTCTTAGGACACGCTGCTAACAAGGAGTTACAGTAATCCAGCCTCGATGTAACAAATGCATGGATGAGTTTTTCAGCATCACTCTTAGAAAGTAGGTTTCTGATCTTAGCAATATTCCGCAGGTGAAAAAAGGCAGTTCTACACGCCTGAGATATGTGAGCCTTAAATGATAAATCCTGGTCAAGTAAAACCCCAAGGTTTCTAACTGTGGAATTGGGGGCTATACTTACACCATCCAGGGAAACTATCTGAGCAGACAGAGCATCTCTGAGGTTTTTAGGACCAAGTATAATGACCTCAGTTTTTTCTGGGTTCAAGAGGAGGTAATTAATTGTCATCCAGGTCTTGATGTCACTGATGCAGGCGTTCAGTTTCTCTATCTGGTCATTCTGGTCAGGCTTCATGGATAAATACAACTGCGTATCGTCGGCATAACAATGAAAATTAATGCTGTGTTTCCTGATTATGTTTCCTAGGGGTAACATATAAAGCGTAAACAGGATCGGTCCCAAGACTGAGCCCTGTGGGACTCCATAGTTGACTCGAGTGCACTGAGAGGAATCTCCATTTACATTAACGAACTGATACCTATCAGACAGATAGGATTTAAACCACTGGAGAGCAGATCCTCTGATCCCTATGTCCTGCTCTAATCTATGGAGTAAAATACTGTGGTCGATAGTGTCAAAGGCTGCACTGAGGTCCAACAGGACCAGAATAGAAAGTAGTCCCTTTTCTGAGGCCAATAACAAGTCATTAGAGACTCTAACTAGTGCAGTTTCCGTACTGTGGTGAGGTCTAAACCCCGACTGAAAGTCTTCAAAGTGGCTGTTGTCCTGTAGGTGGCAGTAAAGCTGCTTAACTACAACTCTTTCTAGGATTTTAGAAATAAAGGGCAGGTTTGATATCGGTCTATAGTTGGCCAAGATGCTAGGATCCAAACTGGGCTTTTTCAGAAGAGGTTTAACAACTGCATATTTAAAAGACTGTGGCACGTAACCAGTTTCCAGAGAGGCATTTATCATTGTTAATATGGGATCATTAATTAGGGGAAAAGTTTCTTTAGAAAGTCTAGTGGGAATTGGGTCTAACAGACACGTTGAGGATTTGGAGGACGTAATAATTGATGTTATTTCCACTTGATCCACAGCAGTGAAGCAGTCTAATGTTACAGAGGTTTCTATGGATGCCTCCATTTCTACCGCTTCAGCCTGTTCTGGGCTGATAGTAGGAATAACTTGATTTAACTTATGTCTAATATTTGAGATTTTACTGTCGAAAAATGTAAGAAAATCATCAGAGCTGAGAGAAACAGGAACATGTGGTTTTACTGAGCTCTGACTGCGAGTTAATTTAGCAATAGTGCTAAAAAGAAATCTTGGATTGTTTCCATTCTCTGATATTAAGGTTGAATAGTACTGGCTTCTAGCTCTACGCAGAGCTTTTTTATAATTTAATAGGCTATGTTTCCAGGTATCCAGAGACTGCTCTGAACCGGAGCGGCGCCATTCTCTTTCCAACTTACGGGTTTCTTGTTTAAGAGAACGAGTTTCAGCGTTAAACCACGGTGCTACTCGGTTTTGTCTGACGAACGTAGGTTTCAAGGGGGCAACAACATGGAGTGTACTCCTGAGGGCTTGTAAGGCATCATTAACAAAGTGGTCATTTATACTAGGACTGATACTATGGGAGCTGGACTCAGTATTTTCTCAGAATATCACTAAGTACTGGCTGAACTGTGTGTTTAAACTCAGACACAGAACGGTCAGTTAAGGTTCTTCTAAGCTGTTTCTTATTCACTGGGGCAGAAGGATGTTCTAATGTAAACTGGAAGGTAATCAGAAAGTGATCAGAAATGATGGGGTTAAGAGGAAGGACACTCAGCTGGCTGATCTCTATCCCATGGGTTAGAACAAGATCCAGGGTGTGCTTATGACAGTGAGTGGGTTCATTCACACTTTGGGTGAAACCAACATCATCTAATAAAGCTGCAAAGGCCTTTCCTAGACAGTCACTGGGGTCATCAACATGAATATTAAAATCCCCTAATATTATAGTTTGATCAGAATCTAAGACAATAGTCGATAGGAAGTCGGAAAACTCAGTTAAAAATTCTGAATATGGGCCGGGGGGGGCGATAAATAATTATGAGTAAAACAGGTTTTGGAGTTTTCCTGTTTGGGTGACTTAAAGACAATATGATGTTTTCAAATGAATTATAAGCATTTTTAACTTTAGGGCTGAGAAGTAAGCTAGACTGTGATATTACTGCCAAACCACCTCCTTTCCCTGAAATCCTGGATTTCTGATAGTTAGCATAAGTGGGGGGGGTTGCTTCATTCAATCTAACATAGTCATCCTGTTGGAGCCAAGTTTCTGTTAAAGCTAGAAGACTAAGGTTTTTATCAGTAATTAACTCGTTGACTAAGAGGGACTTGGAGGAAATGGATCGAATGTTTAATAAACCGCATTTAATGACATCATAATTCTGCTTGTGAGAACTGCTGTCTGTCACTTTAAGGTTTCTATGACGCGCTCCTTTCATTTGTCTTTCAGCACATAAGCTAAAGCTCGGACCTGCTTGACTTTCCCTGCATGGGTTTTGCACCGGCACTAACCCTAAGGGAGGCTCAGAGGAGCGTTTTCCACTGCTGCTCTGCGCCCGGGTCTCGTCTCTGGATTGTCAGGTTGTCAGACTAAGGCTAGCAGAAATGTTTCTAGAAAGAAGAGCGGCACCGTCCCGGGTGGGATGGACGCCGTCTCTCCGCATGAGACCGGGCTTCCCCCAAAACGCGCTCCAGTTATCCACAAAACCAACGCCGTTTTCTGGGCACCATCTAGAAAGCCAGCGGTTAAATGATGAAAAGCGGCTGTACATTTCATCATTGACTAAGTTCGGCAGGGGACCAGAGAAAATTACAGTGTCGGACATCGTCTTAGCCAGTTTACACACCGAAGTTACGTTTAACTTAACCACCTCTGACTGTCTCCGTCGGGCATCATTACCGCCTGCGTGAATCACGACTCGACGGAACCTGGACTTATTTTGAGCTAACATCCTAAGGTTCCCCTCGATGTCACCAACTCTGGCCCCCGGATAACACCTGACTGTAGCCGCTGGGAGCTCCACGTTTCTAACTTCAGAAGAGCCTATAACCAGAGTTGAGTGTTCAGCGGGTGTGTCGCCGAGGGGGGAGAACCTATTACTAACGTGGAGTCTCGGGTGCTCTAAGTTTTTGCGTTTAGCACTATGTTTCCTCCCAACCGGTACAAACCCCTGACTGTCTCCCGGCTGTTGGGAGGGCGCTGGGGTGCTAACTAAGTTAGCCCTGGTGGCGCGGCCCGCGCTACGAGTAACGACCTGGCTAGCCGGCTTAGCTTCCACTGTGCGGAGCCGCGCTTCTAACTGCTCCAGCCTGGCCTCCAAGTCTAACACAAGACTACACTTAACACAACTACCGCTATCTTCACTAAAGGAGGCAGGATCATCACTAAACATATGGCACATGGGGCAGGAGAAAGGAGGAGAGGCGGAAGGAGTGGTGGTGGCCATACTAGGTTCTAAGCTAAGGCTAGCGGTGTTTAAGTAAAGAGAAGTGGTTTATTTAGCAAAATGAGAAAAGTGAACAGCAAGCGGTTTAACAGTGGTGAATTCGCTAATAAAAAGTATTAGATGTGAATATTAACCCAGATAACCCTTAGAGTAAGCAATAGTAGTAAGGCTAATGCCAAACAAGAGGACAGCAGTCACACACGACTAGCACTGGGAATAGCTCACCCGGAAATGACGTCACAGGAAGTCCACAGTAATCTTAAAACCCCTCTTCCTCCCCATCAGTAAACCCAGACCAGTTCCATCAACAGAGGATTGAATCCTTTCTTGGGAACAAACTTTCCTCTCTCACCGGTAGCCATGCTGTCGCTGTTTCCTGTGTGCTATGATGCTGTTGTTTGCCGCTTGCCATAACGCCGTGTGAAACTAACGCTACGGAAGCTCTGGGGACCCAAAAATGCGGCATTACACCAAAACTCGATTTAGTTATTTTTTAAATCGCCCATAACAAAAAATTCAAATTCCTTCATTCAATCGATTTTTCGCCCAGGCTTAGTTGTCATCCATAAATAAATATAATTTATTGGGTTTACTGGATTTAAAGAAAAATAAATAAATAGATGGAGTCTGCATCAAAGTGAATTTGTTTCCATCATCTCATTCATCTGAACTCTGGTGTTTGACAGATGGAAAAGTCTATTCAAGGTTGTGCAAAAATGGAAAAAAGATCAAAGGAAACATCACTCTCATAATGAATACAAATAATTAAAGAATTAAATTAATATTTTACATAAATATCATGAAAACATTTTAAATCAACACAAGTATTGCCAAATGAACTATCACTATACATCGGCAAAAACCTTTTTTCTAACACATCTAGTGTTGCGGCTCCCAAATGTCTCTTTGAGAGGTTCAGGTTAGCGACCTCTGGTCCAGCACATCCACGTGCATTCCCGGTTTGTACTGGAACATTATCATGTATAAAGTAAAATGTTTTGTTAAAAAAACAATGTTGTTCCGTAAGGAGGAAATAAAAGACTTTATGTTCTCAATTTGTTATTTAATTATTTTTCATCCTCAAAAAGTATCGATAAGAGTCTCGTTAAAATACCGTATCAATAAGAGTAGTAGTACCGTTCAAACCTTAACGGAACCCATCCCTACCAACAGGAGGGCTGTAGGTGCAGCTTTGATCCTGACCACCATCTCTGCGCTCAAAGTGAACGTCAGTGTTTCCTGGAATTGAGTTACACTGACACAATGTGCAACCACAGCAGCTGACTCTCCAAAAAGCTTTTAACCGGATTCCTCGAGGAAAAGAAAAAGCTGCACTAAGTAAACTTCCTGGTTTCATGGAGACAGTGGGAAGGGTTGTGGATTGTTGTTGGACCAAACAGGAAGCAGGAGGTGAGCAACTGACGCAGGCTTCCTTCCTAAAACAGCCCATCACAGAATGAACGCAAAGGGATGAACGATCACCAGAAATGCCGTCAGCAGGCCGCAGACTCCTGCAGAAAGCTCACCTGCAGTGCTGACCACACATGAATAAGGCACTATGAGGGTTTCCTGAGATGAAGGAGCTCAAAAACAAAGGCCAACGTGTTCTGATTGGTCCAGTTTGACAGCGTTAGGCAGCTTTTCTCGTCTGCCATTTGCTGCAAAGAAAGACTCGTCACTGGAGAGTGTTGGAGTAGCAGCAGCCTGTTAAGGAGCCACAGAGGCTCTGAGGGCAGAAGTCAAGATGAATGAGACGCCGATGAATGCATGCTGGGATGGCTAGACGGACGAATGTGTGACATGCTGGCGTGACGACACCACACCCCTAAAGACATGAGGCTACGTGGTTCAGGGCCCCTGAAATAGAGTCCAGTGCTGAGCTTTTAAAAGGCAATAAGGTCACCATTGCTCCAGGGTACAAGTAAACGCCACTTGGCCAAGTAAAACAAACACATGCTCGCTCTACCAGAGAGCGGGGAAAGAAAGGGTCAGACATACGTCAGCGAGGAAGAAAACTAAATCCAAACAAGAAATAAACAAAATGTCTGGATCCTTATCACAGCGGATCCCTCATAGCAATCCTTCCCAGGCGGCTCTGTTTTTAGAGCTCCAATTGCAGTCCATCATGTCAATCTGTCTACATGCAGAACATCAACATGAAGGGTACTTGGATGTGTAAACATTGGGGGTCTCCGGTGTGTGTGTGGGGGGGGGGGGGGGGGGGGGGCTGGTAACATGAGCCAATGGTTACTGAGGTGGAGAAGTGGAGGAGGGTATATCGGCTGCTACAAAGGTGTAGCTGTGTTGGCCCTGGGGGAGTGGGGGGTGTTCATCAGGCCTGATTGAATATAATAAATATCCCTCTCTCCTCCATCCACCCTTCACACCCTCTTCAAGGCCCACAGCGGGAACCTGCCATCCGTTTCAAGTTCAGAGGAAAGTATCCAAAAGGGACCAAACTAGGCAAAAAACTCAAGGAAATCAAATGCAAAAGCAGAGCAAAGACCTCTCTGCACAGACCGACCAAAAAAAGCCCTGAACCAACGGGTCAAAGTTGCCCGGGGATTAGGTGACCTCCAGTTTCCGTTCACAGCAACGGCAGAGTGAGCAAGTGTGTGCTGTGGGGGGGCTGAGTGATGGCAAGGGGCAAAGAAAATACTTGCATCATACACCAAACAGTTCAAAACCATGTGCTTCGTGCTGCTCTGACCCCACCCAACACAACGTCCCATCTCTGTACTTAGAGGCCCTGGGCTGAGGAATGTTCTTCTGTTCCACACCACAACCAGCATCTCGCAGAGCTCAGAGCACAAGACACATTTCGAGCAGAAAGACGTAAACTACAGCTGATCCCTCCCAACCGAGACATCCATCCGGTTTATAGAGCCGCTTCGTCCTGCATCTGAGAAACGTGGAGAAAAAATCTGTTCAGACCTCCAAACAGCTTATTTGATCACAAAATAGCCAGTAAAAAAGCAGGCAGATGGCCTTGGGTTCATTTTAGAAGACATTCCAATTCTTTCAGAGAGGATTTCTTTTTTCTGAAACATATTAATATGTGAGCTGGAAAAAGGCAAGACATAACCCCTCATTCTGTAGGTTAGGAGTACAAAAAGTCTACGTAGTTTTGGGTCATTAAAGGTCTTTGAAGGTTTTTCCTCTTCGTTAGGATAATTTGGGAATGCAAGCTTTTTCCTAGAAGCATAGGAATAAGTTTTCCAACCACACTATTTCAGAATCAGTTAAGAAACTGCAGTGAAGTTAGTTGTAGGTTGGATATTTGGCAGACATTCAGTGCGGATCTCTTAGGGACCGTCAACAAATTAACAAATGCATGAGATGAAGATTTTAGATCAAACCCAAAACTAAATGCTTTGCAAAAATAAATAAATTACTATAAAACATTTCCTCATGTTGTGTTTAAATAATCGTATTTATTTTGCAATGTTTTAATAAGACAATTTTCCAATGACAGATGCTAGATATCTTGTTAGAAAAATGGTTTGAAGTAAAGATTCTGGTTTTTTTAATAGCTTCCAAACAATGTGACCTTATGATTGCAAATATATGCCAAATTATGGCTCCAAAATACACCATACAAAAACTTTATATGAATTTTTATATTAAAATTCCAAAGATTTGCATATGAAATCTGGTCAATTTTTTCAATAGCTCCCAAACCATGTGACCCAAAGAGAGGAAACATATTGTGAACTGTGGCACTGACACCCCAACATCAGACACATTTTAATATAAAAATTAATATACATTTTGCATCATCTATAATTGCAATATACATTGGTGTTTCTGACGTTGGGATGACAGTGCCACATTTCGGCGTAGGTTTCATCTCTTTGGGTCACATGGTTTGGGAGCTATTGAAAATAATAACCAGACTGTATATACAAACCTTTGGAATTTAAACACAAAAATTGATGTAAAATTTCTGTGTGTATGGTCCATGTTGGAGCCATAATTTGGCATATATTTGGAATCATCAGGTCACATGGTTTGGAAGCTATTGAAAAAAACAGACTTTTAACTTAGGAAAAATATTGAGCATATACTATTGCAATACTTCTCATTAAAACATTGCAAAATAAATAAAAATGTTAAGACACAACTTGAGGAAATGTTTCATTGTACTTTATTTTATTTTTTGCAAAGCATTTAGTTCTGGGTTTGATCTAAAAACTTCTTCATCTCATGCACTTGTTAATTTGTTGATGGTCCGTAACCCTTGTGCTATCTTAGATGACCCCCCTCTTCCATTGAGATGTTCTCCCTACCATGACAAAGGTGGATAAAGGTGGAAAGATTTCATGGCGACTGAGTCGACTTCATTGGGTTGGAACTGGAGGCCAGTCATTTTTTCCTGAGTTCTCACAGACAGTCAATGGTCTGCACAGCTTATCTAATCATCCTGTTATGAATAACTAATATGATAAAAAAAAAACGGTTAGTTAATTTTCCACTAAATGTTTCTGACATAAGTAGCTGTTCTCCTTCCCACTGAGCAAGCTCAGATTCGTCTCACTAGGAATCTTAAGGAGCTGTCAAGGATTTCTCTGAAAAATGACATTCACCAGGGAAAAGGGCATAAAATGTTCTCAGTCTAAAAGTCCCATCAGGCTGCGTGAAACCGGATGTATTTGATGCTTATTCAGAAGCTGCAATTCGACCAAGAATTACAGTCTCTCTGTGATTTTGGAGGCAGCACAACAACTTAAACAGAAAAGCTTCCCAGCTGTCTCAGTTTGTTGTAGCTGAGGCGACAGTGTGCACCTCAGGATTTGAGAAAAGAAACTACAAAAAAAACAACAAGCTGAAGATATCCCCCGTCTTCCCCGAGCGGCTCAAAGAGAGGAGATGAGATTTTATAGAGGCAGAAAAAGCTTGCAGAACCAGTACTTACTTTGGGTAAAACGACCAAACACACCCAAGGCAATTGCTACCCTACAAGTCGCTCACCGCAGTCAGCAGACACATGACAACCCAGTCACCAACGGTTTGTTTGATTGGCGTGGGATGAATTTGGAAACAAGTTTACAGAAAGTAGTTGGGCAGGAGACACATCAATCACAGACACCTCTATTCAGACGCTGTTTTTCCCCAGCCTCTAAAAAAAAAAAAAGGACCCTTTGCCTCACAAACTGAAAGTGGAGATTTCACAGCAGAGCTTTGGACCTCCAGAGGATGGGCCAGGGCAGCCTGTTGGGGGGGTGACAGGCTCATTCCATTGCTCCAATGGAAGCAGGTTATGAGTGGAAACTGTTCCAAGGTAAAATGTCAGCAGGAATTTCTGCAGAATTATGAAAAGATGCCACAAAACTTGAGCAGGAACTGAAAGTTTCTCCATGTAACCCATCCATGATTCAAACAAAGAGGGGAATTACATCATTGTGTATTTTACATCCCCTCTGCCACACACTGAAAACGGCTTTATCTTTCAATTCAGAGCTTTGATGTAAGCAGTGATGTCCGTGTGAAGACGACGCCGTCCCCCCCTTTAACCCTAAAAGGGTTGACAGACCAGAGATCTCAGACGAGCGGATCAACAGACAACGACCAGAAAAAGTCTCAAACTCCAGTTAACCATTTGCTGAACATGACAAACCTTCAACCTCAAAGGGAAGAAACCACACAGTTAAAGTTCTGCCTTCCAGCAAAGGAAGAGGATTAACGCCGTCAAACTCCATATATTTATATTTAGACTTGATTTTTAAGTGAATGAAAACATTATTTTGAATTAAATGCATACATTTGGATAAATATGTCAGATTATAACATGAGAAAGGGTTTTTCTGGCGTATAAATCATGGAAAGCGGTCAACAAAAAATACGACAACCCAGCTCACCCCCCCCCCCCCCCCTTCCATCTTACACAGGCAAAAAGCACAGCTGAGTTAAAGTCTATTACTGTCACCGCCCACAAACATGTGACCCACCAGCTGATTACCTACAATCAAAGCAAATCTAGATTCATTCACCATGAGGGAGAGTTCTGTTCCAGGTTCTTTTTGAGTGACTGACCTCAGGCCAGTGCAGAACAATGTGAAGGTCATCAGCTCCATCCACGGTTAGGAGTCTGACCATGAACGCTTTCTGAAGATGAGGAGGAAGAAAAACTACGAAATGAGCATAAGCCATTGGCAGAATCAGAGCACAGGGAGGGCGGGGCCGACGTGAGCATCGCAGTGAGTGGCGTTTGATTGGCCGTTCTGCATGTCAGTCAAGCTGAGGATGATGATTCGCTGACTGCAGTTCTTTTTAAATATATAAATATATACCGTATATTTATACTTTTACTACACATCCTTTGTGATCGACGCAATGAGCACCCTGGTCTACTAGATGTCCCTCTGTGAGCCCCCCCAACCAATCATCTGGGCTCTGATCTACACCCCCCCCCCCCGTCATCAAGCTTCTTTGTGATGTTTCATTTTTTTAGTGATGGGGTGTGAACCGGAGCTGGTCTCCCCCCTCTGGTTGGGAGTCTCCTTCCAAGCAGCTGATCAGGAATGCACCAGCCAGCAGGGAGACGTGGGGGGGTTCACCAGCCCTCCGAGGAAAAACAGCGCTTCATTGTTCTACCTTTGCATTCCAACCCTCACCTCTGTTCAAATAAAATCCCTCCCAACTTTACACAACCTTGTGTGTGAAGTGCTGACAACCATCAGCACTTCATCAGGTCAGAGGAGGGAAAACTCTGATCTGCAACCAACTGCAGGGTGAGTTTGTGACGAGGATTAGAGGAATTTCCATGATCCCGGTTCTGCCCCGGAGCAGATCCAGACCGGCCCGGGCATGCTGGCTGAAGATAAGGGCAACTTGTGGAAACAAAGAGAAAAGTAAAGAAGAGGTGGAGACTAAGAGGGGGGTTAGCTGCCCCTTCGTCAGTGACAAGGATGGGGGGGGGTTCAGCAGAGCATGTTGTATACAAAGGACCCCCCCCCCCACTGGTTAATCCGACAGACGTTAATCCGTGGTAGAACAGCAGCCTCCTGGCTCTTTGATCAATTGACTTTCCAACAACAAAACAAGCGAATCCAACTGTGAGGCAGGGTGCTGGGCAGAGCCCCCCAGGACAGGAGGCAGTCACGGGACAAACATCAGCCACTAGGAGGATCCCGACATCTGTGTTTTGTTCAGAATTCAGATATCATACGATGGTGGTGCTGCTTCTACAATTTCTTAATGTTTTCTTCGACCAAAACACCCACATGTGGTTTCTTTGAACTTCTACAAATACCACCTTAAAAGATCAAAATGAAATCACAATGACATTTAGATTTTTGGGAAAACAGTGATCACGTTAAAATTTGTTTTAAGGAGTCTTCCTTCATGCACCCTAAAGGCCCGTACACACCGGGACGAATATTCGCCAGGCGTTATTCGCCAGCGTTTTTCAACACGTTTTTTGTGTTCACACCCAGGCGATTTTCGCTGACGATGAGCCGAGCGAACATGCAATTTCATTCCCTGACATTAGATGGCGCTTAATGTAAAACAGAAATACTCCTGTACACAAGGTGGCGCTGCGCAACTTTACGCTTCTTAAAGTCGCTTTTCGCTCAGAAGAAGAGAGCAAGTATTTACCCGCTTGTCAGAATCAAACAAAGAAAACATGAATATTTCCAGCACCAGTAGCTCCAACTGGTGCTTGGTTCGGGGATATTTTAGAATGTCCGTCATTATTTCTTCGCGGCAGTGTAGACGCTACTCGGCGTCTATCTTCTTCGCTGGTATGTGTGCTCAGCAAGGCAGTTTTGTGTTTGACCGCCCCCAAGTTGTGTTTTACTGTAACTTCAGAAGCTCCAGACACGTGTGCAAAAGCGCCATTCTCATTGGTCGAATAGATTTCGACGCGAGGCGTCAAAAAAAAAAACGAACCCGAGGCGTTTTTTTTTTTGGACGCTTTGACGCGTGGCGTTTTTTCGCGTTGTGCACACTCTCATTGGTGCCCTTTGTTTAGTCACGAGGCGTTAAACGTCGTCGAAAATCGCCGGCGAAATTCATCCCGGTGTGAACGGGCCTTGAGGAGTTGCTGTGTTTCATCGTTGTCTCATCTGCTGCTTCCTTCCTAATGTCTTTACGTCATGTGGCGACCGGCTACGGTGGCCGTGTTGGTCCAGTTGTTCCGCTCAGAGCCCGGAGCGTATTTATGACTGAGGAAACTTAGAGCGAACCGAAGCTCAGTCCAATTGGAAACAAACCGAGACCACCTCCAAAGATGGGTCCGAGAGTGGTTCCTGGTCCTGGACCAGGGTCCACTTGGGTGTCTTCAGACTGAAGATCTGTTCAGGTGGGAAACAAACTCTGGTTCCCCTGACTAAAATGTTCTGTCCAGACAAGGGAAAGCCCCTGTGAGGAGGACCACATCCAACTTAGTGGCCTTGTGGTAGAGTGTCCACCCTGAGACTGGAAATCTGTGAGTTCAAATCCACTGTCAAGTCACACCAAAGACTCTAAAATTGGGACCCAATGCCTCCCTGCTTGACAGTCAGCATTAAGGGTTGGATTGGGGGGTTAAACCACTAAATGGTTCCCAAGCACGGTGGTGTCTGCAGCTCACCGCTCCCCCAGGGGAGGGGTCAGATGTGCAGAACAAATTTCACTCATTGGGACTTTAATATTCAGGAGCATGTCCTTACCTTGACACGAGTCTTTCACCTTCTCATAACCTGCTTGGCACAGACATCGTCCTACTTGCACCACCCAGTCTCCGTCCGCAGAGCAGTGGCTGTGCGGCAGTTCCGCGGCGACAGCGTGGTCCACACACTTCCCATTCACCTTCCTTAATCCGGGGCTTGCCACAGTTTCGGGGAACAGAGCGAGCTCCATGACCTTTTCTGGGCAGATTTTGTAGTAGACTCGGACAGAGAGGAGAGCCACGCAGGCTCCAATGTCTTGAAACGCCAGGTAAAATCCTTTCCGAGATAGGCTCTCCACCACCTTTGTCTCTGTGTTGATGTTCATTTCTCCTTTACCGCTGATCTTGTCCGGGGCAACGGTGGCCACCTTCTTGAACTGGCCCTTGCGGAAGGTCATACCGACGTCTGCGTCCGACTCGGACATGAAGAGGTTGAATGTTTCCTTGCACGTCAATGACCCTCCATCAAATGAGTTACAGTCTCTGACAAGAAACTGAATTTCAACAAAAACCCGAGAGACCGATGCACCTCGCTGGATGAAGGTGGTACGCAGCCAGTTGTCCTGCTCACGTTCCTCAACATTGCAGACTGAGTAGGTGTAGAACTGAGAACCGTTAAGGGTTCTTTGGGTGACCTCCCACTGAAATAAAATCATACAAAGCATAGAGATTAGAGAAACAAACTGGATCGCTTGTCTACAGGAGACGGTTGTAGGACTCTCAGTATGAACTGGTCCTCTGTAGGGAAAACTCTCTTTCAATTCTTTATAGTTCAACACAGCAGAAATCTGGATGAAGGTGCAACCTTGAAATTACAAAGACCCCCTCCACGTTCACTTGTCCCAGTAACTGAGCTGCTCACATGCATGTGCTGCTGCAAGAAGGCAGTAATGTGACAGCAGTTTTATAAAGTAGCAGCGCTGATGAACCCCCCCGGACCCCACAGGGACACAAGCTGCTCTCTGCATGCAGTCGCAATGCTATTAATCAAAGGAATGTGTTGAGTGAGCACTACCACATAAAACCTGCTGCACCTCTGCTGCACAGCTGGGAAACATTCCTGTGCAGCAGCTTAGAAAACAGACAAGAGGGAGACGGTGGTCATGTGACACGTGGAAGACCCATGGAGGTTTGTTAAAGACACACACAGACACACACACACACACATGTAATGGTAAATGGCGTACACTTGTAAAGTGCTTTCTACCTTCCTCTGAGGCCTGAAGCGCTTTACAGTCACACACTGTGAAACCTGTGTGAGACGTTCAGGGACCTCAGCATGTCTGTGCATGCCTCACAGCGCAATCTGGTGGGGGGTGCAGATTCAGCTCAAAAAACAAAACTGTGGCTGAAAGCCCTCCAGCCTCCAACATGAGACACTACGTGATGCCCCCTAGCGTTCAAGTGTTGCTATAACGCTATGTAACCACCAGAGGCCAGAAGGAGAACAGCTCCTCTGGAGGAGTCTCGTCTGCTCCTCTGCAGGAGTCTCGTCTGCTCCTCTGCAGGAGTCTCGTCTGCTCCTCTGCAGGAGTCTCGTCTGCTCCTCTGCAGGAGTCTCGTCTGCTCCTCTGCAGGAGTCTCGTCTGCTCCTCTGCAGGAGTCTCGTCTGCTCCTCTGCAGGAGTCTCGTCTGCTCCTCTGGGTTCCTTTACTCCCAAGCGAAGCTGAAAACAGAAGCAGCACTCACTCACCCCGGGCTCCTTCAGCGGAAGCGTCAACCAGCCCAGCTCCCCTCCGACCTTCCTCATGTCCAAAAGCACCACTGAGGAGGAAGACATGAGACTTGAACCCACAGGAATGTCACCGAAATCTCCACAGACGTTCGTTCCAGACACATCAGAAAAGGATTTATTAAACCAACGATCAGGAGAAACTTCAGCGGCCTGATTGCTGCAGCAGCGTGACGTCACATGAACCAAACCTCCGCAAAAGTTCCTCCAACTTTCGACTGGAGGCTTATGAACTTCAGGAAGAAGCTTTCTCGTCTGAATCCGGAGGAACTCTGTTGGATCAGACACTCTGAGGAAGTCATTACAGCGAAGCTTCTTTCCTGGACGCTCCCGCATGGCACGCGGGATGTCCGCAGGGTGAGGGTCGTTGGTTTGCAGCATGAATCCTGGTACAAACGGACACTCACCTTCGTTACTCTGTAACGTTATTACAGTCCTGGTAATCAGCAGGCACAGAGAGAAGAAAAGCCAATTTCCAAGAGGAAAATCCATTTGGAAAAGTTTTCCTGCGCCTGCACGCGCCGCACTTTGGCTGGGACTGCGCAGTGGAGGTGCGCGCGCGCGCTGCGCCCCGCAGCTCATTCACAAACCTCGCCCCCCCCCCGGTCAAGACTCCACCCCCTGGAATGTGCTTCTGCCATCAGCAAACAGAGGTCTGAACAAAAGGATCTGATTTGGGTTTTTGCTGAAAGACATCAAATCATTTCTGCAACAATTCAGGAAAAGAGTTTCTGCCCAAAATGTTCAGCAGGTTCTGGGGCCTCATTTATAAACGTTGCGTACGCACAAAAGAAGGCGTACGCCACTCTCTACGCAATAGTTGAGATTTATAAAAAGCAAACTTGACGGGAAAATGTGCGGTCCTCCACGCTCTGACCCAGGCGTACGCACAAAACGGGTGAAATGAGAAACGGCGACACCGTCGGCAGATGGAAGAAACACGTGAAAGTGAAAATGACAATCCTGCCTCTCAGAAATAACATGAAGACTTCACAAAGCAAGTCTTACAATTAACAGCTACACCAACACCCGTTTGATCGATCAGCAGTGAAACAAATAAAAAAAATCAAACGAAAATTACAACAGAAATTCAAATGAACACTTATTTGGAAAAAGAAAAGTGAAATATGTTCTGCAATATTGGCATGTTGTGCAATTCATCCTCATAAATAATATAGTTAACAAAACGAAATACAAAACTGACATTCTCGTCAGTGTGTCCGTCTGGTGGAGCAGATATAGGTGTAATTAGACAGACAGACGGACAGATGTACTAATTATCCACTGGGGAAAGTTGTTTTCATAGTAAAACATTTCTTCCTAAGCCACGGAATTATGGTTTTCATGCATATGCCTTTAGTTTGTTTTATTTTTGATAAAACAATGTATGGCGTATGTCTCAACCATTCAGAAAGCAACAAGAAATTACATTTGCTGAACAATTTCCCATTTCCACGTCGATTATTACTGACATCTGCAGCTTGTCAGATGTAATTAAATGGAGGGAAATAAAATGCTCCATCACAATGCGTAATGACGCACAATGGCTGATCTTACGCTCTTAGAAGATGTGGCAAATGGAAGAATTCGGAGTGAACGCATCTTTAGACAGCAAGAAGACTTGTTGGCAAACGAGGACGAGTGGCTTATGAGCCGGTTCTGACTTCCTCCAGCCGTCCTGTTGGACCTCTGCGGGCTTTTGGGCCCGGCGTTACAGAGGAGCACTCGGAGGAACCACGCGTGTCACCCGGTGCATCTGGCGCTCCGGTCCCCCCATGGAGCGCTGTAGCCTCACAACCTCGAATGGTTGTGAGGCTACAGCATTTACGGCGTCTGCCACCGTTTGCCGCTCACGTGCCTTTTTGGCATTAGTAATGCCCACACTGTGCCCTCCAAACAACACTTTTCTCCTCTTTTCCACCACGCCAACGATAACTTCTACTTCACATTGAGTGAAGATACGTTTTTTTGATTTCCTCCGGTGTTTGCCATGGTTCTGCAATCAATGAATATTCATTTGTGGGCGTTTCACGGACTATTTATGGGCAACTATGGGCGTGTCATGAAGCCGCAAAAGCTGCCCTGCATTTAGAATTGGTTGTGATTTATTAAGGGAAAGATGCGTAGGATGTGCGTGCGCACGGTTTTATAACTCCGAATATTTCTTTGCGTACGCACGTCCTATGTTTCATCCGTACGCCACTTCTGACGCAAATCCTACGCAAAGTTTTATAAATGAGGCCCCTGGAGAGAAAAACCAAAACGATGAAGATCCGTCAGTCATGCTCCAGGCTGAGACCACATCCTAAAGAAATGTTTAATCTTTTCTCACAACGAATTCAGAGGGAGGAGGACGAGGAGTGAGAGGAAGAGGAGGAGGAAGAAGAAGAGGAGGAATAGGAAGAAGAGGAAGAGGAGGAAAAAGTGGAAGAGGAGGAGGAAGAAGAAGAGGAGGAATAGGAAGAAGAGGAAGAGGAGGTAAAGGAGGGTTAGGAGGAGGAGTGAGAGGAAGAGGAGGAGGAAGAAGAAGAGGAGGAAGAGGAGGACGAGGAAAAGGAGGAAAAGGAGGCTTAGGAGGAGGACGAAGAGGAATAGGAGGAGGAGGAGGCATGGGAGGAGGAGGAATAGGAGGAGGAATAAGAATTGTTTCTGGATCTGAGGTCAGACTATCAGACGGACTCTCCTCTACAGCAGCCTGGCACAGACTTTGCCAGGGAGGCTGAGAAGTCTGATTCCTCGGTAGTTGGTACACCCCCATGGAAACCACCCCCCATCTACCAGTACAGTGGTAGGAATCCCGGCTGCCACGCAGTGTTGCAGAAACATGTCTGCTGAGACTCCCACAGCATCCAGAAACTTGAGGTACTCAGGGCGGACTTCATCCACTCTTGGTGACTCAACACCAAGTCTCACCTCAATGATTTCAGCTTGGGTCCTCAGGACCCCTTGAAGAGACACCTAGAAGACGGACTACTCCACACTGCTCTTCGGTCTGTAGAATAAACCACAGTCAGAGACCTGTCCCCCACCCGAGGGTGAAGGGACACAACTCTTCTCCACTGGGGTGAACTCTGAACACTTGGGGGCTGAGCTGGGGACTCACAAGCAACGCCAGAATGGTAGAGAGTCTCTAGCCCATCTTGAGGGACTAAGTTTCAGAGCCCAGGCTGTGCATAGAGGTGAGCCCACCTATATTTAGCCACTACGCCTCGACCTCCTGCACAAGCACAGGTTCCTTCCCTCCCAGAGAAGTGTCCCAAGAGCCAAGTTCCGTAAACAGTTGAGGTTTCCGCCTTCAACTGCCACCCAGTCCACATTGCACCAGCCCTACAGGTGGTGGGCCCACGGGAGACCGATCCCATGTCGTTCCTTCAGGTTGGACCTGACCAGGGCCCCGTGGGAGGAGCCCCGGCCACCAGGCCTGGCTCCAGGGTGGGGCCTTGGTGACACCAATCCTGGCAACGCAACGGAATCATCTCAAAATAACATCAACCATAGACTGCTGGTGACCTTTGACCATGCCATCGTAGAAAGTGTACTAACATGCTGCAGACGCTCTTGGCTCAGCAGCTTTCCAGCGGGTCATCAACACCGCCCAAAAGATTGTTGGCTGCCCTCTCCCCACCCTGGAAACCTTCCACCTCCGTCCATACCTCTCTTGTGCCAGAACAGAGGGGCGGATGCATGCTGTTATTGCCCCGTTTTCTGGTTTACCACAAAAATCGTTTGCTAGCCTACAATTATTACAGAACTCAGTGCCATAAGTTCTAACGTGGAACAGGGGGCGGGAACACATGTCAGCGGTTTTGAAATCGCTGCATTGGCTCCCTTTGCATCTCAGGATGTGATATTATAATATTCTCTTTTGGAAATTTGCTCTACAGGAAAAATAGGACAAGAAAAAAAAAAAGAAATAACCAAAAGGGAGTCAGAGGAAGTAAAAACCTTATAAATAGCCCTGTTCCCTCTCCAAGTACAGGTTTAGGTACACATAAATACACAAACAACTACACATGTAGATAAACATACACACAGAAACAAACACACAAGGAAACATCCGACACACATTTGTCATGTATAAACACTCATTTGGTTCCATTTAAGTCTTATTTCCCAACACAACCAAGTGCACCCCCACAATATTTACATTTATATCACAGTTTATGGTTGGTATATGTACACATTTATCAAAAGGGCAGACATACTAAACAGAGTGAGACCATCATGTGGAAAACACACAATGATGTGTGTCTGTCACCACAATACTATTACCTCACTATCCTGTAAAATCTGTGAAGAGAAACAAAAGTTTGTGTTCACGGCATCCACTGAGTTTTTCTCTTCAACTCTGTCAGCAGTGTCACCTGTAACCCTAGTGCTATAGGCACTTTAACATTGGGAGTTGGGTCATCTAGACCCACTAGAACGAGCTCTGAACCTTTTTTCTTCAATGTTTTGTGATCTTCACTGGTGTCCATGGATTACATGAAATCTTTCCACCTTTATCCACCTTTGTCATGGTAGGGAGAACACCTCAATGGAAGGGGGGGGGGGGGGTAATCTAAGACAGCACAAGGGTTACAGCCCGAGCAGAATTCTTTTGTAAATAGATCTCAATTTTTTTTCCAATTCTTTCTTGAAGACCTGAAAGGCCTGACTGTCTGAAAAGGAGAAACTGCTTTCTTATCAGAACTATTTAGCATCCAAAGTCCAAAATCTTCTTCCCACATCTTCATCCATCCAGTGCGATCAGATATTCACATCTGGAATACGGTAACAGGCAGTAAATGTGTGGGACCCCCATCAAGGTTTTTTTCAAACATGTTGGAAAATGGAGGAATGGCTGAATTCTTTATCATTCTCCCATTTGGAGAGGCAGTTTGTGGATTATTGTGAAGAAAAACGTTACATCAAAATACAGTCATGAAACAAACAGGAAGCACAGAGTTATGGACCATTTAATGATCTTCAGAAGTTAAACAACCATTTATGTTACACTTTAAAATGTCCTCATAGAGGAACAGCAAAATAAACTCAAAGTAAAAATTGATCAAAAGACATTTTTTATATTAATCACCATTTAAAGATTTTGTATGTATAAAAACTGATAAGTGCCTTCAACATAAACCATGGGAGTGACCCCCTCCAGTCATAAAGGATTCATGACAAACATGGTTTTACTTTCAGCATCGGTTTTCCTCCAAAAACACTCAACAAGAATAGAACGGGGAGGGGGGGGGGGGGCATCAAAACATCCATTAGCGTCGTTTGACTCACATTCATGGCCTTTATGATCCCATCTTGCCTCTTCAGGTTCAACCTAAAGCATGTCGGCACCTCCCACACTCAGTGGCAGAAATGACTTCAATGTGGAATGATTTTCAGACAGCAGGGGGCAGTGCAGGACCGCCGGGGAGGCAGAACAAAGGACAGAAAATGCACAACTGTCAGTACAAAAAGGTCCTTTCAAACCAAAACATGTTCATTGTGTATAAACAAGTGAAGAGGACGGTGATGATGAAGAACGAACTGCCCTCTGGATGGCAAAATACAAAGTCATATAAGAAAATTGGTTCTGTTTAACACGTTAGTTCATGTTGCAAAAAAAAAAGCATTTTGGCACAAAATCCTTGTTTCTGTTTTGAATTTTTGCAAACATCCAAAGATCAATTGTGGAAAATAAATATGAAAGGAGAACAGGAGGGTCAGAAACTTAAAACACAAAAACAAGACTTTATGATGTGTCTGTTAAAATAATTCTCTTGGTCTCTCCATGTAGTTTGAGTCTTTAACTATTTACAATACTTACAGTTTGACCATTGTCTGCAATAGCTTTCAAAAAGATGCAAAAAAAATCCACAAATTAAATATCTTTCTATAGTCCCCTGTTGAGGCATTGAGTGTAAACTGTACAGCTTTAAAGATCCCATCACGCGTCCCTGGGGAAAGGACCAGAGTCGGAAACCAGGCTGAGGTTTGCTGATGACGGAGGAGAAAGCAACGAGAGTGCCAGGCGAAGACGTCCTTTCTGCTGGAATAATGGATCCCAGCGTACACACATCAACTTCTACTCAAACCTGTACAGAGTTTACAATAGTTCTCTCATAGAGTGCAATGAATTTTCACATCAACTTAAAAATATTACAATCTGATGGTAAGAAATATTCCAACAGAGCTCCATCTGCAGCCCAAATAATGCCATGACTTGTCCAACTGCTCCAAAACTGGCAAAAATAAACTCAAAACTTATCAATAATCCTCATTTCATCCTCCACTCAGTGCGTCTTCAAAAGATTCCTGGAATTCGTCGTCACTGGGGAATTTAAGGACTCGGTGACATGAAGAAGCACAAGAAATTACTTTAGTAAAAGTCAAACTCAGAAAAACATGAGGCAGTTCCAGTTTCTTAACTGGCTGAGTTCTGGCTGAGGGCTGGTGTTGGCGTAATCAGACAGAGGCAATAACGATCATGAGGTGGGGGGAAATGCTGGAGATGCTGTTGAGAAGGTCAGGGGCCAGACGGGAAAGGTGGCTCTCCGAAAATTCACAGGGCGGGAAAATCTGCACCACGTAGGCTGGCTGTAGGTTCGGAGAATGGACAAGAAAAGGGTCAAGTTTGCATGGTGGCACACAGCTCCAAACACTCGGGTCCATCTCCAGTCCTCCAGGGTCAGAGTCCTACCCCATCCGTTCAACTTCACAGCGGATCCAAGCGATCGGCAGCAGGAGCAACCTGAAAACAGCGAGCCTGCGGCCCTTGAGGACTGGAGTTGGACCCCCCTGGATAAAGAAAGACATTCTAAAGACCACAAACCTGATTGGAGCCAGGATTAGGTACGTTGATAATGCCAGCTGCCTGTTTGGCCTGAAGGTAGGTGATGAAGCCACTTTTCAAGGCCTGCGTTTGACTGAGGACATCTTCTTGATCTCGACCACAAGGCAGAGCCAGCAGCAAGCAGAAGTCATTTTCCACCTGTCACAAGTAAAGTGGTTGTGTTATTCATGCATCAAAATGTCCTAGAAACCCCTGGAAGAATCACAGCTGCAGGGCTTTCAGCAGTTCAGATACGTAAGCCACACATTTTTATTACCTATGCAGTTTGAAATATTTCAAAAGTCAGAAAATACATACAGTCATTCTACGTGTTACGCTGTCCAACTGGGAAACCTCAAGCCTCATCCTCTGGACGATGCGGAGAAGAGAACCCCCCTCCAAGGGCGGCAGGGAGCGCTGTGCCAGCAACGTGTTACCAGAAACAAAGTGCAGCTGGACAGCAGCCTGGTCATTCTTCAGTGCCAACAGGCCTTGCCATACGATAGGATATTTCTGCAGATGTGAGGGAAAGCGTGTGTAGTTAAACGGCTTTTGATCTGACAAGTACTGCTGTCCTGCCAGCCCACCGTCCTACCGTCAATAGCTGCACCATATCAGTAGACCGTTGTCCTGAATGTTCCACGTTTGCATCATGCCGCAGCTGTTTGAAACCTGACGGCAATGCTGTTGACGGAGGACCAAGGAGGACGGATGGGGGGCCCTTCTGCACAGACAGCTCTGGCTTATGAGTAAGACTCATGGGGGGTATCAGAGGAGAATGGTATGAAGGGGAGACCTTATCCACCGTCATTTGGGAGAGTTGGGACGGCTCTGAAGAGCTAGCATGGCAAAGATGAGCGTTCACCAGCTTGGTATCGCTTCCTCCCACAAGCAACTGCGAAGTTTGACCTCTGCTCCCTGGCTCTGGCTCTGGAGGCACCTGTTCCAGAAATTGAAAGCAAATTAGAAGATAAACTGAACATTTCTTGTATTTTTAGATACTTGGGTGTGTTTAGTTACCTGTGAGGATGTAATGCATTGGTTAGCAAGGCTGTGTCCTGGAAACTGGGAGGGGTATTTTCGCACATCTCGATATAATTGAAAGGAGGCTGAGCCGGAATGGATTCGCTGCACCCCATGAGGGTGAGGAGACACCATAACGGGGCTGGACACACAGACTCCGCGAATCCTACTGTCATTTGGACTCTGATGGGTTAGCCTTCCCTCTGCTGGTCTGAGAGGCCCTTTAGTTGAAAGCTCAACGCTTTTCCCTAACATAGGACTGGTCGAAGGCCCAGAGATATTGCTGGAAGATTTTGTTTCAGTGTCTGAGTTGCGTGACTGCCTGGTTTCCACAGCTGCCTGCTCTCCCCGCTTTTGGTGCATGAGCATGCGCTGGTGCATGTCTCTGTACTGATCCATGTGAAGGACAGCATGGAGTCTTCTGGGGTCACTAGGAATCATCATGACGTCTGACTGGATCTGGGGAGCTGAAGGTCTACTCAGAGCTTGATTTAAGTGTAGAGATTCTTCTTCTTTCACACTGTTGCTGCCAACACCCGACACTGATCCTTGGGGACTTGGATGGGTCTGCAACACCACATCGCGTATGACATTAGAATGGGACGTGCTTGAGCTTTGTGGAGGCCCTGCATGTGGGGAGGACATGGAGTCTCCACGCCTTCCGTAGTTTATTCCAGACAGAGTTGGATTGTTCATTCTGACCTCATGAGCAGTTGACTGAGAGACGTTGTGAGGCTGAATTATGACAGACGATTGCTCTGCATGTGAGTGATGGACACTGGAATGATATGATGACATTGGTGGAATACCATGACCAAGAACGACGGAAGTCCCAATGGGAGAGCTGCTTTGTGGACAAGCTTTGACAAAAGGTGAAGGGGAGTGGCCAGATGTTCTTGGAGACTGTGGTTCTTGCTTCAGAATTAGAGCTGATCGCTCATTTGTCATCCCAGGGCTTGGACTCATCCGAGCTCCAGACAGCGAAGAATGGTGTGGGCTCATGACTGGACTCAGACTGGACTGCTGTGAAACTTTGCTAATGTCCAACTTTTTAGCATGAGGGTCTGTTAATAGTCCTCTCTTGCCATGCTGCTGCTGAAACACCGCTTGGTTGTACATTAAGACTTGAGAAGAACTAACGGATGGTTGGAACATCTTCACCACACCCTGAGAGGAGGCGTGAAATGGAGCTTCAGATGTGTCACATGCATGATTCTCCTGCTTTGTACTGGAGATGACAGGTTGTGAGTTAAAAGAACTTCCTGGTAAAACTACCCCAGTGTGCCCATAACCTGCAGTAGAGACCTTTTGATTGGGCAACTGGGATAACGTAATAAGTGGGTCCTGCTTTATCTGAGATTTGGACACTGATTGCTGAAATTCTATGTCACCAGCACTGGCCTGAGGAATTTGACTTATTTTGGCTCTCAGCCTTTGAGGTCCTTCTGTTTTTTGACCAGAATAACTCAGAACAACAACTCCCTCGGATGTGTTGACCCGTAAGCCTGGACCAGAGCCTGCACGATAAGGAGAAGGTTCAACAACTGTGCGACGACTGTTACAGTCCTCTACTGCATCCATGCCATGGCAGCCAATGTTTTCATTGGAGTTTGACTGAAGTCTGTGTTTAGGACTTGTTAGGCTAATAGTTCGATGGCCTAACGAAATTCTAGGAGTTTCTTCCGTATCATAAGGTATTGGAATTCGACTAATTACTGAAGTGGTGGGAGAAAATTTCTGTTGCTGCCTCTTTTCTCCACAATTCTGTTGGGACTCTTTAAGTGGAGATGGTTTATGGTGTGCAGGCTGGGATGGCAGTGCCTGTCTTTCCTCAAGATGCAACGGTCTTAAACCCACTGAATCAGAAATATTTACCTTCTCCGACATCCTTATATGGTCTGACCGCCCAGATGAGACTATAGTGGAAGGTACAGAAGTGCTGTTGGGAGAAGACACATATTTAGGTTCCATTAGAATTTTTCTTAGGGTGCTAGAGCTAGAGTCTATGTCAGAAGCCTTTGTATCAGGGGGCAAAGGAGGGTTAGCTGAAGGGTTTCCCAGTGCGGTTGATGCGGGAGAGGAGGGAGTTACCACTGTGACGTGACACGAAGAAGCCACATGAATTCTGCTTTCTTCAGATCTCTGGGGCCAGTCTAATGACAGGGGCATTTTGGCAGGTCGTCCTGCGGGTGCAGTATGCTGGGAAACTGGCCGACAGTGAGCAGGGGTGAGAGACGGAAGGCATAGCTCTGCTGCTTGAACGGACGTTTTACAAGTGGAGATGCTGTTTGGGCCTGAATGGCAGGCAGATTCTTTCGGCACAGGCTGTTCAACCTCAGGCTGCTCAGCTTCTTTAGGCGTGTCCACAGCGATGGCACTGGTAACCTCATGTCTGCATGTTGCAACAGCAGTGACCACGGAAGTTGCTGTAGGCGCCCCAGCTATAACAATGGCTGCTTTTGAATTACCAGCCTCTGGATCCTCTGGAATTGATTCTGGCAATTTGAGTGCAGACGATACAGACAGGTTTTGCTTCTTGGATGCTTTCTCTTTTTTGCTAGCTGTACCTTTACAGTTTCTTGACTTCTTTGGGCTTTTGGCTCTAATTTTGCCAGTTTTTCTAGGGGTTTCAAGTTTAATTGTGTGATCGGCTGCCTTAGGTTCTTGGGCTTTTGGGCTTGGTGTGTGAGAACCGTCATCTAGGCTGCCTGCGAGAATGCTGTTGATAACCATATGTGTTTCAGGTTCCATGATCTCATTGGATGATGAGGAGGAGGATATCAATGACTCGGGGGTTGGAATGAGAGGGGTGTAAGGAGGAGGAGCACTGAAGCCCTCTGCATCTGCACAGGTTTCCTCAGCTGTAATTGAATCAATGGCAGCTGCAAGTTCAGTTTCACTTGCAGGGTTGGCTCGTTTCTGCTCCTCAACTTCAGCTGGTGGCTCCTCAGTGACAGGAAGCAATTCCGCCGATGGCTCGGCAGGTGGTTCCTTATAAGGTCGAGGAGGTTGGTCAGCTGTAAGTTTGGCAATATTTTCAACTGCTTGCTCCAATTCCATTTGTTGTGCCAGAAGAACAGCTGTTGGATCTGCAGGGAGTTCAGGTTCCAAAAGATTCTCTTTACTGTCCAGTGAAGTAGAGTCTTTGGACTCGTTTGGACAGTCTGTCATTTGCACAATCGTGTTTTCTTGAACTACTGTTTTGGTTTTACTAACTGCAGTAACTTCGAATGTCTTGGGCTCAGAATTGTCAGAACCAAGTAAACTCTTGACATCATCAACACTGACACGGATTTCTAGATTCTTTAAACTGTGCGGCTGGTCTTCAGGAAGCTGTTTGGTGTTCCGCTTCAGCCTTGGTGTTTTACTTTTGGCACTCTTTTCTGTTTGCTGTTTCGTTTCCAAGGTTCCCATTTCTTTTAAACTGGTTTCAGCAAATTTTGTGTCACCACTGTCTTTCACATTTTTATCATGTCTGTTTGCTGGCAGGATTACATTTTCCAATTGATCTGAAATGTTCCCAAACAGGTCAGTATCCGTTTGAAGGTGAAGCTCTGCATCAGCCTTACAAGTCACGTCCATTTGTTCGGCCAACAACAACTTATTCCCAGAGAATTTCTCTGGTTTTCCACTTTTTTTGTTGACTGGAGCAGTTAGAGGAAGTGTCGTTTGTTGCCATTTTTGTGTGCGAGGTGAACGCCATCCCTCAGTAGCCTTAACAATTTCTGCAGTATTGGATATCTCCTTGCTGTCTGGATCAGTTTCTACCATTTTCTTTGGATCCCCTTTTGAAGGAGATCTGTCTTCAATTCGCTTGACACCTCTCTTCGGCGGCCGTCCCCGCCTGGCGGTAGTGGAGACTTGAACATCTTGCTGCGTGGGTTCCTTCTCGACAGCTCGCTTACGCATGGAGCGGGGTGACGTGGGTTCCTTCTCGACAGCTCGCTTACGCATGGAGCGGGGTGACTCTAAAAGTTCTTTGCCGGCTTGTTCATCTTCATGCAGAGTTGCGTAAACTGACCTCACGTTCCTTCGTCGTGTTCTTCCATGAATCAAGCTTGATTCCAGGTTCTGCTCCAAATCAGATGCATGTACCAGGGACTTAGATGTGGCTTTAGGCTCTGATTTAATTTTACAAGCTTCTGCTTGAGGATATGAGGTCCTTTTGAGTTTTTCCTTGTCTATACGTTCGCTTTTTCGTGTCACAGGTTTTTCCGCTTGAGTTGATTGTGGTAACACGGATGGGGGTTTTGCCCTTTTCCCTTTAGGTTGTCTGCGATTTGGCAATGGTTTGGTCTCTGGCTCTAGTTCTGGCATGTGAGGATCAGTTTCTACATCAGACTTTGGAGCCTCTTCAAAGTGCTTTGCTTCCTGTTTTCCAGTTTCAGACTCTAATTTTGCATTCTCCTTTTCAGGGGCTCTTAGGGAGGCACCAGGCGTGGGAGACTTGTCTTCGACAACAGGGTTAGGCTCCACCACCAAATTATCACTGAAGTTGATTTTAGGCTCCACTGACTCAGCTTTTACTTCAAAGTTATTTTCTGGCTCTGAATTTTTAAATTCAGAAGAAATGTTTAGTTTAATATCTTCTGATATTTTTTCTTCCCTTGGAATAGACGAAGAACTCTCTGGAATTGGATGCATTTTTTCTTCTTTGCCACAAAGTTCTTCCTGATCTTGGGATGAAGATGAAATGTCTTTCAGTTCTGGAACAGAAGTGTCTTTGGGAGAATGAGCCTGTTGCCAAACTGCAGACAGCGCCGTGGGGCAAGCTGGTTTTTCATTGGCTTTCAGTGGTGGCTCAGATTCCTTATCAGACAAGTCAAGGTCGCTACTTTGAACAGCATATCTCCTGATTTCCTCCACACCTGAGTCACTCTCCACATCAAGATGAGTGTTCTCTTTGCCTTTATGCTGCTGAAGTTCCAAAAACCGACTATGGAAAAGTACTATTGGTTCTTGTGAGACATTAGCTTCTGCAAATTCAGTGTGTGCCTCTGCGTCACCAGTCTTAAAGCAAGGCTTCAGACTTTCAGTTTCCATAACTTGATCTTTACGTTCAAGACGTTGTAGACGCCGGGAATCCTGTTCGAAGATTGAGCTGTGCAGAAAACGAGAGGCAAACAAATCCTGGCGCTCTTGGTCTTGTGGCTTAAGCTCCTCCTTTTTATTGTTTAGCTTTTCACCAGAATCGGCTCTAATCTTTTTCTTTTTCATGTACCATGAAGGAATGGGCCGAGGTGCTAGCTCTGCCTTGTCCTTGTTCGAACAGCTGTGGGAGGCTGGAAAGCGTGAGGGAAGAAAGGACCAATTGTCCTCCCTTGAGGAATACAAAGTCTTGGCTCTGTCCAGGAGAGCTTTTGTATCAGGAGTGATGGTTTTATCTAATGCAAAGGAGTAAAATTTATTTTTCTCCAGGGAGCTTGGAAGCTTAATGTCTGCCCTCCTTTTGTTAGCACCTCTAAGGATATATGATAAAGAGCTCCTACACTTTGGAGAGTTGAATTTGTTTTTTCCATCATCATCATCATCTGAATCCGACTGTACTTCTCCAGGTTCCAGATCCTGGCTAAGGCATTTGTGGATGCTCTCTCGTTTAGAAGTGTCCCCTGATGACGTCACTTCCATTCTTAGGGAATCAGACTTTACACGTCTTTCCCAGTGACGCAAGAAGTCATCGTCACTCCTCAGCAAAGTTGTTTTCAGCTTTGGGGTCACATTATTAGAAGACTGAAAATGTCTCAAACTTTTGTTCAGCAGTTCTGGCTGTGTGGATGCATCATCTGTTGATGGGGAGGATTTTCTTTCCTTCTTTGTGACCGACAAAGAAATCTGGGCAGCGTCATCTTCCTCATTCTCTGAAAGGTGATTAGCTACAACATAAGACGGCATTTGGCACACATCATTCAAATTTGAAGTTGAGAAATCGGACTCTGGTTTTACTTTCAGGATATCAAAGGAATCTTGATGTTTCTTTCTTTTAACACATGGCAGGTCATCCCTGGCTGCATCCTGGATGGATTTTCCAATTTCAAATGTGATATAATTTTTTTCAAACTGGCACGAATCACTGTTTGGTGATTTTTCAAGCTTGAGTGACTTGTCAGGATTGCCAAGCTTGAATCTGTGCCAGTCATTTTGTTTCATGAGGAAATCTGTCTGTTCCATGCTCAGGAAAAGATTGTCTCCATCTACGTCTCTCCACCGCGTTGTCCTGTCTCCATTTTCAGCCCCAAACTGCTTTTGCTGGACTGATTCCTGTGAACAGCAGTCACCAGTTGTCTTTGTGGGGGTGGAGCCAGAGTCCCTTTTTGAGCTCTCTACGTCCATGTGGAGGAGGGGGCAGTCCGTCTGCTCTGTGCAGTCTTCAAGAGGTTCCCTGAGCTGAGACTGCTCCAGAGGACGCCTGATGGGGTCACTCTCACTGTCTGCTCCTTCTTCAGGACTGCTTGCTAAAACCATTTGAGTGCATTTATCTGTGCTGTGTTCCTTTTTGCGTAGCCCTTGTGCACTGTTCCACAGCTTACAAACCCTATGTCTGCTATTTTCCTGTTCGCCGCTTCTTCTCTGTCGATCAGTTCTTCCTGTCTCTTCAAAACGCCTTTTCCTTACAGCTAAACGGCTGATATCCGCAGATATTTTACTTTCAAATCCTATTTCAGATTTACTGTATTTTTTTGACTTAATCTTACCCTCCTTTTCCGAAACCTCTGCAGAGCTGTGCATAGTTTTAACTCTGGGAATTCTCCCGTGTTTGGAAGTATCTAGTTTTGACGGCTCGGGTCTGAATGGAGGACTTTGATCAGCTGTAGGTGAAACCAGCCGGAGACTGTCCATGCCACCACGCTGGATTTGTTTGTCTTGGACAGAATGACCAATCAGTTTGCCTTCTTTTTCCTTGACACGTGTTAGCTGCACAACACAAGGCAGAAGGTCTAACCTTCCTCTGCTGGAGCTTTCTTTGGGGCTTTTGCTGGTCTTACTTCTTGGAACAGACTCTGGGCTGACTTCTCTTTCAAGTTCGGATTCTGTCTCACTTTTTAGAGCAACGGGCGATGTGACTTTGAGCTTTTTAAGCCTCTGTTTTTCAGCTTTTTCTTTGTCCCCTCTATCTTTTCGTCCCATTTTTTTCTCTTTTTCTGTAAAATTTCCTCGTTCGGTTTCAAACATCCGATCCCTTTCCAGTTTCTCCGTTTTGCTATGCTTTTCGGAGCGAGCCTTCTCCGCTTTCTCAAATCTGGGAGGAGATATTGAACTGCAGCTGCCACTATGTTCAGACGATCGGCAACAAATTCGTCTGTCAGAATCGCTTGGCACCCTCTCAGGGATGGAAGTGGATTCTGTGGGGCTGGCAGGACGGCGAGTGGCAATGTGGGACGGGCTTTGACTACGCTCAATGGTCCTTCTTCCATGATCTCGGCTACGATCGGTTTCAAAGCGCTCTCTTTCTCTTTCACGCTCTCGCTGCAAATAGCTGTATTTGCGGATGTCCTGTTCGTAAGGGTCCGCTCTGTATTCTCGATATTCACGAGGGTCTTCAAAGTACTGCGAGTCATAGTAATCTCCCTGGTAAGGATCCCATTCAGTGTAGAACTCCCGACTTCTTGTAGGATATTTTCGTCGCAGATCATCACTGTATGTTCCGGGAGTTCGTATGTTCTCATAATATTGTCTTTCAGTTTGAAACTCGTATTGGGATCGCCGATCATCCCTGCAAAAAATTGGAATGAAAGAATTGACATTTTTTGTCCATTTTTCAAACAATAATGTAGAAGTCAGCATCGGATCAGCTGCTTGCTCTTACAGGGAGGAAAATACAGCACCAACCTTCTCTCAGAGATGACATCATAAAAGTCTCGTATATCCTGCCCAGATGCCTGCATTGAGCGATAGAAAGCCATCTGACTCTCCTGATTGGCAAAGTCCACCTGGAGAAAAAAAGAAAGTTCATTATCAGTCACTGAGATCATGGATCATAGTCGGGAAATGTTTCCCTTGCCTTAATTTTACTGCCACTGAGCTTCCATCCCTTTGTGTCTTTGACTGCAGCCTGTGCATACTCAATGTTGTTGTAGAGAATGAGGGCCATTCCCTTCATCCTGTCCAGTACGACCTTTCAGGAATAGAGGAGCGTTAGGGCGAGTGCACAGACAGGAGACCAACAGCTATGTAGGGAAGGAAAAACAACATGCTCACCTTGACAACATGTCCGTAGCGGCAAAAATGACGGGTGAGAAACTGTTCGGTTGTGTTTGACGCCAGTCCATCCAACCAAACGCATGTCGTTGGCATACTTTTTCCAAAGCCAAGCTTTAAAAAAAAAACACAATTTATTGTATTATTTCAATTCACATGGACAATGTTTCAAATGAAAAATTAGGTTTCACCTTCAGTCTGTTGTTGCCCAGATACTCGCCATCCATCTTCTTTATGGCCTTACAGACACTGGCAATGTCACAGTATTGTAGAAAGGCGTACTGTGGGGCTCCATTTACTTTCTTTATGTCAATATCCTACAGAAACAATAAAACAAATCATGTTAGTAAAGAAGGCTCATTTTTAGAAGTGTGGCCAACACAACAGAATGTTTGACCAAGTAAGCATCTAAACGTACCACAATCTCTCCAAATCTCTGAAAGATGTTTAGCAGGTCATGGTAGGTGGTGGTCTTCTCCAGATTTCCAATGAATAAAGTTCGTGTGGCCTTCGGATGGAACTCGTCAATCCTCTCATCCAATGGTCTAAACTCATTCTCACTTTCTGTTTCTAACAGGTGCAGATTATGAGCAACTGACTTTGCAGATATGAACTGTACCACCGCCACCCCCTGAACTTACCTGGACCGTTCCAGGCCGTCACATCGATTTGCATGCCAAAGAAAAGCTTCCCCTTGGACGCTCCCAGAGCTTTCTCCTGATCTTCTTGTTGACGGAAAAAGACAAGTCCATAGCGCTCCTCTGAAGCTCCGTGGATTTGAACAGATGTCACTTTTCCGTGTTTTTTGAATTCATGAAACAAACCGTCCTTTAGGCTCGTATCTGTGCAAAGCAAAAATGAAGTTGTGACTAAATGGCGGCTCATATTTCATAAAAACGATTGCCACGAAAACGACTCCAGCTTTTTTAGTACGTAGAGATCGTACTGCTGCTGAACCCCTCATGCTTTGAAAACGGGGTCAGCTGTGCAGACGGTGTTTCTATCATTACTCTGCACAAACTGTTGGACATTGGAACAGGTTGCAGCCTGTTGTGCTGGGCAAGGCTTCAAAGCTGATTATCGTTCTGAGTACATGATGGTGAGATTTTGACCTTTACCCTTTTTGCCCACTTTAGACCAAACACACAGATATTGATGCTGTAAGACGGTTTGACTCGAGGGATGCGTCATAAATTAGTTACAATGACCGTTCAACTTCTTTGTGTAGTCTCAGTGCAAAGCTTGAGTGGTCAGCCTCTGACTAGAAGGTTGTAGGTTCAGTTCTCGCGGTTTCTACCCAAATGTGTCGGATACTGATAGGACAGTACGAACTGTCCTTCACCATAAGTTAAGTAAGAGAGTAATCTAACTTATTATTTAAATCCTCACTACAATGCAGTCATAGTTATTTAGTAAAAGTTGTGGCGTGCATTTGCAGTCATGATTGGTTAAAAGTCAAGTGGGCAGGTGCATGCGGATGTTTTCTCCAAGCTCATTAAAACAACAGGAAGTAGCAGTAATGGTGAATCTGCCAGTAAAGGCAGGAAATATCAACACTATTTTATTTATTTGATGCAAAATGTAAAAAAATGTGTGTTGTCATCCATCCATCCATCCATCTTCCTTCGCTTATCTGGGACCGGGTCGTGGGACAGCAGTCTAAGCAGAGATGCCCAGACTTTCCTCGCCCCAGCCACTTCCTCCAGCTCCTCTGGGGGGACCCCGAGGCGTTCCCAGGCCAGCAGAGAGACGTAGTCTCTCCAGCGTGTCCTGGGTCTTCCCTGACCGACACACACATTCAGACACATACATTCACACACACATTCACACACACATTCACACACACACACATTCAGACACACACATTCACACACACATTCACACACACACATTCAGACACACACATTCACACACACACACATTCAGACACACACATTCACACACACATTCACACACACACATTCAGACACACCCATTCACACACACACTCACACACACATTCAGACACACACATTCACACACACATTCACACACAGACACACACACTCACACACACACATTCAGACACACACATTCACACACACATTCACACACACATTCAGACACAAACATTCACACACACACCCCGACACACACCTTCACACACACACATTCAGACACACATTCACACACACACATTCAGACACACACATTCAGACACAAACATTCACACACACATTCATACACACACATTCACACACACACATTCAGACACACACATTCACACACACATTCACACACATTCAGACACACACATTCACACACACATTCAGACACACACCCTCACACACACACATTCACACACACACATTCAGACACACCCATTCACACACACACTCACACACACATTCAGACACACACATTCACACACACATTCACACACACACACAGACACACCCACTCACACACACACATTCAGACACACACATTCACACACACATTCACACACACATTCAGACACACACATTTACACACACATTCACACACACACATTCAGACACACACATTCACACACACACATTCAGACACACACACTCACACACACACATTCAGACACACACATTCAGACACACACACTCACACACACACATTCAGACACACACATTCACACACACATTCACACACACACATTCAGACACACACACTCACACACACACATTCACACACACACATTCAGACACACACACTCACACACACACATTCAGACACACACATTCACACACACATTCACACACACACATTCACATATTTCTTCCCAAGGCAATAACAGCCCTCAACTCTAAAATGCACAGATAAAATCTGCAACAGCACATTCCAATGTATATGTTTATATATTTGTATATATATATATATATGCTTATTTAAGTATTTAACCTGTGTTAAAGTGTCAACACTTGCCTGCCTGCATTTCTTCTAAGCTATGTTGTGGAAGACGTGCTCCACTGTTGAGTCATACAGAGTTCATTTTATTCTTCTTTTTCTTGCTGCACTTTAATTCTAAATGACTGTGTGTTAAAGTTCAGATTAGGGTGCAACAGAAGATTACTAAGTGCAGACGAGATCATTTTACTTTCATTCCTTCCTGACTAACCGTGATTGGAACCATTTTATTCATTTAAACTAAAATGACAAGACTTGATACATGTTGATTCTTTACATATGGACACAAGCTGATGAAGCAGCTTTAAAAGCACCGTGCCGAACTCCAGGCCTCAGGAAGGGGGCTTTGCTGAAACCTCTCTGTCCGTTTGCTGGCTATGCCGGCACCCGGGCGGCTGGCTGGCAGCAGACAGAGCGCCGCTGCGGGACGGAAAGGCAGCCAGCTCGGGCCTCCTAAATCTTATGATATTATTCTTCTTTTCATCAAGACTATTATAAAAAGATCCTCTAGTTTGAGTCTTGTTTCTATTTTTCCCTCTTGAGCTAATGTGGGTCTCAGAGACACAGAAGCAGAAAGAATGAATGATGTCATGAACCAGACATGGAGACGTAGTTACTGATGCTTTTGTAGAACTTTTTAAAAGAAATCAATCTGATCTCTAAACATCCTCCGTGTCTTCCATGCATTGTAATGAGACACACACAGACAGAAATATGAAGGTATCTGCTGTAAATCTAAATACTGCTCACATCCGTGTTTATGAAGGACTTATGGTGTGAGTTGGTTTGTGTTTATTCACATAATTATGGTTTAATGGAAACAGTGAAGTTGTGTTTTTTCTGGAATGTCGGTAGTTTTTTGCATTTGTGTCATGGAAACCCCGCTCTCCCATTCTACAGTCAATAACGCGGCGCAGGAGAATTGTACACGGCGTTGAGAGAGAACCTTCCCAACGGTGAGTTTGCATTTGTTAACCTGTATTCCTACTTTGTTATAGTTTTTCCCTCCTGGTTCATCCGTGTGGAGCTGGAGACACACGGGAACATTGAACGCTCAAAAAAGAACGTCACAATAAGAAGGAGAGGGCTTTCATGGGTGAAGTCTGCTGCCATTGGCTACCCAAAAACTGTCAATCAAACGCCTTAGACATTCGTCGTCAGACCCACATGCTTTTACTGAGGCATCTGATTGGTCAGTTAATAACTTATATAACATGCCATAAAGAAAAACTATCTTTAAAAACATGAGGACTAGAAGGAAGAAGTTAGGAAGAAGGTATCAGATCCAGAACGGTTCTTCTGACCCACAGAACGAGTACAACCTGTCTGCTTCTCTATAGAAGTCGGGACAGCTGCCTATCACACGTTTCCTCCTGTGTCTGTCAGCGTTTGCCGCTGCTTTTCCCTTTTCTTTTGCAGGTCAGATCTCTGAGATTAGATAGCTGAGGTTTGTTTGTTGTTTGGACAGCTTTGCATACTTCTTTTGACACTCCATATATGCTTAAGATACCGTTCACATTTATTTATCTCACATTTATTTTCATATTATTCTGAGCGAATTACCTGTGGAGCGCACAGGAAGATTCTGGACCTTGATGCCAAAGCTTTTCCGTGGTTCATCCTTGTCCAGTGAGATTAAAGGAAGAGCTGAGGGTGCTGGGACGGCTGCAGACTGCACTGACCGCGCTGGAGAGTCATCACTTGAGCTGGAACTGGAATCACTGGAACACAGAAAAGAAAAGATCCCACTTTTTGTAGAGGCTGGGAAGAAAATGCTGTTTCCAAAGAACTCTTAAATTTTTAAGAAAAAATGAAAAAGTGTGCGACAGACTGGCGACCTGTCCAGGATGCCCCCCTCCCCACCTTCACACACAAGTGGGCGGGAAAGGCTCCAGAAGCCCCGTGACCCCGAAAGAGAACAAAACGGGTTTAGAAGATGAATGAATGAAAATGTCTAAGGCCATTAAAAAGACACAATGTGATTTTGTGAACATATATTTAAATGTCCAAATGTGCTCGTTCTCAGATTGTGTAAAGTTACACAAATAAAAACTGATGATGCAAACAGGAATAATTATAATTAAAGCCGGGAGCGGCGCTGAATGACCTGCCGGCGCTACCTGCCCCCCCGTCTTCACAGCCTTGATAGAAATCTCACTGAGAGGGGGGGGGGGGGTGACTAATTGATGTAAAAAAAAAATTTTTTTCCAAATGGCAGCTTTTCTGTTGGCTTCATCTCCATGGCAACTATGCTACTTTTTGGTTGTCTGGGGATACCGAACAGAGTGTGAGTTTCATAAAAATTGACAAAAGTAAACCTTTGGATTTCCTTGGCAACAGAGGTTTATTGCTAACCACGCCCACATTCCTAACATGTTTATATCCTGTGTAGCCAGGGATCCATGCATTACAGTTTTTACAATATTCCGTAAACAAATGTTCAAGTAACAGGAGAATGTCCCTTTTGCGAGCTCACCATGCCAACACAATTAATAATTTTACAACTTCTAATTTCACATTTTTTTTCCCACCATAGCTTCCCAATGATGTCCAAGAAATTAGGAGACGATGAGTGAAGGTCCCTATAGGACAAACTTTAATTTGTAGCTGGTACTAAAGGGGTTTTTCAAGTTCAAGATGGCGGCCTCTTCTAGAGGTCAGAGGTCGACAAAACTTCTCTGTTGGCTGTTGACTCGAGCTGGCTGCATGTGGTGGAAACAGTTTTCTTTTCCTTTATTGTTGAAAAACATGAAAACTTCCCAATTTGCCACAAAATGGCCTCCAAGCCATTGGCGGTGTGACCATCCCATAATAATTACAAAACTTCCTTTGTCTGTGAAGCCTCTCATTCATCCAGGTTGCTTCCATCATAGTGGTAGGTTTAGGGCTGTCATCTGGACTCAGCTTTCTGTACTGGAATGGTCAAAGCCTCTGGGGTAAGAGGTGAAACGTCCAGATGACGGCCTCTAAACCTACTTCTATGAAAACTTCCTTTGGATATCCCCAACACGTGTTTTGGTTAGTGAATTTTGAGATGTATTTTTGGCTTCATTAGCGGTTTTCGCCCCATTTATTGTTTAACGTTTCAATGATGATGTCTTCGCTTTGAAAGGGGGTGGGGGGGTTGCTGACAATGTTCAGCAGGTACTAGGCGTGTGCATATTTTGATGAGTTTTCCCGCATGTCAAATTTTAGCTTACAGGCGGAGAAAGAAAGAAGAAAAGAAAAAATTCCAATTAGTCGTCTTTGCTAATGAAACAGGGACTGTGTGTATTTTGTCTTCTCCTTCACACTGCTCATGTCTGTCCTTTCCTCTTTTTAGAGCTTTTTTGTACATTTGTCGTTTTTCTCGTTCGCTCCTTGCAGTTAGTCACTGCTGCGGCCCATAATTCAAGGACCTATGTCCTTCCTCACTTTTATCAGCAGTATTTTGGTGCGTTCACACATTTCTGAGCATTCCTCTGAAACCCTGCTCTCTAAGGACCGGCCCCTCCCAATCCACGAAAACGAGAGGGACCTCACAGTGTGATGTCACAAAGTGAGGACCCGCCCCTTCCAGGAAGAGCAACAGAAAGCTTTGAGGCAGACTGAGACCACAGACTTCGCCTTGGGCGGGAGAAAGAGAGAGAGAGTAATCAATACTGACAGAGAGATTTGGCGTCCACAAGAGAAGTTCAGTTTATTGTTTTTTTTATATTTGAGGAAAGTTAAGGTGAACCAGAGCAGAGCCTTGGAGCACTCCTGCAGTCACCGGCGACAGTGAGATGGAAACATTTGGAGGTGGGTAGACGAAGAACAATGGGCAGATGTGATCAAAAAGCTGTAGGGGGTGATTGTGGACTTTAGTTTGTGTTTTCAGTGATATGTCAGGTTTTGGTCACATTCTGTATGAGTTGCACCAGGTTCAGGTTGATGGTCCCCTCAGCGTATGAAGTGCCTGTTTTTCAGTTCTTGGTGGTCAGTTTTTTCTGTCACCCTTGTTTTTTGTCATTTTAAAGTTCATTCATTCAAGTTTTTAGTTCCCGCCACAAAGCTGGGTGTCCTTCCCCTCAGATTCCGGCCAAACACAGTAAAGACGACGGACGAGGACAGAAGGAGGAGTACTGTCCAACACTGAGGTGAAGATGGACGCCGTGGAGAGGAAAGCAGAAGGTTGGTGGTGCTTTTGGTGCTGAGGTGAGTGAGGGGTGGGGTTAAATATTCAGCAAGGGCGGAGACATATGCAACTGTTTTTTTCAAGAATTAAAGAAAAAAAGAAAGAAGAATAAATAATAAATCAGTGGGATCAGAACTAAAGGAAAGTTTAATAAATAAAATGATAAATATTAATCAGAAAACATCCAGAAATACGGTTTAATTCATCTGATTTGGTTTGAATTAATCAGGGTTTTTGCAGAGCTGTTATTTGATATGAAGAGATGCTTTTAACATCTTTGATGCTTTCGACTGAATGAATGAAGCTTAGCCTCAGTCTGAAAACAGAAGGCGTTGTTTTAACGAGGAAACTCCGCCTCCTAACTGGTCCCTGTCCATCTCAGCTCTCCAGGCTGTTTGTTTCCTTCTTCTCACTTTCTCCTCCCAGAGCCAGACACTCCGTAAGGGCTGCTGCCGGAGCCGGGCCTGTGGGAGTGGGCACGCAGCCAGCGCCGGCCAGAAATTTCCAGTTCCAACTGGATCTCACGAGGGGGGGGTGTAGCCCACACACAGAGGTAGGTGGTGAGAAAAACAGCAGCATCTCCTGACATTCCCCCCACAGCCCTCTCTGATGCCGCCGCTGCGCCGTTCAGGGTCAATCCCAAACGCCTGGAGATGAAACCTGAGAAGGAAGTCCCCGAGGAAAATCCCGACATCTAAAACGCTCCCATGATCAACTCCATTTCTACGAGTTTAAAAGAGGAAAAAGCTCCTCCTGAAAGAAACACTCAGCAGGTCAGCTGATTGTTGATTCATCAGAATATCACCACCAAACTACTGTATGGATCTCAGAACGGAAATTCACAATCTGATTGATTTTACCTTTCCTGAGATCACACGCCAGAGACACGTGGCCTCATCAGAACACACAAGAACAGAATCTGTTAGATACAAACCTGGGAAGGTGGCATTCTGGTTCACAATCATGCTTTTTCCTGCATTTAATGTAACGTCATTATCAAGTCCGTAAGCTGAACAGACATTTAGCAACTGTCGAAGACCAGCAGTGCTTGGACGGAACACAACTATGTCATCAGCATACATTAAATGATTGATAATGAGATCACACACAGCCCATATGACAGGCTTTCAGTTTGAAAGACATTCATCCAACCAAGTTCAAACGGCTGGGTAGCTCGGTTGGCAAGGTGAGAGACGCAGGAATCCAGGGTTCGATTCCTGGCGTGGAATGAACAATAATAATGGGGAAATTGCCGTATCAATGGCGAGCAATTAACATCACCCAGTGAGGCCCCTTGGGCAAGACCCTTAACGCTACTGCCTCCTGAGCGCGGCTCGGCTGCAGCTCACCGCTCCCCCAGGGGATGGGTCAAATGCGAAGAACAAATTTCCCATTGTGGGATAAATACAGTATAATAAAATAAAATAAAAATAAAATAAATAAATAAAGAGAATAGGAGGAAGAATCCCCACCCCCCACCATCTCACACCAGGCTGGTGTTAAATGTCTCAACCTGTGCAGATAAATGCCGAACATAACACATTTAGGCACACCTATCTGCCAATTTGCTAAATAATTTCCACTGAGGTCCTATGTAAAGTGCTTTAGAAGCATCTTAAAAACACAAAAAGCAGAAGAATTTAGATTGTTGTGTTTATCTCTTTAAGAGCATATTTTCACATGTGAGTACCAAACTCTTCTTTAAACTCAAACGGATAATCTGTCATTTTTACAAACTGATCTGATCCAGCAGGATTACCGTAATTTCCGGATTATAAACCGCTACTTTTTTTCCTGCGCCTACAGCCCTGCGGCTTATTCAGTGACACGGCTAATTTATGGATTTAATTGGCGGCCGCCATGTACGTATTTTCTAACGCAGTGAATGGTTTGAATTCTCCATCTAACACCAAGCACAAGTCATTTATTTTTCAACACACCTCTAAGCAGCCAAACAGCATGGAGTTGACTTCAGGTCTTAGACACTTCAGTCACGGTTCAACAAAACGAAACACGCATGCCCAGCCGCATCCCAGAATCCTTTGGTGCCATTAGATCCAACGTGCACGTGATCGCCGCTACAATATGATGAAGCTTTCAAGTTAAAAGCAATCGTTAAAAGCAGCGTGAAAAAATCCACCATCACCAACGGGTTTGGAAAAGCCGCTCTGCTGCGTGACGGAGGGAACAGCGCATGGAGTGAATTTACCTCTGAGTCACAGTGACTCGGCTGGCTGCACGTGAATATGTGGGAATAACATCAGCCTTTATTTTGTCGGGACACGACTGGAAACACAAATCGACGTGGTCGTTTTTACGGTTTCTAAGGACTGAGCGGAATTTTGCATTGAAAAGCTCACAGCCTCCGTGTGAGCTGGAGACATGTTCTCCTGCTGCTCGTAGAGCTGCGGGGCCGATGGCAGTCTGAAGGCTCCCACACGTAACAACGCATCCGCCCCTCATACACAAAACGTACAGCATTAAGTCCGATTGCTCTGCACAGACACGATTTGCTCCGTCCACCGACGCAATGGGGACGAAGCGCGGACGGACGGAGCGCAGAGGCGTCCGCGGAGCAACAGTGTTTGTTGTGGAAGGGAACTTCTGACGCACGCGCCGCACTGAGGCGCACGTATCGCTCTGAGGCGCGCGCTTTTCAGTCGCCGCTGCTTTATTTTACTGGTGTGTTTTTTAACCAGCCCTGTTACTCCCATAACGCTGCCGCAACATAAGCGGAAGGAGAGCTGTACCCGTTCACCCCTCCATGCACTGCTGATACTTGCTCATTCTTAAACACGTACAACAGTGTGGCGAGCCGGGCATTGGCCCCGCCTTTAGCCCCTAAGACTCATGGGAAATGGGGAATCGCGGACGTAAATTTCCTCATCATAACTGAGGGATGTGATGTTGATTATATGGTTACTGTTTGTAATTTTATGTATGATACCTAAATTGTCAATAAGTAAAAAAAACTAAAAAAATAAAATAAAATAAAAAAATACATAACTGAGGAACTTGTGAACAGAATAGAGGTCCATGCTGTTTGGCAGATGTGGGTGTACTCAAATACATGAGCCTGAGGCAAAGCTGTCTCCTCCCACAGTGTGTTAATGAATCACACTTACTCTGGGAGGCAGGACGTGATTAGTCATGATGACAATGTTGCCTAATACATTCGGCTTGTACTCCGATGCGGCTTGTGTATGTATAAAAGTGGTCAAACATGAAATAGGTGGGTGCGGCTTGTAATCGGGTGCGCTTTATAGTCAGGAATTTACGGTATTTCAAAGAGTTTTGACAGTATTCTAGCCAGAGCTTTTGGTCTGTATTTGTCTGAGCAGCTTTGTTTTTTATCACTGGAACTAACATGACAGCTACCATGGAGTCTGGTAAAAGTCCATGATTGAGAAAAGTTTAAAACACACGGATAGTTTTGAAAATACCTTAGCACTAGCAAACCATATGTACTCTGTAGATACACTATCAAGGCCAGCAGCTTTCTTATTTGGCAATGTGAAGAAAGCATGGTGGACCTTGTGTGTTGTGATTACATTGGTGTATCAAGAACATTAACTCTATATGATTCACTCTGTACACTGCGACTGTGTTGTCGCCACAGAACCAAAATGTTTCCAGTGGCAGAAAGTCCTTCTACCACACATGGGATTGTTTTTCTAGTAAATTTCACTACTTTCCAGAAGTCTCATGTGACTAAAGAGATTTCTGGCCATGGAGTCTGACCATTTCTACAAATAGAACCTGTTGCATATTTATATCTCGCATTAGTAACCGTATTTTGCACAAACATTGGTCCATGTCTTGGTTTGCCATTCGTTTGATGCTTCTCTTGCTTTTAAAAAGAATTAAGGTGACATGGGCAGTTCAGCTGGGTCTACCCTTAGTAGTTTTTGGTTTGTGAAGGAATTCACTGGAACTTACCAACGCTTCAACTACACTCCATAGGTAAACGAAATGTCAGAGACATGATAAGGGTTTTTACAGTTTCCATCTCTGCATGTAATTGCTTCTGTGGCCAAATAAACATAACTAATTTATCTGAAGGTTACCGCCTCCTTTGAAAGAGAACTCCAGTCCAGATATGAAGAACCTTCACCATTGTAACATCCCTTAAAGTCAGAAAAATGATTTACATCCCAAAAGGAATGTGATCAGCAAACGATAATTTATAAAAAATTGTCCTTATGAGTCAGAGAGGCATGAGCTTCACATCCTCAGGACTGAGTGAAGAACTTCATCTTCATTGCAGAGGAACAGACACCTGCTCTTGAGCTTCCAACACGCACACAAGTTGACAATGAAACGTGGGATTTGTAGTGTACTAACAATGTATGCAAACCATTGAATGTATCAGAGAACTGGGTGTGTTTCTGCTGCAGGTGTGTTTCTGTCTCAGGTGTGTTTTTGCTGCAGGTGTGTTTCTGAGTCAGGTGTGTTTCTGACTGAGGTGTGTTTTTGCTGCAAGTGTGTTTCTGTCTTATGTGTGTTTCTGTCTTATGTGTGTTTTTGCTGCAGGTGTGTTTCTGTCTCAGGTGTGTTTTTGCTGCAGGTGTGTTTCTGTCTCAGGTGTGTTTCTTCTGCAGGTGTGTTTCTGTCTCATGTGTGTTCCTGTCTCAGGTGTGTTCCTGTCTCAGGTGTGTTTCTGTCTTGGGTGTGTTTCTGACTCAGGTGTGTTTCTGCTGCAGGTGTGTTCCTTTCTCAGGTGTGTTTTATCTGCAGGTATGTTTCTGTCTGAGGTGTGTTTCTGTCTGAGGTGTGTTTTTGCTGCAGGTGTGTTTCTGAGTCAGGTGTGTTTCTGACTGAGGTGTGTTTTTGCTGCAAGTGTGTTTCTGTCTTATGTGTGTTTCTGTCTTATGTGTGTTTTTGCTGCAGGTGTGTTTCTGTCTCAGGTGTGTTTTTGCTGCAGGTGTGTTTCTGTCTCAGGTGTGTTTCTTCTGCAGGTGTGTTTCTGTCTCATGTGTGTTCCTGTCTCAGGTGTGTTCCTGTCTCAGGTGTGTTTCTGTTCCAGGTGCGTTTCTGTCTCAGGTGTTTTTTCTGTCTCAGGTGTGTTCCTGTCTCAGGTGTGTTCCTGTCTCAGGTGTGTTTTTGCTGCAAGTGTGTTTCTTCTGTAGGTGTGTTTCTGACTCGGGTGTGTTTCTGTCTCAGGTGTGTTTCTGCTGCAGGTGTGTTCCTGTCTCAGGTGTGTTTCTGTCTCAGGTGTGTTTCTGTCTCAGGTGTGTTTTTGCTGCAGGTGTGTTCCTGTCTCAGGTGTGTTTCTTTTGCAGGTGTGTTTCTGTCTCAGGTGCGTTTCTGTATCAGGTGTGTTTCTGTCTCAGATGTATTCCTGTCTCAGGTGTGTTTCTGTCTCAGGTGTGTTTCTGTCTCAGGTGTGTTTCTGTCTCAGGTGTGTTTCTGTCTTATGTGTGTTTTTGCTGCAGGTGTGTTTCTGTCTCAGGTTTGTTTATTCTGCAGGTGTGTTTCTGTCTCAGGTGTGTTTCTGTCTTATGTGTGTTTTTGCTGCAGGTGTTTTTCTGTCTTATGTGTGTTTCTATCTTATGTGTATTTTGGCTGAAGGTGTGTTTCTGTCTCAGGTTTGTTTATTCTGCAGGTGTGTTTCTGTCTCAGGTGTGTTTCTGTCTCAGGTGTGTTTCTGTCTCAGGTGTGTTTCTGTCTGAGGTATGTTTCTGTGTCAGGTGTGTTTTTGCTGCAGGTGTGTTTCTGTCTCAGGTGTGTTTCTGTCTCGAGTGTGTTTCTGTCTCAGGTGTGTTTCTGTCTGAGGTATGTTTCTGTCTCAGGTGTGTTTTTGCTGCAGGTGTGTTTCTGACTGAGGTGTGTTTCTTCTGCAGGTGTGTTTCTGTCTCATATATGTTTCTGTCTTATGTGTATTTTGGCTGCAGGTGTGTTCCTGTCTCAGGTGTGTTTCTGTCTCGAGTGTGTTCTTGTCTCAAGTGTGTTTCTTTGCAGGTGTGTTTCTTTTGCAGGTGTGTTTCTGTCTCAGGTGTGTTTCTGTCTCAGGTGTGTTTCTTCAGCAGGTGTGTTTCTGTCTCAGGTGTGTTTTTGCTGCAAGTGTGTTTCTGTCTTATGTGTGTTTCTGTCTTATGTGTATTTTGGCTGCAGGTGTGTTTCTGTCTCAGGTGTGTTCCTGTCTCAGGTGTGTTTCTGTCTGGAGTGTGTTCTTGTCTCAAGTGTGTTTCTTTGCAGGTGTGTTTCTTTTGCAGGTGTGTTTCTGTCTCAGGTGTGTTTCTGTCTCAGGTGTGTTTCTTCTGCAGGTGTGTTTCTGTCTCAGGTGTGTTTTTGCTGCAAGTGTGTTTCTGTCTCATGTGTGTTCCTGTCTTAAGTGTGTTTCTGTCTCGGGTGTGTTTGTGTCTCAGGTGTGTTTCTTTTGCAGGTGTGTTTCTGTCTCAAGTGTGTTTCTTTTGCAGGTGTGTTTCTGTCAGGTGTGTTTCTTCTGCAGGTGTGTTTCTGTCTCATGTGTGTTCCTGTCTCAGGTGTGTTCCTGTCTCAGGTGTGTTTCTGTCTCAGGTGTGTTTCTGCTGAAGGTGTGTTCCTGTCTCAGGTGTGTTTCTGACTCAGGTGTGTTTCTGTCTCAGGTGTGTTTCTGCTGCAGGTGTGTTCCTGTCTCAGGTGTGTTTCTTTTGCAGGTGTGTTTCTGTCTCAGGTGTGTTTCTGTCTCAAGTGTGTTTATTCTGCAGGTGTGTTTCTGTCTCAGGTGTGTTTCTGTCTCAGGTGTGTTTATTCTGCAGGTGTGTTTCTTCTGCAGGTGTGTTTCTGTCTCAGATGTATTCCTGTCTCAGGTGTGTTTCTGTCCCAGGTGTGTTTCTGTCTCAGGTGTGTTTATTCTGCAGGTGTGTTTCTGTCTCAGGTGTGTTTTTGCTGCAGGTGTGTTTCTGTCTTATGTGTGTTTCTGTCTTATGTGTATTTTGGCTGCAGGTGTGTTTCTGTCTCAGGTGTGTTTCTTTTGCAGGTGTGTTTCTGTCTCAGGTGTGTTTCTGTCAGGTGTGTTTCTGCTGCAGGTGTGTTCCTTTCTCAGGTGTGTTTCTTTTGCAGGTGTGTTTCTGTCTCAAGTGTGTTTCTTTTGCAGGTGTGTTTCTGTCTTATGTGTGTTTCTATCTTATGTGTATTTTGGCTGAAGGTGTGTTTCTGTCTCAGGTTTGTTTATTCTGCAGGTGTGTTTCTGTCTCAGGTGTGTTTCTGTCTCAGGTGTGTTTCTGTCTGAGGTATGTTTCTGTGTCAGGTGTGTTTTTGCTGCAGGTGTGTTTCTGTCTCAGGTGTGTTTCTGTCTCGAGTGTGTTTCTGTCTCAGGTGTGTTTCTGTCTGAGGTATGTTTCTGTCTCAGGTGTGTTTTTGCTGCAGGTGTGTTCCTGACTGAGGTGTGTTTCTTCTGCAGGTGTGTTTCTGTCTCATATATGTTTCTGTCTTATGTGTATTTTGGCTGCAGGTGTGTTTCTGTCTCAGGTGTGTTCCTGTCTCAGGTGTGTTTCTGTCTCGAGTGTGTTCTTGTCTCAAGTGTGTTTCTTTGCAGGTGTGTTTCTTTTGCAGGTGTGTTTCTGTCTCAGGTGTGTTTCTGTCTCAGGTGTGTTTCTTCAGCAGGTGTGTTTCTGTCTCAAGTGTGTTTTTGCTGCAAGTGTGTTTCTGTCTTATGTGTGTTTCTGTCTTATGTGTATTTTGGCTGCAGGTGTGTTTCTGTCTCAGGTGTGTTCCTGTCTCAGGTGTGTTTCTGTCTGGAGTGTGTTCTTGTCTCAAGTGTGTTTCTTTGCAGGTGTGTTTCTTTTGCAGGTGTGTTTCTGTCTCAGGTGTGTTTCTGTCTCAGGTGTGTTTCTTCTGCAGGTGTGTTTCTGTCTCAGGTGTGTTTTTGCTGCAAGTGTGTTTCTGTCTCATGTGTGTTCCTGTCTTAAGTGTGTTTCTGTCTCGGGTGTGTTTGTGTCTCAGGTGTGTTTCTTTTGCAGGTGTGTTTCTGTCTCAAGTGTGTTTCTTTTGCAGGTGTGTTTCTGTCAGGTGTGTTTCTTCTGCAGGTGTGTTTCTGTCTCATGTGTGTTCCTGTCTCAGGTGTGTTCCTGTCTCAGGTGTGTTTCTGTCTCAGGTGTGTTTCTGCTGAAGGTGTGTTCCTGTCTCAGGTGTGTTTCTGACTCAGGTGTGTTTCTGTCTCAGGTGTGTTTCTGCTGCAGGTGTGTTCCTGTCTCAGGTGTGTTTCTTTTGCAGGTGTGTTTTTGTCTCAGGTGTGTTTCTGTCTCAAGTGTGTTTATTCTGCAGGTGTGTTTCTGTCTCAGGTGTGTTTCTGTCTCAGGTGTGTTTATTCTGCAGGTGTGTTTCTTCTGCAGGTGTGTTTCTGTCTCAGATGTATTCCTGTCTCAGGTGTGTTTCTGTCCCAGGTGTGTTTCTGTCTCAGGTGTGTTTATTCTGCAGGTGTGTTTCTGTCTCAGGTGTGTTTTTGCTGCAGGTGTGTTTCTGTCTTATGTGTGTTTCTGTCTTATGTGTATTTTGGCTGCAGGTGTGTTTCTGTCTCAGGTGTGTTTCTTTTGCAGGTGTGTTTCTGTCTCAGGTGTGTTTCTGTCAGGTGTGTTTCTGCTGCAGGTGTGTTCCATTCTCAGGTGTGTTTCTTTTGCAGGTGTGTTTCTGTCTCAAGTGTGTTTCTTTTGCAGGTGTGTTTCTGTCTCAGGTGTGTTTTTGCTGCAGGTGTGTTTCTGTCTCAGGTGTGTTTCTTTTGCAGGTGTGTTTCTCTCTCAGGTGTGTTTCTACTGCAGGTGTGTTCCTGTCTCAGGTGTGTTTCTGTCTTATGTGTCTTTTTGCTGCAGGTGTGTTTCTGTCTCAGGTGTGTTTCTTCTGCAGGTGTGTTTCTGTCTCATGTGTGTTCCTGTCTCGGGTGTGTTCCTGTCTCAGGTGTGTTCCGGTCTCAGGTGTGTTTCTGTCTCAGGTGTGTTTCTTTTGCAGGTGTGTTTCTGTCTCAGGTGTGTTTCTGACTCAGGTGTGTTTCTGTCTCAGATGTATTCCTGTCTCAGGTGTGTTTCTGTCTCAGGTGTGTTTCTGTCTCAAGTGTGTTTCTGTCTCAGGTGTGCTTCTGTCTCAGGTGTGTTTTTGCTGCAGGTGTGTTTCTGTCTTATGTGTATTTTGGCTGCAGGTGTGTTTCTGTCTCAGGTGTGTTTTTGCTGCAGGTGTGTTTCTGTCTCATGTGTGTTCCTGTCTTAGGTGTGTTTCTGTCTCGGGTGTGTTTGTGTCTCAGGTGTTTTTGTGTCTCAGGTGTGTTTCTTTTGCAGGTGTGTTTCTGTCTCAGGTGCGTTTCTGTCTCAGGTGTGTTTCTGTCTCAGATGTATTCCTGTCTCAGGTGTGTTTCTGTCTCAGGTGTGTTTCTGTCTCAGGTGTATTTCTGTCTCAGGTGTGTTTCTGTCTTATGTGTGTTTTTGCTGCAGGTGTGTTTCTGTCTCAGGTTTGTTTATTCTGCAGGTGTGTTTCTGTCTCAGGTGTGTTTCAGTCTCAGGTGTGTTTCTGTCTCAGGTGTGTTTCTGTCTCAGGTTTGTTTATTCTGCAGGTGTGTTTCTGTCTCAGGTGTGTTTCAGTCTCAGGTGTGTTTCTGTCTCAGGTTTGTTTATTCTGCAGGTGTGTTTCTGTCTCAGGTGTGTTTCAGTCTCAGGTGTGTTTCTGTCTCAGGTGTGTTTCTGTCTGAGGTATGTTTCTGTGTCAGGTGTGTTTTTGCTGCAGGTGTGTTTCTGTCTCAGGTGTGTTTCTGTCTCGAGTGTGTTTCTGTCTCAGGTGTGTTTCTGTCTCGAGTGTGTTTCTGTCTCAGGTGTGTTTCTGTCTCAGGTGTGTTTCTGTCTCAGGTGTGTTTTTGCTGCAGGTGTGTTTCTGTCTTATGTGTGTTTCTGTCTTATGTGTATTTTGGCTGCAGGTGTGTTTCTGTCTCAGGTGTGTTCCTGTCTCAGGTGTGTTTCTGTCTCGGGTGTGTTCTTGTCTCAAGTGTGTTTCTTTTGCAGGTGTGTTTCTTTTGCAGGTGTGTTTCTGTCTCAGGTGTGTTTCTGTCTCAGGTGTGTTTCTTCTGCAGGTGTGTTTCTGTCTCAGGTGTGTTTTTGCTGCAAGTGTGTTTCTGTCTTATGTGTGTTTCTGTCTTATGTGTGTTTTTGCTGCAGGTGTGTTTCTGTCTCATGTGTGTTCCTGTCTTAAGTGTGTTTCTGTCTCGGGTGTGTTTCTGTCTCGGGTGTGTTTGTGTCTCAGGTGTGTTTGTGTCTCAGGTGTGTTTCTTTTGCAGGTGTGTTTCTGTCTCAGGTGTGTTTCTGTCTCAGGTGTGTTTCTTCAGCAGGTGTGTTTCTGTCTCAGGTGTGTTCCTGTCTCAGGTGTGTTCCTGTCTCAGGTGTGTTTCTGTCTCAGGTGTGTTTCTGCTGAAGGTGTGTTCCTGTCTCAGGTGTGTTTCTGACTCAGGTGTGTTTCTGTCTCAGGTGTGTTTCTGTCTCATGTGTGTTCCTGTCTCAGGTGTGTTCCTGTCTCAGGTGTGTTTCTGTCTCAGGTGTGTTTCTGCTGAAGGTGTGTTCCTGTCTCAGGTGTGTTTCTGACTCAGGTGTGTTTCTGTCTCAGGTGTGTTTCTGCTGCAGGTGTGTTCCTGTCTCAGGTGTGTTTCTTTTGCAGGTGTGTTTCTGTCTCAGGTGTGTTTCTGTCTCAAGTGTGTTTATTCTGCAGGTGTGTTTCTGTCTCAGGTGTGTTTCTGTCTCAGGTGTGTTTATTCTGCAGGTGTGTTTCTTCTGCAGGTGTGTTTCTGTCTCAGATGTATTCCTGTCTCAGGTGTGTTTCTGTCTCAGGTGTGTTAATTCTGCAGGTGTGTTTCTGTCTCAGGTGTGTTTTTGCTGCAGGTGTGTTTCTGTCTTATGTGTGTTTCTGTCTTATGTGTATTTTGGCTGCAGGTGTGTTTCTGTCTCAGGTGTGTTTCTTTTGCAGGTGTGTTTCTGTCTCAGGTGTGTTTCTGTCAGGTGTGTTTCTGCTGCAGGTGTGTTCCATTCTCAGGTGTGTTTCTTTTGCAGGTGTGTTTCTGTCTCAAGTGTGTTTCTTTTGCAGGTGTGTTTCTGTCTCAGGTGTGTTTTTGCTGCAGGTGTGTTTCTGTCTCAGGTGTGTTTCTTTTGCAGGTGTGTTTCTCTCTCAGGTGTGTTTCTACTGCAGGTGTGTTCCTGTCTCAGGTGTGTTTCTGTCTTATGTGTCTTTTTGCTGCAGGTGTGTTTCTGTCTCAGGTGTGTTTCTTCTGCAGGTGTGTTTCTGTCTCATGTGTGTTCCTGTCTCGGGTGTGTTCCTGTCTCAGGTGTGTTCCGGTCTCAGGTGTGTTTCTGTCTCAGGTGTGTTTCTTTTGCAGGTGTGTTTCTGTCTCAGGTGTGTTTCTGACTCAGGTGTGTTTCTGTCTCAGATGTATTCCTGTCTCAGGTGTGTTTCTGTCTCAGGTGTGTTTCTGTCTCAAGTGTGTTTCTGTCTCAGGTGTGCTTCTGTCTCAGGTGTGTTTTTGCTGCAGGTGTGTTTCTGTCTTATGTGTATTTTGGCTGCAGGTGTGTTTCTGTCTCAGGTGTGTTTTTGCTGCAGGTGTGTTTCTGTCTCATGTGTGTTCCTGTCTTAGGTGTGTTTCTGTCTCGGGTGTGTTTGTGTCTCAGGTGTTTTTGTGTCTCAGGTGTGTTTCTTTTGCAGGTGTGTTTCTGTCTCAGGTGCGTTTCTGTCTCAGGTGTGTTTCTGTCTCAGATGTATTCCTGTCTCAGGTGTGTTTCTGTCTCAGGTGTGTTTCTGTCTCAGGTGTATTTCTGTCTCAGGTGTGTTTCTGTCTTATGTGTGTTTTTGCTGCAGGTGTGTTTCTGTCTCAGGTTTGTTTATTCTGCAGGTGTGTTTCTGTCTCAGGTGTGTTTCAGTCTCAGGTGTGTTTCTGTCTCAGGTGTGTTTCTGTCTCAGGTTTGTTTATTCTGCAGGTGTGTTTCTGTCTCAGGTGTGTTTCAGTCTCAGGTGTGTTTCTGTCTCAGGTTTGTTTATTCTGCAGGTGTGTTTCTGTCTCAGGTGTGTTTCAGTCTCAGGTGTGTTTCTGTCTCAGGTGTGTTTCTGTCTGAGGTATGTTTCTGTGTCAGGTGTGTTTTTGCTGCAGGTGTGTTTCTGTCTCAGGTGTGTTTCTGTCTCGAGTGTGTTTCTGTCTCAGGTGTGTTTCTGTCTCGAGTGTGTTTCTGTCTCAGGTGTGTTTCTGTCTCAGGTGTGTTTCTGTCTCAGGTGTGTTTTTGCTGCAGGTGTGTTTCTGTCTTATGTGTGTTTCTGTCTTATGTGTATTTTGGCTGCAGGTGTGTTTCTGTCTCAGGTGTGTTCCTGTCTCAGGTGTGTTTCTGTCTCGGGTGTGTTCTTGTCTCAAGTGTGTTTCTTTTGCAGGTGTGTTTCTTTTGCAGGTGTGTTTCTGTCTCAGGTGTGTTTCTGTCTCAGGTGTGTTTCTTCTGCAGGTGTGTTTCTGTCTCAGGTGTGTTTTTGCTGCAAGTGTGTTTCTGTCTTATGTGTGTTTCTGTCTTATGTGTGTTTTTGCTGCAGGTGTGTTTCTGTCTCATGTGTGTTCCTGTCTTAAGTGTGTTTCTGTCTCGGGTGTGTTTCTGTCTCGGGTGTGTTTGTGTCTCAGGTGTGTTTGTGTCTCAGGTGTGTTTCTTTTGCAGGTGTGTTTCTGTCTCAGGTGTGTTTCTGTCTCAGGTGTGTTTCTTCAGCAGGTGTGTTTCTGTCTCAGGTGTGTTTTTGCTGCAAGTGTGTTTCTGTCTTATGTGTGTTTCTGTCTTATGTGTATTTTGGCTGCAGGTGTGTTTCTGTCTCAGGTGTGTTCCTGTCTCAGGTGTGTTTCTGTCTCGAGTGTGTTCTTGTCTCAAGTGTGTTTCTTTGCAGGTGTGTTTCTTTTGCAGGTGTGTTTCTTTTGCAGGTGTGTTTCTGTCTCAGGTGTGTTTCTTCTGCAGGTGTGTTTCTGTCTCAGGTGTGTTTTTGCTGCAAGTGTGTTTCTGTCTCATGTGTGTTCCTGTCTTAAGTGTGTTTCTGTCTCGGGTGTGTTTGTGTCTCAGGTGTGTTTCTTTTGCAGGTGTGTTTCTGTCTCAAGTGTGTTTCTTTTGCAGGTGTGTTTCTGTCAGGTGTGTTTCTTCTGCAGGTGTGTTTCTGTCTCATGTGTGTTCCTGTCTCAGGTGTGTTCCTGTCTCAGGTGTGTTTCTGTCTCAGGTGTGTTTCTGCTGAAGGTGTGTTCCTGTCTCAGGTGTGTTTCTGACTCAGGTGTGTTTCTGTCTCAGGTGTGTTTCTGCTGCAGGTGTGTTCCTGTCTCAGGTGTGTTTCTTTTGCAGGTGTGTTTCTGTCTCAGGTGTGTTTCTGTCTCAAGTGTGTTTATTCTGCAGGTGTGTTTCTGTCTCAGGTGTGTTTCTGTCTCAGGTGTGTTTATTCTGCAGGTGTGTTTCTTCTGCAGGTGTGTTTCTGTCTCAGATGTATTCCTGTCTCAGGTGTGTTTCTGTCCCAGGTGTGTTTCTGTCTCAGGTGTGTTTATTCTGCAGGTGTGTTTCTGTCTCAGGTGTGTTTTTGCTGCAGGTGTGTTTCTGTCTTATGTGTGTTTCTGTCTTATGTGTATTTTGGCTGCAGGTGTGTTTCTGTCTAGGGTGTGTTTCTTTTGCAGGTGTGTTTCTGTCTCAGGTGTGTTTCTTTTGCAGGTGTGTTTCTGTCTCAGGTGTGTTTTTGCTGCAGGTGTGTTTCTGTCTTAGGTGTGTTTCTTTTGCAGGTGTGTTTCTCTCTCAGGTGTGTTTCTACTGCAGGTGTGTTCCTGTCTCAGGTGTGTTTCTGTCTTATGTGTCTTTTTGCTGCAGGTGTGTTTCTGTCTCAGGTGTGTTTCTTTTGCAGGTGTGTTTCTGTCTCAAGTGTGTTTCTTTTGCAGGTGTGTTTCTGTCTCAGGTGTGTTTTTGCTGCAGGTGTGTTTCTGTCTTAGGTGTGTTTCTTTTGCAGGTGTGTTTCTCTCTCAGGTGTGTTTCTGTCTCGAGTGTGTTTCTGTCTCAGGTGTGTTTCTGTCTCAGGTGTGTTTCTGTCTCAGGTGTGTTTTTGCTGCAGGTGTGTTTCTGTCTTATGTGTGTTTCTGTCTTATGTGTATTTTGGCTGCAGGTGTGTTTCTGTCTCAGGTGTGTTCCTGTCTCAGGTGTGTTTCTGTCTCGGGTGTGTTCTTGTCTCAAGTGTGTTTCTTTTGCAGGTGTGTTTCTTTTGCAGGTGTGTTTCTGTCTCAGGTGTGTTTCTGTCTCAGGTGTGTTTCTTCTGCAGGTGTGTTTCTGTCTCAGGTGTGTTTTTGCTGCAAGTGTGTTTCTGTCTTATGTGTGTTTCTGTCTTATGTGTGTTTTTGCTGCAGGTGTGTTTCTGTCTCATGTGTGTTCCTGTCTTAAGTGTGTTTCTGTCTCGGGTGTGTTTCTGTCTCGGGTGTGTTTGTGTCTCAGGTGTGTTTGTGTCTCAGGTGTGTTTCTTTTGCAGGTGTGTTTCTGTCTCAGGTGTGTTTCTGTCTCAAGTGTGTTTCTTCAGCAGGTGTGTTTCTGTCTCAGGTGTGTCTTTGCTGCAAGTGTGTTTCTGTCTTATGTGTGTTTCTGTCTTATGTGTATTTTGGCTGCAGGTGTGTTTCTGTCTCAGGTGTGTTCCTGTCTCAGGTGTGTTTCTGTCTCGAGTGTGTTCTTGTCTCAAGTGTGTTTCTTTGCAGGTGTGTTTCTTTTGCAGGTGTGTTTCTTTTGCAGGTGTGTATCTGTCTCAGGTGTGTTTCTTCTGCAGGTGTGTTTCTGTCTCAGGTGTGTTTTTGCTGCAAGTGTGTTTCTGTCTCATGTGTGTTCCTGTCTTACGTGTGTTTCTGTCTCGGGTGTGTTTGTGTCTCAGGTGTGTTTCTTTTGCAGGTGTGTTTCTGTCTCAAGTGTGTTTCTTTTGCAGGTGTGTTTCTGTCAGGTGTGTTTCTTCTGCAGGTGTGTTTCTGTCTCATGTGTGTTCCTGTCTCAGGTGTGTTCCTGTCTCAGGTGTGTTTCTGTCTCAGGTGTGTTTCTGCTGAAGGTGTGTTCCTGTCTCAGGTGTGTTTCTGACTCAGGTGTGTTTCTGTCTCAGGTGTGTTTCTTTTGCAGGTGTGTTTCTGTCTCAGGTGTGTTTCTGTCTCAAGTGTGTTTATTCTGCAGGTGTGTTTCTGTCTCAGGTGTGTTTCTGTCTCAGGTGTGTTTATTCTGCAGGTGTGTTTCTTCTGCAGGTGTGTTTCTGTCTCAGATGTGTTTTTGCTGCAAGTGTGTTTCTGTCTTATGTGTGTTTCTGTCTTATGTGTATTTTGGCTGCAGGTGTGTTTCTGTCTAGGGTGTGTTTCTTTTGCAGGTGTGTTTCTGTCTCAGGTGTGTTTCTTTTGCAGGTGTGTTTCTGTCTCAGGTGTGTTTTTGCTGCAGGTGTGTTTCTGTCTTAGGTGTGTTTCTTTTGCAGGTGTGTTTCTCTCTCAGGTGTGTTTCTACTGCAGGTGTGTTTCTGTCTCAGGTGTGTTTCTTCTGCAGGTGTGTTTCTGTCTCAAGTGTGTTTCTTTTGCAGGTGTGTTTCTGTCTCAGGTGTGTTTTTGCTGCAGGTGTGTTTCTGTCTCAAGTGTGTTTCTTTTGCAGGTGTGTTTCTGTCTCAGGTGTGTTTTTGCTGCAGGTGTGTTTCTGTCTTAGGTGTGTTTCTTTTGCAGGTGTGTTTCTCTCTCAGGTGTGTTTCTACTGCAGGTGTGTTCCTGTCTCAGGTGTGTTTCTGTCTTATGTGTCTTTTTGCTGCAGGTGTGTTTCTGTCTCAGGTGTGTTTCTTCTGCAGGTGTCTTTCTGTCTCATGTGTGTTCCTGTCTCGGGTGTGTTCCGGTCTCAGGTGTGTTTCTGTCTCAGGTGTGTTTCTTTTGCAGGTGTGTTTCTGTCTCAGGTGTGTTTCTGACTCAGGTGTGTTTCTGTCTCAGATGTATTCCTGTCTCAGGTGTGCTTCTGTCTCAGGTGTGTTTTTGCTGCAGGTGTGTTTCTGTCTTATGTGTATTTTGGCTGCAGGTGTGTTTCTGTCTCAGGTGTGTTTTTGCTGCAGGTGTGTTTCTGTCTCATGTGTGTTCCTGTCTTAGGTGTGTTTCTGTCTCGGGTGTGTTTGTGTCTCAGGTGTTTTTGTGTCTCAGGTGTGTTTCTTTTGCAGGTGTGTTTCTGTCTCAGGTGCGTTTCTGTCTCAGGTGTGTTTTTGTCTCAGATGTATTCCTGTCTCAGGTGTGTTTCTGTCTCAGGTGTGTTTCTGTCTCAGGTGTATGTCTGTCTCAGGTGTGTTTCTGTCTTATGTGTGTTTTTGCTGCAGGTGTGTTTCTGTCTCAGGTTTGTTTATTCTGCAGGTGTGTTTCTGTCTCAGGTGTGTTTCTGTCTTATGTGTGTTTTTGCTGCAGGTGTTTTTCTGTCTTATGTGTGTTTCTATCTTATGTGTATTTTGGCTGAAGGTGTGTTTCTGTCTCAGGTGTGTTTCTGTCTCAGGTTTGTTTATTCTGCAGGTGTGTTTCTGTCTCAGGTGTGTTTCAGTCTCAGGTGTGTTTCTGTCTCAGGTGTGTTTCTGTCTGAGGTATGTTTCTGTGTCAGGTGTGTTTTTGCTGCAGGTGTGTTTCTGTCTCAGGTGTGTTTCTGTCTCGAGTGTGTTTCTGTCTCAGGTGTGTTTCTGTCTCAGGTGTGTTTCTGTCTCAGTTGTGTTTTTGCTGCAGGTGTGTTTCTGTCTTATGTGTGTTTCTGTCTTATGTGTATTTTGGCTGCAGGTGTGTTTCTGTCTCAGGTGTGTTCCTGTCTCAGGTGTGTTTCTGTCTCGGGTGTGTCCTTGTCTCAAGTGTGTTTCTTTTGCAGGTGTGTTTCTTTTGCAGGTGTGTTTCTGTCTCAGGTGTGTTTCTGTCTCAGGTGTGTTTCTTCTGCAGGTGTGTTTCTGTCTCAGGTGTGTTTTTGCTGCAAGTGTGTTTCTGTCTTATGTGTGTTTCTGTCTTATGTGTGTTTTTGCTGCAGGTGTGTTTCTGTCTCATGTGTGTTCCTGTCTTAAGTGTGTTTCTGTCTCGGGTGTGTTTCTGTCTCGGGTGTGTTTGTGTCTCAGGTGTGTTTGTGTCTCAGGTGTGTTTCTTTTGCAGGTGTGTTTCTCTCTCAGGTGTGTTTCTACTGCAGGTGTGTTCCTGTCTCAGGTGTGTTTTTGTCTTATGTGTGTTTTTGCTGCAGGTGTGTTTCTGTCTCAGGTGTGTTCCTGTCTCGGGTGTGTTCCTGTCTCAGGTGTGTTCCGGTCTCAGGTGTGTTTCTTTTGCAGGTGTGTTTCTGTCTCAGGTGTGTTTCTGACTCAGGTGTGTTTCTGTCTCAGGTGTGTTTCTGCTGCAGGTGTGTTCCTGTCTCAGGTGTGTTTCTGTCTCAAGTGTGTTTCTTCTGCAGGTGTGTTTCTGTCTCAGATGTATTCCTGTCTCAGGTGTGTTTCTGTCTCAGGTGTGTTTCTGTCTCAGGTGTGTTTCTGTCTCAGGTGTGTTTTGCTGCAGGTGTGTTTCTGTCTTATGTGTATTTTGGCTGCAGGTGTGTTTCTGTCTCAGGTGTGTTCCTGTCTCAGGTGTGTTTCTGTCTCGGGTGTGTTCTTGTCTCAGGTGTGTTTCTTCTGCAGGTGTGTTTCTGTCTCAGGTGTGTTTTTGCTGCAGGTGTGTTTCTGTCTCATGTGTGTTCCTGTCTTAGGTGTGTTTCTGTCTCGGGTGTGTTTGTGTCTCAGGTGTGTTTGTGTCTCGGGTGTGTTTGTGTCTCAGGTGTGTTTGTGTCTCAGGTGTGTTTCTTTTGCAGGTGTGTTTCTGTCAGGTGTGTTTCTGCTGCAGGTGTGTTCCTGTCTCAGGTGTGTTTCTTTTGCAGGTGTGTTTCTGTCTCAAGTGTGTTTCTTTTGCAGGTGTGTTTCTGTGTCAGGTGTGTTTCTGTCTCGGGTGTGTTCTTGTCTCAAGTGTGTTTCTGTCTCGGGTGTGTTCCTGTCTCAGATGTGTTTCTGTCTCGGGTGTGTTCTTGTCTCAAGTGTGTTTCTTTTGCAGGTGTGTTTCTGTCTCAGGTGTGTTTCTGTCTCAGGTGTGTTTTTGCTGCAGGTGTGTTTCTGTCTCATGTGTGTTTGTGTCTCAGGTGTGTTTGTGTCTCAGGTGTGTTTCTTTTGCAGGTGTGTTTCTGTCTAAGGTGTGTTTCTTTTGCAGGTGTGTTTCTGTCTCAAGTGTGTTTCTTTTGCAGGTGTGTTTCTGTCAGGTGTGTTTCTGCTGCAGGTGTGTTTTTGTCTCAGATGTGTTTCTGTCTCGAGTGTGTTTCTGTCTCAGGTGTGTTTCTGTCTGAGGTATGTTTCTGTCTCAGGTGTGTTTTTGCTGCAGGTGTGTTTCTGACTGAGGTGTGTTTCTTCTGCAGGTGTGTTTCTGTCTCAGGTGTGTTTCTTTTGCAGGTGTGTTTCTGTCTCAAGTGTGTTTCTTTTGCAGGTGTGTTTCTGTCAGGTGTGTTTCTTCTGCAGGTGTGTTTCTGTCTCATGTGTGTTCCTGTCTCAGGTGTGTTCCTGTCTCAGGTGTGTTTCTGTCTCAGGTGTGTTTCTGCTGAAGGTGTGTTCCTGTCTCAGGTGTGTTTCTGACTCAGGTGTGTTTCTGTCTCAGGTGTGTTTCTGCTGCAGGTGTGTTCCTGTCTCAGGTGTGTTTCTTTTGCAGGTGTGTTTCTGTCTCAGGTGTGTTTCTGTCTCAGGTGTGTTTCTGTCTCAGGTGTGTTTATTCTGGAGGTGTGTTTCTTCTGCAGGTGTTTTTCTGTCTCAGATGTATTCCTGTCTCAGGTGTGTTTCTGTCTCAGGTGTGTTTATTCTGCAGGTGTGTTTCTGTCTCAGGTGTGTTTTTGCTGCAGGTGTGTTTCTGTCTTATGTGTGTTTCTGTCTTATGTGTATTTTGGCTGCAGGTGTGTTTCTGTCTCAGGTGTGTTTCTTTTGCAGGTGTGTTTCTGTCTCAGGTGTGTTTCTTTTGCAGGTGTGTTTCTGTCTCAAGTGTGTTTCTTTTGCAGGTGTGTTTCTGTCTCAGGTGTGTTTTTGCTGCAGGTGTGTTTCTGTCTCAGGTGTGTTTCTTTTGCAGGTGTGTTTCTGTCTCATGTGTGTTTCTGTCTTATGTGTGTTTTTGCTGCAGGTGTGTTTCTGTCTCAGGTGTGTTTCTTCTGCAGGTGTGTTTCTGTCTCATGTGTGTTCCTGTCTCGGGTGTGTTCCTGTCTCAGGTGTGTTCCGGTCTCAGGTGTGTTTCTGTCTCAGGTGTGTTTCTTTTGCAGGTGTGTTTCTGTCTCAGCTGTGTTTCTGAGTCAGGTGTGTTTCTGTCTCAGGTGTGTTTCTGCTGCAGGTGTGTTCCTGTCTCAGGTGTGTTTCTGTCTCAAGTGTGTTTCTTCTGCAGGTGTGTTTCTGTCTCAGATGTATTCCTGTCTAAGGTGTGTTTCTGTCTCAGGTGTGTTTCTGTCTCAGGTGTGTTTCTGTCTCAGGTGTGTTTCTGTCTCAGGTGTGTTTTTGCTGCAGGTGTGTTTCTGTCTTATGTGTATTTTGGCTGCAGGTGTGTTTCTGTCTCAGGTGTGTTTTTGCTGCAGGTGTGTTTCTGTCTCATGTGTGTTTCTGTCTTAGGTGTGTTTCTGTCTCGGGTGTGTTTGTGTCTCAGGTGTGTTTGTGTCTCAGGTGTGTTTCTTTTGCAGGTGTGTTTCTGTCTCAGGTGCGTTTCTGTCTCAGGTGTGTTTCTGTCTCAGATGTATTCCTGTCTCAGGTGTGTTTCTGTCTCAGGTGTGTTTCTGTCTCAGGTGTATTTCTGTCTCAGGTGTGTTTCTGTCTTATGTGTGTTTTTGCTGCAGGTGTGTTTCTGTCTCAGGTTTGTTTATTCTGCAGGTGTGTTTCTGTCTCAGGTGTGTTTCTGTCTTATGTGTGTTTTTGCTGCAGGTGTTTTTCTGTCTTATGTGTGTTTCTATCTTATGTGTATTTTGGCTGAAGGTGTGTTTCTGTCTCAGGTGTGTTTCAGTCTCAGGTGTGTTTCTGTCTCAGGTGTGTTTCTGTCTGAGGTATGTTTCTGTGTCAGGTGTGTTTTTGCTGCAGGTGTGTTTCTGTCTCAGGTGTGTTTCTGTCTCGAGTGTGTTTCTGTCTCAGGTTTGTTTCTGTCTGAGGTATGTTTCTGTCTCAGGTGTGTTTTTGCTGCAGGTGTGTTTCTGTCTCAGGTGTGTTTCTGTCTCGAGTGTGTTTCTGTCTCAGGTTTGTTTCTGTCTGAGGTATGTTTCTGTCTCAGGTGTGTTTTTGCTGCAGGTGTGTTTCTGACTGAGGTGTATTTCTTCTGCAGGTGTGTTTCTGTCTCAGGTGTGTTTTTGCTGCAGGTGTGTTTCTGTCTTATGTGTGTTTCTGTCTTATGTGTATTTTGGCTGCAGGTGTGTTTCTGTCTCAGGTGTGTTCCTGTCTCAGGTGTGTTTCTGTCTCGGGTGTGTTCTTGTCTCAAGTGTGTTTCTTTTGCAGGTGTGTTTCTTTTGCAGGTGTGTTTCTGTCTCAGGTGTGTTTCTGTCTCAGGTGTGTTTCTTCTGCAGGTGTGTTTGTGTCTCAGGTGTGTTTCTGTCTCGGGTGTGTTTCTGTCTCGGGTGTGTTTGTGTCTCAGGTGTGTTTGTGTCTCAGGTGTGTTTCTTTTGCAGGTGTGTTTCTCTCTCAGGTGTGTTTCTACTGCAGGTGTGTTCCTGTCTCAGGTGCGTTTTTGTCTTATGTGTGTTTTTGCTGCAGGTGTGTTTCTGTCTCAGGTGTGTTTCTTCTGCAGGTGTGTTTCTGTCTCATGTGTGTTCCTGTCTCGGGTGTGTTCCTGTCTCAGGTGTGTTCCGGTCTCAGGTGTGTTTCTTTTCAGAATCAGAATCAGAATCACTTTATTTGCCAAGTACAGCGCATGTACAGGGAATTTGACTTCGGTTACTTGTGCTCTCGTGCAAACTAGCAAGGTAGAAGGATAAATAATAAAGGGATAAATAATATAAAAGAAGGTAAGTGTAAGGTAGCTGTATGAATAAATAAACATAACTGAATAAGGAAATAGATTGAAATAACAAGACAAAAAGATAAAAAAAAAAAAAATAAATAAAAAAATAAAAAAAAAACAAGGTGTGTTTGCAGGTGTGTTTCTGTCTCAGGTGTGTTTCTGACTCAGGTGTGTTTCTGTCTCAGGTGTGTTTCTGCTGCAGGTGTGTTCCTGTCTCAGGTGTGTTTCTGTCTCAAGTGTGTTTCTTCTGCAGGTGTGTTTCTGTCTCAGATGTATTCCTGTCTCAGGTGTGTTTCTGTCTCAGGTGTGTTTCTGTCTCAGGTGTGTTTCTGTCTCAGGTGTGTTTCTGTCTCAGGTGTGTTTTTGCTGCAGGTGTGTTTCTGTCTTATGTGTATTTTGGCTGCAGGTGTGTTTCTGTCTCAGGTGTGTTCCTGTCTCAGGTGTGTTTCTGTCTCGGGTGTGTTCCTGTCTCAGGTGTGTTTCTGTCTCGGGTGTGTTCTTGTCTCAGGTGTGTTTCTTCTGCAGGTGTGTTTCTGTCTCAGGTGTGTTTTTGCTGCAGGTGTGTTTCTGTCTCATGTGTGTTCCTGTCTTAGGTGAGTTTCTGTCTCGGGTGTGTTTGTGTCTCAGGTGTGTTTGTGTCTCGGGTGTGTTTGTGTCTCAGGTGTGTTTGTGTCTCAGGTGTGTTTCTTTTGCAGGTGTGTTTCTGTCAGGTGTGTTTCTGCTGCAGGTGTGTTCCTGTCTCAGGTGTGTTTCTTTTGCAGGTGTGTTTCTGTCTCAAGTGTGTTTCTTTTGCAGGTGTGTTTCTGTGTCAGGTGTGTTTCTGTCTCGGGTGTGTTCTTGTCTCAAGTGTGTTTCTGTCTCGGGTGTGTTCCTGTCTCAGATGTGTTTCTGTCTCGGGTGTGTTCTTGTCTCAAGTTTGTTTCTTTTGCAGGTGTGTTTCTTTTGCAGGTGTGTTTCTGTCTCAGGTGTGTTTCTGTCTCAGGTGTGTTTTTGCTGCAGGTGTGTTTCTGTCTCATGTGTGTTCCTGTCTTAGGTGTGTTTCTGTCTCGGGTGTGTTTGTGTCTCAGGTGTGTTTGTGTCTCAGGTGTGTTTCTTTTGCAGGTGTGTTTCTGTCTCAAGTGTGTTTCTTTTGCAGGTGTGTTTCTGTCAGGTGTGTTTCTGCTGCAGGTGTGTTCCTGTCTCAGGTGTGTTTCTGTGTCAGGTGTGTTTCTGTCTGAGGTGTGTTTCTTTTGCAGGTGTGTTTCTGTCTCAGGTGTGTTTCTGCTGCAGGTGTGTTCCTGTCTCAGGTGTGTTTCTGTCTTATGTGTGTTTTTGCTGCAGGTGTGTTTCTGTCTCAGGTGTGTTTCTTCTGCAGGTGTGTTTCTGTCTCATGTGTGTTCCTGTCTCAGGTGTGTTTCTGTCTCAGGTGTGTTTCTGCTGAAGGTGTGTTCCTGTCTCAGGTGTATTTCTGACTCAGGTGTGTTTCTGTCTCAGGTGTGTATCTGCTGCAGGTGTGTTTCTGTCTCAGGTGTGTTTCTGTCTCAAGTGTGTTTATTCTGCAGGTGTGTTTCTGTCTCAGGTGTGTTTATTCTGCAGGTGTGTTTATTCTGCAGGTGTGTTTCTTCTGCAGGTGTGTTCCTGTCTCAGGTATGTTTCTGTCTCAGGTGTGTTTCTGTCTCAGGTGTGTTTATTCTGCAGGTGTGTTTCTGTCTCAGGTGTGTTCCTGTCTCAGGTGTGTTTCTGTCTCGGGTGTGTTCTTGTCTCAAGTGTGTTTCTTTTGCAGGTGTGTTTCTTTTGCAGGTGTGTTTCTGTCTCAGGTGTGTTTCTGTCTCAGGTGTGTTTCTGTCTTATGTGTATTTTGGCTGCAGGTGTGTTTCTGTCTCAGGTGTGTTTCTGTCTCGGTGTGTTCTTGTCTCAAGTGTGTTTCTTTTGCAGGTGTGTTTCTTTTGCAGGTGTGTTTCTGTCTCAGGTGTGTTTCTGTCTCAGGTGTGTTTCTTCTGCAGGTGTGTTTCTGTCTAAGGTGTGTTTCTTTTGCAGGTGTGTTTCTGCTGCAGGTGTGTTCCTGTTTCAGGTGTGTTTCTTTTGCAGGTGTGTTTCTGTCTCAAGTGTGTTTCTTTTGCAGGTGTGTTTCTGTCTCAGGTGTGTTTCTGTGTCAGGTGTGTTTCTGTCTGAGGTGTGTTTCTTTTGCAGGTGTGTTTCTTTCTCAGGTGTGTTTCTTTTGCAGGTGTGTTTCTGTCTCAAGTGTGTTTCTTTTGCAGGTGTGTTTCTGCTGCAGGTGTGTTCCTGTTTCAGGTGTGTTTCTTTTGCAGGTGTGTTTCTGTCTCAAGTGTGTTTCTTTTGCAGGTGTGTTTCTGTCTCAGGTGTGTTTCTGTCTCAGGTGTGTTCCTGTCTCAGGTGTGTTTCTGTCTCGGGTGTGTTCTTGTCTCAAGTGTGTTTCTTTTGCAGGTGTGTTTCTTTTGCAGGTGTGTTTCTGTCTCAGGTGTGTTTCTGTCTCAGGTGTGTTTCTGTCTTCTGTGTATTTTGGCTGCAGGTGTGTTTCTGTCTCAGGTGTGTTCCTGTCTCAGGTGTGTTTCTGTCTCGGGTGTGTTCTTGTCTCAAGTGTGTTTCTTTTGCAGGTGTGTTTCTTTTGCAGGTGTGTTTCTGTCTCAGGTGTGTTTCTGTCTCAGGTGTGTTTCTGTCTTATGTGTATTTTGGCTGCAGGTGTGTTTCTGTCTCAGGTGTGTTTCTGTCTCGGTGTGTTCTTGTCTCAAGTGTGTTTCTTTTGCAGGTGTGTTTCTTTTGCAGGTGTGTTTCTGTCTCAGGTGTGTTTCTGTCTCAGGTGTGTTTCTTCTGCAGGTGTGTTTCTGTCTAAGGTGTGTTTCTTTTGCAGGTGTGTTTCTGCTGCAGGTGTGTTCCTGTTTCAGGTGTGTTTCTTTTGCAGGTGTGTTTCTGTCTCAAGTGTGTTTCTTTTGCAGGTGTGTTTCTGTCTCAGGTGTGTTTCTGTGTCAGGTGTGTTTCTGTCTGAGGTGTGTTTCTTTTGCAGGTGTGTTTCTTTCTCAGGTGTGTTTCTTTTGCAGGTGTGTTTCTGTCTCAGGTGTGTTTCTGTCTCAAGTGTGTTTCTTTTGCAGGTGTGTTTCTGCTGCAGGTGTGTTCCTGTTTCAGGTGTGTTTCTTTTGCAGGTGTGTTTCTGTCTCAAGTGTGTTTCTTTTGCAGGTGTGTTTCTGTCTCAGGTGTGTTTCTGTCTCAGGTGTGTTCCTGTCTCAGGTGTGTTTCTGTCTCGGGTGTGTTCTTGTCTCAAGTGTGTTTCTTTTGCAGGTGTGTTTCTTTTGCAGGTGTGTTTCTGTCTCAGGTGTGTTTCTGTCTCAGGTGTGTTTCTGTCTTCTGTGTATTTTGGCTGCAGGTGTGTTTCTGTCTCAGGTGTGTTCCTGTCTCAGGTGTGTTTCTGTCTCGGTGTGTTCTTGTCTCAAGTGTGTTTCTTTTGCAGGTGTGTTTCTTTTGCAGGTGTGTTTCTTTTGCAGGTGTGTTTCTGTCTCAGGTGTGTTTCTGTCTCAGGTGTGTTTCTTCTGCAGGTGTGTTTCTGTCTAAGGTGTGTTTCTTTTGCAGGTGTGTTTCTGCTGCAGGTGTGTTCCTGTTTCAGGTGTGTTTCTTTTGCAGGTGTGTTTCTGTCTCAGGTGCGTTTCTGTCTCAGGTGTGTTTCTGTCTCAGATGTATTCCTGTCTCAGGTGTGTTTCTGTCTCAGGTGTGTTTCTGTCTCAGGTGTATTTCTGTCTCAGGTGTGTTTCTGTCTTATGTGTGTTTTTGCTGCAGGTGTGTTTCTGTCTCAGGTGTGTTTCTGTCTTATGTGTGTTTTTGCTGCAGGTGTTTTTCTGTCTTATGTGTGTTTCTATCTTATGTTTATTTTGGCTGAAGGTGTGTTTCTGTCTCAGGTGTGTTTCTGTCTCAGGTTTGTTTATTCTGCAGGTGTGTTTCTGTCTCAGGTGTGTTTCAGTCTCAGGTGTGTTTCTGTCTCAGGTGTGTTTCTGTCTGAGGTATGTTTCTGTGTCAGGTGTGTTTTTGCTGCAGGTGTGTTTCTGTCTCAGGTGTGTTTCTGTCTCGAGTGTGTTTCTGTCTCAGGTGTGTTTCTGTCTGAGGTATGTGTCTGTCTCAGGTGTGTTTTTGCTGCAGGTGTGTTTCTGAATGAGGTGTGTTTCTTCTGCAGGTGTGTTTCTGTCTCAGGTGTGTTTTTGCTGCAGGTGTGTTTCTGTCTTATGTGTGTTTCTGTCTTATGTGTATTTTGGCTGCAGGTGTGTTTCTGTCTCAGGTGTGTTCCTGTCTCAGGTGTGTTTCTGTCTCGGGTGTGTTTCTTCTGCAGGTGTGTTTGTGTCTCAGGTGTGTTTCTGTCTCGGGTGTGTTTCTGTCTCGGGTGTGTTTTTGTCTCAGGTGTGTTTGTGTCTCAGGTGTGTTTCTTTTGCAGGTGTGTTTCTCTCTCAGGTGTGTTTCTACTGCAGGTGTGTTCCTGTCTCAGGTGTGTTTTTGTCTTATGTGTGTTTTTGCTGCAGGTGTGTTTCTGTCTCAGGTGTGTTTCTGTCTCGAGTGTGTTTCTGTCTCAGGTGTGTTTCTGTCTGAGGTATGTTTCTGTCTCAGGTGTGTTTTTGCTGCAGGTGTGTTTCTGACTGAGGTGTATTTCTTCTGCAGGTGTGTTTCTGTCTCAGGTGTGTTTTTGCTGCAGGTGTGTTTCTGTCTTATGTGTATTTTGGCTGCAGGTGTGTTTCTGTCTCAGGTGTGTTCCTGTCTCAGGTGTGTTTCTGTCTCGGGTGTGTTCTTGTCTCAAGTGTGTTTCTTTTGCAGGTGTGTTTCTTTTGCAGGTGTGTTTCTGTCTCAGGTGTGTTTCTGTCTCAGGTGTGTTTCTTCTGCAGGTGTGTTTGTGTCTCAGGTGTGTTTCTGTCTCGGGTGTGTTTCTGTCTCGGGTGTGTTTGTGTCTCAGGTGTGTTTGTGTCTCAGGTGTGTTTCTTTTGCAGGTGTGTTTCTCTCTCAGGTGTGTTTCTACTGCAGGTGTGTTCCTGTCTCAGGTGTGTTTCTGTCTTATGTGTGTTTTTGCTGCAGGTGTGTTTCTGTCTCAGGTGTGTTTCTTCTGCAGGTGTGTTTCTGTCTCATGTGTGTTCCTGTCTCGGGTGTGTTCCTGTCTCAGGTGTGTTCCGGTCTCAGGTGTGTTTCTTTTCAGAATCAGAATCAGAATCACTTTATTTGCCAAGTACAGCGCATGTACAGGGAATTTGACTTCGGTTACTTGTGCTCTCGTGCAAACTAGCAAGGTAGAAGGATAAATAATAAAGGGATAAATAATATAAAAGAAGGTAAGTGTAAGGTAGCTGTATGAATAAATAAACATAACTGAATAAGGAAATAGATTGAAATAACAAGACAAAAAGATAAAAAAAAAAAAAAAAAAAAACAAGGTGTGTTTGCAGGTGTGTTTCTGTCTCAGGTGTGTTTCTGACTCAGGTGTGTTTCTGTCTCAGGTGTGTTTCTGCTGCAGGTGTGTTCCTGTCTCAGGTGTGTTTCTGTCTCAGGTGTGTTTCTTCTGCAGGTGTGTTTCTGTCTAAGGTGTGTTTCTTTTGCAGGTGTGTTTCTGCTGCAGGTGTGTTCCTGTTTCAGGTGTGTTTCTTTTGCAGGTGTGTTTCTGTCTCAAGTGTGTTTCTTTTGCAGGTGTGTTTCTGTCTCAGGTGTGTTTCTGTGTCAGGTGTGTTTCTGTCTGAGGTGTGTTTCTTTTGCAGGTGTGTTTCTTTCTCAGGTGTGTTTCTTTTGCAGGTGTGTTTCTGTCTCAGGTGTGTTTCTGTCTCAAGTGTGTTTCTTTTGCAGGTGTGTTTCTGCTGCAGGTGTGTTCCTGTTTCAGGTGTGTTTCTTTTGCAGGTGTGTTTCTGTCTCAAGTGTGTTTCTTTTGCAGGTGTGTTTCTGTCTCAGGTGTGTTTCTGTCTCAGGTGTGTTCCTGTCTCAGGTGTGTTTCTGTCTCGGGTGTGTTCTTGTCGCAAGTGTGTTTCTTTTGCAGGTGTGTTTCTTTTGCAGGTGTGTTTCTGTCTCAGGTGTGTTTCTGTCTCAGGTGTGTTTCTGTCTTCTGTGTATTTTGGCTGCAGGTGTGTTTCTGTCTCAGGTGTGTTCCTGTCTCAGGTGTGTTTCTGTCTCGGTGTGTTCTTGTCTCAAGTGTGTTTCTTTTGCAGGTGTGTTTCTTTTGCAGGTGTGTTTCTTTTGCAGGTGTGTTTCTGTCTCAGGTGTGTTTCTGTCTCAGGTGTGTTTCTTCTGCAGGTGTGTTTCTGTCTAAGGTGTGTTTCTTTTGCAGGTGTGTTTCTGCTGCAGGTGTGTTCCTGTTTCAGGTGTGTTTCTTTTGCAGGTGTGTTTCTGTCTCAGGTGCGTTTCTGTCTCAGGTGTGTTTCTGTCTGAGGTGTGTTTCTTTTGCAGGTGTGTTTCTTTCTCAGGTGTGTTTCTTTTGCAGGTGTGTTTCTGTCTCAGGTGTGTTTCTGTCTCAAGTGTGTTTCTTTTGCAGGTGTGTTTCTGCTGCAGGTGTGTTCCTGTTTCAGGTGTGTTTCTTTTGCAGGTGTGTTTCTGTCTCAAGTGTGTTTCTTTTGCAGGTGTGTTTCTGTCTCAGGTGTGTTTCTGTCTCAGGTGTGTTCCTGTCTCAGGTGTGTTTCTGTCTCGGGTGTGTTCTTGTCTCAAGTGTGTTTCTTTTGCAGGTGTGTTTCTTTTGCAGGTGTGTTTCTGTCTCAGGTGTGTTTCTGTCTCAGGTGTGTTTCTGTCTTCTGTGTATTTTGGCTGCAGGTGTGTTTCTGTCTCAGGTGTGTTCCTGTCTCAGGTGTGTTTCTGTCTCGGTGTGTTCTTGTCTCAAGTGTGTTTCTTTTGCAGGTGTGTTTCTTTTGCAGGTGTGTTTCTTTTGCAGGTGTGTTTCTGTCTCAGGTGTGTTTCTGTCTCAGGTGTGTTTCTTCTGCAGGTGTGTTTCTGTCTAAGGTGTGTTTCTTTTGCAGGTGTGTTTCTGCTGCAGGTGTGTTCCTGTTTCAGGTGTGTTTCTTTTGCAGGTGTGTTTCTGTCTCAGGTGCGTTTCTGTCTCAGGTGTGTTTCTGTCTCAGATGTATTCCTGTCTCAGGTGTGTTTCTGTCTCAGGTGTGTTTCTGTCTCAGGTGTATTTCTGTCTCAGGTGTGTTTCTGTCTTATGTGTGTTTTTGCTGCAGGTGTGTTTCTGTCTCAGGTGTGTTTCTGTCTTATGTGTGTTTTTGCTGCAGGTGTTTTTCTGTCTTATGTGTGTTTCTATCTTATGTTTATTTTGGCTGAAGGTGTGTTTCTGTCTCAGGTGTGTTTCTGTCTCAGGTTTGTTTATTCTGCAGGTGTGTTTCTGTCTCAGGTGTGTTTCAGTCTCAGGTGTGTTTCTGTCTCAGGTGTGTTTCTGTCTGAGGTATGTTTCTGTGTCAGGTGTGTTTTTGCTGCAGGTGTGTTTCTGTCTCAGGTGTGTTTCTGTCTCGAGTGTGTTTCTGTCTCAGGTGTGTTTCTGTCTGAGGTATGTGTCTGTCTCAGGTGTGTTTTTGCTGCAGGTGTGTTTCTGAATGAGGTGTGTTTCTTCTGCAGGTGTGTTTCTGTCTCAGGTGTGTTTTTGCTGCAGGTGTGTTTCTGTCTTATGTGTGTTTCTGTCTTATGTGTATTTTGGCTGCAGGTGTGTTTCTGTCTCAGGTGTGTTCCTGTCTCAAGTGTGTTTCTGTCTCGGGTGTGTTCTTGTCTCAAGTGTGTTTCTTTTGCAGGTGTGTTTCTTTTGCAGGTGTGTTTCTGTCTCAGGTGTGTTTCTGTCTCAGGTGTGTTTCTTCTGCAGGTGTGTTTGTGTCTCAGGTGTGTTTCTGTCTCGGGTGTGTTTCTGTCTCGGGTGTGTTTTTGTCTCAGGTGTGTTTGTGTCTCAGGTGTGTTTCTTTTGCAGGTGTGTTTCTCTCTCAGGTGTGTTTCTACTGCAGGTGTGTTCCTGTCTCAGGTGTGTTTTTGTCTTATGTGTGTTTTTGCTGCAGGTGTGTTTCTGTCTCAGGTGTGTTTCTGTCTCGAGTGTGTTTCTGTCTCAGGTGTGTTTCTGTCTGAGGTATGTTTCTGTCTCAGGTGTGTTTTTGCTGCAGGTGTGTTTCTGACTGAGGTGTATTTCTTCTGCAGGTGTGTTTCTGTCTCAGGTGTGTTTTTGCTGCAGGTGTGTTTCTGTCTTATGTGTATTTTGGCTGCAGGTGTGTTTCTGTCTCAGGTGTGTTCCTGTCTCAGGTGTGTTTCTGTCTCGGGTGTGTTCTTGTCTCAAGTGTGTTTCTTTTGCAGGTGTGTTTCTTTTGCAGGTGTGTTTCTGTCTCAGGTGTGTTTCTGTCTCAGGTGTGTTTCTTCTGCAGGTGTGTTTGTGTCTCAGGTGTGTTTCTGTCTCGGGTGTGTTTCTGTCTCGGGTGTGTTTGTGTCTCAGGTGTGTTTGTGTCTCAGGTGTGTTTCTTTTGCAGGTGTGTTTCTCTCTCAGGTGTGTTTCTACTGCAGGTGTGTTCCTGTCTCAGGTGTGTTTCTGTCTTATGTGTGTTTTTGCTGCAGGTGTGTTTCTGTCTCAGGTGTGTTTCTTCTGCAGGTGTGTTTCTGTCTCATGTGTGTTCCTGTCTCGGGTGTGTTCCTGTCTCAGGTGTGTTCCGGTCTCAGGTGTGTTTCTTTTCAGAATCAGAATCAGAATCACTTTATTTGCCAAGTACAGCGCATGTACAGGGAATTTGACTTCGGTTACTTGTGCTCTCGTGCAAACTAGCAAGGTAGAAGGATAAATAATAAAGGGATAAATAATATAAAAGAAGGTAAGTGTAAGGTAGCTGTATGAATAAATAAACATAACTGAATAAGGAAATAGATTGAAATAACAAGACAAAAAGATAAAAAAAAAAAAAAAAAAAAAACAAGGTGTGTTTGCAGGTGTGTTTCTGTCTCAGGTGTGTTTCTGACTCAGGTGTGTTTCTGTCTCAGGTGTGTTTCTGCTGCAGGTGTGTTCCTGTCTCAGGTGTGTTTCTGTCTCAAGTGTGTTTCTTCTGCAGGTGTGTTTCTGTCTCAGATGTATTCCTGTCTAAGGTGTGTTTCTGTCTCAGGTGTGTTTCTGTCTCAGGTGTGTTTCTGTCTCAGGTGTGTTTCTGTCTCAGGTGTGTTTTTGCTGCAGGTGTGTTTCTGTCTTATGTGTATTTTGGCTGCAGGTGTGTTTCTGTCTCAGGTGTGTTTTTGCTGCAGGTGTGTTTCTGTCTCATGTGTGTTTCTGTCTTAGGTGTGTTTCTGTCTCGGGTGTGTTTGTGTCTCAGGTGTGTTTGTGTCTCAGGTGTGTTTCTTTTGCAGGTGTGTTTCTGTCTCAGGTGCGTTTCTGTCTCAGGTGTGTTTCTGTCTCAGATGTATTCCTGTCTCAGGTGTGTTTCTGTCTCAGGTGTGTTTCTGTCTCAGGTGTATTTCTGTCTCAGGTGTGTTTCTGTCTTATGTGTGTTTTTGCTGCAGGTGTGTTTCTGTCTCAGGTTTGTTTATTCTGCAGGTGTGTTTCTGTCTCAGGTGTGTTTCTGTCTTATGTGTGTTTTTGCTGCAGGTGTTTTTCTGTCTTATGTGTGTTTCTATCTTATGTGTATTTTGGCTGAAGGTGTGTTTCTGTCTCAGGTGTGTTTCAGTCTCAGGTGTGTTTCTGTCTCAGGTGTGTTTCTGTCTGAGGTATGTTTCTGTGTCAGGTGTGTTTTTGCTGCAGGTGTGTTTCTGTCTCAGGTGTGTTTCTGTCTCGAGTGTGTTTCTGTCTCAGGTTTGTTTCTGTCTGAGGTATGTTTCTGTCTCAGGTGTGTTTTTGCTGCAGGTGTGTTTCTGTCTCAGGTGTGTTTCTGTCTCGAGTGTGTTTCTGTCTCAGGTTTGTTTCTGTCTGAGGTATGTTTCTGTCTCAGGTGTGTTTTTGCTGCAGGTGTGTTTCTGACTGAGGTGTATTTCTTCTGCAGGTGTGTTTCTGTCTCAGGTGTGTTTTTGCTGCAGGTGTGTTTCTGTCTTATGTGTGTTTCTGTCTTATGTGTATTTTGGCTGCAGGTGTGTTTCTGTCTCAGGTGTGTTCCTGTCTCAGGTGTGTTTCTGTCTCGGGTGTGTTCTTGTCTCAAGTGTGTTTCTTTTGCAGGTGTGTTTCTTTTGCAGGTGTGTTTCTGTCTCAGGTGTGTTTCTGTCTCAGGTGTGTTTCTTCTGCAGGTGTGTTTGTGTCTCAGGTGTGTTTCTGTCTCGGGTGTGTTTCTGTCTCGGGTGTGTTTGTGTCTCAGGTGTGTTTGTGTCTCAGGTGTGTTTCTTTTGCAGGTGTGTTTCTCTCTCAGGTGTGTTTCTACTGCAGGTGTGTTCCTGTCTCAGGTGCGTTTTTGTCTTATGTGTGTTTTTGCTGCAGGTGTGTTTCTGTCTCAGGTGTGTTTCTTCTGCAGGTGTGTTTCTGTCTCATGTGTGTTCCTGTCTCGGGTGTGTTCCTGTCTCAGGTGTGTTCCGGTCTCAGGTGTGTTTCTTTTCAGAATCAGAATCAGAATCACTTTATTTGCCAAGTACAGCGCATGTACAGGGAATTTGACTTCGGTTACTTGTGCTCTCGTGCAAACTAGCAAGGTAGAAGGATAAATAATAAAGGGATAAATAATATAAAAGAAGGTAAGTGTAAGGTAGCTGTATGAATAAATAAACATAACTGAATAAGGAAATAGATTGAAATAACAAGACAAAAAGATAAAAAAAAAAAAAATAAATAAAAAAATAAAAAAAAAACAAGGTGTGTTTGCAGGTGTGTTTCTGTCTCAGGTGTGTTTCTGACTCAGGTGTGTTTCTGTCTCAGGTGTGTTTCTGCTGCAGGTGTGTTCCTGTCTCAGGTGTGTTTCTGTCTCAAGTGTGTTTCTTCTGCAGGTGTGTTTCTGTCTCAGATGTATTCCTGTCTCAGGTGTGTTTCTGTCTCAGGTGTGTTTCTGTCTCAGGTGTGTTTCTGTCTCAGGTGTGTTTCTGTCTCAGGTGTGTTTTTGCTGCAGGTGTGTTTCTGTCTTATGTGTATTTTGGCTGCAGGTGTGTTTCTGTCTCAGGTGTGTTCCTGTCTCAGGTGTGTTTCTGTCTCGGGTGTGTTCCTGTCTCAGGTGTGTTTCTGTCTCGGGTGTGTTCTTGTCTCAGGTGTGTTTCTTCTGCAGGTGTGTTTCTGTCTCAGGTGTGTTTTTGCTGCAGGTGTGTTTCTGTCTCATGTGTGTTCCTGTCTTAGGTGAGTTTCTGTCTCGGGTGTGTTTGTGTCTCAGGTGTGTTTGTGTCTCGGGTGTGTTTGTGTCTCAGGTGTGTTTGTGTCTCAGGTGTGTTTCTTTTGCAGGTGTGTTTCTGTCAGGTGTGTTTCTGCTGCAGGTGTGTTCCTGTCTCAGGTGTGTTTCTTTTGCAGGTGTGTTTCTGTCTCAAGTGTGTTTCTTTTGCAGGTGTGTTTCTGTGTCAGGTGTGTTTCTGTCTCGGGTGTGTTCTTGTCTCAAGTGTGTTTCTGTCTCGGGTGTGTTCCTGTCTCAGATGTGTTTCTGTCTCGGGTGTGTTCTTGTCTCAAGTTTGTTTCTTTTGCAGGTGTGTTTCTTTTGCAGGTGTGTTTCTGTCTCAGGTGTGTTTCTGTCTCAGGTGTGTTTTTGCTGCAGGTGTGTTTCTGTCTCATGTGTGTTCCTGTCTTAGGTGTGTTTCTGTCTCGGGTGTGTTTGTGTCTCAGGTGTGTTTGTGTCTCAGGTGTGTTTCTTTTGCAGGTGTGTTTCTGTCTCAAGTGTGTTTCTTTTGCAGGTGTGTTTCTGTCAGGTGTGTTTCTGCTGCAGGTGTGTTCCTGTCTCAGGTGTGTTTCTGTGTCAGGTGTGTTTCTGTCTGAGGTGTGTTTCTTTTGCAGGTGTGTTTCTGTCTCAGGTGTGTTTCTGCTGCAGGTGTGTTCCTGTCTCAGGTGTGTTTCTGTCTTATGTGTGTTTTTGCTGCAGGTGTGTTTCTGTCTCAGGTGTGTTTCTTCTGCAGGTGTGTTTCTGTCTCATGTGTGTTCCTGTCTCAGGTGTGTTTCTGTCTCAGGTGTGTTTCTGCTGAAGGTGTGTTCCTGTCTCAGGTGTATTTCTGACTCAGGTGTGTTTCTGTCTCAGGTGTGTATCTGCTGCAGGTGTGTTTCTGTCTCAGGTGTGTTTCTGTCTCAAGTGTGTTTATTCTGCAGGTGTGTTTCTGTCTCAGGTGTGTTTATTCTGCAGGTGTGTTTATTCTGCAGGTGTGTTTCTTCTGCAGGTGTGTTCCTGTCTCAGGTATGTTTCTGTCTCAGGTGTGTTTCTGTCTCAGGTGTGTTTATTCTGCAGGTGTGTTTCTGTCTCAGGTGTGTTCCTGTCTCAGGTGTGTTTCTGTCTCGGGTGTGTTCTTGTCTCAAGTGTGTTTCTTTTGCAGGTGTGTTTCTTTTGCAGGTGTGTTTCTGTCTCAGGTGTGTTTCTGTCTCAGGTGTGTTTCTGTCTTATGTGTATTTTGGCTGCAGGTGTGTTTCTGTCTCAGGTGTGTTTCTGTCTCGGTGTGTTCTTGTCTCAAGTGTGTTTCTTTTGCAGGTGTGTTTCTTTTGCAGGTGTGTTTCTGTCTCAGGTGTGTTTCTGTCTCAGGTGTGTTTCTTCTGCAGGTGTGTTTCTGTCTAAGGTGTGTTTCTTTTGCAGGTGTGTTTCTGCTGCAGGTGTGTTCCTGTTTCAGGTGTGTTTCTTTTGCAGGTGTGTTTCTGTCTCAAGTGTGTTTCTTTTGCAGGTGTGTTTCTGTCTCAGGTGTGTTTCTGTGTCAGGTGTGTTTCTGTCTGAGGTGTGTTTCTTTTGCAGGTGTGTTTCTTTCTCAGGTGTGTTTCTTTTGCAGGTGTGTTTCTGTCTCAAGTGTGTTTCTTTTGCAGGTGTGTTTCTGCTGCAGGTGTGTTCCTGTTTCAGGTGTGTTTCTTTTGCAGGTGTGTTTCTGTCTCAAGTGTGTTTCTTTTGCAGGTGTGTTTCTGTCTCAGGTGTGTTTCTGTCTCAGGTGTGTTCCTGTCTCAGGTGTGTTTCTGTCTCGGGTGTGTTCTTGTCTCAAGTGTGTTTCTTTTGCAGGTGTGTTTCTTTTGCAGGTGTGTTTCTGTCTCAGGTGTGTTTCTGTCTCAGGTGTGTTTCTGTCTTCTGTGTATTTTGGCTGCAGGTGTGTTTCTGTCTCAGGTGTGTTCCTGTCTCAGGTGTGTTTCTGTCTCGGGTGTGTTCTTGTCTCAAGTGTGTTTCTTTTGCAGGTGTGTTTCTTTTGCAGGTGTGTTTCTGTCTCAGGTGTGTTTCTGTCTCAGGTGTGTTTCTGTCTTATGTGTATTTTGGCTGCAGGTGTGTTTCTGTCTCAGGTGTGTTTCTGTCTCGGTGTGTTCTTGTCTCAAGTGTGTTTCTTTTGCAGGTGTGTTTCTTTTGCAGGTGTGTTTCTGTCTCAGGTGTGTTTCTGTCTCAGGTGTGTTTCTTCTGCAGGTGTGTTTCTGTCTAAGGTGTGTTTCTTTTGCAGGTGTGTTTCTGCTGCAGGTGTGTTCCTGTTTCAGGTGTGTTTCTTTTGCAGGTGTGTTTCTGTCTCAAGTGTGTTTCTTTTGCAGGTGTGTTTCTGTCTCAGGTGTGTTTCTGTGTCAGGTGTGTTTCTGTCTGAGGTGTGTTTCTTTTGCAGGTGTGTTTCTTTCTCAGGTGTGTTTCTTTTGCAGGTGTGTTTCTGTCTCAAGTGTGTTTCTTTTGCAGGTGTGTTTCTGCTGCAGGTGTGTTCCTGTTTCAGGTGTGTTTCTTTTGCAGGTGTGTTTCTGTCTCAAGTGTGTTTCTTTTGCAGGTGTGTTTCTGTCTCAGGTGTGTTTCTGTCTCAGGTGTGTTCCTGTCTCAGGTGTGTTTCTGTCTCGGGTGTGTTCTTGTCTCAAGTGTGTTTCTTTTGCAGGTGTGTTTCTTTTGCAGGTGTGTTTCTGTCTCAGGTGTGTTTCTGTCTCAGGTGTGTTTCTGTCTTCTGTGTATTTTGGCTGCAGGTGTGTTTCTGTCTCAGGTGTGTTCCTGTCTCAGGTGTGTTTCTGTCTCGGGTGTGTTCTTGTCTCAAGTGTGTTTCTTTTGCAGGTGTGTTTCTTTTGCAGGTGTGTTTCTGTCTCAGGTGTGTTTCTGTCTCAGGTGTGTTTCTGTCTTATGTGTATTTTGGCTGCAGGTGTGTTTCTGTCTCAGGTGTGTTTCTGTCTCGGTGTGTTCTTGTCTCAAGTGTGTTTCTTTTGCAGGTGTGTTTCTTTTGCAGGTGTGTTTCTGTCTCAGGTGTGTTTCTGTCTCAGGTGTGTTTCTTCTGCAGGTGTGTTTCTGTCTAAGGTGTGTTTCTTTTGCAGGTGTGTTTCTGCTGCAGGTGTGTTCCTGTTTCAGGTGTGTTTCTTTTGCAGGTGTGTTTCTGTCTCAAGTGTGTTTCTTTTGCAGGTGTGTTTCTGTCTCAGGTGTGTTTCTGTGTCAGGTGTGTTTCTGTCTGAGGTGTGTTTCTTTTGCAGGTGTGTTTCTTTCTCAGGTGTGTTTCTTTTGCAGGTGTGTTTCTGTCTCAGGTGTGTTTCTGTCTCAAGTGTGTTTCTTTTGCAGGTGTGTTTCTGCTGCAGGTGTGTTCCTGTTTCAGGTGTGTTTCTTTTGCAGGTGTGTTTCTGTCTCAAGTGTGTTTCTTTTGCAGGTGTGTTTCTGTCTCAGGTGTGTTTCTGTCTCAGGTGTGTTCCTGTCTCAGGTGTGTTTCTGTCTCGGGTGTGTTCTTGTCTCAAGTGTGTTTCTTTTGCAGGTGTGTTTCTTTTGCAGGTGTGTTTCTGTCTCAGGTGTGTTTCTGTCTCAGGTGTGTTTCTGTCTTCTGTGTATTTTGGCTGCAGGTGTGTTTCTGTCTCAGGTGTGTTCCTGTCTCAGGTGTGTTTCTGTCTCGGTGTGTTCTTGTCTCAAGTGTGTTTCTTTTGCAGGTGTGTTTCTTTTGCAGGTGTGTTTCTTTTGCAGGTGTGTTTCTGTCTCAGGTGTGTTTCTGTCTCAGGTGTGTTTCTTCTGCAGGTGTGTTTCTGTCTAAGGTGTGTTTCTTTTGCAGGTGTGTTTCTGCTGCAGGTGTGTTCCTGTTTCAGGTGTGTTTCTTTTGCAGGTGTGTTTCTGTCTCAGGTGCGTTTCTGTCTCAGGTGTGTTTCTGTCTCAGATGTATTCCTGTCTCAGGTGTGTTTCTGTCTCAGGTGTGTTTCTGTCTCAGGTGTATTTCTGTCTCAGGTGTGTTTCTGTCTTATGTGTGTTTTTGCTGCAGGTGTGTTTCTGTCTCAGGTGTGTTTCTGTCTTATGTGTGTTTTTGCTGCAGGTGTTTTTCTGTCTTATGTGTGTTTCTATCTTATGTTTATTTTGGCTGAAGGTGTGTTTCTGTCTCAGGTGTGTTTCTGTCTCAGGTTTGTTTATTCTGCAGGTGTGTTTCTGTCTCAGGTGTGTTTCAGTCTCAGGTGTGTTTCTGTCTCAGGTGTGTTTCTGTCTGAGGTATGTTTCTGTGTCAGGTGTGTTTTTGCTGCAGGTGTGTTTCTGTCTCAGGTGTGTTTCTGTCTCGAGTGTGTTTCTGTCTCAGGTGTGTTTCTGTCTGAGGTATGTGTCTGTCTCAGGTGTGTTTTTGCTGCAGGTGTGTTTCTGAATGAGGTGTGTTTCTTCTGCAGGTGTGTTTCTGTCTCAGGTGTGTTTTTGCTGCAGGTGTGTTTCTGTCTTATGTGTGTTTCTGTCTTATGTGTATTTTGGCTGCAGGTGTGTTTCTGTCTCAGGTGTGTTCCTGTCTCAGGTGTGTTTCTGTCTCGGGTGTGTTTCTTCTGCAGGTGTGTTTGTGTCTCAGGTGTGTTTCTGTCTCGGGTGTGTTTCTGTCTCGGGTGTGTTTTTGTCTCAGGTGTGTTTGTGTCTCAGGTGTGTTTCTTTTGCAGGTGTGTTTCTCTCTCAGGTGTGTTTCTACTGCAGGTGTGTTCCTGTCTCAGGTGTGTTTTTGTCTTATGTGTGTTTTTGCTGCAGGTGTGTTTCTGTCTCAGGTGTGTTTCTGTCTCGAGTGTGTTTCTGTCTCAGGTGTGTTTCTGTCTGAGGTATGTTTCTGTCTCAGGTGTGTTTTTGCTGCAGGTGTGTTTCTGACTGAGGTGTATTTCTTCTGCAGGTGTGTTTCTGTCTCAGGTGTGTTTTTGCTGCAGGTGTGTTTCTGTCTTATGTGTATTTTGGCTGCAGGTGTGTTTCTGTCTCAGGTGTGTTCCTGTCTCAGGTGTGTTTCTGTCTCGGGTGTGTTCTTGTCTCAAGTGTGTTTCTTTTGCAGGTGTGTTTCTTTTGCAGGTGTGTTTCTGTCTCAGGTGTGTTTCTGTCTCAGGTGTGTTTCTTCTGCAGGTGTGTTTGTGTCTCAGGTGTGTTTCTGTCTCGGGTGTGTTTCTGTCTCGGGTGTGTTTGTGTCTCAGGTGTGTTTGTGTCTCAGGTGTGTTTCTTTTGCAGGTGTGTTTCTCTCTCAGGTGTGTTTCTACTGCAGGTGTGTTCCTGTCTCAGGTGTGTTTCTGTCTTATGTGTGTTTTTGCTGCAGGTGTGTTTCTGTCTCAGGTGTGTTTCTTCTGCAGGTGTGTTTCTGTCTCATGTGTGTTCCTGTCTCGGGTGTGTTCCTGTCTCAGGTGTGTTCCGGTCTCAGGTGTGTTTCTTTTCAGAATCAGAATCAGAATCACTTTATTTGCCAAGTACAGCGCATGTACAGGGAATTTGACTTCGGTTACTTGTGCTCTCGTGCAAACTAGCAAGGTAGAAGGATAAATAATAAAGGGATAAATAATATAAAAGAAGGTAAGTGTAAGGTAGCTGTATGAATAAATAAACATAACTGAATAAGGAAATAGATTGAAATAACAAGACAAAAAGATAAAAAAAAAAAAAAAAAAAAACAAGGTGTGTTTGCAGGTGTGTTTCTGTCTCAGGTGTGTTTCTGACTCAGGTGTGTTTCTGTCTCAGGTGTGTTTCTGCTGCAGGTGTGTTCCTGTCTCAGGTGTGTTTCTGTCTCAGGTGTGTTTCTTCTGCAGGTGTGTTTCTGTCTAAGGTGTGTTTCTTTTGCAGGTGTGTTTCTGCTGCAGGTGTGTTCCTGTTTCAGGTGTGTTTCTTTTGCAGGTGTGTTTCTGTCTCAAGTGTGTTTCTTTTGCAGGTGTGTTTCTGTCTCAGGTGTGTTTCTGTGTCAGGTGTGTTTCTGTCTGAGGTGTGTTTCTTTTGCAGGTGTGTTTCTTTCTCAGGTGTGTTTCTTTTGCAGGTGTGTTTCTGTCTCAGGTGTGTTTCTGTCTCAAGTGTGTTTCTTTTGCAGGTGTGTTTCTGCTGCAGGTGTGTTCCTGTTTCAGGTGTGTTTCTTTTGCAGGTGTGTTTCTGTCTCAAGTGTGTTTCTTTTGCAGGTGTGTTTCTGTCTCAGGTGTGTTTCTGTCTCAGGTGTGTTCCTGTCTCAGGTGTGTTTCTGTCTCGGGTGTGTTCTTGTCTCAAGTGTGTTTCTTTTGCAGGTGTGTTTCTTTTGCAGGTGTGTTTCTGTCTCAGGTGTGTTTCTGTCTCAGGTGTGTTTCTGTCTTCTGTGTATTTTGGCTGCAGGTGTGTTTCTGTCTCAGGTGTGTTCCTGTCTCAGGTGTGTTTCTGTCTCGGTGTGTTCTTGTCTCAAGTGTGTTTCTTTTGCAGGTGTGTTTCTTTTGCAGGTGTGTTTCTTTTGCAGGTGTGTTTCTGTCTCAGGTGTGTTTCTGTCTCAGGTGTGTTTCTTCTGCAGGTGTGTTTCTGTCTAAGGTGTGTTTCTTTTGCAGGTGTGTTTCTGCTGCAGGTGTGTTCCTGTTTCAGGTGTGTTTCTTTTGCAGGTGTGTTTCTGTCTCAGGTGCGTTTCTGTCTCAGGTGTGTTTCTGTCTCAGATGTATTCCTGTCTCAGGTGTGTTTCTGTCTCAGGTGTGTTTCTGTCTCAGGTGTATTTCTGTCTCAGGTGTGTTTCTGTCTTATGTGTGTTTTTGCTGCAGGTGTGTTTCTGTCTCAGGTGTGTTTCTGTCTTATGTGTGTTTTTGCTGCAGGTGTTTTTCTGTCTTATGTGTGTTTCTATCTTATGTTTATTTTGGCTGAAGGTGTGTTTCTGTCTCAGGTGTGTTTCTGTCTCAGGTTTGTTTATTCTGCAGGTGTGTTCCTGTCTCAGGTGTGTTTTTGTCTTATGTGTGTTTTTGCTGCAGGTGTGTTTCTGTCTCAGGTGTGTTTCTGTCTCGAGTGTGTTTCTGTCTCAGGTGTGTTTCTGTCTGAGGTATGTTTCTGTCTCAGGTGTGTTTTTGCTGCAGGTGTCTTTCTGACTGAGGTGTATTTCTTCTGCAGGTGTGTTTCTGTCTCAGGTGTGTTTTTGCTGCAGGTGTGTTTCTGTCTTATGTGTATTTTGGCTGCAGGTGTGTTTCTGTCTCAGGTGTGTTCCTGTCTCAGGTGTGTTTCTGTCTCGGGTGTGTTCTTGTCTCAAGTGTGTTTCTTTTGCAGGTGTGTTTCTTTTGCAGGTGTGTTTCTGTCTCAGGTGTGTTTCTGTCTCAGGTGTGTTTCTTCTGCAGGTGTGTTTGTGTCTCAGGTGTGTTTCTGTCTCGGGTGTGTTTCTGTCTCGGGTGTGTTTGTGTCTCAGGTGTGTTTGTGTCTCAGGTGTGTTTCTTTTGCAGGTGTGTTTCTCTCTCAGGTGTGTTTCTACTGCAGGTGTGTTCCTGTCTCAGGTGTGTTTCTGTCTTATGTGTGTTTTTGCTGCAGGTGTGTTTCTGTCTCAGGTGTGTTTCTTCTGCAGGTGTGTTTCTGTCTCATGTGTGTTCCTGTCTCGGGTATGTTCCTGTCTCAGGTGTGTTCCGGTCTCAGGTGTGTTTCTTTTCAGAATCAGAATCAGAATCACTTTATTTGCCAAGTACAGCGCATGTACAGGGAATTTGACTTCGGTTACTTGTGCTCTCGTGCAAACTAGCAAGGTAGAAGGATAAATAATAAAGGGATAAATAATATAAAAGAAGGTAAGTGTAAGGTAGCTGTATGAATAAATAAACATAACTGAATAAGGAAATAGATTGAAATAACAAGACAAAAAGATAAAAAAAAAAAAAAAAAAAAACAAGGTGTGTTTGCAGGTGTGTTTCTGTCTCAGGTGTGTTTCTGACTCAGGTGTGTTTCTGTCTCAGGTGTGTTTCTGCTGCAGGTGTGTTCCTGTCTCAGGTGTGTTTCTGTCTCAGGTGTGTTTCTTCTGCAGGTGTGTTTCTGTCTAAGGTGTGTTTCTTTTGCAGGTGTGTTTCTGCTGCAGGTGTGTTCCTGTTTCAGGTGTGTTTCTTTTGCAGGTGTGTTTCTGTCTCAAGTGTGTTTCTTTTGCAGGTGTGTTTCTGTCTCAGGTGTGTTTCTGTGTCAGGTGTGTTTCTGTCTGAGGTGTGTTTCTTTTGCAGGTGTGTTTCTTTCTCAGGTGTGTTTCTTTTGCAGGTGTGTTTCTGTCTCAGGTGTGTTTCTGTCTCAAGTGTGTTTCTTTTGCAGGTGTGTTTCTGCTGCAGGTGTGTTCCTGTTTCAGGTGTGTTTCTTTTGCAGGTGTGTTTCTGTCTCAAGTGTGTTTCTTTTGCAGGTGTGTTTCTGTCTCAGGTGTGTTTCTGTCTCAGGTGTGTTCCTGTCTCAGGTGTGTTTCTGTCTCGGGTGTGTTCTTGTCTCAAGTGTGTTTCTTTTGCAGGTGTGTTTCTTTTGCAGGTGTGTTTCTGTCTCAGGTGTGTTTCTGTCTCAGGTGTGTTTCTGTCTTCTGTGTATTTTGGCTGCAGGTGTGTTTCTGTCTCAGGTGTGTTCCTGTCTCAGGTGTGTTTCTGTCTCGGTGTGTTCTTGTCTCAAGTGTGTTTCTTTTGCAGGTGTGTTTCTTTTGCAGGTGTGTTTCTTTTGCAGGTGTGTTTCTGTCTCAGGTGTGTTTCTGTCTCAGGTGTGTTTCTTCTGCAGGTGTGTTTCTGTCTAAGGTGTGTTTCTTTTGCAGGTGTGTTTCTGCTGCAGGTGTGTTCCTGTTTCAGGTGTGTTTCTTTTGCAGGTGTGTTTCTGTCTCAGGTGCGTTTCTGTCTCAGGTGTGTTTCTGTCTCAGATGTATTCCTGTCTCAGGTGTGTTTCTGTCTCAGGTGTGTTTCTGTCTCAGGTGTATTTCTGTCTCAGGTGTGTTTCTGTCTTATGTGTGTTTTTGCTGCAGGTGTGTTTCTGTCTCAGGTGTGTTTCTGTCTTATGTGTGTTTTTGCTGCAGGTGTTTTTCTGTCTTATGTGTGTTTCTATCTTATGTTTATTTTGGCTGAAGGTGTGTTTCTGTCTCAGGTGTGTTTCTGTCTCAGGTTTGTTTATTCTGCAGGTGTGTTTCTGTCTCAGGTGTGTTTCAGTCTCAGGTGTGTTTCTGTCTCAGGTGTGTTTCTGTCTGAGGTATGTTTCTGTGTCAGGTGTGTTTTTGCTGCAGGTGTGTTTCTGTCTCAGGTGTGTTTCTGTCTCGAGTGTGTTTCTGTCTCAGGTGTGTTTCTGTCTGAGGTATGTGTCTGTCTCAGGTGTGTTTTTGCTGCAGGTGTGTTTCTGAATGAGGTGTGTTTCTTCTGCAGGTGTGTTTCTGTCTCAGGTGTGTTTTTGCTGCAGGTGTGTTTCTGTCTTATGTGTGTTTCTGTCTTATGTGTATTTTGGCTGCAGGTGTGTTTCTGTCTCAGGTGTGTTCCTGTCTCAAGTGTGTTTCTGTCTCGGGTGTGTTCTTGTCTCAAGTGTGTTTCTTTTGCAGGTGTGTTTCTTTTGCAGGTGTGTTTCTGTCTCAGGTGTGTTTCTGTCTCAGGTGTGTTTCTTCTGCAGGTGTGTTTGTGTCTCAGGTGTGTTTCTGTCTCGGGTGTGTTTCTGTCTCGGGTGTGTTTTTGTCTCAGGTGTGTTTGTGTCTCAGGTGTGTTTCTTTTGCAGGTGTGTTTCTCTCTCAGGTGTGTTTCTACTGCAGGTGTGTTCCTGTCTCAGGTGTGTTTTTGTCTTATGTGTGTTTTTGCTGCAGGTGTGTTTCTGTCTCAGGTGTGTTTCTGTCTCGAGTGTGTTTCTGTCTCAGGTGTGTTTCTGTCTGAGGTATGTTTCTGTCTCAGGTGTGTTTTTGCTGCAGGTGTGTTTCTGACTGAGGTGTATTTCTTCTGCAGGTGTGTTTCTGTCTCAGGTGTGTTTTTGCTGCAGGTGTGTTTCTGTCTTATGTGTATTTTGGCTGCAGGTGTGTTTCTGTCTCAGGTGTGTTCCTGTCTCAGGTGTGTTTCTGTCTCGGGTGTGTTCTTGTCTCAAGTGTGTTTCTTTTGCAGGTGTGTTTCTTTTGCAGGTGTGTTTCTGTCTCAGGTGTGTTTCTGTCTCAGGTGTGTTTCTTCTGCAGGTGTGTTTGTGTCTCAGGTGTGTTTCTGTCTCGGGTGTGTTTCTGTCTCGGGTGTGTTTGTGTCTCAGGTGTGTTTGTGTCTCAGGTGTGTTTCTTTTGCAGGTGTGTTTCTCTCTCAGGTGTGTTTCTACTGCAGGTGTGTTCCTGTCTCAGGTGTGTTTCTGTCTTATGTGTGTTTTTGCTGCAGGTGTGTTTCTGTCTCAGGTGTGTTTCTTCTGCAGGTGTGTTTCTGTCTCATGTGTGTTCCTGTCTCGGGTGTGTTCCTGTCTCAGGTGTGTTCCGGTCTCAGGTGTGTTTCTTTTCAGAATCAGAATCAGAATCACTTTATTTGCCAAGTACAGCGCATGTACAGGGAATTTGACTTCGGTTACTTGTGCTCTCGTGCAAACTAGCAAGGTAGAAGGATAAATAATAAAGGGATAAATAATATAAAAGAAGGTAAGTGTAAGGTAGCTGTATGAATAAATAAACATAACTGAATAAGGAAATAGATTGAAATAACAAGACAAAAAGATAAAAAAAAAAAAAAAAAAAAACAAGGTGTGTTTGCAGGTGTGTTTCTGTCTCAGGTGTGTTTCTGACTCAGGTGTGTTTCTGTCTCAGGTGTGTTTCTGCTGCAGGTGTGTTCCTGTCTCAGGTGTGTTTCTGTCTCAAGTGTGTTTCTTCTGCAGGTGTGTTTCTGTCTCAGATGTATTCCTGTCTCAGGTGTGTTTCTGTCTCAGGTGTGTTTCTGTCTCAGGTGTGTTTCTGTCTCAGGTGTGTTTCTGTCTCGGATGTGTTCCTGTCTCAGGTGTGTTTCTGTCTCGGGTGTGTTCTTGTCTCAGGTGTGTTTTTGCTGCAGGTGTGTTCCTGTCTCAGGTGTGTTTCTGACTCAGGTGTGTTTCTGTCTCAGGTGTGTTTCTGCTGCAGGTGTGTTCCTGTCTCAGGTGTGTTTCTGTCTCAAGTGTGTTTCTTCTGCAGGTGTGTTTCTGTCTCAGATGTATTCCTGTCTCAGGTGTGTTCCTGTCTCAGGTGTGTTTCTGTCTCAAGTGTGTTTCTTCTGCAGGTGTGTTTCTGTCTCAGATGTATTCCTGTCTCAGGTGTGTTTCTGTCTCAGGTGTGTTTCTGTCTCAGGTGTGTTTCTGTCTCAGGTGTGTTTCTGTCTCGGATGTGTTCCTGTCTCAGGTGTGTTTCTGTCTCGGGTGTGTTCTTGTCTCAGGTGTGTTTTTGCTGCAGGTGTGTTTCTGTCTTATGTGTATTTTGGCTGCAGGTGTGTTTCTGTCTCAGGTGTGTTCCTGTCTCAGGTGTGTTTCTGTCTCGGATGTGTTCCTGTCTCAGGTGTGTTTCTGTCTCGGGTGTGTTCTTGTCTCAGGTGTGTTTTTGCTGCAGGTGTGTTCCTGTTTCAGGTGTGTTTCTTTTGCAGGTGTGTTTCTGTCTCAAGTGTGTTTCTTTTGCAGGTGTGTTTCTGTCTCAGGTGTGTTTCTGTGTCAGGTGTGTTTCTGTCTGAGGTGTGTTTCTTTTGCAGGTGTGTTTCTTTCTCAGGTGTGTTTCTTTTGCAGGTGTGTTTCTGTCTCAGGTGTGTTTCTGTCTCAAGTGTGTTTCTTTTGCAGGTGTGTTTCTGCTGCAGGTGTGTTCCTGTTTCAGGTGTGTTTCTTTTGCAGGTGTGTTTCTGTCTCAAGTGTGTTTCTTTTGCAGGTGTGTTTCTGTCTCAGGTGTGTTTCTGTCTCAGGTGTGTTCCTGTCTCAGGTGTGTTTCTGTCTCGGGTGTGTTCTTGTCTCAAGTGTGTTTCTTTTGCAGGTGTGTTTCTTTTGCAGGTGTGTTTCTGTCTCAGGTGTGTTTCTGTCTCAGGTGTGTTTCTGTCTTCTGTGTATTTTGGCTGCAGGTGTGTTTCTGTCTCAGGTGTGTTCCTGTCTCAGGTGTGTTTCTGTCTCGGTGTGTTCTTGTCTCAAGTGTGTTTCTTTTGCAGGTGTGTTTCTTTTGCAGGTGTGTTTCTTTTGCAGGTGTGTTTCTGTCTCAGGTGTGTTTCTGTCTCAGGTGTGTTTCTTCTGCAGGTGTGTTTCTGTCTAAGGTGTGTTTCTTTTGCAGGTGTGTTTCTGCTGCAGGTGTGTTCCTGTTTCAGGTGTGTTTCTTTTGCAGGTGTGTTTCTGTCTCAGGTGCGTTTCTGTCTCAGGTGTGTTTCTGTCTCAGATGTATTCCTGTCTCAGGTGTGTTTCTGTCTCAGGTGTGTTTCTGTCTCAGGTGTATTTCTGTCTCAGGTGTGTTTCTGTCTTATGTGTGTTTTTGCTGCAGGTGTGTTTCTGTCTCAGGTGTGTTTCTGTCTTATGTGTGTTTTTGCTGCAGGTGTTTTTCTGTCTTATGTGTGTTTCTATCTTATGTTTATTTTGGCTGAAGGTGTGTTTCTGTCTCAGGTGTGTTTCTGTCTCAGGTTTGTTTATTCTGCAGGTGTGTTCCTGTCTCAGGTGTGTTTTTGTCTTATGTGTGTTTTTGCTGCAGGTGTGTTTCTGTCTCAGGTGTGTTTCTGTCTCGAGTGTGTTTCTGTCTCAGGTGTGTTTCTGTCTGAGGTATGTTTCTGTCTCAGGTGTGTTTTTGCTGCAGGTGTCTTTCTGACTGAGGTGTATTTCTTCTGCAGGTGTGTTTCTGTCTCAGGTGTGTTTTTGCTGCAGGTGTGTTTCTGTCTTATGTGTATTTTGGCTGCAGGTGTGTTTCTGTCTCAGGTGTGTTCCTGTCTCAGGTGTGTTTCTGTCTCGGGTGTGTTCTTGTCTCAAGTGTGTTTCTTTTGCAGGTGTGTTTCTTTTGCAGGTGTGTTTCTGTCTCAGGTGTGTTTCTGTCTCAGGTGTGTTTCTTCTGCAGGTGTGTTTGTGTCTCAGGTGTGTTTCTGTCTCGGGTGTGTTTCTGTCTCGGGTGTGTTTGTGTCTCAGGTGTGTTTGTGTCTCAGGTGTGTTTCTTTTGCAGGTGTGTTTCTCTCTCAGGTGTGTTTCTACTGCAGGTGTGTTCCTGTCTCAGGTGTGTTTCTGTCTTATGTGTGTTTTTGCTGCAGGTGTGTTTCTGTCTCAGGTGTGTTTCTTCTGCAGGTGTGTTTCTGTCTCATGTGTGTTCCTGTCTCGGGTATGTTCCTGTCTCAGGTGTGTTCCGGTCTCAGGTGTGTTTCTTTTCAGAATCAGAATCAGAATCACTTTATTTGCCAAGTACAGCGCATGTACAGGGAATTTGACTTCGGTTACTTGTGCTCTCGTGCAAACTAGCAAGGTAGAAGGATAAATAATAAAGGGATAAATAATATAAAAGAAGGTAAGTGTAAGGTAGCTGTATGAATAAATAAACATAACTGAATAAGGAAATAGATTGAAATAACAAGACAAAAAGATAAAAAAAAAAAAAAAAAAAAACAAGGTGTGTTTGCAGGTGTGTTTCTGTCTCAGGTGTGTTTCTGACTCAGGTGTGTTTCTGTCTCAGGTGTGTTTCTGCTGCAGGTGTGTTCCTGTCTCAGGTGTGTTTCTGTCTCAGGTGTGTTTCTTCTGCAGGTGTGTTTCTGTCTAAGGTGTGTTTCTTTTGCAGGTGTGTTTCTGCTGCAGGTGTGTTCCTGTTTCAGGTGTGTTTCTTTTGCAGGTGTGTTTCTGTCTCAAGTGTGTTTCTTTTGCAGGTGTGTTTCTGTCTCAGGTGTGTTTCTGTGTCAGGTGTGTTTCTGTCTGAGGTGTGTTTCTTTTGCAGGTGTGTTTCTTTCTCAGGTGTGTTTCTTTTGCAGGTGTGTTTCTGTCTCAGGTGTGTTTCTGTCTCAAGTGTGTTTCTTTTGCAGGTGTGTTTCTGCTGCAGGTGTGTTCCTGTTTCAGGTGTGTTTCTTTTGCAGGTGTGTTTCTGTCTCAAGTGTGTTTCTTTTGCAGGTGTGTTTCTGTCTCAGGTGTGTTTCTGTCTCAGGTGTGTTCCTGTCTCAGGTGTGTTTCTGTCTCGGGTGTGTTCTTGTCTCAAGTGTGTTTCTTTTGCAGGTGTGTTTCTTTTGCAGGTGTGTTTCTGTCTCAGGTGTGTTTCTGTCTCAGGTGTGTTTCTGTCTTCTGTGTATTTTGGCTGCAGGTGTGTTTCTGTCTCAGGTGTGTTCCTGTCTCAGGTGTGTTTCTGTCTCGGTGTGTTCTTGTCTCAAGTGTGTTTCTTTTGCAGGTGTGTTTCTTTTGCAGGTGTGTTTCTTTTGCAGGTGTGTTTCTGTCTCAGGTGTGTTTCTGTCTCAGGTGTGTTTCTTCTGCAGGTGTGTTTCTGTCTAAGGTGTGTTTCTTTTGCAGGTGTGTTTCTGCTGCAGGTGTGTTCCTGTTTCAGGTGTGTTTCTTTTGCAGGTGTGTTTCTGTCTCAGGTGCGTTTCTGTCTCAGGTGTGTTTCTGTCTCAGATGTATTCCTGTCTCAGGTGTGTTTCTGTCTCAGGTGTGTTTCTGTCTCAGGTGTATTTCTGTCTCAGGTGTGTTTCTGTCTTATGTGTGTTTTTGCTGCAGGTGTGTTTCTGTCTCAGGTGTGTTTCTGTCTTATGTGTGTTTTTGCTGCAGGTGTTTTTCTGTCTTATGTGTGTTTCTATCTTATGTTTATTTTGGCTGAAGGTGTGTTTCTGTCTCAGGTGTGTTTCTGTCTCAGGTTTGTTTATTCTGCAGGTGTGTTTCTGTCTCAGGTGTGTTTCAGTCTCAGGTGTGTTTCTGTCTCAGGTGTGTTTCTGTCTGAGGTATGTTTCTGTGTCAGGTGTGTTTTTGCTGCAGGTGTGTTTCTGTCTCAGGTGTGTTTCTGTCTCGAGTGTGTTTCTGTCTCAGGTGTGTTTCTGTCTGAGGTATGTGTCTGTCTCAGGTGTGTTTTTGCTGCAGGTGTGTTTCTGAATGAGGTGTGTTTCTTCTGCAGGTGTGTTTCTGTCTCAGGTGTGTTTTTGCTGCAGGTGTGTTTCTGTCTTATGTGTGTTTCTGTCTTATGTGTATTTTGGCTGCAGGTGTGTTTCTGTCTCAGGTGTGTTCCTGTCTCAAGTGTGTTTCTGTCTCGGGTGTGTTCTTGTCTCAAGTGTGTTTCTTTTGCAGGTGTGTTTCTTTTGCAGGTGTGTTTCTGTCTCAGGTGTGTTTCTGTCTCAGGTGTGTTTCTTCTGCAGGTGTGTTTGTGTCTCAGGTGTGTTTCTGTCTCGGGTGTGTTTCTGTCTCGGGTGTGTTTTTGTCTCAGGTGTGTTTGTGTCTCAGGTGTGTTTCTTTTGCAGGTGTGTTTCTCTCTCAGGTGTGTTTCTACTGCAGGTGTGTTCCTGTCTCAGGTGTGTTTTTGTCTTATGTGTGTTTTTGCTGCAGGTGTGTTTCTGTCTCAGGTGTGTTTCTGTCTCGAGTGTGTTTCTGTCTCAGGTGTGTTTCTGTCTGAGGTATGTTTCTGTCTCAGGTGTGTTTTTGCTGCAGGTGTGTTTCTGACTGAGGTGTATTTCTTCTGCAGGTGTGTTTCTGTCTCAGGTGTGTTTTTGCTGCAGGTGTGTTTCTGTCTTATGTGTATTTTGGCTGCAGGTGTGTTTCTGTCTCAGGTGTGTTCCTGTCTCAGGTGTGTTTCTGTCTCGGGTGTGTTCTTGTCTCAAGTGTGTTTCTTTTGCAGGTGTGTTTCTTTTGCAGGTGTGTTTCTGTCTCAGGTGTGTTTCTGTCTCAGGTGTGTTTCTTCTGCAGGTGTGTTTGTGTCTCAGGTGTGTTTCTGTCTCGGGTGTGTTTCTGTCTCGGGTGTGTTTGTGTCTCAGGTGTGTTTGTGTCTCAGGTGTGTTTCTTTTGCAGGTGTGTTTCTCTCTCAGGTGTGTTTCTACTGCAGGTGTGTTCCTGTCTCAGGTGTGTTTCTGTCTTATGTGTGTTTTTGCTGCAGGTGTGTTTCTGTCTCAGGTGTGTTTCTTCTGCAGGTGTGTTTCTGTCTCATGTGTGTTCCTGTCTCGGGTGTGTTCCTGTCTCAGGTGTGTTCCGGTCTCAGGTGTGTTTCTTTTCAGAATCAGAATCAGAATCACTTTATTTGCCAAGTACAGCGCATGTACAGGGAATTTGACTTCGGTTACTTGTGCTCTCGTGCAAACTAGCAAGGTAGAAGGATAAATAATAAAGGGATAAATAATATAAAAGAAGGTAAGTGTAAGGTAGCTGTATGAATAAATAAACATAACTGAATAAGGAAATAGATTGAAATAACAAGACAAAAAGATAAAAAAAAAAAAAAAAAAAAAACAAGGTGTGTTTGCAGGTGTGTTTCTGTCTCAGGTGTGTTTCTGACTCAGGTGTGTTTCTGTCTCAGGTGTGTTTCTGCTGCAGGTGTGTTCCTGTCTCAGGTGTGTTTCTGTCTCAAGTGTGTTTCTTCTGCAGGTGTGTTTCTGTCTCAGATGTATTCCTGTCTCAGGTGTGTTTCTGTCTCAGGTGTGTTTCTGTCTCAGGTGTGTTTCTGTCTCAGGTGTGTTTCTGTCTCAGGTGTGTTTTTGCTGCAGGTGTGTTTCTGTCTTATGTGTATTTTGGCTGCAGGTGTGTTTCTGTCTCAGGTGTGTTCCTGTCTCAGGTGTGTTTCTGTCTCGGATGTGTTCCTGTCTCAGGTGTGTTTCTGTCTCGGGTGTGTTCTTGTCTCAGGTGTGTTTTTGCTGCAGGTGTGTTTCTGTCTCAGGTGTGTTTCTGTCTCGAGTGTGTTTCTGTCTCAGGTGTGTTTCTGTCTCAGGTGTGTTTCTGTCTCAGGTGTGTTTTTGCTGCAGGTGTGTTTCTGTCTTATGTGTGTTTCTGTCTTATGTGTATTTTGGCTGCAGGTGTGTTTCTGTCTCAGGTGTGTTCCTGTCTCAGGTGTGTTTCTGTCTCGGGTGTGTGCTTGTCTCAAGTGTGTTTCTTTTGCAGGTGTGTTTGTTTTGCAGGTGTGTTTCTGTCTCAGGTGTGTTTCTGTCTCAGGTGTGTTTCTTCTGCAGGTGTGTTTCTGTCTCAGGTGTGTTTTTGCTGCAAGTGTGTTTCTGTCTTATGTGTGTTTCTGTCTTATGTGTGTTTTTGCTGCAGGTGTGTTTCTGTCTCATGTGTGTTCCTGTCTTAAGTGTGTTTCTGTCTCGGGTGTGTTTCTGTCTCGGGTGTGTTTGTGTCTCAGGTGTGTTTGTGTCTCAGGTGTGTTTCTTTTGCAGGTGTGTTTCTCTCTCAGGTGTGTTTCTACTGCAGGTGTGTTCCTGTCTCAGGTGTGTTTTTGTCTTATGTGTGTTTTTGCTGCAGGTGTGTTTCTGTCTCAGGTGTGTTTCTTCTGCAGGTGTGTTTCTGTCTCATGTGTGTTCCTGTCTCAGGTGTGTTTCTGACTCAGGTGTGTTTCTGTCTCAGGTGTGTTTCTGCTGCAGGTGTGTTCCTGTCTCAGGTGTGTTTCTGTCTCAAGTGTGTTTCTTCTGCAGGTGTGTTTCTGTCTCAGATGTATTACTGTCTCAGGTATGTTTCTGTCTCAGGTGTGTTTCTGTCTCAGGTGTGTTTCTGTCTCAGGTGTGTTTCTGTCTCAGGTGTGTTTTTGCTGCAGGTGTGTTTCTGTCTTATGTGTGTTTCTGTCTTATGTGTATTTTGGCTGCAGGTGTGTTTCTGTCTCAGGTGTGTTCCTGTCTCAGGTGTGTTTCTGTCTCGGGTGTGTTCCTGTCTCAGGTGTGTTTCTGTCTCGGGTGTGTTCTTGTCTCAGGTGTGTTTCTTCTGCAGGTGTGTTTCTGTCTCAGGTGTGTTTTTGCTGCAGGTGTGTTTCTGTCTCATGTGTGTTCCTGTCTTAGGTGTGTTTCTGTCTCGGGTGTGTTTGTGTCTCAGGTGTGTTTGTGTCTCGGGTGTGTTTGTGTCTCAGGTGTGTTTGTGTCTCAGGTGTGTTTCTTTTGCAGGTGTGTTTCTGTCAGGTGTGTTTCTGCTGCAGGTGTGTTCCTGTCTCAGGTGTGTTTCTTTTGCAGGTGTGTTTCTGTCTCAAGTGTGTTTCTTTTGCAGGTGTGTTTCTGTGTCAGGTGTGTTTCTGTCTCGGGTGTGTTCTTGTCTCAAGTGTGTTTCTGTCTCGGGTGTGTTCCTATCTCAGATGTGTTTCTGTCTCGGGTGTGTTCTTGTCTCAAGTGTGTTTCTTTTGCAGGTGTGTTTCTTTTGCAGGTGTGTTTCTGTCTCAGGTGTGTTTTTGCTGCAGGTGTGTTTCTGTCTCATGTGTGTTTGTGTCTCAGGTGTGTTTGTGTCTCAGGTGTGTTTCTTTTGCAGGTGTGTTTCTGTCTAAGGTGTGTTTCTTTTGCAGGTGTGTTTCTGTCTCAAGTGTGTTTCTTTTGCAGGTGTGTTTCTGTCAGGTGTGTTTCTGCTGCAGGTGTGTTTCTGTCTCAGGTGTGTTTCTGTCTCGAGTGTGTTTCTGTCTCAGGTGTGTTTCTGTCTCAGGTGTGTTTCTGCTGAAGGTGTGTTCCTGTCTCAGGTGTGTTTCTGACTCAGGTGTGTTTTTGCTGCAGGTGTGTTTCTGACTGAGGTGTGTTTCTTCTGCAGGTGTGTTTCTGTCTCAGGTGTGTTTCTTTTGCAGGTGTGTTTCTTTTGCAGGTGTGTTTCTGTCTCAAGTGTGTTTCTTTTGCAGGTGTGTTTCTGTCAGGTGTGTTTCTTCTGCAGGTGTGTTTCTGTCTCAGATGTATTCCTGTCTCAGGTGTGTTCCTGTCTCAGGTGTGTTTCTGTCTCAGGTGTGTTTCTGCTGAAGGTGTGTTCCTGTCTCAGGTGTGTTTCTGACTCAGGTGTGTTTCTGTCTCAGGTGTGTTTCTGCTGCAGGTGTGTTCCTGTCTCAGGTGTGTTTCTTTTGCAGGTGTGTTTCTGTCTCAGGTGTGTTTCTGTCTCAGGTGTGTTTCTGTCTCAGGTGTGTTTATTCTGGAGGTGTGTTTCTTCTGCAGGTGTGTTTCTGTCTCAGATGTATTCCTGTCTCAGGTGTGTTTCTGTCTCAGGTGTGTTTATTCTGCAGGTGTGTTTCTGTCTCAGGTGTGTTTTTGCTGCAGGTGTGTTTCTGTCTTATGTGTGTTTCTGTCTTATGTGTATTTTGGCTGCAGGTGTGTTTCTGTCTCAGGTGTGTTTCTTTTGCAGGTGTGTTTCTGTCTCAGGTGTGTTTCTGTCAGGTGTGTTTCTGCTGCAGGTGTGTTCCTGTCTCAGGTGTGTTTCTTTTGCAGGTGTGTTTCTGTCTCAAGTGTGTTTCTTTTGCAGGTGTGTTTCTGTCTCAGGTGTGTTTTTGCTGCAGGTGTGTTTCTGTCTCAGGTGTGTTTCTTTTGCAGGTGTGTTTCTTTTGCAGGTGTGTTTCTCTCTCAGGTGTGTTTCTACTGCAGGTGTGTTCCTGTCTCAGGTGTGTTTCTGTCTTATGTGTGTTTTTGCTGCAGGTGTGTTTCTGTCTCAGGTGTGTTCCTGTCTCGGGTGTGTTCCTGTCTCAGGTGTGTTCCGGTCTCAGGTGTGTTTCTGTCTCAGGTGTGTTTCTTTTGCAGGTGTGTTTCTGTCTCAGCTGTGTTTCTGACTCAGGTGTGTTTTTGTCTCAGGTGTGTTTCTGCTGCAGGTGTGTTCCTGTCTCAGGTGTGTTTCTGTCTCAAGTGTGTTTCTTCTGCAGGTGTGTTTCTTCTGCAGGTGTGTTTCTGTCTCAGATGTATTCCTGTCTCAGGTGTGTTTCTGTCTCAGGTGTGTTTCTGTCTCAGGTGTGTTTCTGTCTCAGGTGTGTTTCTGTCTCAGGTGTGTTTTTGCTGCAGGTGTGTTTCTTTCTCAGGTGTGTTTTTGCTGCAGGTGTGTTTCTGTCTCATGTGTGTTCCTGTCTTAGGTGTGTTTCTGTCTCGGGTGTGTTTGTGTCTCAGGTGTGTTTGTGTCTCAGGTGTGTTTCTTTTGCAGGTGTGTTTCTGTCTCAGGTGCGTTTCTGTCTCAGGTGTGTTTCTGTCTCAGATGTATTCCTGTCTCAGGTGTGTTTCTGTCTCAGGTGTGTTTCTGTCTCAGGTGTATTTCTGTCTCAGGTGTGTTTCTGTCTTATGTGTGTTTTTGCTGCAGGTGTGTTTCTGTCTCAGGTTTGTTTATTCTGCAGGTGTGTTTCTGTCTCAGGTGTGTTTCTGTCTTATGTGTGTTTTTGCTGCAGGTGTTTTTCTGTCTTATGTGTGTTTCTGTCTCAGGTTTGTTTATTCTGCAGGTGTGTTTCTGTCTCAGGTGTGTTTCAGTCTCAGGTGTGTTTCTGTCTCAGGTGTGTTTCTGTCTGAGGTATGTTTCTGTGTCAGGTGTGTTTTTGCTGCAGGTGTGTTTCTGTCCCAGGTGTGTTTCTGTCTCGAGTGTGTTTCTGTCTCAGGTGTGTTTCTGTCTGAGGTATGTTTCTGTCTTATGTGTATTTTGGCTGAAGGTGTGTTTCTGTCTCAGGTGTGTTTCTGTCTCAGGTTTGTTTATTCTGCAGGTGTGTTTCTGTCTCAGGTGTGTTTCAGTCTCAGGTGTGTTTCTGTCTCAGGTGTGTTTCTGTCTTATGTGTATTTTGGCTGAAGGTGTGTTTCTGTCTCAGGTGTGTTTCTGTCTCAGGTTTGTTTATTCTGCAGGTGTGTTTCTGTCTCAGGTGTGTTTCAGTCTCAGGTGTGTTTCTGTCTCAGGTGTGTTTCTGTCTGAGGTGTGTTTCAGTCTCAGGTGTGTTTCTGTCTCAGGTGTGTTTCTGTCTGAGGTATGTTTCTGTGTCAGGTGTGTTTTTGCTGCAGGTGTGTTTCTGTCTCAGGTGTGTTTCTGTCTCGAGTGTGTTTCTGTCTCAGGTGTGTTTCTGTCTGAGGTATGTTTCTGTCTCAGGTGTGTTTTTGCTGCAGGTGTGTTTCTGACTGAGGTGTATTTCTTCTGCAGGTGTGTTTCTGTCTCAGGTGTGTTTTTGCTGCAGGTGTGTTTCTGTCTTATGTGTATTTTGGCTGCAGGTGTGTTTCTGTCTCAGGTGTGTTCCTGTCTCAGGTGTGTTTCTGTCTCGGGTGTGTTCTTGTCTCAAGTGTGTTTCTTTTGCAGGTGTGTTTCTTTTGCAGGTGTGTTTCTGTCTCAGGTGTGTTTCTGTCTCAGGTGTGTTTCTTCTGCAGGTGTGTTTGTGTCTCAGGTGTGTTTCTGTCTCGGGTGTGTTTCTGTCTCGGGTGTGTTTGTGTCTCAGGTGTGTTTGTGTCTCAGGTGTGTTTCTTTTGCAGGTGTGTTTCTCTCTCAGGTGTGTTTCTACTGCAGGTGTGTTCCTGTCTCAGGTGTGTTTCTGTCTTATGTGTGTTTTTGCTGCAGGTGTGTTTCTGTCTCAGGTGTGTTTCTTCTGCAGGTGTGTTTCTGTCTCATGTGTGTTCCTGTCTCGGGTGTGTTCCTGTCTCAGGTGTGTTCCGGTCTCAGGTGTGTTTCTTTTCAGAATCAGAATCAGAATCACTTTATTTGCCAAGTACAGCGCATGTACAGGGAATTTGACTTCGGTTACTTGTGCTCTCGTGCAAACTAGCAAGGTAGAAGGATAAATAATAAAGGGATAAATAATATAAAAGAAGGTAAGTGTAAGGTAGCTGTATGAATAAATAAACATAACTGAATAAGGAAATAGATTGAAATAACAAGACAAAAAGATAAAAAAAAAAAAAAAAAAAAAACAAGGTGTGTTTGCAGGTGTGTTTCTGTCTCAGGTGTGTTTCTGACTCAGGTGTGTTTCTGTCTCAGGTGTGTTTCTGCTGCAGGTGTGTTCCTGTCTCAGGTGTGTTTCTGTCTCAAGTGTGTTTCTTCTGCAGGTGTGTTTCTGTCTCAGATGTATTCCTGTCTCAGGTGTGTTTCTGTCTCAGGTGTGTTTCTGTCTCAGGTGTGTTTCTGTCTCAGGTGTGTTTCTGTCTCAGGTGTGTTTTTGCTGCAGGTGTGTTTCTGTCTTATGTGTATTTTGGCTGCAGGTGTGTTTCTGTCTCAGGTGTGTTCCTGTCTCAGGTGTGTTTCTGTCTCGGATGTGTTCCTGTCTCAGGTGTGTTTCTGTCTCGGGTGTGTTCTTGTCTCAGGTGTGTTTTTGCTGCAGGTGTGTTTCTGTCTCAGGTGTGTTTCTGTCTCGAGTGTGTTTCTGTCTCAGGTGTGTTTCTGTCTCAGGTGTGTTTCTGTCTCAGGTGTGTTTTTGCTGCAGGTGTGTTTCTGTCTTATGTGTGTTTCTGTCTTATGTGTATTTTGGCTGCAGGTGTGTTTCTGTCTCAGGTGTGTTCCTGTCTCAGGTGTGTTTCTGTCTCGGGTGTGTGCTTGTCTCAAGTGTGTTTCTTTTGCAGGTGTGTTTGTTTTGCAGGTGTGTTTCTGTCTCAGGTGTGTTTCTGTCTCAGGTGTGTTTCTTCTGCAGGTGTGTTTCTGTCTCAGGTGTGTTTTTGCTGCAAGTGTGTTTCTGTCTTATGTGTGTTTCTGTCTTATGTGTGTTTTTGCTGCAGGTGTGTTTCTGTCTCATGTGTGTTCCTGTCTTAAGTGTGTTTCTGTCTCGGGTGTGTTTCTGTCTCGGGTGTGTTTGTGTCTCAGGTGTGTTTGTGTCTCAGGTGTGTTTCTTTTGCAGGTGTGTTTCTCTCTCAGGTGTGTTTCTACTGCAGGTGTGTTCCTGTCTCAGGTGTGTTTTTGTCTTATGTGTGTTTTTGCTGCAGGTGTGTTTCTGTCTCAGGTGTGTTTCTTCTGCAGGTGTGTTTCTGTCTCATGTGTGTTCCTGTCTCAGGTGTGTTTCTGACTCAGGTGTGTTTCTGTCTCAGGTGTGTTTCTGCTGCAGGTGTGTTCCTGTCTCAGGTGTGTTTCTGTCTCAAGTGTGTTTCTTCTGCAGGTGTGTTTCTGTCTCAGATGTATTACTGTCTCAGGTATGTTTCTGTCTCAGGTGTGTTTCTGTCTCAGGTGTGTTTCTGTCTCAGGTGTGTTTCTGTCTCAGGTGTGTTTTTGCTGCAGGTGTGTTTCTGTCTTATGTGTGTTTCTGTCTTATGTGTATTTTGGCTGCAGGTGTGTTTCTGTCTCAGGTGTGTTCCTGTCTCAGGTGTGTTTCTGTCTCGGGTGTGTTCCTGTCTCAGGTGTGTTTCTGTCTCGGGTGTGTTCTTGTCTCAGGTGTGTTTCTTCTGCAGGTGTGTTTCTGTCTCAGGTGTGTTTTTGCTGCAGGTGTGTTTCTGTCTCATGTGTGTTCCTGTCTTAGGTGTGTTTCTGTCTCGGGTGTGTTTGTGTCTCAGGTGTGTTTGTGTCTCGGGTGTGTTTGTGTCTCAGGTGTGTTTGTGTCTCAGGTGTGTTTCTTTTGCAGGTGTGTTTCTGTCAGGTGTGTTTCTGCTGCAGGTGTGTTCCTGTCTCAGGTGTGTTTCTTTTGCAGGTGTGTTTCTGTCTCAAGTGTGTTTCTTTTGCAGGTGTGTTTCTGTGTCAGGTGTGTTTCTGTCTCGGGTGTGTTCTTGTCTCAAGTGTGTTTCTGTCTCGGGTGTGTTCCTATCTCAGATGTGTTTCTGTCTCGGGTGTGTTCTTGTCTCAAGTGTGTTTCTTTTGCAGGTGTGTTTCTTTTGCAGGTGTGTTTCTGTCTCAGGTGTGTTTTTGCTGCAGGTGTGTTTCTGTCTCATGTGTGTTTGTGTCTCAGGTGTGTTTGTGTCTCAGGTGTGTTTCTTTTGCAGGTGTGTTTCTGTCTAAGGTGTGTTTCTTTTGCAGGTGTGTTTCTGTCTCAAGTGTGTTTCTTTTGCAGGTGTGTTTCTGTCAGGTGTGTTTCTGCTGCAGGTGTGTTTCTGTCTCAGGTGTGTTTCTGTCTCGAGTGTGTTTCTGTCTCAGGTGTGTTTCTGTCTCAGGTGTGTTTCTGCTGAAGGTGTGTTCCTGTCTCAGGTGTGTTTCTGACTCAGGTGTGTTTTTGCTGCAGGTGTGTTTCTGACTGAGGTGTGTTTCTTCTGCAGGTGTGTTTCTGTCTCAGGTGTGTTTCTTTTGCAGGTGTGTTTCTTTTGCAGGTGTGTTTCTGTCTCAAGTGTGTTTCTTTTGCAGGTGTGTTTCTGTCAGGTGTGTTTCTTCTGCAGGTGTGTTTCTGTCTCAGATGTATTCCTGTCTCAGGTGTGTTCCTGTCTCAGGTGTGTTTCTGTCTCAGGTGTGTTTCTGCTGAAGGTGTGTTCCTGTCTCAGGTGTGTTTCTGACTCAGGTGTGTTTCTGTCTCAGGTGTGTTTCTGCTGCAGGTGTGTTCCTGTCTCAGGTGTGTTTCTTTTGCAGGTGTGTTTCTGTCTCAGGTGTGTTTCTGTCTCAGGTGTGTTTCTGTCTCAGGTGTGTTTATTCTGGAGGTGTGTTTCTTCTGCAGGTGTGTTTCTGTCTCAGATGTATTCCTGTCTCAGGTGTGTTTCTGTCTCAGGTGTGTTTATTCTGCAGGTGTGTTTCTGTCTCAGGTGTGTTTTTGCTGCAGGTGTGTTTCTGTCTTATGTGTGTTTCTGTCTTATGTGTATTTTGGCTGCAGGTGTGTTTCTGTCTCAGGTGTGTTTCTTTTGCAGGTGTGTTTCTGTCTCAGGTGTGTTTCTGTCAGGTGTGTTTCTGCTGCAGGTGTGTTCCTGTCTCAGGTGTGTTTCTTTTGCAGGTGTGTTTCTGTCTCAAGTGTGTTTCTTTTGCAGGTGTGTTTCTGTCTCAGGTGTGTTTTTGCTGCAGGTGTGTTTCTGTCTCAGGTGTGTTTCTTTTGCAGGTGTGTTTCTTTTGCAGGTGTGTTTCTCTCTCAGGTGTGTTTCTACTGCAGGTGTGTTCCTGTCTCAGGTGTGTTTCTGTCTTATGTGTGTTTTTGCTGCAGGTGTGTTTCTGTCTCAGGTGTGTTCCTGTCTCGGGTGTGTTCCTGTCTCAGGTGTGTTCCGGTCTCAGGTGTGTTTCTGTCTCAGGTGTGTTTCTTTTGCAGGTGTGTTTCTGTCTCAGCTGTGTTTCTGACTCAGGTGTGTTTTTGTCTCAGGTGTGTTTCTGCTGCAGGTGTGTTCCTGTCTCAGGTGTGTTTCTGTCTCAAGTGTGTTTCTTCTGCAGGTGTGTTTCTTCTGCAGGTGTGTTTCTGTCTCAGATGTATTCCTGTCTCAGGTGTGTTTCTGTCTCAGGTGTGTTTCTGTCTCAGGTGTGTTTCTGTCTCAGGTGTGTTTCTGTCTCAGGTGTGTTTTTGCTGCAGGTGTGTTTCTTTCTCAGGTGTGTTTTTGCTGCAGGTGTGTTTCTGTCTCATGTGTGTTCCTGTCTTAGGTGTGTTTCTGTCTCGGGTGTGTTTGTGTCTCAGGTGTGTTTGTGTCTCAGGTGTGTTTCTTTTGCAGGTGTGTTTCTGTCTCAGGTGCGTTTCTGTCTCAGGTGTGTTTCTGTCTCAGATGTATTCCTGTCTCAGGTGTGTTTCTGTCTCAGGTGTGTTTCTGTCTCAGGTGTATTTCTGTCTCAGGTGTGTTTCTGTCTTATGTGTGTTTTTGCTGCAGGTGTGTTTCTGTCTCAGGTTTGTTTATTCTGCAGGTGTGTTTCTGTCTCAGGTGTGTTTCTGTCTTATGTGTGTTTTTGCTGCAGGTGTTTTTCTGTCTTATGTGTGTTTCTGTCTCAGGTTTGTTTATTCTGCAGGTGTGTTTCTGTCTCAGGTGTGTTTCAGTCTCAGGTGTGTTTCTGTCTCAGGTGTGTTTCTGTCTGAGGTATGTTTCTGTGTCAGGTGTGTTTTTGCTGCAGGTGTGTTTCTGTCCCAGGTGTGTTTCTGTCTCGAGTGTGTTTCTGTCTCAGGTGTGTTTCTGTCTGAGGTATGTTTCTGTCTTATGTGTATTTTGGCTGAAGGTGTGTTTCTGTCTCAGGTGTGTTTCTGTCTCAGGTTTGTTTATTCTGCAGGTGTGTTTCTGTCTCAGGTGTGTTTCAGTCTCAGGTGTGTTTCTGTCTCAGGTGTGTTTCTGTCTTATGTGTATTTTGGCTGAAGGTGTGTTTCTGTCTCAGGTGTGTTTCTGTCTCAGGTTTGTTTATTCTGCAGGTGTGTTTCTGTCTCAGGTGTGTTTCAGTCTCAGGTGTGTTTCTGTCTCAGGTGTGTTTCTGTCTGAGGTGTGTTTCAGTCTCAGGTGTGTTTCTGTCTCAGGTGTGTTTCTGTCTGAGGTATGTTTCTGTGTCAGGTGTGTTTTTGCTGCAGGTGTGTTTCTGTCTCAGGTGTGTTTCTGTCTCGAGTGTGTTTCTGTCTCAGGTGTGTTTCTGTCTGAGGTATGTTTCTGTCTCAGGTGTGTTTTTGCTGCAGGTGTGTTTCTGACTGAGGTGTGTTTCTTCTGCAGGTGTGTTTCTGTCTCAGGTGTGTTTTTGCTGCAGGTGTGTTTCTGTCTTATGTGTGTTTCTGTCTTATGTGTATTTTGGCTGCAGGTGTGTTTCTGTCTCAGGTGTGTTCCTGTCTCAGGTGTGTTTCTGTCTCGGGTGTGTTCTTGTCTCAAGTGTGTTTCTTTTGCAGGTGTGTTTCTTTTGCAGGTGTGTTTCTGTCTCAGGTGTGTTTCTTCTGCAGGTGTGTTTGTGTCTCAGGTGTGTTTCTGTCTCGGGTGTGTTTCTGTCTCGGGTGTGTTTGTGTCTTAGGTGTGTTTGTGTCTCAGGTGTGTTTCTTTTGCAGGTGTGTTTCTCTCTCAGGTGTGTTTCTACTGCAGGTGTGTTCCTGTCTCAGGTGTGTTTTTGTCTTATGTGTGTTTTTGCTGCAGGTGTGTTTCTGTCTCAGGTGTGTTTCTTCTGCAGGTGTGTTTCTGTCTCATGTGTGTTCCTGTCTCGGGTGTGTTCCTGTCTCAGGTGTGTTCCGGTCTCAGGTGTGTTTCTTTTCAGAATCAGAATCAGAATCACTTTATTTGCCAAGTACAGCGCATGTACAGGGAATTTGACTTCGGTTACTTGTGCTCTCGTGCAAACTAGCAAGGTAGAAGGATAAATAATAAAGGGATAAATAATATAAAAGAAGGTAAGTGTAAGGTAGCTGTATGAATAAATAAACATAACTGAATAAGGAAATAGATTGAAATAACAAGACAAAAAGATAAAAAAAAAAAAAAAAAAAAACAAGGTGTGTTTGCAGGTGTGTTTCTGTCTCAGGTGTGTTTCTGACTCAGGTGTGTTTCTGTCTCAGGTGTGTTTCTGCTGCAGGTGTGTTCCTGTCTCAGGTGTGTTTCTGTCTCAGGTGTGTTTCTTCTGCAGGTGTGTTTCTGTCTAAGGTGTGTTTCTTTTGCAGGTGTGTTTCTGCTGCAGGTGTGTTCCTGTTTCAGGTGTGTTTCTTTTGCAGGTGTGTTTCTGTCTCAAGTGTGTTTCTTTTGCAGGTGTGTTTCTGTCTCAGGTGTGTTTCTGTGTCAGGTGTGTTTCTGTCTGAGGTGTGTTTCTTTTGCAGGTGTGTTTCTTTCTCAGGTGTGTTTCTTTTGCAGGTGTGTTTCTGTCTCAGGTGTGTTTCTGTCTCAAGTGTGTTTCTTTTGCAGGTGTGTTTCTGCTGCAGGTGTGTTCCTGTTTCAGGTGTGTTTCTTTTGCAGGTGTGTTTCTGTCTCAAGTGTGTTTCTTTTGCAGGTGTGTTTCTGTCTCAGGTGTGTTTCTGTCTCAGGTGTGTTCCTGTCTCAGGTGTGTTTCTGTCTCGGGTGTGTTCTTGTCTCAAGTGTGTTTCTTTTGCAGGTGTGTTTCTTTTGCAGGTGTGTTTCTGTCTCAGGTGTGTTTCTGTCTCAGGTGTGTTTCTGTCTTCTGTGTATTTTGGCTGCAGGTGTGTTTCTGTCTCAGGTGTGTTCCTGTCTCAGGTGTGTTTCTGTCTCGGTGTGTTCTTGTCTCAAGTGTGTTTCTTTTGCAGGTGTGTTTCTTTTGCAGGTGTGTTTCTTTTGCAGGTGTGTTTCTGTCTCAGGTGTGTTTCTGTCTCAGGTGTGTTTCTTCTGCAGGTGTGTTTCTGTCTAAGGTGTGTTTCTTTTGCAGGTGTGTTTCTGCTGCAGGTGTGTTCCTGTTTCAGGTGTGTTTCTTTTGCAGGTGTGTTTCTGTCTCAGGTGCGTTTCTGTCTCAGGTGTGTTTCTGTCTCAGATGTATTCCTGTCTCAGGTGTGTTTCTGTCTCAGGTGTGTTTCTGTCTCAGGTGTATTTCTGTCTCAGGTGTGTTTCTGTCTTATGTGTGTTTTTGCTGCAGGTGTGTTTCTGTCTCAGGTGTGTTTCTGTCTTATGTGTGTTTTTGCTGCAGGTGTTTTTCTGTCTTATGTGTGTTTCTATCTTATGTTTATTTTGGCTGAAGGTGTGTTTCTGTCTCAGGTGTGTTTCTGTCTCAGGTTTGTTTATTCTGCAGGTGTGTTTCTGTCTCAGGTGTGTTTCAGTCTCAGGTGTGTTTCTGTCTCAGGTGTGTTTCTGTCTGAGGTATGTTTCTGTGTCAGGTGTGTTTTTGCTGCAGGTGTGTTTCTGTCTCAGGTGTGTTTCTGTCTCGAGTGTGTTTCTGTCTCAGGTGTGTTTCTGTCTGAGGTATGTGTCTGTCTCAGGTGTGTTTTTGCTGCAGGTGTGTTTCTGAATGAGGTGTGTTTCTTCTGCAGGTGTGTTTCTGTCTCAGGTGTGTTTTTGCTGCAGGTGTGTTTCTGTCTTATGTGTGTTTCTGTCTTATGTGTATTTTGGCTGCAGGTGTGTTTCTGTCTCAGGTGTGTTCCTGTCTCAAGTGTGTTTCTGTCTCGGGTGTGTTCTTGTCTCAAGTGTGTTTCTTTTGCAGGTGTGTTTCTTTTGCAGGTGTGTTTCTGTCTCAGGTGTGTTTCTGTCTCAGGTGTGTTTCTTCTGCAGGTGTGTTTGTGTCTCAGGTGTGTTTCTGTCTCGGGTGTGTTTCTGTCTCGGGTGTGTTTTTGTCTCAGGTGTGTTTGTGTCTCAGGTGTGTTTCTTTTGCAGGTGTGTTTCTCTCTCAGGTGTGTTTCTACTGCAGGTGTGTTCCTGTCTCAGGTGTGTTTTTGTCTTATGTGTGTTTTTGCTGCAGGTGTGTTTCTGTCTCAGGTGTGTTTCTGTCTCGAGTGTGTTTCTGTCTCAGGTGTGTTTCTGTCTGAGGTATGTTTCTGTCTCAGGTGTGTTTTTGCTGCAGGTGTGTTTCTGACTGAGGTGTATTTCTTCTGCAGGTGTGTTTCTGTCTCAGGTGTGTTTTTGCTGCAGGTGTGTTTCTGTCTTATGTGTATTTTGGCTGCAGGTGTGTTTCTGTCTCAGGTGTGTTCCTGTCTCAGGTGTGTTTCTGTCTCGGGTGTGTTCTTGTCTCAAGTGTGTTTCTTTTGCAGGTGTGTTTCTTTTGCAGGTGTGTTTCTGTCTCAGGTGTGTTTCTGTCTCAGGTGTGTTTCTTCTGCAGGTGTGTTTGTGTCTCAGGTGTGTTTCTGTCTCGGGTGTGTTTCTGTCTCGGGTGTGTTTGTGTCTCAGGTGTGTTTGTGTCTCAGGTGTGTTTCTTTTGCAGGTGTGTTTCTCTCTCAGGTGTGTTTCTACTGCAGGTGTGTTCCTGTCTCAGGTGTGTTTCTGTCTTATGTGTGTTTTTGCTGCAGGTGTGTTTCTGTCTCAGGTGTGTTTCTTCTGCAGGTGTGTTTCTGTCTCATGTGTGTTCCTGTCTCGGGTGTGTTCCTGTCTCAGGTGTGTTCCGGTCTCAGGTGTGTTTCTTTTCAGAATCAGAATCAGAATCACTTTATTTGCCAAGTACAGCGCATGTACAGGGAATTTGACTTCGGTTACTTGTGCTCTCGTGCAAACTAGCAAGGTAGAAGGATAAATAATAAAGGGATAAATAATATAAAAGAAGGTAAGTGTAAGGTAGCTGTATGAATAAATAAACATAACTGAATAAGGAAATAGATTGAAATAACAAGACAAAAAGATAAAAAAAAAAAAAAAAAAAAACAAGGTGTGTTTGCAGGTGTGTTTCTGTCTCAGGTGTGTTTCTGACTCAGGTGTGTTTCTGTCTCAGGTGTGTTTCTGCTGCAGGTGTGTTCCTGTCTCAGGTGTGTTTCTGTCTCAAGTGTGTTTCTTCTGCAGGTGTGTTTCTGTCTCAGATGTATTCCTGTCTCAGGTGTGTTTCTGTCTCAGGTGTGTTTCTGTCTCAGGTGTGTTTCTGTCTCAGGTGTGTTTCTGTCTCAGGTGTGTTTTTGCTGCAGGTGTGTTTCTGTCTTATGTGTATTTTGGCTGCAGGTGTGTTTCTGTCTCAGGTGTGTTCCTGTCTCAGGTGTGTTTCTGTCTCGGATGTGTTCCTGTCTCAGGTGTGTTTCTGTCTCGGGTGTGTTCTTGTCTCAGGTGTGTTTTTGCTGCAGGTGTGTTTCTGTCTCAGGTGTGTTTCTGTCTCGAGTGTGTTTCTGTCTCAGGTGTGTTTCTGTCTCAGGTGTGTTTCTGTCTCAGGTGTGTTTTTGCTGCAGGTGTGTTTCTGTCTTATGTGTGTTTCTGTCTTATGTGTATTTTGGCTGCAGGTGTGTTTCTGTCTCAGGTGTGTTCCTGTCTCAGGTGTGTTTCTGTCTCGGGTGTGTGCTTGTCTCAAGTGTGTTTCTTTTGCAGGTGTGTTTGTTTTGCAGGTGTGTTTCTGTCTCAGGTGTGTTTCTGTCTCAGGTGTGTTTCTTCTGCAGGTGTGTTTCTGTCTCAGGTGTGTTTTTGCTGCAAGTGTGTTTCTGTCTTATGTGTGTTTCTGTCTTATGTGTGTTTTTGCTGCAGGTGTGTTTCTGTCTCATGTGTGTTCCTGTCTTAAGTGTGTTTCTGTCTCGGGTGTGTTTCTGTCTCGGGTGTGTTTGTGTCTCAGGTGTGTTTGTGTCTCAGGTGTGTTTCTTTTGCAGGTGTGTTTCTCTCTCAGGTGTGTTTCTACTGCAGGTGTGTTCCTGTCTCAGGTGTGTTTTTGTCTTATGTGTGTTTTTGCTGCAGGTGTGTTTCTGTCTCAGGTGTGTTTCTTCTGCAGGTGTGTTTCTGTCTCATGTGTGTTCCTGTCTCAGGTGTGTTTCTGACTCAGGTGTGTTTCTGTCTCAGGTGTGTTTCTGCTGCAGGTGTGTTCCTGTCTCAGGTGTGTTTCTGTCTCAAGTGTGTTTCTTCTGCAGGTGTGTTTCTGTCTCAGATGTATTACTGTCTCAGGTGTGTTTCTGTCTCAGGTGTGTTTCTGTCTCAGGTGTGTTTCTGTCTCAGGTGTGTTTCTGTCTCAGGTGTGTTTTTGCTGCAGGTGTGTTTCTGTCTTATGTGTGTTTCTGTCTTATGTGTATTTTGGCTGCAGGTGTGTTTCTGTCTCAGGTGTGTTCCTGTCTCAGGTGTGTTTCTGTCTCGGGTGTGTTCCTGTCTCAGGTGTGTTTCTGTCTCGGGTGTGTTCTTGTCTCAGGTGTGTTTCTTCTGCAGGTGTGTTTCTGTCTCAGGTGTGTTTTTGCTGCAGGTGTGTTTCTGTCTCATGTGTGTTCCTGTCTTAGGTGTGTTTCTGTCTCGGGTGTGTTTGTGTCTCAGGTGTGTTTGTGTCTCGGGTGTGTTTGTGTCTCAGGTGTGTTTGTGTCTCAGGTGTGTTTCTTTTGCAGGTGTGTTTCTGTCAGGTGTGTTTCTGCTGCAGGTGTGTTCCTGTCTCAGGTGTGTTTCTTTTGCAGGTGTGTTTCTGTCTCAAGTGTGTTTCTTTTGCAGGTGTGTTTCTGTGTCAGGTGTGTTTCTGTCTCGGGTGTGTTCTTGTCTCAAGTGTGTTTCTGTCTCGGGTGTGTTCCTATCTCAGATGTGTTTCTGTCTCGGGTGTGTTCTTGTCTCAAGTGTGTTTCTTTTGCAGGTGTGTTTCTTTTGCAGGTGTGTTTCTGTCTCAGGTGTGTTTTTGCTGCAGGTGTGTTTCTGTCTCATGTGTGTTTGTGTCTCAGGTGTGTTTGTGTCTCAGGTGTGTTTCTTTTGCAGGTGTGTTTCTGTCTAAGGTGTGTTTCTTTTGCAGGTGTGTTTCTGTCTCAAGTGTGTTTCTTTTGCAGGTGTGTTTCTGTCAGGTGTGTTTCTGCTGCAGGTGTGTTTCTGTCTCAGGTGTGTTTCTGTCTCGAGTGTGTTTCTGTCTCAGGTGTGTTTCTGTCTCAGGTGTGTTTCTGCTGAAGGTGTGTTCCTGTCTCAGGTGTGTTTCTGACTCAGGTGTGTTTTTGCTGCAGGTGTGTTTCTGACTGAGGTGTGTTTCTTCTGCAGGTGTGTTTCTGTCTCAGGTGTGTTTCTTTTGCAGGTGTGTTTCTTTTGCAGGTGTGTTTCTGTCTCAAGTGTGTTTCTTTTGCAGGTGTGTTTCTGTCAGGTGTGTTTCTTCTGCAGGTGTGTTTCTGTCTCAGATGTATTCCTGTCTCAGGTGTGTTCCTGTCTCAGGTGTGTTTCTGTCTCAGGTGTGTTTCTGCTGAAGGTGTGTTCCTGTCTCAGGTGTGTTTCTGACTCAGGTGTGTTTCTGTCTCAGGTGTGTTTCTGCTGCAGGTGTGTTCCTGTCTCAGGTGTGTTTCTTTTGCAGGTGTGTTTCTGTCTCAGGTGTGTTTCTGTCTCAGGTGTGTTTCTGTCTCAGGTGTGTTTATTCTGGAGGTGTGTTTCTTCTGCAGGTGTGTTTCTGTCTCAGATGTATTCCTGTCTCAGGTGTGTTTCTGTCTCAGGTGTGTTTATTCTGCAGGTGTGTTTCTGTCTCAGGTGTGTTTTTGCTGCAGGTGTGTTTCTGTCTTATGTGTGTTTCTGTCTTATGTGTATTTTGGCTGCAGGTGTGTTTCTGTCTCAGGTGTGTTTCTTTTGCAGGTGTGTTTCTGTCTCAGGTGTGTTTCTGTCAGGTGTGTTTCTGCTGCAGGTGTGTTCCTGTCTCAGGTGTGTTTCTTTTGCAGGTGTGTTTCTGTCTCAAGTGTGTTTCTTTTGCAGGTGTGTTTCTGTCTCAGGTGTGTTTTTGCTGCAGGTGTGTTTCTGTCTCAGGTGTGTTTCTTTTGCAGGTGTGTTTCTTTTGCAGGTGTGTTTCTCTCTCAGGTGTGTTTCTACTGCAGGTGTGTTCCTGTCTCAGGTGTGTTTCTGTCTTATGTGTGTTTTTGCTGCAGGTGTGTTTCTGTCTCAGGTGTGTTCCTGTCTCGGGTGTGTTCCTGTCTCAGGTGTGTTCCGGTCTCAGGTGTGTTTCTGTCTCAGGTGTGTTTCTTTTGCAGGTGTGTTTCTGTCTCAGCTGTGTTTCTGACTCAGGTGTGTTTTTGTCTCAGGTGTGTTTCTGCTGCAGGTGTGTTCCTGTCTCAGGTGTGTTTCTGTCTCAAGTGTGTTTCTTCTGCAGGTGTGTTTCTTCTGCAGGTGTGTTTCTGTCTCAGATGTATTCCTGTCTCAGGTGTGTTTCTGTCTCAGGTGTGTTTCTGTCTCAGGTGTGTTTCTGTCTCAGGTGTGTTTCTGTCTCAGGTGTGTTTTTGCTGCAGGTGTGTTTCTTTCTCAGGTGTGTTTTTGCTGCAGGTGTGTTTCTGTCTCATGTGTGTTCCTGTCTTAGGTGTGTTTCTGTCTCGGGTGTGTTTGTGTCTCAGGTGTGTTTGTGTCTCAGGTGTGTTTCTTTTGCAGGTGTGTTTCTGTCTCAGGTGCGTTTCTGTCTCAGGTGTGTTTCTGTCTCAGATGTATTCCTGTCTCAGGTGTGTTTCTGTCTCAGGTGTGTTTCTGTCTCAGGTGTATTTCTGTCTCAGGTGTGTTTCTGTCTTATGTGTGTTTTTGCTGCAGGTGTGTTTCTGTCTCAGGTTTGTTTATTCTGCAGGTGTGTTTCTGTCTCAGGTGTGTTTCTGTCTTATGTGTGTTTTTGCTGCAGGTGTTTTTCTGTCTTATGTGTGTTTCTGTCTCAGGTTTGTTTATTCTGCAGGTGTGTTTCTGTCTCAGGTGTGTTTCAGTCTCAGGTGTGTTTCTGTCTCAGGTGTGTTTCTGTCTGAGGTATGTTTCTGTGTCAGGTGTGTTTTTGCTGCAGGTGTGTTTCTGTCCCAGGTGTGTTTCTGTCTCGAGTGTGTTTCTGTCTCAGGTGTGTTTCTGTCTGAGGTATGTTTCTGTCTTATGTGTATTTTGGCTGAAGGTGTGTTTCTGTCTCAGGTGTGTTTCTGTCTCAGGTTTGTTTATTCTGCAGGTGTGTTTCTGTCTCAGGTGTGTTTCAGTCTCAGGTGTGTTTCTGTCTCAGGTGTGTTTCTGTCTTATGTGTATTTTGGCTGAAGGTGTGTTTCTGTCTCAGGTGTGTTTCTGTCTCAGGTTTGTTTATTCTGCAGGTGTGTTTCTGTCTCAGGTGTGTTTCAGTCTCAGGTGTGTTTCTGTCTCAGGTGTGTTTCTGTCTGAGGTGTGTTTCAGTCTCAGGTGTGTTTCTGTCTCAGGTGTGTTTCTGTCTGAGGTATGTTTCTGTGTCAGGTGTGTTTTTGCTGCAGGTGTGTTTCTGTCTCAGGTGTGTTTCTGTCTCGAGTGTGTTTCTGTCTCAGGTGTGTTTCTGTCTGAGGTATGTTTCTGTCTCAGGTGTGTTTTTGCTGCAGGTGTGTTTCTGACTGAGGTGTGTTTCTTCTGCAGGTGTGTTTCTGTCTCAGGTGTGTTTTTGCTGCAGGTGTGTTTCTGTCTTATGTGTGTTTCTGTCTTATGTGTATTTTGGCTGCAGGTGTGTTTCTGTCTCAGGTGTGTTCCTGTCTCAGGTGTGTTTCTGTCTCGGGTGTGTTCTTGTCTCAAGTGTGTTTCTTTTGCAGGTGTGTTTCTTTTGCAGGTGTGTTTCTGTCTCAGGTGTGTTTCTTCTGCAGGTGTGTTTGTGTCTCAGGTGTGTTTCTGTCTCGGGTGTGTTTCTGTCTCGGGTGTGTTTGTGTCTTAGGTGTGTTTGTGTCTCAGGTGTGTTTCTTTTGCAGGTGTGTTTCTCTCTCAGGTGTGTTTCTACTGCAGGTGTGTTCCTGTCTCAGGTGTGTTTTTGTCTTATGTGTGTTTTTGCTGCAGGTGTGTTTCTGTCTCAGGTGTGTTTCTTCTGCAGGTGTGTTTCTGTCTCATGTGTGTTCCTGTCTCGGGTGTGTTCCTGTCTCAGGTGTGTTCCGGTCTCAGGTGTGTTTCTTTTCAGAATCAGAATCAGAATCACTTTATTTGCCAAGTACAGCGCATGTACAGGGAATTTGACTTCGGTTACTTGTGCTCTCGTGCAAACTAGCAAGGTAGAAGGATAAATAATAAAGGGATAAATAATATAAAAGAAGGTAAGTGTAAGGTAGCTGTATGAATAAATAAACATAACTGAATAAGGAAATAGATTGAAATAACAAGACAAAAAGATAAAAAAAAAAAAAAAAAAAAAAAAAAAAAAAACAAGGTGTGTTTGCAGGTGTGTTTCTGTCTCAGGTGTGTTTCTGACTCAGGTGTGTTTCTGTCTCAGGTGTGTTTCTGCTGCAGGTGTGTTCCTGTCTCAGGTGTGTTTCTGTCTCAAGTGTGTTTCTTCTGCAGGTGTGTTTCTGTCTCAGATGTATTCCTGTCTCAGGTGTGTTTCTGTCTCAGGTGTGTTTCTGTCTCAGGTGTGTTTCTGTCTCAGGTGTGTTTCTGTCTCAGGTGTGTTTTTGCTGCAGGTGTGTTTCTGTCTTATGTGTATTTTGGCTGCAGGTGTGTTTCTGTCTCAGGTGTGTTCCTGTCTCAGGTGTGTTTCTGTCTCGGATGTGTTCCTGTCTCAGGTGTGTTTCTGTCTCGGGTGTGTTCTTGTCTCAGGTGTGTTTCTTCTGCAGGTGTGTTTCTGTCTCAGGTGTGTTTTTGCTGCAGGTGTGTTTCTGTCTCATGTGTGTTCCTGTCTTAGGTGTGTTTCTGTCTCGGGTGTGTTTGTGTCTCAGGTGTGTTTGTGTCTCGGGTGTGTTTGTGTCTCAGGTGTGTTTGTGTCTCAGGTGTGTTTCTTTTGCAGGTGTGTTTCTGTCAGGTGTGTTTCTGCTGCAGGTGTTTTCCTGTCTCAGGTGTGTTTCTTTTGCAGGTGTGTTTCTGTCTCAAGTGTGTTTCTTTTGCAGGTGTGTTTCTGTGTCAGGTGTGTTTCTGTCTCGGGTGTGTTCTTGTCTCAAGTGTGTTTCTGTCTCGGGTGTGTTCCTGTCTCAGATGTGTTTCTGTCTCGGGTGTGTTCTTGTCTCAAGTTTGTTTCTTTTGCAGGTGTGTTTCTTTTGCAGGTGTGTTTCTGTCTCAGGTGTGTTTCTGTCTCAGGTGTGTTTTTGCTGCAGGTGTGTTTCTGTCTCATGTGTGTTCCTGTCTCAGGTGTGTTTCTGTCTCGGGTGTGTTCTTGTCTCAAGTGTGTTTCTTTTGCAGGTGTGTTTCTTTTGCAGGTGTGTTTCTGTCTCAGGTGTGTTTCTTCTGCAGGTGTGTTTGTGTCTCAGGTGTGTTTCTGTCTCGGGTGTGTTTCTGTCTCGGGTGTGTTTGTGTCTCAGGTGTGTTTGTGTCTCAGGTGTGTTTCTTTTGCAGGTGTGTTTCTCTCTCAGGTGTGTTTCTACTGCAGGTGTGTTCCTGTCTCAGGTGTGTTTTTGTCTTATGTGTGTTTTTGCTGCAGGTGTGTTTCTGTCTCAGGTGTGTTTCTTCTGCAGGTGTGTTTCTGTCTCATGTGTGTTCCTGTCTCGGGTGTGTTCCTGTCTCAGGTGTGTTCCGGTCTCAGGTGTGTTTCTTTTCAGAATCAGAATCAGAATCACTTTATTTGCCAAGTACAGCGCATGTACAGGGAATTTGACTTCGGTTACTTGTGCTCTCGTGCAAACTAGCAAGGTAGAAGGATAAATAATAAAGGGATAAATAATATAAAAGAAGGTAAGTGTAAGGTAGCTGTATGAATAAATAAACATAACTGAATAAGGAAATAGATTGAAATAACAAGACAAAAAGATAAAAAAAAAAAAAAAAAAAAAAAAAACAAGGTGTGTTTGCAGGTGTGTTTCTGTCTCAGGTGTGTTTCTGACTCAGGTGTGTTTCTGTCTCAGGTGTGTTTCTGCTGCAGGTGTGTTCCTGTCTCAGGTGTGTTTCTGTCTCAAGTGTGTTTCTTCTGCAGGTGTGTTTCTGTCTCAGATGTATTCCTGTCTCAGGTGTGTTTCTGTCTCAGGTGTGTTTCTGTCTCAGGTGTGTTTCTGTCTCAGGTGTGTTTCTGTCTCAGGTGTGTTTTTGCTGCAGGTGTGTTTCTGTCTTATGTGTATTTTGGCTGCAGGTGTGTTTCTGTCTCAGGTGTGTTCCTGTCTCAGGTGTGTTTCTGTCTCGGATGTGTTCCTGTCTCAGGTGTGTTTCTGTCTCGGGTGTGTTCTTGTCCCAGGTGTGTTTCTTCTGCAGGTGTGTTTCTGTCTCAGGTGTGTTTTTGCTGCAGGTGTGTTTCTGTCTCATGTGTGTTCCTGTCTTAGGTGTGTTTCTGTCTCGGGTGTGTTTGTGTCTCAGGTGTGTTTGTGTCTCGGGTGTGTTTGTGTCTCAGGTGTGTTTGTGTCTCAGGTGTGTTTCTTTTGCAGGTGTGTTTCTGTCAGGTGTGTTTCTGCTGCAGGTGTTTTCCTGTCTCAGGTGTGTTTCTTTTGCAGGTGTGTTTCTGTCTCAAGTGTGTTTCTTTTGCAGGTGTGTTTCTGTGTCAGGTGTGTTTCTGTCTCGGGTGTGTTCTTGTCTCAAGTGTGTTTCTGTCTCGGGTGTGTTCCTGTCTCAGATGTGTTTCTGTCTCGGGTGTGTTCTTGTCTCAAGTTTGTTTCTTTTGCAGGTGTGTTTCTTTTGCAGGTGTGTTTCTGTCTCAGGTGTGTTTCTGTCTCAGGTGTGTTTTTGCTGCAGGTGTGTTTCTGTCTCATGTGTGTTCCTGTCTTAGGTGTGTTTCTGTCTCGGGTGTGTTTGTGTCTCAGGTGTGTTTGTGTCTCAGGTGTGTTTCTTTTGCAGGTGTGTTTCTGTCTCAAGTGTGTTTCTTTTGCAGGTGTGTTTCTGTCAGGTGTGTTTCTGCTGCAGGTGTGTTCCTGTCTCAGGTGTGTTTCTGTGTCAGGTGTGTTTCTGTCTGAGGTGTGTTTCTTTTGCAGGTGTGTTTCTGTCTCAGGTGTGTTTCTGCTGCAGGTGTGTTCCTGTCTCAGGTGTGTTTCTGTCTTATGTGTGTTTTTGCTGCAGGTGTGTTTCTGTCTCAGGTGTGTTTCTTCTGCAGGTGTGTTTCTGTCTCATGTGTGTTCCTGTCTCAGGTGTGTTTCTGTCTCAGGTGTGTTTCTGCTGAAGGTGTGTTCCTGTCTCAGGTGTATTTCTGACTCAGGTGTGTTTCTGTCTCAGGTGTGTATCTGCTGCAGGTGTGTTTCTGTCTCAGGTGTGTTTCTGTCTCAAGTGTGTTTATTCTGCAGGTGTGTTTCTGTCTCAGGTGTGTTTATTCTGCAGGTGTGTTTATTCTGCAGGTGTGTTTCTTCTGCAGGTGTGTTTCTGTCTCAGATGTATTCCTGTCTCAGGTATGTTTCTGTCTCAGGTGTGTTTCTGTCTCAGGTGTGTTTATTCTGCAGGTGTGTTTCTGTCTCAGGTGTGTTCCTGTCTCAGGTGTGTTTCTGTCTCGGGTGTGTTCTTGTCTCAAGTGTGTTTCTTTTGCAGGTGTGTTTCTTTTGCAGGTGTGTTTCTGTCTCAGGTGTGTTTCTGTCTTATGTGTATTTTGGCTGCAGGTGTGTTTCTGTCTCAGGTGTGTTTCTGTCTCAGGTGTGTTTCTTCTGCAGGTGTGTTTCTTTTGCAGGTGTGTTTCTTTTGCAGGTGTGTTTCTGTATCAGGTGTGTTTCTGTCTCAGGTGTGTTTCTTCTGCAGGTGTGTTTCTGTCTAAGGTGTGTTTCTTTTGCAGGTGTGTTTCTGCTGCAGGTGTGTTCCTGTTTCAGGTGTGTTTCTTTTGCAGGTGTGTTTCTGTCTCAAGTGTGTTTCTTTTGCAGGTGTGTTTCTGTCCCAGGTGTGTTTCTGTGTCAGGTGTGTTTCTGTCTGAGGTGTGTTTCTTTTGCAGGTGTGTTTCTTTCTCAGGTGTGTTTCTTTTGCAGGTGTGTTTCTGTCTCAGGTGTGTTTCTGTCTCAGGTGTGTTTATTCTGCAGGTGTGTTTCTTCTGCAGGTGTGTTTCTGTCTCATGTGTGTTTCTTTTGCAGGTGTTTTTCTGTCTAAGGTGTGTTTCTTTTGCAGGTGTGTTTCTGCTGCAGGTGTGTTCCTGTTTCAGGTGTGTTTCTTTTGCAGGTGTCTTTCTGTCTCAAGTGTGTTTCTTTTGCAGGTGTGTTTCTGTCTCAGGTGTGTTTCTGTCTCAGGTGTGTTCCTGTCTCAGGTGTGTTTCTGTCTCGGGTGTGTTCTTGTCTCAAGTGTGTTTCTTTTGCAGGTGTGTTTCTTTTGCAGGTGTGTTTCTGTCTCAGGTGTGTTTCTGTCTCAGGTGTGTTTCTGTCTTATGTGTATTTTGGCTGCAGGTGTGTTTCTGTCTCAGGTGTGTTCCTGTCTCAGGTGTGTTTCTGTCTCGGTGTGTTCTTGTCTCAAGTGTGTTTCTTTTGCAGGTGTGTTTCTTTTGCAGGTGTGTTTCTGTCTCAGGTGTGTTTCTGTCTCAGGTGTGTTTCTTCTGCAGGTGTGTTTCTGTCTAAGGTGTGTTTCTTTTGCAGGTGTGTTTCTGCTGCAGGTGTGTTCCTGTTTCAGGTGTGTTTCTTTTGCAGGTGTGTTTCTGTCTCAAGTGTGTTTCTTTTGCAGGTGTGTTTCTGTCTCATGTGTGTTTCTTTTGCAGGTGTTTTTCTGTCTTATGTGTGTTTTTGCTGCAGGTGTGTTTCTGTCTCAGGTTTGTTTCTTCTGCAGGTGTGTTTCTGTCTTATGTGTGTTCCTGTCTTATGTGTGTTTGTGTCTCAGGTGTGTTTCTTTTGCAGGTGTGTTTGTGTCTCAGGTGTGTTTCTGCTGCAAGTGTGTTTCTGTCTCATGTGTGTTTCTGTCTCAGGTGTGTTTCTGTCTCAGGTGTGTTTTTGCTGCAAGTGTGTTTTTGCTGCAGGTGTGTTTCATTCTGAGGTGTGTTTCTGTCTCAGGTGTGTTTCTGTCTGAGGTGTGTTTTTGTTGCAAGTGTGTTTCTGTCTCAGGTGTGTTTTTGTCCCAGGTGTGTTTCTGTCTCAGGTGTGTTTTTGCTGCAGGTGTGTTTCATTCTGAGGTGTGTTTCTGTCTTATGTGTGTTTTTGCTGCAGGTGTGTTTCTGACTGAGGTGTGTTTCTTCTGCAGGTGTGTTTCTGTCTCAGGTGTGTTTCTTCTGCAGGTGTGTTTCTGTCTCCGGTGTGTTTTTGCTGCAGGTGTGTTTCTGACTGAGGTGTGTTTCTTCTGCAGGTGTGTTTCTGTCTCAGGTGTGTTTCTTCTGCAGGTGTTTTTCTGTCTTATGTGTGTTTTTGCTGCAGGTGTGTTCCTGTCTCAGGTGTGTTTCTTTTGCAGGTGTGTTTCTGTCTCAGGTGTGTTTCTGCTGCAGGTGTGTTCCTGTCTCAGGTGTGTTTCTTTTGCAGGTGTGTTTCTGTCTCGTGTGTTTTTTTTTTGCAGGTGTGTTTCTGGCTCAGGTGTGTTCCTGTCTCAGGTGTGTTTCTGTCTCAGGTGTGTTTCTGTCTCAGGTGTGTTTCTGTCTCAGGTGTGTTTCTGTCTCAGGTGTGTTTTTGCTGCAGGTGTGTTCCTGTCTCAGGTGTGTTTCTTTTGCAGGTGTGTTTCTGTCTCAGGTGTGTTTTTGTCTCAGGTGTGTTTCTGTCTCAGGTGTGTTTCTTCTGCAGGTGTGTTTCTGTCTCAGGTGTGTTTTTGCTGCAGGGGTATTGTTCTCTGAGGCACAGAGGTGGGAGCATCATGACGGAGTGCAGAAAGCTCAGAGGAGCCCCTACCTTCCGCTGGTGCTGCTGGAGGAGCTGCTGACGGAGTCTGAGCTGGAGGAGCGGCTGTGAGATCCGGATCCGCTGGGGGAGCGTGCGGGGCGGGGCGCCTGGATCACCAGCCTTTGAGGAGACGGGTTCCGTGAATGCGTGGAGTGTGGAGACCGACTGTGACTGTGGCGATAGGACCTCTCCCCGCGCCGCCCTCTGTCCTCCCGATACAGGTCCCTGTGAACCCCACCGGCCGTGGTGAAGGGCTCTCTGGTGCGAGGTTCGAACCGAGGCTCGGGTGTCTCAAAGCGGCAGGGGCTCCGGCTGTGGGAGCGGTAGAAGCCGGCCGCATTGCACACCGAGCTTCCTCCTGCTGTTGCCCCCGCTGATCCACTGCTTCCTGCGCCACCCCCTGCAGAAGCAGTTCCGGGTCCAGCAGCTCCAGCCGCGGCCGCTGCACCTCCACAGGAGGACGCACTCCCCGCAGCACTCAGAGTTCGCTCTCGGGGGTAATAATCACTGTCGTAGTGCCGCTGACGGTCAAAGCTGCTCCCAGGACGCTCGTGATGGCCATAGGCGCCATGCTCGTACGCCCGCTCCCGAGTCTCAGAGGCCCTGAGGAACCAGAAGACAGCAAGTTCTGGTCAGATCTCGTCTATTCCTGCAAGACAACTGTTTCCTGATCAGGGGAAGGGGCTGGAGAGGTCTAAGCTGACATTCCGGTTCCTCACGTCTGCCTACTCGTTCTCCCACAAGCCCTCACTGACCTGAACTGCTCTGTACGTTCACAGCTTTCATGAGGACTTATCTCCACATGCTGATGTTTTCAAACTACACGCCTTCATCAGGAAGCTGGACTCATGGAGGAGTGAGGAAAGTCCATTTAATGGGAGGATCAACGGAAAACCGACTCAATCTCCACTAAAGAACCAAAAAATCAGAAATAAGAGCAAATGTAAAAACGGCAACAATGGTTTCGTTAAGAAATCCATTCATTTAATTAAACCGATCTTCAATTCATAGCAACAATATCAATTTATCAAATCTTTACAGCTGCTTCTTTTTTATTTGTCTGAAAACAAAATACGTTTGCTGGTAGATTTTATGAAATAATTCATTATTCTATGAATTGATGAATTTCATGTCAAAGATGTTTTTGTCAGAAATCCTGACTTGAGGCAGAATAATCAAGTCTGTTGTAGTTTTACAGAAACTGGAACTTTGGCAAACTCAACTCAAAAACTTGGAAAATTTTGACAAACTTTTGGCAGGTTTGATTACAGGAAATAACGAATGGAGGGAAAAAAAGAATAAATATTCTTGAGAAAGTGTCGGTTCATGAACAAAGTTTGAAAAAACGTGAGTGTAGACTTCCAGATTTCAGACTTGGATCTTTAGGATCAGGGCCTTCAGTTCCTAAACACCAAATAACTTCTCAGAGTTCAACAGTCTATAAGACCTGTGTCAGACCTGTGATCTGGATCCATACCTGTGATCTTAATCCATACTTGTGATCTAAATCCAGACCTGTGATCTAAATCCAGACCTGTGATCTAAATCCATACCTGTGATCTAAATCCAGACCTGTGATCTGGATCCAGACCTGTGATCTAAATCCAGATCTGTGATCTACATCCAGACCTGTGATCTACATCCAGACCTGTGATCTAAATCCAGACCTGTGATCTAAATCCAGACCTGTGATCTAAATCCAGACCTGTGATCTAAATCCATACCTGTGATCTAAATCCAGACCTGTGATCTAAATCCAGACCTGTGATCTAAATCCAGACCTGTGATCTAAATCCATACCTGTGATCTAAATCCAGACCTGTGATCTTAATCCAGACCTGTGATCTGGATCCAGATCTGTGATCTAAATCCAGACCTGTGATCTAAATCCAGACCTGTGATCTGGATCCAGATCTGTGATCTAAATCCAGATCTGTGATCTAAATCCAGACTTTTGATCTGGATCCAGATCTGTGATCTAAATCCAGATCTGTGATCTAAATCCAGACTTTTGATCTAAATCCAGACCTGTGATCTAAATCCAGACCTGTGATCTAAATCCAGACCTGTGATCTAAATCCAGACCTGTGATCTGGATCCAGACCTGTGATCTAAATCCAGATCTGTGATCTACATCCAGACCTGTGATCTGGATCCATACCTGTGATCTAAATCCAGACCTGTGATCTGGATCCAGACCTGTGATCTAAATCCAGACCTGTGATCTAAATCCAGATCTGTGATCTAAATCCATAACTGTGATCTAAATCCAGACCTGTGATCTGGATCCAGACCTGTGATCTGGATCCAGACCTGTGATCTAAATCCAGACCTGTGATCTAAATCCAGACCTGTGATCTAAATCCAGACCTGTGATCTAAATCCAGACCTGTGATCTAAATCCAGACCTGTGATCTAAATCCAGACCTGTGATCTAAATCCAGACCTGTGATCTAAATCCAGACCTGTGATCTAAATCCAGACCTGTGATCTAAATCCAGACCTGTGATCTGGATCCAGATCTGTGATCTAAATCCAGACCTGTGATCTAAATCCAGACCTGTGATCTGGATCCAGATCTGTGATCTAAATCCAGATCTGTGATCTAAATCCAGACTTTTGATCTGGATCCAGATCTGTGATCTAAATCCAGATCTGTGATCTAAATCCAGACTTTTGATCTAAATCCAGACCTGTGATCTAAATCCAGACCTGTGATCTAAATCCAGACCTGTGATCTAAATCCAGACCTGTGATCTGGATCCAGACCTGTGATCTAAATCCAGATCTGTGATCTACATCCAGACCTGTGATCTGGATCCATACCTGTGATCTAAATCCAGACCTGTGATCTGGATCCAGACCTGTGATCTAAATCCAGACCTGTGATCTAAATCCAGATCTGTGATCTAAATCCATAACTGTGATCTAAATCCAGACCTGTGATCTGGATCCAGACCTGTGATCTGGATCCAGACCTGTGATCTAAATCCAGATCTGTGATCTATATCCAGACCTGTGATCTACATCCAGACCTGTGATCTGGATCCAGACCTGTGATCTAAATCCAGACCTGTGATATAGATCCAGACCTGTGATCTAAATCCAGACCTGTGATCTGGATCCAGACCTGTGATCTAAATCCATACCTGTGATCTAAATCCAGACCTGTGATCTAAATCCATACCTGTGATCTAAATCCAGACCTGTGATCTAAATCCAGACCTGTGATCTAAATCCATACCTGTGATCTAAATCCAGACCTGTGATCTAAATCCATACCTGTGATCTAAATCCAGACCTGTGATCTGGATCCAGATCTGTGATCTAAATCCAGACCTGTGATCTAAATCCAGACCTGTGATCTGGATCCAGATCTGTGATCTAAATCCAGATCTGTGATCTAAATCCAGACCTTTGATCTGGATCCAGATCTGTGATCTAAATCCAGATCTGTGATCTAAATCCAGACCTTTGATCTGGATCCAGACCTGTGATCTAAATCCAGACCTGTGATCTAAATCCAGACCTGTGATCTGGATCCAGACCTGTGATCTGGATCCAGACCTGTGATCTAAATCCATACCTGTGATCTAAATCCATACCTGTGATCTAAATCCAGACCTGTGATCTAAATCCAGACCTGTGATCTGGATCCAGACCTGTGATCTAAATCCAGACCTGTGATCTAAATCCAGACCTGTGATCTAAATCCAGACCTGTGATCTGGATACAGACCTGTGATCTAAATCCAGACCTGTTATCTAAATACAGACCTGTGATCTAAATCCATACCTGTGATCTAAATCCAGACCTGTGATCTGGATCCAGACCTGTGATCTAAATCCATACCTGTGATCTAAATCCAGACCTGTGATCTGGATCCGACCCGTGATCTAAATCCAGACCTGTGATCTGGATCCAGACCTGTGATCTAAATCCAGACCTGTGATCTGGATCCATACCTGTGATCTAAATCCAGACCTGTGATCTGGATCCGACCCGTGATCTAAATCCAGACCTGTGATCTGGATCCAGACCTGTGATCTAAATCCAGACCTGTGATCTGGATCCATACCTGTGATCTAAATCCAGACCTGTGATCTAAATCCAGACCTCTGATCTAAATCCATATCTGTGATCTAAATCCAGACCTGTGATCTAAATCCAGACCTGTGATCTAAATCCAGATCTGTGATCTAAATCCAGACCTTTGATCTGGATCCAGACCTGTGATCTAAATCCAGACCTGTGATCTAAATCCAGACCTGTGATCTGGATCCATACCTGTGATCTAAATCCAGACCTGTGATCTAAATCCAGACCTGTGATCCAAATCCAGACCTGTGATCTGGATCCAGACCTGTGATCTGGATCCATACCTGTGATCTGGATCCATACCTGTGATCTAAATCCAGACCTGTGATCTAAATCCAGACCTGTGATCTAAATCCAGACCTTTGATCTGGATCCAGACCTGTGATCTAAATCCAGACCTGTGATCTAAATCCAGACCTGTGATCTTAATCCAGACCTGTGATCTAAATCCAGACCTGTGACCTGGAACTGATCAGAACTTCTGACACATCTGTCCGCTTCCACGCAGACAGATGTTGGTAAATCTTTGCACAGACAGACAGAACAGTACTTTCAAACCTTGATTTTCGTCAACTCTGTCAAACTGTGATTAAATCCACAAGATTTACCTTTGGAAGGATTTAGTTAGTCTGATCTGCAATAAAGTGTGATATATATCCTTACTTTTACTTTTGACATTTTTTTGAAAATGCTAACATTAAAAAATGGCATTTTTAAACTTTGTGGGGTTTTTTGCCACCACAGAAAAACAATCTTTAAATGAATGAAAGGATGAAGAAGTGGTCATCCTTTATTGCTTAAAAAAATGAAGAACACTTCTTTTTTACCCAAAAAATCTCAAAATGTTCATCTGATAATGCTGAGTAGACCTGCACATTAAATCGCAAATTTATCGTTTTCGCAATATCAAGCTGTGCAGCTTGATATTGATGTGGATATATAGATGTGCAGCAGGGGAGCCAGTTTAGCTCGTGCTGGTTTGCGGCGCGTACCGTCCGTGAAACCAGGGTTCGACTCCGGGCTGCTCCCTGTTCCCTTCTCTACCTCTGCCGGTTCCAAGCCCGGTTTGAGAAGGTTGCGTCAGGAAGGGCATCCGGCGTAAAACATTGCCAAATTTACCATGCGACTTGTTCGCTGTGGCAACCCCTGATGGGAGAAGCCGAAAGTGGAAGATATAGATGTGCAGCTGTGCAGCATGCACATCGCAAAAGACAGTGATAATTGTGATAATTGGTTACCTCAAATGTGCTAAAACAATCTTGTGCCAGCTTGAAGTATTTAACGAAAAACTAAATCTATATGCATTTGACCAATCAGATGGAGTCCTTTTATGTTAGATGGGCTCCTCCCATGTAGACCAGGGTCATTAGGAGTTCAGTTAACATTATGTGGACTCGTATTTAAATGAAACTGTTGCGGTAAATGGAAATGATTCATTCAGTAATAGCATCGTCATTACAATATTGATCACTAATATCCCAAACCGCGGGTTTTCCTCGCATTGCAGCCCTACAGCTGATAATGATGTGATGGAGTTGACGGGAACTGACGGGTGTCTTTAGAACCAGCAACCCTTTGTCTTGAACGTCTATTTTACTGAACTGGTGGAACGGAAGAGCTGTTTTGATGTTTGGATTCCTTATGTTGCTTCCTGACTGCATTTTCTTTCTTTCCATGACTGGACAGTCCACAGTTGTTCTTTTCAAACTTTTTTGCACAAACATATTTTTTGTTTGTCATTTATTTCTTTGTTGTTGTTGTTGCTACAATCTTCAGCTTCACTTTCATGTTTCATTTCTCCTGAATGCCTTTTTCATGGCGGTGTAACGATTGATCGATCAATCGATTTCTATCCCTACGATTAGGCCTGCACAATATACCGCAAATTTATCGTTATCGCGACATTAAGCTGTGCAATATGCATACCGCAAAAGACGGCGAAAATCGCAATAAATGGTTACCTTAAATGTGCTAAAACAAACTCATGGCAGCTTGAAATATTGAACAAATGAAACAAATCCCTTTATGCATTTAACCAATCGGAAGGACCCGTTTACGTTGTTGATCAATCAGATGAGCCCTTTTATGTTTGATGTTTGCCGCCTACGTCGACGAGGGTCATTTGGAGTATAATTTTTATACTGTTGCAGTGAACACGGAAATGATGTTTTTGGTTGTTTTGATATTTGTTTATATACCGCGAATTATATCGTTATCGCAATATTAATCACCAATATCGCATATCGCGAGTTTTCCTCATATCGTGCAGCCCTACCTACGATCCAACCAGATCGATCTGTCTGAGGCCAGTTCTTCATCAATCGACCTAACCCATTAAAAATCATTTTCAAAGGAGATAAACTGATAATTGATCTTGAAAAATACCATTTGGCTTGAGTAGGTTTATGTGACTCTAAGGCAAAAACGACCAATCACAGCGGACGACACACATGTATGTGATGTCAGCAAAATCAGTTCATGGTGTTTTCTGAAACAGTTACATGTTATCCCAATAGATTAATTATACTTTATCCGCTGCCATATTCCAAAAGTCTCAAAAGAGATTAGACCAAATCAGCAAAACAACTAACTAAAAGTTAAGCTCAACTCCAAACAAGCCTCTCTTTTTTGCTAAAGTCTGGTTTTCTGCTCCAAAGTACAATTCTGACCCCAGTGTGAGCTGCTCATGCTTACCTGTATGTTATATAACATATTCAAAAGGCACAATATAAAATCTATGTCTAAACCAAAACACGGGTCCTACATCGAGGGATTTTAATGTCTTTTGTAAACATGGATGCATTTCTGCAAATAAAAATGACATTTTTCCAAGGCTGACATAAAATGTCAACGCTGTAATATCTAAATAATTTAACTCTACGTTTCCTTTGTAAACAGAAGCAAACACGGGAGTGGGGGGTTGGGGGGAGAACAGCAGACATGTCGGCATGTACAGACAGTAACAGCAGTCTATGCGCTCTACTGTGGTTAGTGGGGAAATGGAGAAGACAAGGGTTCAAACTAGGGGGTTAGAGAGGACAGCTAGAATACACAGGGCAGGACATACCAACCTTTTGAGAGAGTGGTAACTATAACTCCAAATACAATTTAGGGAGATACAACTTTGTGAGCAAAAATGGGGCAAAAATGTTGAGTGGTGGAAGGAAAAATGAAGAAGTGAGGCTTGGGAGTGTAATCCTCTCTCTTCATGGCACCACAGCTTAGACGCTCAGCTGGTTTTAGTTCACAGAGTGAAAAACAAAGGTGGCTTCTCCCAGAACCAAGAGCTTGGAAAACTTCCAGTATCAATCCAAAGGTGTGGGGGTTTCACTGCAGTCCAGTACGGAAATCCAAGAACCTGTCTTCAGTAAGGACACCACGGATCCCCATCCTGACAGTAAAACAAGGTCTTCTACTCTTTCCTTACGTCCATCAGTTAATCCTTCTGCAAAATGAGCCGACTCTACCCGGTGCAGGTTAGAAGGAAACATCCTGTAGCAGTAATCCAGATGAATGCTCCGACAGTGGAGAGCAGCATTCAGAACCTTTCATCCATCCATCTTGGTCTTGCTGTCCACCCAGTCAGCCAGAAATGCAGCAAACCTAAACCAAAAGTTGGTGATTGTATCCATGCTGTGGTAATAATTCCAGGAAGTTGCTCAGTAATCCACAAACATGGATGGAGTAACTCCACTGAACTGTCCGGTCACAATTCCAGGGTTTGTCCGACTTGTAGTATCCAGATGTGGTTCTCGTTGGAAAGTCTCAGTCATTGTAAAGTAAAAAAGAAAGAGGTGGTAGAAACATTTTTTGCTCACTTGTTTAGGTTCTTTCTGCTGAGCTGAATCAGCAGAAAAGATCTCCCAGCACTCAATTAGAAATGCTCTAAATCCCAAAGAAAACAACAACAAAAAGGGAAGAACAAGGAAACAAACCACGCCTGTTTCGTGAAACACATTCTTCCTGTTTCTGGCGTTAATCCAGGAACTGGGAATAAATATCCTGGGCAGGTTATCCACGTCTCCACCCGGACGAGAAGTAAGCCCCTCCACAGGTGTGCACCATGACTGAAGGCCAGATTAGACTAATCCGGACGAGGTGATTAATAATGTAATGTGTATTGGTTTCTTGTTACATGATGAAGAATGGATGGCATTAATCCATTGAACAGAGCGTAACTCCAGATTAGGGGAATCCCAGGACCGCCGTTGGACCACTCTCTCTTCCTTTCTCTCCCTCTCTTTCTCCAATAATCCTGGAAATTTTACGATGTCCAATCTTTGCCCCGTGGAGACGTTTATGCTCACAAACGTAATCCCAAACAGACAATTACACTATTTCCTATGTTAATACCAGACACTGTGTGAGCATGCTCAGTTAACAGAATACATCAGGTCTACTTTTAGCAGGAATCCAGGAACTGGGGCCAAATCTGAGGACCTCTGAGGGGATCTCATGATTTCGTTCCTGAGCATGACTCTTCTCCTCTTTAACCCCCAAATAAGTAAATGAATAGATGATGGAAAGATGCTTGGAGGTAAGATGTTTACCAGAAACCATGGTTCGACTCGCCTCCACAGAAACGTTGCCCACTTACCCGTCAAGTCTGCGTTCATAGCGTCCATCTCTGCTGTGAAGCGACGTGGGGGCCCCATACACGGCCCCCCCTGCCGCCCTTGTGAACCCTGTTACATCCCGGCCACGCGAGCCTAAAGACAGACTATCGTCCAGCCCCCTTGCTGCACTAGGAATTGTCCCCGGTTCATTGTAATCAGTGCGCAGGTCTCTGTCCCCCATCTTGTTGATAGCATTATGAGCCTTCTGAGCACTTTTGATGTCCACAAAATCCACAAAGGCTGCAACTCCACCCTCAGAACCACGCTTAGGCAGGACTTTGACGCTCTCCACCCGTCCATACCTGAGGTAGAAACAAAGCAGAAGCATTATTAGGGAGCAGTTTAGCAAACCAATACCTCAGCCCTAAAAGGTTCCTCCACACCTGGACAGTTCAAGTCCACAACGCCACTTCTCTGTCCTCCCAGGTGTTCACCATCAAACCAGGTACACGTCCTCAGTACGTGTGTGTGTGTGTGTGCATGGGCCTATACATATGAATGTGTATATAAATATGTGTGTGTGTGTATGATGTGTGTATAAAATCTGTGTGTGTGTGTGTATGAATGTGTGTATAAATGTGTCACTGCACATGTGTGCACCAGGTCCCTGCCAGAGGACCACCCAGGCCCACAAGAGTGTTTCTTTCTGCCCGAGCCCTTAACAAGACCAACACATCCCGTCTGACCCAGCTGTCCTGCCATGGCGCCGGCTACTGGCTCCATGGTTCCCGCTCAGGGGATTGAGCCCACTAAGGTAGCAAACATGCGGTTCTCGAGCGCTGGTCCACGGTTAACCCGGACCCCCTATAGAAATGTCCCCCATTACACGGTTCACACAGCAGAGCATGAAACGCCATCATCGCTTATTTCAGTTTTCAGAATAAACGCTGCACCTGTTCTAATCATGTGCAACAATAATATCAATACACACGACAAAGCTATCTCCTCACAATGATTTGTGTACTTTTTTGAATTATTATTACATAAACATGGTATTTTAGAGCCAAAATACTATATACTATGTATAGATTTTTAAATACATATATATGTACACACACAGGTAGGTAGATCTGTTGGAGCTTGTCGTCTTAAAAAGTAGCTCGCTTGCCAAAAGTTTGGCTACCGTGGTTTAGCCGATCCCCATTAGCTCCATCTAGAATGTGGGCGTGACTTAGTCTGGGGGCGGAGCTGGCAGCACACCCCTTTTCATGTGATTGGAGGGGCTGGTGAGAGCAGGTTTTTAGAGGAATACTCAGAAATACATAAATGCATCAAAAGGGTAGATCGCAGCCCAGCAGATAAAAAACCCAAAAATAAAACATATTTTTCTAAAAAATCCCTCAGCGAATCAAAATCCTACCAAGAAGAACAGGACTTGATTGACATGCAGAACGGCCAATCGAACATCCTCTGATAAATACGTCACTGCACATGACTGCTTAAATACACTGAGCACAAATTCTGTCTGTCATCAGAAAGTCGCTTCCTGCCCTGCGGCACGTCACGTCCCCGGCAGACGACCACTCCGGCCCACTGGAGTGTCTATTGAGGCCCGGATCGTCCCGCGTGCCTCAGCAGTTCCCGCCCGATGGATCCGAGCCCAATATGGCAGCAGTGTCTTCCTGTAGCAGGAGCTTCTCGAGCACCGCTCACGGAGCCAGCCGTGCTTCAGAAATGCCATGCCCCCCCCCCATTGCACGGTTTACAGCAGAGCATGAAATACTAAAGTCACTGCTTTCTGATTTGTAATAAAACGCCTCATCTGTTAATACAAAAGTATCTACTCACAGATTTGTGTACTCTTACTGTGTAGTTTTTGAATACATAAACAATGTTATGTACTACTAGTCTCAAAATGAGATAGAGATACATGTATACATGTATGCATGCATCCATCCATCCATCCATCCATATAGGCCCTTTAATGAGTGTATGAATGTGCTTGTGAGAAATTGTTCCGCTTGCTACCCATTGCAATCGTTTTCTTGGACATGGCGACCGTTGCCTAGCAACCAGCCCTGACCCTCGATCTTGTGGATGCAGACACCTTTGAACATGAACTCTGAGCTGAGTGCAGGTTTGTGGAGCGCCTGGTGGAGAACAGCGGTACTACACCTGACTGAGGCGGAATGATGATCCACTTCTGACAGAAACAGCTGAAGCTAAAAAGCGATGCTGTCTTTTCTGTGACTCCCTGAACACACCAGATTCTGCTGGGGGGTGGGCAGCCCCTCATTTATTGGCTTGTCAGTTACCAGCACTGCGCAGACCCCGACGCCATTTTAGAGCTACTCCTCACACTGCTTACTCATTCTGCCGCCCCCCATCTTCATTGACTCCGGCTGTCATGCACCTGCACGCGGATCTGCAGCAGCCCACCCCTCCCCCAAACACCCCGTCACGCACATCGTGGATTATGTCAATAAGCGAGCATATGGATGTACATTAGCGCGCGCGATGGGAGATGCGTGAGTGTAGACACGTTTTTATGCTTCAGTCAAAATGAGAAGCATCTAGGAAAAACGACGGCCCTGAAAGCAGCAGCCATCCGCACAGATGTTTGCCACAGACACAGCTTTGCCTTTAGCTACAACTGTGGACAGTTCACTGCGTGTTGGAATTGTCAGCTTCAGTCCGGTATTTAACAAAAAGCAGCGTTTTAAGGAAGACTCTGCTTCCCAGAACATGAAGGGCGGACCGAGCTGATGTGTCCTCAAGAAGCGGTGACAGCCGCACGCGCACATGTGGTCCGAGAACAAAGGGCGAAATGTCCATAAATGGTGCGTCGTCTTGGAGGACCAGACAAGCGGAAGAGATGATATTAACTGAACAGCGGGCCAACGCGGGGTCTGCGTGTGATGAGTGGGATCTGAGCCCGCATCGCCCTGCGGGTCACGCGGGGCAGCAGCCAGCTGTGGTTCACAGTCCTGTCTGAAAAACAGCCGTCATCAGCCTCCACTTGACCCGCAGCGCTGCCTGCGCGGGCGCGCGGCGGCGCGGCACCTCCGGGGGTTTGTTGACATGCTCGGTGCGCGGTGAGGCAGCCCGATGGAGCTGGACGGAGAGGAAGGCTGATGGTGATGATGATGATGATGATGATGGTGGTGGGAGGCAGGGTTCGAGGCTGCACTCATCCTCTGTTATGAAGCAGCGCGTACTGGCGGGACGCTGCGCCATAGAAACAGCAGACTTCTGCTCTCTAACGCGATCCCCGTGGAGGTGTGACAGCAGGGGAACCTCCCGCTTCATCCCGACTTCACCAAACGGTGACACAGAGATGCTGCCCGCGCGCTCACACGCACGCGCCTCATACTCACCGCTTGAAGTGCTCAATGATTTTGTCCTCTCGAACATTTTCGGGTAAATTTCCCACCCATAGGTGTCTGGTTTCCCGGACCATGCTGAGCGCTCCCGCTCCCCACTCATGCAGTTTGCGCTGTCGGTTCCTGCCGGACAAAAGTCCACCGTTTTTCTGCAGTGACGTCGCACAAGCGAACCGGATCCCGGACGCGAACCATCGGTGCCGCCTGTGACCCGGTGGAAACCTGGAGCTTGAATCCCGCACGCCGTTCGCTCCTCTTCACTAGAAGCGCGGTCCTGCAGCTCCTCGTGAACGCGCTCTCCTCTGTTCCCGTGACCAGGCGCGTCCCTGACTCCGTGCGACCTTTGGTGTTGAAAGAAAGCGCGCGGCTTCCTAAAAAGATGCAGCAACCGCACTTAATGAGAGGCGCACCGCGCAGGCGTGGCTTTGTGTGTGAACCGCTGTTTTCTCCCCGATGAGATAGCCATCCGCCCACGCGCATGCGCAAGAGAACCCCTGATTGAGTGATGGTGACTTGACACCTGAGCCGTTCTGGCTGACAGGAGGATCCCCTCACTGCCCCCCCCCCCTCGTTTGTCTAAAGATCAGGATCACTTGAAGCCCCCCCCCCCCCCGTTTGTCTAAAGATCAGGATCACCTGAAGCCCCCCCCCGTTTGTCTAAAGACCAGGATCACCTGAAGCCCCCCCCTCCGTTTGTCTAAAGATCAGGATCACCTGAAGCCCCCCCACCCGTTTGTCTAAAGACCAGGATCACCTGAAGCCCCCCCCTCCGTTTGTCTAAAGATCAGGATCACCTGAAGCCCCCCCTCCGTTTGTCTAAAGATCAGGATCACCTGAAGACCCCCCCCCCTCGTTTGTCTAAAGATCAGGATCACCTGAAGTCCCCCCCCCCCGTTTGTCTAAAGATCAGGATCACCTGAAGCCCCCCCCTCCGTTTGTCTAAAGATCAGGATCACCTGAAGCCCCCCCCCCCGTTTGTCTAAAGATCAGGATCACCTGAAGCCCCCCCCCCCCCGTTTGTCTAAAGACCAGGATCACCTGAAGCCCCCCCCCTCTGTTTGTCTAAAGACCAGGATCACCTGAAGCCCCCCCCCCCTCCGTTTGTCTAAAGACCAGGATCACCTGAAGCCCCCCCCCCCGTTTGTCTAAAGATCAGGATCACCTGAAGACCCCCCCCCCCGTTTGTCTAAAGACCAGGATCACCTGAAGCCCCCCCCTCCGTTTGTCTAAAGATCAGGATCACCTGAAGACCCCCCCCCCCGTTTGTCTAAAGATCAGGATCACCTGAAGACCCCCCCCGTTTGTCTAAAGACCAGGATCACCTGAAGACCCCCCCCCCGTTTGTCTAAAGATCAGGATCACCTGAAGCCCCCCCCCCGTTTGTCTAAAGATCAGGATCACCTGAAGCCCCCCCCCCCCCGTTTGTCTAAAGATCAGGATCACCTGAAGCCCCCCCCCGTTTGTCTAAAGATCAGGATCACCTGAAGACCCCCCCCCCCCGTTTGTCTAAAGACCAGGACCACCTGAAGCCCCCCCCCCCCGTTTGTCTAAAGATCAGGATCACCTGAAGCCCCCCCCCCCCCCCCCCTCCGTTTGTCTAAAGATCAGGATCACCTGAAGCCCCCCCCCCTCCGTTTGTCTAAAGACCAGGATCACCTGAAGCCCCCCCCCCCCGTTTGTCTAAAGACCAGGATCACCTGAAGCCCCCCCCCCCCGTTTGTCTAATTACCAGGATCACCTGAAGCCCCCCCCCCCCCGTTTGTCTAAAGACCAGGATCACCTGAAGCCCCCCCCCCCCCCGTTTGTCTAAAGACCAGGATCACCTGAAGCCCCCCCCTCCGTTTGTCTAAAGACCAGGATCACCTGAAGCCCCCCCCCCCCTTTGTCTGAAGACCAGGATCACCTGAAGCCCCCCCCTCCGTTTGTCTAAAGACCAGGATCACCTGAAGCCCCCCCCTCTGTTTGTCTAAAGACCAGGATCACCTGAAGCCCCCCCCTCCGTTTGTCTAAAGACCAGGATCACCTGAAGCCCCCCCCTCTGTTTGTCTAAAGACCAGGATCACCTGAAGCCCCCCCCCCCGTTTGTCTAAAGACCAGGATCACCTGAAGCCCCCCCCCCCCCGTTTGTCTAAAGATCATGATCACCTGAAGCCCCCCCCCCCCCGTTTGTCTAAAGATCAGGATCACCTGAAGCCCCCCCCCTCCGTTTGTCTAAAGACCAGGATCACCTGAAGCCCCCCCCCCCCGTTTGTCTAAAGACCAGGATCACCTGAAGCCCCCCCCCCCGTTTGTCTAAAGACCAGGATCACCTGAAGCCCCCCTCCCTGTGGACTGAACAGTGGATGTGCTACACTGAGTAGTTCGGTTCCTGCGTGGCATAGTGTGTCCCCCGTTGCTGCTGAGTGCCGCCAACAGAAAACTAATATCAATAAGCGCAGGACTCGCCGACACAGGAAACCCAGACAAGTATTGTATGGGCGGCAGTTTGCTCAGGTGGTAGAGCGGTTGTCTAAATGCCAAAGGGTTGGCGGATCAATCCCCGCTCTCTGCAGCCTCTCCTGTTGCCCTCCAAGCTGAGGTAGTCTGCAGGTCACCACTCCCCCCAGGGGATGGGTCAAAATGCGGAGAAGAATTACCCCATTGTGGGATAAATAAAGTATCAATTATTATTATTATTTTAGGAAAATATACACACCTTTCCTCCAAAAATGTTAATACCTGAGCTAAAGGAGCCACAGACACCTTGAAACACCATTTGCACCATGAATAATGGATCCAGTTCCTGCAGCTGAGGTGCATATTCCCAGACTCTGCCCAAAGTCCTGATTGATGCCTGTGGGCCGCACACACTGGTGGCTGACGCCCGTCAGGGAGACACCATGAGGTGGCTCCAAAGTCCAAATGCACTGAATCCACAACATGTAAGGAGCCTCCAAAGTGGAGATGCACAAAACAGCAGCACCTGCCCCCGCAGCCCAGGACAACAGACAGTGGTCGCACGAGGAGCAGAAACAAAAAGCGTGGTCACGGTTAGGGCAAAACGCAGCCAAACAGCACCTGATGCTGCAACTAAGCACTCATCACCATTGCTGAGGAGCGTTTGATGCTACCGTCAGCAATAGAGCCCTCTGCTGAGCCGCATTTGCAGCTGGACTCAGCTCACAGGCAGCCCCGCGCTGGGCAGCCTGAGGCTGAGCTCAGGGACCGGTCGGCGGACTAAACTCTCAGGATGATTCTGAAGTCTTGACAGTGAGGGAAAGGCTTTTATCAGTCCTCTGCTGATGAAGCAGCAGGGATCGTCCACATCAGGGATCCTTCAAATCAGTAATCCTTTATGTCAGTGATCCTCCATGTCAGTGATCCTTTATGTCAGTGATCTCTTATGTCAGTGAACCTTTATGTCAGTGATCCTTCGAATCAGTGATCCTCCACATCAGGGATCCTTCAAATCAGTAATCCTTTATGTCAGTGATCCTCCATGTCAGTGATCCTTTATGTCAGTGATCCTCCATGTCAGTGATCCTTTATGTCAGTGATCCTTTATGTCAGTGAACCTTTATGTCAGTGATCCTTCGAATCAGTGATCCTCCACATCAGGGATCCTTCAAATCAGTAATCCTTTATGTCAGTGATCCTCCATGTCAGTGATCCTTTATGTCAGTGATCCTTTATGTCAGTGATCCTCCATGTCAGTGATCCTTTATGTCAGTGATCCTTTAGGTCAGTGAACCTTTATGTCAGTGATCCTTCGAATCAGTGATCCTCCACATCAGGGATCCTTCAAATCAGTGATCCTTTATGTCAGTGATCCTCCATGTCAGTGATCCTTTATGTCAGTGATCCTTTATGTCAGTGATCCTCCATGTCAGTGATCCTTTATGTCAGTGATCCTTTATGTCAGTGAACCTTTATGTCAGTGATCCTTCGAATCAGTGATCCTCCACATCAGGGATCCTTCAAATCAGTAATCCTTTATGTCAGTGATCCTCCATGTCAGTGAACCTTTATGTCAGTAACTCTTTATGTCAGTGAACCTTTATGTCAGTGATCATCCCCATCTGTGATCCTCCACATCAGTAATCGTCCATAACAGTGATCCTTCATGTCCGTGATCTCCACGACAGTGATCCTCCACGTCAGTAATAAAGCCTTCATGGGGAACATGGTGCTTGCAGTGGGATCTCATGTGCCCTCTGTGATCATGGATGGGGTTTTCTGATGTGGACATTTCAGCGTGTCATCATTTTCCCACCTCAACATCAACCAAATCTCTTTTTTTATTTCAGAAATGTCTTCGAGACTAATCAATAATGGAGATCATCGTCATCCAGAGACTTTTGGCTCCAAACTTCAAAGAACAACCAAACTAAATGTAACATTAGAAACCTTCTTGATGAGGTAAACATTTTACGACCTGTCAGTTGGACAAAGCTGTCTCTGTTATGGACAGGTGAACTGGTCCCACCTTGATCCACTGACCCTCTGCAGGTGTAGAACATGGAATGATGGATCCATGTTTGTTAGGTTTTTCTTTTTTAACGAAAAGCTAACAATGATTACATTTTCTATAATAATAATAGTTTAGAAACGGTTAATGCCTGCGCCAGTGTTCTTTGAGTAACATCTTTCATGTCTGTCTTGTTACCTGGATGTCTGATGTAAGTTCAGATCTAACCCAAGATCTTCAGAACAGTAGAAACCTGCACAGAAAAACTCAAAAACATTTTTCAGATGTGATTGGTGAAAAAGTATGGGATGAATTGTAATGTTATATAATCGAGCAATGCTTAGAATACAAGATAACTGCACATGAGCAAACATTAAGCTAGGAAAAAACATGTTTGTAGAATTCCCCACTAAACGTTTTGGGTTCACCAAACAGCAGAAATACGCTGTTAGAATTTTTACATTTCTGAAATTCTGCAGGTTCTTGGGGTGAACCGTGTAAAATCACGTGTTGTTTTTCTTCTGTGGCCCTGAATGAACAGTTTGATTAAGTCTCCCGTGTCCCAGTAGAAAGCCAAAGAACATTAGCCAAGAACTTTGGACTATTTCAAATTCCACTGTAGGTTAATGAGTAACAAAAGATGTCCAAAGGTCAACAGAACAGTGATGAAAAGCGCTGGAGGGAGATGACCTGTGAGGAAATTTTAAATAACGTTTTTTCTAACAGTTATGTCCATTTTCTCTGTGTGAATTAAATATGTTTAACTGGGATTGAGTGAAAAGTAAAGTCAAACTGAGAACGTTACATTTTATTCCAATACACTGACTTCTCATAATAGCAGGAAGAGCGGTTGAATGTCACCAAATGCCACGTTTTTACATGAAAAACATCATAAATACAAATGTTCTGGAAAAGCTCTGTTTCCAAGGCGCGCAGTTACTCTGCTTTTGTTACTATAAATGGAACTTCCAAGTTAGAAGTGCGCCTGCGCTGAGATGCGGTCTCGGGGGAAGTGAAGTATTGTGCGCATGCTCGTCGGGCAGCTAATGTGCCTAGAGGGGGAGGGATGCGGTCGGTTCGTCCGCGGGCTCAGACCGGAGAACAGCCGCGCTGCAGCGGATCGATGCGCCCGGACGTGGAAGACTTTCTATGAAAATCTCTTAATCCAGTAGAAAAAGATTTTAATATTTGATGGATCAACAAAATACTGACCTAGATGTCGTCATCCGTGGTTGTCGGCGTTGGATTACGACGCAGTGGCCGGGTTTCTGAGAAATGTTGGGGATTAAATAAGGCATCATGGGTAATGTTCCGTCTGAAGATGCGTCTGGGTTTCAAACAGCATCAAACATGGACATTTGCGGTGTGGATGTCGTCGCATTAAAGCCCAGAAACTGATGATCATGCAGGATTTCTAACGTTTTAGGACTCAGTTGGTAAAATGTCATCCGAGCGGCAGAACTCTCGTCTTTCTCCGTCGCCATTTTGTATGAAAACTCCGTCCGCCATTTGCTTCAGCTCCAAAACGATGGCCGCCTGAATTCCTTCTACTGCTTGGAGCGACAGCAATGTTGAACAGAAAGTCTTTGTGTTTAGGAAATTGGTTGGAAAAGGGACTTCGGGCTTTTTCTCATTTAATGGACGAACATGATAATTATGTTCATCGGATTTTTTATGCAAATATAATTTGGTCTGCCCATTAAAAGAAGACATACAAACCTAAAATCCATTCTAATTAATTCCCACTGAAACTCGAACTCAGCAAATAATGTTGCAAGAACATTCTTCAGAAGGGACGCCTCTCTGTGGAAGGTTATGTTTGGGAACAATAAACTAACAAATACTTTCTTGTGAGAGATTTTAAATAATTTATACAACCCTTCCCCGATAAAAAGAAAATATATTATGCAGAATTACACCACTACAGATGCTAAAAGGATATAAAGATATTTATCATGTCCCGTCTCTCACAAAGCAAAAGACGTGACCTTTAAAACATTGAATATTTACTCTTCCAATCACGTCAGACGTCCTCGCTGGAACTGGAACAGTGATGTCCGTCTTCTGTGGACACTGGAACATCTTTTCTTTGAATGTTTGCATGTGAAACAGTTTTGGTCTCCTTTTCATAATTGGCTGAAAACATAAACCATTTAAAATGGAATGCCATTAACATTAGATTACAATTAATTGATACAAATCTGGACTTTCTGATCAACGTATTGATTGAGATTTCCAAGCATTTTGTACATAATTGTAAATTCTTAAAGCTCACATTAATGTATGATGAAATCGTCTCAAACTATTCTCCAAATCTTTAAATGAAACACCAGAATGCCCAGACAGTCTAATTCAAACGTTTGAAGTTGGGTTTTTTCCGTCTGCCTTTATCGTTGACATTGACGGATACGCTGGGATTGTTTGTGAAATATTTGCTTCAATAAAAAAAAGTGCACTGTATGGGGCGTTTGCCATTTTGTGGTGCTGTCGAATCCACAATTCCAAAATTCAGTCCCCTACAAATTTCCCAGAAATCTCTGCAAAAAACCAGTGTGCACCAATGATCACTAGATTGGGGAATATAGACCACAATGCATTTGGTTTCAACAATTTCTGTCATTAAACCTGTTTAAATGTATTTTTAAATAAACCATCAAAGTTTCCATCAACATAAAATGCCTGTATTGATTAGATTGTCACTTTGTGAAATCAGTGGCATCACATTTCCTGTTGAAAAACAATGAAAAAGGTAGTGAGCACGCTTTTCAAATCCAGCCCATTGGATGGTCCCACACCATATAGTTCTTTAGTAGTTTGGGATGGAATTCGGACATCACAGCCCGCCGACATCAGGCGAGACCGCATGGAACCTGGTCCCGTTTAGGTAACCATTCAGTTAACTGTTTCACTTATCACTTGGAAATGCTAACATCTTGGTTGGACTTTAGTCTCAGAGATTTTAAATGTCCGTCAGCGTAACTCCACTATAAATTATGCAGTCAGTAGAGTGAAAAAAGTACATTTAATGCAGAAGCTGATGGAAACATGAAGGAACCCTGAGTGTGAGGAACCTCCCTCACAGCAGAACCATTCTTGTAGGAACTGACAGAACCTACATCCATCCAGAACTGCAAATGACAACCAGAGATGATGTGACAGTTCACAAAACACACTTTTTCACAGGACAAGGTCAAAATATTTCATACTTTCAGCAAAGTTTTCCTGACATTTTTGAAGATGCTACTTGTGACGTCTCTGTGGTCTTCGTCGATGGTCTTTCTCGACACAGAACTCTTCTCCATTCTGCACAGACACAACAGAGAAGATGTGACCGTTTGATAAATATGTATCCGTTAGAACGTTTCCTTTTCAAATATATTCCTTCATGACCCGCTAACAGCTGTTTATTACACTGATGGCATTCTTCATGTTTGGGACCAAACCTGAACACGGGAAGACAATTCTTTACACACATTCACTCTTTGAATGAAATAGCCCCCACCCAAAGAGAGCAGCGCTCGCCAGGGTCCCGGCACAATGCGGGGTTCAGGGTCTGACCCAAGGACACGTACGGGTAAACAGAAGCAAGTGGAGGTCTGACACTGAACCTCTGGGCCACGCCCTTTAACCCCATGACGCCTGAGTTTGTTTCCAAATCCCTCCTGTTTGTCTTTCAAGTAGAAGCTAAGTGCAGGTCATTTTGGAGCCAAAGAGTGTTGATCTACATGACCCTTGACCCCTTCATGCCCATTGATGCAGATGTGCATCTCACATGACCTTTGACCCCTTGATGCCTGTTGGAGGGGTTAAATTTTCCCTCCGGTCAAAGTGCTAAAAATGCTTTCAGGAGTTTTTTCTAGCCTGAACACTTTATTGATTGACTAATTTGGTTTATTTAAACAGTTCCAGCGATAAAAGCAAAGAAAAAAAGACAATAAAAAGACGTAGATAGAATAAATCCATTGAAGAAATGAATTCATAAAGCAGCTGGAAACCCCAGAGTGAGCTTTGAGCTTCATCCAGGGGTGGTCCACAGTTACTGCCAAAGTATGTCGGCACCGGCCTGTGCCCGTCCCCAGCCCGGATAAAATAGTGTTTTCAGGAAGGGCATCCGGCGTTAAAACCTCTGCTGAAGCACCCGTGCGACGCGGTGAAAGCTGATTGGCTGGGGCGACCCCTGGAGGGAATGCCGCCAGGTGAGCAACAACATATGAATTCATAAATTATAGACATATTTGCACTTTTATATTCAGTACACATACCTGTAATTTATGAAATGTAATGACAGGAGAAGGGAAGTGATGCATTTCCACCCACATTATGTTTAACTCATCTTTTTTACATCATTACTTTCATTTGATTCTTAACATATCAGACTTATTGATACTTTTTCAGTCCACGTTTGTTTCAATGATCTTCCAGTTTGTTGGCATTCCTGCTCACAGCTTTCCACTTCCAGCTGACGTTGCTTTAAAATGTCTAAATAACATCAAGCAAGCCCGCGTCATGATGCTGCCGCCCCTGTGCTCTCCTTAAGATTCAGAGTTTTAACAAACCAAGCCGTCTTTCTGGTTAATTCCTTTAAATCTAATCTCAGATAGAGAAAGGCCACTCGTGAAGCAGGAGAACATGCAAACTCAGCCAGGATTTGAACCGGGACCTTCCCACTGTGAGCCCCTGCAGCCGACTAGAAGCAGCGACTGTTTTTTCTGTTCATTCTAATTTAGATGGTTTCAACCTGAACCGATCAGAAGGTAAGAAGTCCTCTGTCATCTGCTGACAAGGTCACCAACCTCTGATGAAGCTGCATCCAGCAGGTCCATGGTGGGAATTAGACAGCTAGCTTCACCCAGAAAACACAGACTGATGTGAAGCACGTCTGCCCACCGTCCCACAGTCAGCATCAGGACCATCAAACCCCCGAGACGCACCACCACCGTGTTGAGAAGAGCCTGGCTGCCCGGCAGACGGTGCTGCTCCTCTGCAGGACCAAGACATGAGAGGCTGAACATCAGGCCTTCAGTTCAAGACCATTTCCTGTTACTTTGGGACGTTAGAGGGATTTCGTACAAATGTGCTGCAGTGAACGCACGGCGCTTCTCACCCTGCATGTACACAACCAGCAGTGTGTAGCAGATGGTCAACGGTGTCCAAAACCTGAGCGCCTCGGTCGCAGACAGAAACTGCTGGTTGATGATGGACACCGCGGCCAGCACAGCCACAAAGAAGGTGATGGATACAGCCCTGGCCAGCAGGGGCAGCAGAGAGCCGCCTGAGGTGAGCAGGCCGATGCAGACGCCGCAGTATCCCTGCGAGCTGTGCAGGTCGTACAACGCACTTACATGATGCAAAAGCTTTGTGGCCTGCCGGGACAGAAACCAGCTGAGAGCTGCAGCCAGGAGGAGGCACAGCCAGCGCTGGGCTGCCCCCTCATGGAGGAAGTGCAAACTACAGGTCAGAGCGCAGCCCACAGAGAACTGGCTTTGCGGGAGTAACTGCTGCAGAAAAGTCCTGGGCTCCTGCAGAGAAACAGGGGTCGTCCCGGGCAAATGTCAGACGCATGTGGAGGAAATAACCCAGAATCAGACACTGCCGAGCCACTTCACACCTTAAAAACGTTCAGATGGATGAGACTCCTTCAAAATTCTGCACTTCCTTAAACGTCCAGCAGAGCTCTTCCTAAAAGCTCCACCGTGACGTCATACGTCTCACCTGTCCAGCAGTAACCAATCCAGAAACGGCTCGAAGGCTGAACTCAAGCACCACCAGCGCCGCCACGCGGGACCCCACCACAGCCAGGACGCTGGTCACCAAAGAAAACCTGAACAGTCCAGGAAGTCCACTCTGACCCGTCCTCAGACGAGCAGCGGGCGAGCTTCCCCCCTCCTTTGCTCTCCAGCTGAGAACATTGAACCAATGAGAGAGAACCACAAAGAACAAACACCACACGTTCAGATCAAAGGAAACATCCTCACGTCTCCTCTAACAGGAAGTGGACTCTCAGCAGGGAGACCAGCACTGAGGTCCCGCATGCGCCCACCAGCCCTGCAGGACACAACGTCAGACCTTTAGAGCCCATGAAGGACATCCTGGCATCAGGACCAACAATCCAGGGACCCCAACCTTGAAGAAAGCCGTCCAGGGGATTCGTGTCCAGAGTCAGCCAGCGTGGCAGGAAGTAGGAAGTTGGAAGAAGCGACGTAAGAAAGGAAAACATCTTCTGTTTCAGAAGGTAGCAGCTTCAAAGCCGCCGGTCATCGTGTTCTCCGTTCTCACGCTCCTCTGCTCTGCTTTCAGGAAAGCTGCTCTTACTCTGCAGCAGGAGTCCAAAGGTCAGAGCTGAGTCTGGTAGCAGAGGTCACTGCACTGTGGCAGCGGCTGACGCTGTCGCACAGCTGCAGTCTGAAGCTTGATCAGTTCTCTTCAAAGCCTCTGCAGCTCCAACATCAAGAAGGTCCTTCAGGCCCACACATGCAGAAGAATGTGAATCCTCTGGTAATGAAAGTGAAAACGAACCAAAAATGTCTCATTACTTTATTGGAACATTAGTCTCTGATGCAGCCGTCATGTCCGCCATGACTGTGACATCATCCATCCCAGCAGATGTGTCACATGCTGGAGGGTCTGCAAACGTCTCCATCCGTCACAGAACATCCCTGGTTCCAGACTGCTCCGTCTTCTGGGCTCGTTCTTCCACGTAGAGCTGCATCTGTAAGAGACAAACAGCAGGAGGCGCTGAAGGCCCGTTTCCCACCAGCTGTTCACTGCAACTGGACTGAACGTCTCACTTTGACGATGTCTGAGGTCATGGACTTGAGAGGAACGAGTCTCGGCTCCTTCATGTGGACTTCCTGCTCATCAGCAACGATCCACGGGAAATCCTGGCGGGACAATTCCACCCATCAGCCATTGCAAGCGGGCGCCACAGCCAACGGATCAGAGTTCACACAGCTTCTCACTGACCTTCATGACTTGGACCTTCTCCATGTTGCGCGTCGCAGCATCTCTGGTGTGCACGAGCACGGAGAACGAACACCCTGCCACAAAAAGCACAGCTTCCAATCAGTCACGCTGTGACGCTAAAGAACCGCAGCCCGGTCCAAACCCCCACCACTCTGAAACCACCGAGTCTAGAAACAGAGACGTTAAGGATGAGAGAACAACCAGGGAGACCCGGCCAGCATCACACCGGCTGCAAAGACAAACAGCAGATCTTTAAGAATGATAATTATGATAATAAGTTCATTCATACGTGGTGATGGTAGCTACTGATGCAGCCTCTGACAGAGGCGTGGCTGCCAGTTTACAGGGACATTCATGCACATTCACACACCAGTGGAGGGAGGGGGGATCGAACCGCCGACCCTTTAGATCATTGGCCGACTGGCTCAACCGCATGAGCCGCCGCCTTCATCATCTGGACCATCGTCTCCTAGGAAACGCCGTTTTTAAACCATCACAGCTATAACACAGAAAATGAATGTGGGGATCCGCTCCCATCCATCCATTTTCTTAGCCCGCCGGGGGCCAGGGCCCGTCCAGCTGTTGGGCGGGCCGGGGGCCAGGGCCCGTCCAGCTGTTGGGCGGGCCGGGGGCCAGGGCCCGTCCAGCTGTTGGGCGGGCCGGGGGCCAGGGCCCGTCCAGCTGTAGGGCGGGGAACGCCCCAGACAGGTCGCCGGTCGGTTGTAGGTCACTCACCCCGGTAACCGATGAACCGGTTTCTGGAGTGTGGGAGGACGCTGGAGAGTGCCCACGCATGCACAGGGGGACCCTGATGGTATTTGAACCAGGGCTGACCGCTGCACCACCGTGCAGCCCATCAAATTGTTGGTAAACAGAAGCAAACGTGTTTGAAAAGTTTTAAAGTAAAGGAGTCAGATAGGAAACTACAGAACCTTCCCTTTCAAAATAAAAGCCATGTGCCGTGTCCAAAACTCAGGCGTGTTCAAATCCACATGGATTGATGGTGACAGCTGCTCGCACACGTCAACGCCGCTCTGCAGGAGGCGACTGAACCGCTGCCAGACAGCTGCTGATTAAAAACAGGAGGAATTCAGCTTTCTGACTTTATTTAGAAAAGAGCCGTTTCCTGTCGTGTTTATCCGCCGCGGTGCTGGACGGCGTCTGCTTTTGACCTTTGGCCTTTAAGGAACAGTTTGAAGTTTCTGACTGGACTAACGTTGGCTTAAACTTCATCCTTATGTGTTAAAGCCACAGAAGTTTGGGGTCTTCATGGAGAACCAGCAGTTCACCTCTCCCTGAACCCCTCACCCGGACACGGGCCTCCGGGCGGAGGCTCCTCTGCCGCGGCGTGGTCGTGTCCACCTGGTGCTCGTCCTGTGAGGACCTGAGCTTTTTCCATCCATGTGTTTCTATGGGATCTTCCTGACTTCACAGCAGTATTTAGTCAGGAATGTTCTACACTGGTTCTTTTAAATGTATATTTTTCCTTTTTGTAATGTTTAGAAATCTGTTTGAGGAGTCCAGAGGAAATCTGGATCCTAAATGTCTTCCTTAGTTTCTTTAACGTTTGTTCTCCAGCTTGTGAGAGAGCATGGTGGGATTTTTAGTAGGATTATGAGATTATAATCCACCAACACGATGCTTTTTCAGCTGCCTGTAGGAATCTGACCTGGGGGGTTGCTGCTCAGAACGGCGTCGCACACGCTGATCTTCAGGATGAAGGCCCTCAGCAGCTGCTCCACGTGCGACAGCAGACAGTCCGAGCTGCGGCGAGCAAACGCAGGCGTCACCATCAGAGACGGCGGCTTAGCCACAGTCAGAGGAAAAGGTCAAAGAAACCTGATGGAGAGGAGCGGCGGCTGCGAGATCTCGAAGACGAATCTCTCAACGGGACGGTGGTCTTTGTCCATGATGACCACCACCACTTTCTCGGCATCGTTCTGGAAGGACAGCAGAACGTCACGCCTCCTGCAGGGCGCCTCCTCTGCGGCTGCAGCCGGACCGAGCCTACCTTCTCGATGAGCGGCTTGATGCAGAGCAGAGTGTCCTGGATGTACTGGTTCAGGTCCGGATGGCAGGACATCTGGAGGGGGGGGGGGGGGGGGGACAGAGAACCTCCCTGAGGTCAGAGGACAGACGTCCTGAAGCTGCCGGCCGGCCGGCGTCCTACCTGGACAGGAACGTTGTACTTCTTTCTCTTCTGGAAGATCCCAGAGGGATAAACTTCACGGACGTAAAGGATGAGATGAACAGCAACCTCCAGGAACTCACACAGAACATCAGCAACCACTGAAGAGAGGCAGAGCCTGTGAGACCCACTACTATGCCCCCCACCCACGTCCACGGAGGGGCGGTGTGGACCTTACCTCGTCCAAAGTTCAGGTCCTGGCGCGTTAAAGTCGTCATGGTTGGTTTAAAAAAAACGACGGTGTTTCTTCTTCTTCTTCGGCTCCGGTACCGGGGTTTAATGCTGACAATCAATGCTCTGTGTCCAATCCACAAAACTAAAGTAAAATGATCGCTTCAACAACTATTTCTGGAAGTTAAAAAAACACAAAAATGTGCTGAAAGTAACGACATTTGTACAATTTAATCAGTATAAAATTCGCCACATTTTTTCGGCTAGACTCTTCACTCCTCGCGCACAATACTGACGTCACTCTCGGCGCGCGAAGGTTGCGTCACTAAGCACAATAGACGCATTATGATTGTGAAAGCTTTGTTTTAAGTTCGAGATGCTCCAGTTTTATGAATATATAAAAAAAATTAATACACCCAAAGCAAGTAACACTGAAATAATTTGTGCTTTTTTGGTTTGATAGGTAATCCCCTCCTCTAAGAAAACTTTGTATTATAAATATTATTATTATCATTATTTTGTAATCCCCTTTTATATATTTTAAGATAATTTATTTTTCTATCAGCATATTCTATTTTGGATATATTTCTGATTATTTTATTATTATTTTTTTTTTCTTCTTGAAATGATTCAATAAGTTTGGATTGATGACATTGACTATCACTGCTGATGCTCTTTCTGTGTCTTTGATGCTGGATTTTGTATGCTTATGCTTTGTTCAATAAAATTGTTTAAAAAAAAAAAAAAAAAAAAGATTGTGAAAGCTTTGTTATCCATCTTTTCTGGTATTGTCCCAAAGTTCAGGTGTTTTGGCAGAAGATGTGTGATTTTATTAATGTTAAAAGTGATTCTTGTTTTGTCTTATTTTGGAAAGATGTCTTGTTGGGTCTAATATCAAAAAATATGCAAAAGGACTCTTGTTTACTTTTAAATCTTTTACTCATTTTGGCCAAATTCCATGTTCATAAATGTAAATTTTCTGGTAAAAAAAACCTTGTTTCACTGTAGTCCTTTCTGAATTAAATCAGTATATCAACAGTATTCTAAATTCAGAGAAGCAAAAAGCAATCATAACATTGTCTGTATGTGATTCAGTATTTTCTCGTAGAGTTTAACCCCCTGGCTTATTTCTATTTCTATTCTTGTTCTTATGTTTGTTACAGATGTGTATTTGATATTTGCAGTTGTGTTTTTTATTGCATACCTAAAAGTACATTCCTGTTAAATGGCATAATGTGCAATAAAGTTGAGTTAAAAAAATAAAAGATTGTGAGAGCTTATTCAGCTGATGACCTCTCACCTTAAATATCAAGACGCCTCTAAAATTGACTCTCCTTTAATAATTAATGGTATTGATATTCTCAATAAAAAGTGCAACAACAAACATATTCGTAATACTTTAAGTGAAAAAAGAAACATAACACCGAAAGGAGAAATCTTTTGGAACAATCTTTTAAATGATATAAATTGAAAAAAAGCACGGCTACTGCCAGATACATTTTGTATAAATAACAAAATTAAAGAAATACACAAAAGAATTCTACATTACATTTACCCCAAAAATATGTTTATATCCAAATTCTCAAATATAGAAAATAATTGTAGTTTTTGTATTGATTTCCCTGAATCAGTTCCTCACCTTTTCTACTTTTGTAAATTTTCCCGTGTATTTTGGAACCAATTAGAACGCTTTGTAAACATCAAATTTAATTGTAACATTATTATAAATTTAAAACAAATCCTCACATATTTCAATTCTGGTGATAAAAAAGTAGAAAATAGTATTAATTTGTTACTTCTCCAATCCAAATTTTACATACATAAGTGCAGAATAAATAAAACAACTCCCAATTTTACTATTTTTTATTACTATTTAAGATCGAGATGCTTCAGTTTAAAGAATACGTTGAAAAAATGAACACACCCAAAGCAGGTTACACTGGAATTTGTGCATCTTTGCTTGATATGTAATCCCTTCCTCTAAGAAAACTTAGTATTGTAAACATTATTTTTTTTTGTAGTCTCTTTTATATATTATAAGATACTTTATTTTCTTATCGGCAAGTTCAATTTTTGATATATTTCTGATACGATGATTACTTGAGGTAATTTAATAAGTTCGGAAGGATGGCATTGATAATTACTGCTGATGATCGGTCTGATTCCTTGATGATGATTGATTTTGATGATGATTTTGTATGTTAACACTTTGTTCAATAAAGTTGGGGGAAAAAATTGTGAAAGCTGAAACCGAAAAACAATTCGAACTAATTTGATTTTTGAAAAATTTAAAATGTATTAAACCCCAAAGGTTTTTGAATTGATGTTTCCTTTTCTCCTATGTTGTATATGCATGTGTGTGTATATATATTTACACATTTATTTAATATTTACACATTTCATATTTAATATTTAGACATTCACATTGTTGTTGTACTATGTTGTTTGTCAATAAAGCATGAAAAAAAGATTGTGAAAGCTCAATTTTATTGTAAAAACGTCGTCTTTGGTTTTCATAGTTTTGAACATAAATATCGTGATGCTCTCTGTTTTATGAATATGATGCTATTCATGGATAATCTTCATATTCACAAAAGAAAAAACCTGAATTCTTCTTACTGAAATTTAAACTGCAGTAATATTTAAAATTAATTTCTGCTTCAAAAATACAAAGGCTCAAAAAAAGATAAATCTGTTGGATTAGTGACATAAATTAACCCGCTTTTCTGTGTCAGTTTGTATTTTTTTTTTAGTTATTTGTTTCCTTCTGTGGTTGATTTATTTGGTTATTATTGAAACACCAGTTTCTTTAAAATAATTATTTTACTTTCTATTTTGTTCTTAATAGTTAAGATTTCAAAAGGTCAAAATATTGTTGTTTTGTATTCAGAGATGTGTTTTATTCATATATTCTATTGTTATAGATATTGTATTGTATTATGCAAATGTTCAATAAAAGAATTCTGGAAGCTCGTGGCCTTTGCTGTAGTTATTTTGTCTTATAAGAATGATTGTTATAAGCATTGCTGTGTGTGGGCTGCACATGTCTACATGTTCTGGTAACCCTTGTGCTATCTTAGATGACCCCCCCCCCCACCCTTCCATTGAGGTGTTCTCCCTACCATGACAAAGGTGGATAAAGGTGGAAAGATTTCATGTAATCCATGGACACCAGTGAAGATCACAAATCATTGAAGAAAAAAGGTTCAGAGCTCTGTCTAGTGGGTCTAGATGACCCCACTCCCAATGTTAAAGTGCCTAGGATAGAACAAGGGTTAATGTGTTTATAATCTTTCTTTTTCTTTTTCTATCTTGTTCTGTCCAACAACTGAGCAAACAGATTAGAGCTGAAGGCCTTCTAAAAACCAGAGTGTATATTGGTATAAACCCCTTTTTGTCACTTTATTATTTTTTATTTCTCTGTTACATTTAGTGTGTGTGGGGAGGGAGAGGGGAAGAATGTGAGGGGGGTGGGGTGGAAGAGAGTAAAGGGAACAGAGTTGGAGAAAGTGGGGGATAGAATCACTGATTTGAACAAGTTATTATTTTAAGCTGTAACAATTATGCTGAGACTACAAATATTAGTTCAAGGGTGAAATTCTGAAGACATCTGTCCATCAATACACTGTGGGTTAGGAGGGGGGATGAAGCAGGGAGGGAGCAGTGTGGCAGTGTACACGTGCACGTGGGGGTGGAGATACATGCATGCTGCCAGAGTGAACCGTGTGTTCATAAGGGGGACCAGATCCTACCCAGCCCAACCAGCCAGACCAGGAGGGGGGGGGCAGGCCAGGAGCGCCCCGGGCGACGGGACCCAAGCAGCCCAGGAGGGGGGTAGGAAGGGACCGCCCACCCACCCAGCCAGGCGCAGAGGGTACCCCCTACAGGGGCCGAGAGGCCGAGAGGCATAGGTGAACCCGGCGACTGGGCCCCCAGGCCACAGGACAGGAGCGCTTAGCCATACCAGGCGACAGCCATGGGGGCCACCGGGCGCCGGACACTGAGACAAGGGCCAAGGACGAGGCCAGGGCCCCTGAGAACCCATGGGCCACCCACCACCCAACCGGCGCCACGTCTCCGCAAGCCAGCCCCGGCACCTGACCCCAGCAACCCAGAGATCACTGCACACCCGAAGCTCCAACCCCCCCCCCCCCCCCCCCCCCCCCCCTACAACCTTCCTGACCCGCCATATTTCCCCCCCCCTAATGCCCTCCCCACTGTGTGATGGGGAGGGAGAGCCTCAGAGGATCCCGGCGAGCCAGCCCCAAGTGGATCCCACCCATGCACTCTGGCCCACATACTCACAATCTTCTAGTTGCCCCCCACCCCCCGTCCCCACACAGTAACCCCTTCCGGCCGATCGACCCCCAGCGCCACACGCCCGACCACCACTGCCGCCGACAGGATCCCCACAAGCCTGGCCGCCCTGAGAGGACCAGGCGGGAAAAGACCGGCCGCCCCTCCCCGACCCCACCCGTGTACGGTGGTGTGGGTGAACTGTGTGTGTGCTGCAGGTAAAATAGGAGGTCTCCAGTGTGGGGGGCCCCACCGCTGCCAAGCAGTAGAGCCCCCCGACTCCGGGGTCCCTCTGTGTGTGGTGTGTATTTGCTGTGTGTGTGTCTAAAGTGGAAGTTAAAATTGTGGGGTCTGAATGACCCCATGCTGATGGGGGGGGGGGGGGGGGGGGGGGGGGGGGGTCATCTTCCTCCCTGTAGACTCCTCCTCGGTCTGCTCTCATAACACCGACTCCTTTGTCCTGAAACACGTTCTTCTGTTGTCCTCTGCAGTGGCCTATAGATCAATTCTGTATGCATTAGATAATTGTACAGATTATCTAATGTATATAATCTATACAGATTCTATTCTAGGATTCTGCTGAGAGGAAGATCATTTGGTTTTTCAAAGGATGCAGAAGAAAATGAACCCAGAGAATTCTAAAGCTGCGTTGACACCTAACCCGTCAAATTCCTATCGGCCGCCCTTATTTGGCCGTGTGGCTAACTGGTTGCCTGTCCACATACGTGTTCATAAACCTGACGCCCCAGATGCGTGTGGGTGGAGCTACATACCTACACTGGAGAAGCCTGGTCGCTACACGGACGAGCGTCTATATATCATTTACAAAACACGGAACGATGCTCCGAATACACGGATGATAATCAGTTTGATTTATTTTTGCAGAGTTCTACAAAAACATCGGAATGATGTCAGGTTCATGACATCATTCAGAGACTCTCCCGGTACGGCGAGCTTCACTGTCGGCTGCAGCAGAATGACGGCGCTGTCAGCGGTTCTTCTGTCCCTGATTGGTTGACGTGACATGGCGTCCTCGCCGGGACACTACAATTGCAGCGTGACGTGATGAGACGGCTAAATCGCACCGCAGGACCTCAGATGGCGTCTGTACACAGACCGAACTTTGAAACTGCCGTGTGAAGCACGTTCAGCTGTGGCGTTAACGCCGTCTGGAGTGGCGCCCTGGTCTTCATAAAGGAACGGCGGCAGATCCACTCTGTTCTGTTGAACGTTAAAGAATCAATAAAAAAGAATGATCAACCTTTGCAGCCCGATCGATTCCTCCAGTCGCTTATTTCACACATGAAATCCTCCAAATGTAAAACACATTTTATTCAGACAAACATCTTCATCAGCAGCTCGTCCTCTTCACTCGCAGGGGCATCATCTTCTGGGATGTGGCCAAGTGGTAGAGTGTCCACCCTGAGACTGGAATTTTGTGGGTTCAAATCCATCGCGCCCCTCCCATACATTAACAGGACGGACTTTTATCAGGAGTGAAACAGGAACACAAAGGTTCTGGTTCATCACATGATTGTTGCCCCCCTTCAGATCCTTGTTGTAGGGCGGTTGTGTGTGTGTGTGGGTGGGGTGGGGGTGGGGGGGTCCTTTAACAGCATCCATTATTCAGGTGAAAAAAGTGCTTTGAAGGAACATTTATTGTGAAACAGTTTTTAAAAGGAAAAACTGCAGTTTGGTCTCTGACGGACTCTGGGCTCCTTTAGTCCAGCTGACCCCCCCCATTCATGATTATTGCAGACGATCATGGGGGGGCCACCAACGTTAAATTCAGTGATCTTTGTTCCCCAAAGGCTGGACACGCCCCCACGCATTCCCGGAATGCAGTAAGACCCCCCCCATTCATGTTTTGAATTCACAAGAACCCCCCCCCCTCCAGTTGGGACGCCAAGGACAGAAAGATACTTCAGTTTTCCTTAGAGGGTGGGTGGCAGCGCAGGACTTGGGGTGGGGGCTCTGTGTAGAACGTGTTGTCAGTGAGGCTGGGGGGCCTTAAAGTCCTGGTCCTGCAGCCCGGATTTGAGGTTCTGCTCTGCGATAAGAGCCAGCAAAGTTCTCCTCTGGTTCTGCCGGGCTTTGGTGTAGAGAAAGACACCAATGAAGACCAGGACGGTCCCGGTGGCGCCCAGGACCGTGATGCGGTTGCTGAAGATGAGGACGCTGAGCCACACCGACAGGGCGTGCTTCACCGTACTGGCAACACTGAGGAAGAGGAGGGAGGGGTCAGTTCTCAGGTCCAAACATCAAAGTTTGAATAAATGTCACAGGAAATTCTCTGCAGCCGATCTCCAGGTGACGAAGCAGCAGCTCCTCAGACGCCGCTCGCCAGTCTGGGGAGCCACTGGAAACAGGAAGTGATCGTCATGCAGCGATGCAGCCTCCTTCCTGCTGGCAGCTGCATTCACCCCCCCAGAAAGGCTGTGACACCAAGTCTTCTTTCAGACGACCTCCAAGTCAACCCGAAGCCTGTCAGGACTTCAGGAAGCCAAAGCGACGCTCAGCAACATTTACAGGCTGATGCAGAGAAAGTCTGTGGGACCTTCTGATCATCAGAACCCAGGAGAACGTCAGCAAACGTCCAAGTCTGAGATCTTCAAGTTTAGTCCGTCAGGATCAAACAGGATTTTAGTTTGCTTCTGTGATTTCATAAATTTTAGGAAGAGACGGACTCAACACAAGAACTCTGACAGAAACTGACGTTCCACGTCATCCTCTGGACCTTTACAGGTCCGTAAGAAACACTGGAACCTTTACAGGTCCGTACGAAACACTGGAACCTTTACAGGTCCGTACAAAACACTAGAACCTTTACAGGTCCGTACGGAACACTAGAACCTTTACAGGTCACTACGGAACACTAGAACCGTTACAGGTCACTACAGAACACTAGAACCTTTACAGGTCACTACAGAACACTAGAACCTTTACAGGTCACTACAGAACACTAGAACCTTTACAGGTCACTACGGAACACTAGAACCTTTACAGATCACTACAGAAAAATAGAACCTTTACAGATCACTACAGAAAAATAGAACCTTTACAGGTCACTACAGAACACTAGAACCTTTACAGGTCACTACGGAACACTAGAACCGTTACAGGTCACTACAGAAAAATAGAACTTTTACAGGTCACTACAGGACACTAGAACCTTTACAGGTCACTACAGAACACTAGAACCTTTACAGGTCACTACAGAACACTAGAACCTTTACAGGTCACTACGGAACACTAGAACCTTTACAGATCACTACAGAAAAATAAAACCTTTACAGATCACTACAGAAAAATAGAACCTTTACAGGTCACTACAGAACACTAGAACCTTTACAGGTCACTACAGAACACTAGAACCTTTACAGGTCACTACAGAACACTAGAACCTTTACAGGTCCGTACGGAACACTAGAACCTTTACAGGTCCGTACGGAACACTAGAACCTTTACAGGTCACTACGGAACACTAGAACCGTTACAGGTCACTACAGAACACTAGAACCTTTACAGGTCACTACAGAACACTAGAACCTTTACAGGTCACTACAGAACACTAGAACCTTTACAGGTCACTACGGAACACTAGAACCTTTACAGATCACTACAGAAAAATAGAACCTTTACAGATCACTACAGAAAAATAGAACCTTTACAGGTCACTACAGAACACTAGAACCTTTACAGGTCACTACGGAACACTAGAACCGTTACAGGTCACTACAGAAAAATAGAACTTTTACAGGTCACTACAGGACACTAGAACCTTTACAGGTCACTACAGAACACTAGAACCTTTACAGGTCACTACAGAACACTAGAACCTTTACAGGTCACTACGGAACACTAGAACCTTTACAGATCACTACAGAAAAATAAAACCTTTACAGATCACTACAGAAAAATAGAACCTTTACAGGTCACTACAGAACACTAGAACCTTTACAGGTCACTACAGAACACTAGAACCTTTACAGGTCACTACAGAACACTAGAACCTTTACAGGTCACTACGGAACACTAGAACCTTTACAGGTCTGTACAGAACAATAGAACCTTAACAGGTCACTACGGAACACTAGAACCTTTACAGATCACTACAGAAAAATAGAACCTTTACAGATCACTACAGAAAAATAAAACCTTTACAGGTCACTACTGAACACTAGAACCTTTACAGGTCTGTACAGAACACTAGAACCTTTACAGGTCCCTACGGAACACTGGAACCTTTACAGGTCCCTACGGAACACTGGAACCTTTACAGGTCACTACGGAACACTAGAACCTTTACAGGTCACTACTGAACACTAGAACCTTTACAGGTCTGTACAGAACACTAGAACCTTTACAGGTCACTACGGAACACTGGAACCTTTACAGGTCCCTACGGAACACTGGAACGTTTACAGGTCCCTACGGAACACTGGAACCTTTACAGGTCCCTACGGAACACTGGAACCTTTACAGGTCCCTACGGAACACTGGAACCTTTACAGGTCCCTACGGAACACTAGAACCTTTACAGGTCCCTACGGAACACTGGAACCTTTACAGGTCCGTACAGAACACTAGAACCTTTACAGGTCACTACGGAAGACTAGAACCTTTACAGGTCCCTACGGAACACTGGAACCTTTACAGGTCCGTACAGAACACTAGAACCTTTACAGGTCACTACGGAACACTGGAACCTTTACAGGTCCCTACGGAACACTGGAACCTTTACAGGTCCCTACGGAACACTGGAACCTTTACAGGTCCCTACGGAACACTGGAACCTTTACAGGTCCCTACGGAACACTGGAACCTTTACAGGTCCCTACGGAACACTGGAACCTTTACAGGTCCCTACGGAACACTAGAACCTTTACAGGTCCGTACAGAACACTAGAACCTTTACAGGTCACTACGGAAGACTAGAACCTTTACAGGTCCCTACGGAACACTGGAACCTTTACAGGTCACTACGGAACACTAGAACCTTTACAGGTCCGTACAGAACACTAGAACCTTTACAGGTCACTACGGAACACTGGAACCTTTACAGGTCCGTACAGAACAATAGAACCTTTACAGGTCACTACAGAACACTAGAACCTTTACAGGTCCGTACAGAACACTAGAACCTTTACAGGTCACTACGGAACACTAGAACCTATACAGGTCCGTTAAGAACACTAGAACCTTTACAGGTCCGTACAGAACACTAGAACCTTTACAGGTCACTACAGAACACTAAAACCTTTACAGGTCATCACGGAACACTAGAACCTTTACAGGTCCGTACAGAACACTAGAACCTTTACAGGTCACTACGGAACACTAAAACCTTTACAGGTCCCTACGGAACACTGGAACCTTTACAGGTCACTACAGAACACTAGAACCGTTACAGGTCACTACAGAAAAATTGAACTTTTACAGGTCACTACAGAACACTAAAACCTTTACAGGTCACTACAGAACACTAGAACCTTTACAGGTCACTATAGAACACTAGAATCTTTACAGGTCACTACAGAACACTAGAACCTTTACAGGTCACTACGGAACACTGGAACCTTTACACGTCCGTACAGAACACTAGAACCTTTACAGGTCACTACGGAACACTGGAACCTTTACAGGTCCCTACGGAACACTGGAACCTTTACAGGTCCGTACAGAACACTAGAACCTTCACAGGTCACTACGGAACACTAGAACCTTTACAGATCACTACAGAAAAATAGAACCTTTACAGGTCACTACAGAACACTAGAACCTTTACAGGTCACTACAGAACACAAGAACCTTTACAGGTCACTACAGAACACTAGAATCTTTACAGGTCCATACAGAACACCATAACCTTTACAGGTCACTACGGAACACTGGAACCTTTACAGGTCCGTACAGAACACTAGAACCTTCACAGGTCACTACGGAACACTAGAACCTTTACAGATCACTACAGAAAAATAGAACCTTTACAGGTCACTACAGAAGACAAGAACCTTTACAGGTCACTACAGAACACTAGAATCTTTACAGGTCCGTACAGAACACCATAACCTTTACAGGTCACTATGGAACACTGGAACCTTTACAGGTCCGTACAGAACACTAGAACCTTCACAGGTCACTACGGAACACTAGAACCTTCACAGGTCACTACGGAACACTAGAACCTTTACAGATCACTACAGAAAAATAGAACCTTTACAGGTCACTACAGAAGACAAGAACCTTTACAGGTCACTACAGAACACTAGAATCTTTACAGGTCCGTACAGAACACCATAACCTTTACAGGTCACTATGGAACACTGGAACCTTTACAGGTCCGTACAGAACACTAGAACCTTCACAGGTCACTACGGAACACTAGAACCTTTACAGATCACTACAGAAAAATAGAACCTTTACAGGTCCGTACAGAACACTAGAACCTTTACAGGTCCGTACAGAACACCATAACCTTTACAGGTCACTATGGAACACTGGAACCTTTACAGGTCCGTACAGAACACTAGAACCTTCACAGGTCACTACGGAACACTAGAACCTTCACAGGTCACTACGGAACACTAGAACCTTTACAGATCACTACAGAAAAATAGAACCTTTACAGGTCACTACAGAAGACAAGAACCTTTACAGGTCACTACAGAACACTAGAATCTTTACAGGTCCGTACAGAACACCATAACCTTTACAGGTCACTATGGAACACTGGAACCTTTACAGGTCCGTACAGAACACTAGAACCTTCACAGGTCACTACGGAACACTAGAACCTTTACGGATCACTACAGAAAAATAGAACCTTTACAGGTCCGTACAGAACACTAGAACCTTTACAGGTCCGTACAGAACACTAGAACCTTTACAGGTCACTACGGAACACTAGAACCGTTACAGGTCACTACAGAAAACTAGAACTTTTACAGGTCATTACAGAACACTAGAACCTTTACAGGTCACCACAGAACACTAGAACCTTTACAGGTCACTACAGAACACTACAATCTTTACAGGTCCGTACAGAACACTAGAACCTTTACAGGTCACTACAGAACACTAGAACCTTTACAGGTCATTACGGAACACTAGAACCTTTACAGGTCCGTACAGAACAGTAGAACCTTTACAGGTCACTACGGAACACTAAAACCTTTACAGGTCCGTACAGAACACTAGAACCTTTACAGGTCACTACGGAACACTAGAACCGTTACAGGTCACTACAGAAAAATTGAACTTTTACAGGTCACTACAGAACACTAGAACCTTTACAGGTCACTACAGAACACTAGAACCTTTACAGGTCACTACAGAACACTAGAATCTTTACAGGTCACTACAGAACACTAAAACCTTTACAGGTCACTACGGAACACTGGAACCTTTACACGTCCGTACAGAACACTAGAACCTTTACAAGTCACTACGGAACACTGGAACCTTTACAGGTCCGTACAGAACACTAGAACCTTTACAGGTCACTATGGAACACTAGAACCTTTACAGGTCCCTACGGAACACTGGAACCTTTACAGGTCCGTACAGAACACTAGAACCTTTACAGGTCACTACGGAACACTAGAACCTTTACAGGTCCCTACGGAACACTGGAACCTTTACAGGTCACTACGGAACACTGGAACCTTTACAGGTCACTACGGAACACTAGAACCTTTACAGGTCCCTACGGAACACTGGAACCTTTACAGGTCACTACGGAACACTGGAACCTTTACAGGTCCGTACAGAACACTAGAACCTTCACAGGTCACTACGGAACACTAGAACCTTTACAGATCACTACAGAACACTAGAACCTTTACAGGTCACTACAGAACACAAGAACCTTTACAGGTCACTACGGAACACTAGAACCTTTACAGATCACTACAGAAAAATAGAACCTTTACAGATCACTACAGAAAAATAGAACCTTTACAGGTCACTACAGAACACTAGAACCTTTACAGGTCACTACGGAACACTAGAACCGTTACAGGTCACTACAGAAAAATAGAACTTTTACAGGTCACTACAGGACACTAGAACCTTTACAGGTCACTACAGAACACTAGAACCTTTACAGGTCACTACAGAACACTAGAACCTTTACAGGTCACTACGGAACACTAGAACCTTTACAGATCACTACAGAAAAATAAAACCTTTACAGATCACTACAGAAAAATAGAACCTTTACAGGTCACTACAGAACACTAGAACCTTTACAGGTCACTACAGAACACTAGAACCTTTACAGGTCACTACAGAACACTAGAACCTTTACAGGTCACTACAGAACACTAGAACCTTTACAGGTCACTACGGAACACTAGAACCGTTACAGGTCCGTACAGAAAGCTCGGAACTTTATGGTAAAGTTTTACGGTAAAGTTTTACCGTAAACTTTCCGTACGAAGCGCTGAGAACTTAAGGAATAAGGTTCTTTCTGAAAGGAAACGGCGAGGAACGTCTGCACCGAGTCAGCACGTTTTATCAACGGTATCTCGGTAACACGGACTCTGCTGGAGCGACTCGACATGTCGGAGGTCGTTCAAATCCCAAGCCCCCTCCTGCATGAAGGATTGAGTGGGTTTACCACGCCGCACCTGAAGGTCACGGGGGAAATCCGTCCCATCAGCGCGTACGCCGTTACGCTCTGCAGGTGAAACAAACAGCCATCAAACAGCAGCAGCAGGACGATGTCCTGGCTCCAGATAAAGCTCCGCCCACTTTTTCCAATAGATGGAATGTCCTGGAAGCACAAAAACAGGCATCAGCAGCAGCTCATGCTGCAGGAGTGCTTCCTCCAGCCCTCTGAACCAAACGGGCCAGTTTGAGAGCTGCTCCACCGGGTCCGACCAAAACGCTCAGACTGTTGTTCCACGACACACCTCGGACCAGCTGAACATGTTTATTCACAGAACAATGCTTCAGACGGTTGACGTACCAGCAGGAAAGCCCAGGCAGGTACGAGCATGATGACGGCTGCCGCGCTGGTGTAGAACTGCAGCTCTGGAGGACTTCAACCAGAAGTCCAAATGATTTTTTTATAGTTCAGACGAATAGGTCAGAACATGCAGTGCTGTACCTGAACCTGTAGGTGTCTCCACTCAGCAGTTTCTTGGAGAAGACGTTCTGCAGGCTGAGACGACAGCAGCAGTCAGTGAAATGTTAGGCTGTGGACGGAGATGCTGTCAGCTACTGACCAGTCCATGATGTTGGTGGACAGAGCCGCGGAGAAGCCCAGCATGTTGAAGCTCATCTCCGAGGCCGTGCAGAGGGCCAGGCCCGCCATGACGGGGAAGAGGGACAGGTTCACCCACAGGCCTGCAGCAGCAAACGGTGAGTCACACATGAGTAAACACCCAGCCTGATTTCCCTGAGTCGCTCGACCGGTGCGACCAGAATCCTGCATTCTTCGCCAAAGGCTGCAGGGTTTGGAGTTCTCATCCTGGAACCTGATTTATTACAGGCGGGTCTTGCAGAAGACCTTTACAACTGGATTTCCTCACCTGTGTACTCCCCCAGGATTAGCCGGGACATGATGACTGTGAACATGGGGGCGGAGCTTTTCACCGTCTCAGCAAAGGACACGGCCACGTTCTTCAGACTCACTAAACCAAGAACTACCGTGATGAACCTGGGGAACACAACAAAGCTGGTTCTTTGTTCTGCACATGCACACGCTCAGCTCGTGCACTACACCCCACCTCACGAGTCCGACAAACAGCATGATCATGATGAAGTTGGGGGGGTACTCGGCTCTGGACTTGTGTTGGTACAGGCAGCAGGGGACGAACATCTTCAAGCAGCCGATGACGGTGGTGGACAACATCTGCACGGCACCTGAGGAGCAGGAAGGAGACCAATCAGAGAGCAGCCCACAAACATCACCGCGCGGGGGGGGGGGTTGGTGATGTCAGCAACTTGGGTTTGTTAGCCGTCACTCAGTTTAGGAGGAGCAGAGACATTCCAGACATGAGGAGGTGAAACACACACGTGTGCTTCCTCCGCTATGAAGGGATATTTCTGCAACACGATGCAGACAAAGCTTTTTAAGTAGAACATTAAAATATTAAACATTCACCGTACTCGGAACTTAATGTCTCACTAAACTGAAACTGATGAACGCAAAATCAAAGATAGGGAAAGGCGAGATGAGACACGACACACCTGAAAACATTTGTGTTTCAAACACAAAAAAACGTTTTTGAAAGAAGATATTTCATATTTTCTTTTGCTACATAGAAAGTTTGTTTGCATTGCGTTAGCGACACGTGACGCGTGCAGCCAGGATGCGCATTGCTGCGCGTGATGCGCCAGCCAGGCTGCGTGCAGCCAGGATGCGCATCGCGACGCGGGCAGCCAGGATGCGCATTGCCACACGTGATGCACGCAGCCAGGATGCGTATAACTACACGTGATGCGCGCAGCCAGGATGCGTATAACTACACGTGATGCACAGCCAGGATGAGTATAACTACACGTGATGCGTGCAGCCAGGATGCGCATTGCCACACGTGACGCGTGCAGCCAGGATGCACATTGCCACACGTGACGCGTGCAGCCAGGATGCACATTGCTACACGTGATGCGTGCAGCCAGGATGCACATTGCCACACGTGATGCGTGCAGCCAGGATGCACATTGCCACACGTGACGCGTGCAGCCAGGATGCACATTGCCACACGTGACGCGTGCAGCCAGGATGCGTATAACTACACGTGATGCGCAGCCAGGATGCGTATAACTACACGTGATGCGCAGCCAGGATGCGCATTGCTACACGTGATGCGCGCAGCCAGGTTGTGTATAACTACACGTGATGCGCGCAGCCAGGTTGTGTATAACTACACGTGATGCGCGCAGCCAGGATGCGCATTGCTACACGTGATGCGCAGCCAGGATGCGTATAACTACACGTGACGCGTGCAGCCAGGATGCACATTGCTACACGTGATGCGCAGCCAGGATGCACATTGCCACACGTGATGCGTGCAGCCAGGATGCGTATAACTACACGTGATGCGCAGCCAGGATGCGTATAACTACACGTGATGCGCAGCCAGGATGCGTATAACTACACGTGACGCGTGCAGTCAGGATGAGTATAACTACACGTGACGAGTGCAGCCAGGATGCGTATAACTACACGTGACGCGTGCAGTCAGGATGCGTATAACTACACGTGATGCGCAGCCAGGATGCGTATAACTACACGTGATGCGCGCAGCCAAAATGCGCTTTGCTACACGTGATGCGCAGCCAGGATGCGTATAACTACACGTGATGCGCGCAGCCAGGATGCGCATTGCTTCACGTGATGCGTGCAGCCAGGATGCGTATAACTACACGTGATGCGTGCAGCCAGGATGCACATTGCCACACGTGATGCGTGCAGCCAGGATGAGTATAACTACACGTGACGAGTGCAGCCAGGATGCGTATAACTACACGTGACGCGTGCAGCCAGGATGCGTATAACTACACGTGATGCGCAGCCAGGATGCGTATAACTACACGTGATGCGCAGCCAGGTTGCGTATAAATACACGTGACGCGTGCAGTCAGGATGAGTATAACTACACGTGACGAGTGCAGCCAGGATGCGTATAACTACACGTGACGCGTGCAGCCAGGATGCGTATAACTACATGTGATGCGCGCAGCCCAAATGCGCTTTGCTACACGTGATGCGCAGCCAGGATGCGTATAACTACACGTGATGCGCGCAGCCAAGATGCGCATTGCTACACGTGATGCGCGCAGCCAGGATGCGTATAACTACACGTGATGCGTGCAGCCAGGATGCACATTGCTACACGTGATGCGCAACCAGGATGCACATTGCCACACGTGATGCGTGCAGCCAGGATGCGTATAACTACACGTGATGCGCAGCCAGGATGCGTATAACTACATGTGACGCGCAGCCAGGTTGCGTATAACTACACGTGATGCGCAGCCAGGTTGCGTATAACTACACGTGACGCGTGCAGTCAGGATGAGTATAACTACACGTGACGAGTGCAGCCAGGATGCGTATAACTACACGTGTCGCGTGCAGCCAGGATGCGTATAACTACACGTGATGCGCAGCCAGGATGCGTATAACTACACGTGATGCGCGCAGCCAAAATGCACTTTGCTACACGTGATGCGCAGCCAGGATGCGTATAACTACACGTGATGCGCGCAGCCAGGATGCGCATTGCTACACGTGATGCGCGCAGCCAGGATGCGTATAACTACACGTGATGCGTGCAGCCAGGATGCACATTGCCACACGTGATGCGTGCAGCCAGGATGCGTATAACTACATGTGACACGCAGCCAGGTTGCGTATAACTACACGTGATGCGCAGCCAGGTTGCGTATAACTACACGTGACGCGTGCAGTCAGGATGAGTATAACTACACGTGACGAGTGCAGCCAGGATGCGTATAACTACACGTGACGCGTGCAGCCAGGATGCGTATAACTACACGTGATGCGCAGCCAGGATGCGTATAACTACACGTGATGCGCGCAGCCAAAATGCGCTTTGCTACACGTGATGCGCAGCCAGGATGCGTATAACTACACGTGATGCGCGCAGCCAGGATGCGCATTGCTTCACGTGATGCGCGCAGCCAGGATGCGTATAACTACACGTGATGCGTGCAGCCAGGATGCACATTGCCACACGTGATGCGTGCAGCCAGGATGCGTATAACTACACGTGATGCGCAGCCAGGATGCGTATAACTACACGTGACGCGCAGCCAGGTTGCGTATAACTACACGTGACGCGTGCAGTCAGGATGAGTATAACTACACGTGACGAGTGCAGCCAGGATGCGTATAACTACACGTGACGCGTGCAGCCAGGATGCGTATAACTACACGTGATGCGCAGCCAGGATGCGTATAACTACACGTGATGCGCGCAGCCAAAATGCGCTTTGCTACACGTGATGCGCAGCCAGGATGCGTATAACTACACGTGATGCGCGCAGCCAGGATGCGCATTGCTTCACGTGATGCGCGCAGCCAGGATGCGTATAACTACACGTGATGCGTGCAGCCAGGATGCACATTGCCACACGTGATGCGTGCAGCCAGGATGCGTATAACTACACGTGATGCGCAGCCAGGATGCGTATAACTACATGTGACGCGCAGCCAGGTTGCGTATAACTACACGTGATGCGCAGCCAGGTTGCGTATAACTACATGTGACGCGTGCAGTCAGGATGAGTATAACTACACGTGACGAGTGCAGCCAGGATGCGTATAACTACACGTGACGCGTGCAGCCAGGATGCGTATAACTACACGTGATGCGCAGCCAGGATGCGTATAACTACACGTGATGCGCGCAGCCAAAATGCGCTTTGCTACACGTGATGCGCAGCCAGGATGCGTATAACTACACGTGACGCGCGCAGCCAGGATGCGGGTTTCGCGATGCGTGCACCTGATACAAAAGTTTAGGGGTATTTTACCCAGCATGCACTTGACACAGAAGTTTAGGGGTATTTTACCCAGCATGCACCTGACACAAAAGCTTAGGGGGGTCTTACCCAGCATGCTCGGCTCCCCCTCCAGCAGCGACAGGATGTACTTGTTGAGGAACAGGGTGCAGAAGCTGAAGAAGTACCACAGGGCCAAGTAGGTCATGGAGCGCAGGTTCCACGTCCCGGACTCGGCCTCGATCACGGTGGTCTCCGTGACCGTGATCTTCAGCAGCTGCTCCCCGGACAGGCTCTCGCTGCGCGCCAAAACCACCCGCTCCTGCCGGTTCCGGAACGGAGACATGAGGAGCCAGTGGCGGGCGGACTGCCTGCTGCCCGGCATCTCACCGGGAGCTAGGAGGACGGAGGCGGTACGACCGGAGCCCAGAAGGTTGCTTAGTCCATCCTCGGGGGTCCGGCTATGGGTCTGGTTCCGTCTGGAGGACCTTCTCGGATCCCATGCGCTCCGGAAGAACCAGATCAAGAAGACCCAGACTTTACTGAAGTCCCGCCGCGAGCCTTCCGGATCCAGTGGATCGTAGATTTGAGCCCGGTTCTGGTGCGGAGGCGGTTTTAGCGGAGCTACGGGAACCAGAACCCACGGGAGTCCGTGACCCTTGTACAGTTCTGGATCCGGTGAGGATCTCCAGACCGAAAGCCTCCACTGACCCTAGTCCTTTGCAGAGAGAGGCGCTCGGAAAGTAACGTCACCGTGAACGGAACTTCTACCTGTGTCCGTACAGGTGAGACCGCGCCGGTTTGCGTGAGGAGGGGGGCCGCCGCCCTGCCAGCAGCGGAACCGGAACGAACGGACTCCTGAGAACGGTGTGGGTAGCCAACGCTTCTCCGTCTGGTTAAACGTGGAGGCTAAAACAACCGACCGGAAACACCGGAAAACTCCTTTCAAATTAAAAGTCCCGACCGTAGAGTTAGTTTAAAGGAAGCGAATTTAGTCCCACTTTTCCATCAGCCCATCACTGTCAAAAAATCCTCTGACTGAAAACGTTCTAATAAATACTGTTTGTTTAATGTCAGCGGGAAAACGAAAACAGAATGAAAGCTTTTACTTTGTAAACAAAACTGACTTCCGGCAAAGCACATTAGCATTTATTGAACCACTGCATTCTCAAAAAAAAAAAACGTGTAAAAAAAACTCATTGAAATGAAGTTAGTAAAAATCATCTTAATTAAATCTGAGATAGAAAAGTCCAAAAGCAGAAACGGTTCAATTTCCGGAAAAAAAATGGCCACTAGACGGCGGGAGAGGGACGACGTCTGAAGTTAAGATTATTTTTTATTATGTATTTATTTCAAAGGGACAGAACAAAAAGACAACCGGTGCCATGTTCACCAGCCATCCAGTTAAAAGCAACAGAAAGTAAACAAGGACTTGAACATTAACACATGATGCAATACAGAATATTTGTATCCAGACACTGGTAAACATGGCTGTAACGTCCACAGGTTGGACTTGGACTGGACTCAAGCCATTGTTTTACTTTACAAGAAAATACTTTTAGGTCTGGAAGGGCTTTTAATTCGGCAGGTTTGATTTTCCAGCTCTGTGGGCCTTTTATTGTGAAGGAGTTTTGACCCACATTTGGCTGCAGTCCGCGCTGCAGCGCCCCTATTGGCGACACCTTGTGGTTACATCTACTGGCGTTTTGCGAGACCAATAATACATTTAAAAATCATTTAAACAAAGTATATTTAATTTTAAATGTTAAATATTGATAAATTGTGATTTTCTAGAATCCTGAAGTGATGCGTTTCATTGGCTTTTGGACCAAAGCTGGTTTATTGAAAGAGACTCCTCCTTCCATGTCGACTGGCTCCAGATACAGCATGAAACATGGGATCAAACTATTGAAAGTGTAATTTAGCAGCATTTATTGATAGACAATTAATTTATATCCAGGATCTGTCTGTGGGTTTTGGTTAGTAGGAAAAAGCACATTAAACAGTATTGGAACCATTTAAGGATAAACTGTAATCACCACCTGCCTTCAGCCTGAGAGACCCGGACCACCTGCTTTCAGCCTGAGAGACCTGGACCACCTGCTTTCAGCCTGAGAGACCCGGACCACCTGCTTTCAGCCTGAGAGACCCGGACCACCTGCCTTCAGCCTGAGAGACGTGGACCACCTGCCTTCAGCCTGAGAGACCCGGACCACCTGCCTTCAGCCTGAGAGACCTGGACCACCTGCTTTCAGCCTGAGAGACCCGGACCACCTGCCTTCAGCCTGAGAGACCTGGACCACCTGCTTTCAGCCTGAGAGACCCGGACCACCTGCTTTCAGCCTGAGAGACCCGGACCACCTGCCTTCAGCCTGAGAGACCCGGACCACCTGCCTTCAGCCTGAGAGAACTGGACCACCTGCCTTCAACAGCTCTGCAGCCTCATTTACTGAGACATAGATGACAGCGTCATCGGCGTACAGCTGGCACTCGGCCCCTGTGCAGATGTTTGGGAGGTCAGCTGACTTGGGACTGAACCTTGTGGTTCAGACTACAAGCTTTATATTCACAAAAATGTGGAGCTGTTTTCTTCTCATTTGGAGCGCATCCCTTTCCCAAACTCGTCCAACCCTGATGATCTGGTTTCTTTTTATAATAACTGCCTTTTAGATGTTCTTAACAATTTCGCTCCTGTAAAAACCCGGTCTGTTTTATTTGTTAAATCTTCCCCCTGGTTCACCCCTGAACTCCATAAAATGAAAGCCAAATGCCACCAGTTGGAGCGGCTCTGCAAAAAAACTGGCTCTCCCGCTCACAGGGAAATCTACAATGAACAGATTCTACAATACAAGGACTTGGTTTCTATCACTAAAACGAACTACTTCACTGAACTGATTGATGCAAATAAGGGAAATTCCAAAATGCTGTTTTCTCTAATGGATAATGTCTTTCAACCCCGTAACAGTTTTCCCCCTCATTTTTATTCAGATGAGCACTGTAATTCTCTTCTGTTATTCTTTAACCAGAAAATTTTAGATATCCATCAGCATCTCCATTCCTCCACCTCTCCTCCCACCCCGTCTGACTCATTTTCTGTAACTCATATATTCACTTCCTTTTTCCTCCCTGATCCCAGTGAAATTTCCCGCCTCATCCATAAGTCCAAACCATCCACATGTTTGCTCGATCCCCTTCCAACATCCCTGGTTAAATCCTGCCTTCCTTCTCTTCTTCCTTTCATTTGTGCCATTATCCACTCCTCATTGACATCAGGTATTGTCCCCTCACTCCTTAAGATCGCTGCCGTCAGACCCATACTAAAAAAACCCGGCTCAGACCCCAACTCCTTTCATAATCTTCGTCCTATTTCTAACCTCCCCTTCATTTCAAAAATTCTTGAAAAAATAGTCGCCTCCCAACTTTCCCATCATCTCACCCAAAATGATCTTTTTGAACCCTTTCAATCTGGTTTCCGTCCCCTTCATAGCACAGAAACTGCCCTACTAAAAATCACCAATGACCTTCTCCTAGCAGCTGATTCTGGACTCATCACCATCCTCATCTTCCTCGACTTGAGCGCAGCATTTGACACCATATCTCACTCCATCCTCCTCCACAGACTTTCAGCCCTCGGTATCGAGTCCACCCCCCTCCTCTGGTTTCATTCTTATTTTTCAAGCCGCACTCAGTTTATTCAACTGAATTCTTTCAAATCCCAACCCTCACTTATTTCATCTGGTGTTCCTCAAGGTTCTGTTCTCGGTCCCCTCCTCTTCATTACCTACCTGCTACCCCTTGGCAATATATTTCGTAAATTCAATATTGATTTTCATTGTTTGGCGGATGACACTCAGCTCTATCTGTCCAGTAAACCCAACTCTTGTATTCCACCTGCCTCCCTCTCCTCCTGCCTGTCTGAAATAAAAACCTGGTTCACCCTAAACTTCCTCAAACTTAACAGTGATAAAACCGAATTACTCCTCGTAGGTTCCAAATCCACCCTTTCCAAAGTTTCTAATTTTAACCTTTCCATCGATTCCTCTCCAGTTTTCCCCTCCCCTCAAGTAAAGAGTCTGGGTGTCATCCTTGATAGTACATTATCATTTCAATCCCACATCAATAGCATTACTCGGTCAGCCTACTATCATCTACGTAATATTAATCGACTCCGCCCCTCCCTCACCATCCACTCCGCCTCCATTTTAGTTCATAGTCTGGTCACTTCTCGTCTCGACTATTGTAATGCTCTTCTCTATGGTCTTCCCAACAAAACTCTAAATAAGCTTCAGTTAGTCCAGAATTCAGCTGCCCGCATCATCACCAGAACCCCCTCCTTCCATCACATCACTCCCGTTCTCCAGCAGCTGCACTGGCTTCCAGTAGCCTTTAGGATTAAGTTCAAGCTCCTTCTCTCCACTTTCAAAGCCCTCCATAGCCTGGCTCCCTCCTATCTCTCTAATCTCCTCCATGTTAACACTCCCTCTCGCTCTCTTCGGTCTTCTTCCTCCCTTCAGCTCTCTGTCCCTCCGGCCCGTATGGTCACCATGGGGAGCCGTGCCTTCAGTCGCTCTGCTCCCCAACTCTGGAACTCTCTCCCCCCAGACCTCCGTAACACTGACTCCTTTCTGATCTTTAAATCCAGACTCAAAACATATCTGTTTAAGCTCGCATTTCCGGAACACAGTTTCTCATTTTCTGTCAGCTGATTTTACTAATGAATCCAATTTATTTATTGTTTTTAACTTGTGATTTTATTGTGTTTTACCTCTAACTTTGTACAGTGACCTTGGGTGTTTTGAAAGGCGCTTTTAAATAAAATGTATTATTATTATTATTACAAGGAGGTGCCATAGATTTTTACACTCCATCCCAGACTTCAGATATGATGCAAACGTGTTGACAAAAGTGTAATGTTTTAAGCTTAAATGCAAAATTATGTCATGGTTGACAGGATCAAAGGCCTGCCTTAGGTCCAAATTACAGCACCAACCACATTCCCCCTGTCCAAATAATTGGATGTGTCTGTTAAGTAACAGGTGTCCATTTCAAATGAATATTTTGGTCTGAAATCAAACTATTTAGGATGTAAAATGTTGTTCTCCATCCATCCATCCATCCATCCATCCATCCATCCATCCATCCATCCATCCATCTTCCTTCACTCATCTGGGGCCGGATCAGGAGCAGCAGTGTAAGTCTAAAATGTCGTACTGCTCCAAATAATGAATTAATTGTGTTGCTCTGGTTTTTACATTACCGTTGACATTATTGGGAGGACTGAGCACGGCCTGTAGTTACAGGGTCGGTCGGGCCTCCAGAGTCAAAAATTAGGCTTATAAGACCTTGTTTAAACTTTGGAGGAAATGCTTCACTGGTAATTGACAGATTCACCGACGGGGCCTGTTGGTGCGTCTTTAAGGTCCTTTATAATGTCAGAGTCTGATCCAAATACATCTTTGACCTGAGAAGTTTTCAGGTTTTTGTTTATCTGTTTCATGCTGATTCCATCTTCTTGATTAGCTTCTTGTTTGGTCGATCTATGGATGTGTTTCCAAAGATAAGAACTTTTCCATCAAATGCATGAAAAAAGCAGTTTTAGCTTTTCTTATGCCACTCTAGGGTTGTGCCGATGGACGATGTGATGGCTGACTGGCCTCACGATGGACGACACCATGGTGAGGCCACACCCCCACCACGCTGAGAGTCGACACCATAAGCCGTGGTTACATGTGCAAAATATCTTGATGGGATCAATGGTCGGATTAGAATCCAACCGTGTTCATGGGCCCAGAAAAACTTTTACCGATTATAACAAACGTGCACATGGTCCCACTTTAGGTCAGAATAAATCATTCACACATGCACAGTAGTGTTGGAAATACTGGAAGAGGAAACGAGTTCCACTGAGAGGCTACATACATAGATATCTGGCAGCTCCGTAATAAACGAGATGATCTTCTAAACGTGCTTTTATTAATGTTATTATGAAGCGCCTGTTCGCTCATCATTTTCATTTTAATCCGTGCTTTTTCTGTGGAAGAACGGAGCTGGAAGAAGGCAGGGCTAGGAGAGGCTAACACGGGCTAACAACATTTAGCCTTTGATGGACATAAATCCATGCAGAAATGCTGCAATCTGCATCTTGGCTGCACATAAATATGTGGAATAACATCAGCATTTATTTTGTCGGGACACAACTGGAAACACAAATCCACGTGATTGTTTGAACAGTTTCTAAAAACTGAGCCACATTTCTGCTTTGAACAGCTCACACACCGCCCCAAAGCCGCTGTGTGAGCTGACGGTCCGAGCTCTGCCCGGACACACACTTTTACCGGGAGACCCGGTTCTCCTGAGTCCGGTAGCTCGTTCCCCTACAGCTGCAGGACGGATGGCAGTCCTAAATCTCCCACACATAGCGCACACGTAACGAAGCATCCTCCCTTCCCCTCAAACACAAAGCTGTAAGTCCGCGCTCAACCGGTCCACTTGAGTAATCAGGTGCAGGACCGACTACTTCTTTTCTATTTTGTTATTTTTTGTTAAAGTCACTTCTCTGAGCTTATACTGGATCATCGAGGATGAGTCATTAGTTGGGAAATAAAATTAATAAAGTAATAAAGGAAAATAACGAATAATAATTATATAGGATAAGATAAGATAGGACTTTATTGATCCCTGGAGGGAAATTCGGTTGTCACAGCAGCCAAAAACAAGAAATATAGCAGTTGGAAAAGTATGAAAATGAGTAAGAATAGAATAGTAATAATACAAAGTGGAAGTAAAAGTAAACGTCATAAATAACGAGTTAAATAAGGCAAGAAATAACTAACAGCTGCGGTTTCTGCAGTTCTAGACCGTGTTGTTGAATAGTCTGACTGCTGTTGGGACGGAGGACCTCCGGTAACGTTCTTTTTTGCAGTGGGGGTGCAGCAGTCTCTGGCTGAACGAGCTATAATAACGGACATTTACAAATACCCCACCCCCGACGATATCATCGTCCATCCCGATGGTTTACTGCAAACATCGTCAACTGACAATTTAAGGGACATCGTCCGACCCTAATCCCTACTTTATTTCTAAGACTTTACAAAATGTTGTCATTATTTAGTTTGGTTGAAATTTCTTAAAAACAAAATCTCTTTTTTCATCAGTTGATGTATTTCATGATGAATCCAAGGCGCCTATAGCTGCTGTTGTGTATTTCTGAATGACTTGATGGAAACATGGATTCAGGTTTTGTGAGACTGATTCCCATTTGATGGTAGAACATTTTCTAAAAGAGGCAAATCTTTTCAGATTGAACAAACGTTTTTTGTCTCAAAAAGCTTAACAGAAAATGAAAAAACAAACGATTTTTTAAGAAAGAATTTAAAAAATAATCGCTAAAACCAAATTCAGGAGTGAGAGAAGAAGGAAACGCCTGTGAGGTGCTGTCCTCTGAAAAAGGACATTTCTGCATGAGCGCATGTCTGGAATGTCGTCTAGATCGACTGTCCTGATGCTGGGATGTCAGGCCCCACCTGTCTGCTGCTTCACCTGCAACAGGCCCCACCTGTCTGCTGCTTCACCTGCAACAGGCCCCACCTGTCTGCTGCTTCACCTGAGAAGGCCCCACCTGTCTGCTGCTTCACCTGAGAAGGCCCCACCTGTCTGCTGCTTCACCTGCAGCAGGCCCCACCTGTCTACTTCTTCACCCGCAGCAGGCCCCACCTGTCTGCTGCTTCACCTGAGAAGGCCCCACCTGTCTGCTGCTTCACCTGCAAGGGCCCCAACTGTCTGCTGCTTCACCTGCAGCAGGCCCCACCTGTCTGCTGCTTCACCTGAGAAGGCCCCACCTGTCTGCTGCGTCACCTGCAGGAGGCCCCACCTGTCTGCTGCTTCACCTGCAGCAGGCCCCACCTGTCTACTTCTTCACCCGCAGCAGGCCCCACCTGTCTGCTGCTTCACCTGAGAAGGCCCCACCTGTCTGCTGCTTCACCTGCAGGAGGCCCCACCTGTCTTCTGCTTCACCTGCAGCAGGCTCCACCTGTCTACTTCTTCACCTGAGAAGGCTCCACCTGTCTGCTGCTTCACCTGCAGCAGGCCCCACCTGTCTTCTGCTTCACCTGCAGCAGGCCCCACCTGTCTGCTGCTTCACCTGAGAAGGCCCCACCTGTCTGCTGCTTCACCTGCAGCAGGCCCCACCTGTCTGCTGCTTCACCTGCAGCAGGGCCCACCTGTCTGCTTCTTCACCTGAGAAGGCCCCACCTGTCTGCTGCTTCACCTGCAGCAGGCCCCACCTGTCTGCTGCTTCACCTGCAGCAGGCCCCACCTGTCTTCTGCTTCACCTGCAGCAGGGCCCACCTGTCTGCTTCTTCACCTGAGAAGGCCCCACCTGTCTGCTGCTTCACCTGCAGCAGGCCCCACCTGTCTGCTTCTTCACCTGAGCGGGCCCCACCTGTCTGCTGCTTCACCTGAGAAGGCCCCACCTGTCTGCTGCTTCACCTGCAGCAGGCCCCACCTGTCTGCTGCTTTGTCTGCTGCTTCACCTGCAGCAGGCCCCACCTGTCTGCTGCTTCACCTGCAGCAGGCCCCACCTGTCTGCTGCTTCACCTGCAGCAGGCCCCACCTGTCTGCTGCTTCACCTGCAGGAGGCCCCACCTGTCTGCTGCTTCACCTGAGAAGGCCCCACCTGTCTGCTGCTTCACCTGCAGGAGGCCCCATCTGTCTGCTGCTTCACCTGCAGCAGGCCCCACCTGTCTGCTGCTTCACCTGAGAAGGCCCCACCTGTCTGCTGCTTCACCTGCAGGAGGCCCCACCTGTCTGCTGCTTCACCTGCAGCAGGCCCCACCTGTCTGCTTCTTCACCTGCAGCAGGCCCCACCTGTCTGCTGTTTCACCTGAGAAGGCCCCACCTGTCTTTTGCTTCACCTGCAGCAGGCCCCACCTGTCTGCTGCTTCACCTGAGAAGGCCCCACCTGTCTGCTGCTTCACCTGCAGGAGGCCCCACCTGTCTGCTGCTTCACCTGCAGCAGGCCCCACCTGTCTGCTTCTTCACCTGCAGGAGGCCCCACCTGTCTGCTGCTTCACCTGCAGCAGGCCCCACCTGTCTTCTGCTTCACCTGCAGCAGGCCCCACCTGTCTGCTGCTTCACCAGAGAAGGCCCCACCTGTCTGCTGCTTCACCTGCAGCAGGCCCCACCTGTCTACTTCTTCACCCGCAGCAGGCCCCACCTGTCTGCTGCTTCACCTGAGAAGGCCCCACCTGTCTGCTGCTTCACCTGCAAGAGGCCCCAACTGTCTGCTGCTTCACCTGCAGCAGGCCCCACCTGTCTGCTGCTTCACCTGAGAAGGCCCCACCTGTCTGCTGCGTCACCTGCAGGAGGCCCCACCTGTCTGCTGCTTCACCTGCAGCAGGCCCCACCTGTCTACTTCTTCACCCGCAGCAGGCCCCACCTGTCTGCTGCTTCACCTGAGAAGGCCCCACCTGTCTGCTGCTTCACCTGCAGGAGGCCCCACCTGTCTTCTGCTTCACCTGCAGCAGGCTCCACCTGTCTGCTTCTTCACCTGAGAAGGCTCCACCTGTCTGCTGCTTCACCTGCAGCAGGCCCCACCTGTCTTCTGCTTCACCTGCAGCAGGCCCCACCTGTCTGCTGCTTCACCTGAGAAGGCCCCACCTGTCTGCTGCTTCACCTGCAGCAGGCCCCACCTGTCTGCTGCTTCACCTGCATCAGGCCCCACCTGTCTGCTTCTTCACCTGCAGCAGGCCCCACCTGTCTGCTGCTTCACCTGCAGCAGGCCCCACCTGTCTTCTGTTTCACCTGCAGCAGGCCCCACCTGTCTGCTTCTTCACCTGAGAAGGCCCCACCTGTCTGCTGCTTCACCTGCAGCAGGGCCCACCTGTCTTCTGCTTCACCTGCAGCAGGGCCCATCTGTCTGCTTCTTCACCTGAGAAGGCCCCACCTGTCTGCTGCTTCACCTGCAGCAGGCTCCACCTGTCTGCTGCTTCACCTGAGAAGGCCCCACCTGTCTGCTGTTTCACCTGAGAAGGCCCCACCTGTCTGCTGCTTCACCTGCAGCAGGCCCCACCTGTCTGCTGCTCCACCTGCAGCAGGCCCCACCTGTCTGCTTCTTCACCTGCAGCAGGCCCCACCTGTCTGCTGCTTTACCTGAGAAGGCCCCACCTGTCTGCTGCTTCACCTGCAGCAGGCCCCACCTGTCTGCTGCTTCACCTGAGAAGGCCCCACCTGTCTGCTTCTTCACCTGAGAAGGCCCCACCTGTCTGCTGCTTCACCTGCAGTAGGCCCCACCTGTCTGCTTCTTCACCTGAGCAGGCCCCACCTGTCTGCTGCTTCACCTGAAGCAGGCCCCACCTGTCTGCTGCTTCACCTGCAGCAGGCCCCACCTGTCTGCTGCTTCACCTGAGAAGGCCCCACCTGTCTGCTGCTTCACCTGATGCAGGCCCCACCTGTCTGCTGCTTCACTTGCAGCAGGCCCCACCTGTCTGCTGCTTCACCTGCAGCAGGCCCCACCTGTCTGCTGCTTCACCTGCAGCAGGCCCCACCTGTCTGCTGCTTCACCTGAGAAGGCCCCACCTGTCTGCTGCTTCACCTGCAGGAGGCCCCACCTGTCTTCTGCTTCACCTGCAGCAGGCTCCACCTGTCTGCTTCTTCACCTGAGAAGGCTCCACCTGTCTGCTGCGTCACCTGCAGCAGGCCCCACCTGTCTTCTGCTTCACCTGCAGCAGGCCCCACCTGTCTGCTGCTTCACCTGAGAAGGCCCCACCTGTCTGCTGCTTCACCTGCAGCAGGCCCCACCTGTCAGCTGCTTCACCTGAGAAGGCCCCACCTGTCTGCTGCTTCACCTGCAGGAGGCCCTACCTGTCTTCTGCTTCACCTGCAGCAGGCCCCACCTGTCTGCTTCTTCACCTGAGAAGGCCCCACCTATCTGCTGCTTCACCTGCAGGAGGCCCCACCTGTCTTCTGCTTCACCTGAGAAGGCCCCACCTATCTGCTGCTTCACCTGATAAGGCCCCACCTATCTGCTGCTTCACCTGCAGGAGGCCCCACCTGTCCTCTGCCTCACCTGCAGCAGGCCCCACCTGTCTGCTTCTTCACCTGCAGCAGGCCCCACCTGTCTGCTGCTTCACCTGCAGCAGGCCCCACCTGTCTGCTTCTTCACCTGAGCAGGCCCCACCTGTCTGCTGCTTCACCTGCAACAGGCTCCACCTGTCTGCTTCTTCACCTGAGAAGGCTCCACCTGTCTGCTGCTTCACCTGCAGCAGGCCCCACCTGTCTTCTGCTTCACCTGCAGCAGGCCCCACCTGTCTGCTGCTTCACCTGAGAAGGCCCCACCTGTCTGCTGCTTCAACTGAGAAGGCCCCACCTGTCTGCTGCTTCACCTGCAGGAGGCCCCACCTGTCTGCTGCTTCACCTGCAGCAGGCCCCACCTGTCTGCTTCTTCACCTGAGAAGGCCCCACCTGTCTGCTGCTTCACCTGAGAAGGCCCCACCTGTCTGCTGCTTCACCTGCAGCAGGCCCCACCTGTCTGCTGCTTCACCTGAGAAGGCCCCACCTGTCTGCCTCTTCACCTGCAGCAGGCCCCACCTGTCTGCTTCTTCACCTGAGCAGGCCCCACCTGTCTGCTGCTTCACCTGAGAAGGCCCCACCTGTCTGCTGCTTCACCTGAGAAGGCCCCACCTGTCTGCTGCTTTGTCTGCTGCTTCACCTGCAGCAGGCCCCACCTGTCTGCTGCTTCACCTGCAGCAGGCCCCACCTGTCTGCTGCTTCACCTGCAGCAGGCCCCACCTGTCTGCTGCTTCACCTGCAGGAGGCCCCACCTGTCTGCTGCTTCACCTGAGAAGGCCCCACCTGTCTGCTGCTTCACCTGCAGGAGGCCCCACCTGTCTGCTGCTTCACCTGCAGCAGGCCCCACCTGTCTGCTGCTTCACCTGAGAAGGCCCCACCTGTCTGCTGCTTCACCTGCAGGAGGCCCCACCTTTCTACTGCTTCACCTGCAGCAGGCCCCACCTGTCTGCTTCTTCACCTGCAGCAGGCCCCACCTGTCTGCTGTTTCACCTGAGAAGGCCCCACCTGTCTTTTGCTTCACCTGCAGCAGGCCCCACTTGTCTGCTGCTTCACCTGAGAAGGCCCCACCTGTCTGCTGCTTTACCTGCAGGAGGCCCCACCTGTCTGCTGCTTCACCTGCAGCAGGCCCCACCTGTCTGCTTTTTCACCTGCAGGAGGCCCCACCTGTCTGCTGCTTCACCTGCAGCAGGCCCCACCTGTCTTCTGCTTCACCTGCAGCAGGCCCCACCTGTCTGCTGCTTCACCTGCAGCAGGCCCCACCTGTCTTCTGTTTCACCTGCAGCAGGCCCCACCTGTCTGCTTCTTCACCTGAGAAGGCCCCACCTGTCTGCTGCTTCACCTGCAGCAGGCCCCACCTGTCTGCTGCTTCACCTGCAGCAGGCCCCACCTGTCTTCTGTTTCACCTGCAGCAGGCCCCACCTGTCTGCTTCTTCACCTGAGAAGGCCCCACCTGTCTGCTGCTTCACCTGCAGCAGGCCCCACCTGTCTTCTGCTTCACCTGCAGCAGGCCCCACCTGTCTGCTTCTTCACCTGAGAAGGCCCCACCTGTCTGCTGCTTCACCTGCAGCAGGCCCCACCTGTCTGCTGCTTCACCTGAGAAGGCCCCACCTGTCTGCTGCTTCACCTGAGAAGGCCCCACCTGTCTGCTGCTTCACCTGCAGCAGGCCCCACCTGTCTGCTGCTTCACCTGCAGCAGGCCCCACCTGTCTGCTTCTTCACCTGCAGCAGGCCCCACCTGTCTGCTGCTTTACCTGAGAAGGCCCCACCTGTCTGCTGCTTCACCTGCAGCAGGCCCCACCTGTCTGCTGCTTCACCTGAGAAGGCCCCACCTGTCTGCTTCTTCACCTGCAGCAGGCCCCACCTGTCTGCTTCTTCACCTGAGCAGGCCCCACCTGTCTGCTGCTTCACCTGAAGCAGGCCCCACCTGTCTGCTGCTTCACCTGCAGCAGGCCCCACCTGTCTGCTGCTTCACTTGAGAAGGCCCCACCTGTCTGCTGCTTCACCTGCAGCAGGCCCCACCTGTCTGCTGCTTCACTTGCAGCAGGCCCCACCTGTCTGCTGCTTCTCCTGCAGCAGGCCCCACCTGTCTGCTGCTTCACCTGCAGCAGGCCCCACCTGTCTGCTGCTTCACCTGAGAAGGCCCCACCTGTCTGCTGCTTCACCTGCAGGAGGCCCCACCTGTCTTCTGCTTCACCTGCAGCAGGCTCCACCTGTCTGCTTCTTCACCTGAGAAGGCTCCACCTGTCTGCTGCTTCACCTGCAGCAGGCCCCACCTGTCTTCTGCTTCACCTGCAGCAGGCCCCACCTGTCTGCTGCTTCACCTGAGAAGGCCCCACCTGTCTGCTGCTTCACCTGCAGCAGGCCCCACCTGTCAGCTGCTTCACCTGAGAAGGCCCCACCTGTCTGCTGCTTCACCTGCAGGAGGCCCCACCTGTCTTCTGCTTCACCTGCAGCAGGCCCCACCTGTCTGCTTCTTCACCTGAGAAGGCCCCACCTATCTGCTGCTTCACCTGCAGGAGGCCCCACCTGTCTTCTGCTTCACCTGAGAAGGCCCCACCTGTCTGCTGCTTCACCAGAGAAGGCCCCACCTGTCTGCTGCTTCACCTGCAGCAGGCCCCACCTGTCTACTTCTTCACCCGGAGCAGGCCCCACCTGTCTGTTGCTTCACCTGAGAAGGCCCCACCTGTCTGCTGCTTCACCTGCAAGAGGCCCCAACTGTCTGCTGCTTCACCTGCAGCAGGCCCCACCTGTCTGCTGCTTCACCTGAGAAGGCCCCACCTGTCTGCTGCGTCACCTGCAGGAGGCCCCACCTGTCTGCTGCTTCACCTGCAGCAGGCCCCACCTGTCTACTTCTTCACCCGCAGCAGGCCCCACCTGTCTGCTGCTTCACCTGAGAAGGCCCCACCTGTCTGCTGCTTCACCTGCAGGAGGCCCCACCTGTCTTCTGCTTCACCTGCAGCAGGCTCCACCTGTCTGCTTCTTCACCTGAGAAGGCTCCACCTGTCTGCTGCTTCACCTGCAGCAGGCCCCACCTGTCTTCTGCTTCACCTGCAGCAGGCCCCACCTGTCTGCTGCTTCACCTGAGAAGGCCCCACCTGTCTGCTGCTTCACCTGCAGCAGGCCCCACCTGTCTGCTGCTTCACCTGCATCAGGCCCCACCTGTCTGCTTCTTCACCTGCAGCAGGCCCCACCTGTCTGCTGCTTCACCTGCAGCAGGCCCCACCTGTCTTCTGTTTCACCTGCAGCAGGCCCCACCTGTCTGCTTCTTCACCTGAGAAGGCCCCACCTGTCTGCTGCTTCACCTGCAGCAGGGCCCACCTGTCTTCTGCTTCACCTGCAGCAGGGCCCACCTGTCTGCTTCTTCACCTGAGAAGGCCCCACCTGTCTGCTGCTTCACCTGCAGCAGGCTCCACCTGTCTGCTGCTTCACCTGAGAAGGCCCCACCTGTCTGCTGCTTCACCTGAGAAGGCCCCACCTGTCTGCTGCTTCACCTGCAGCAGGCCCCACCTGTCTGCTGCTTCACCTGCAGCAGGCCCCACCTGTCTGCTTCTTCACCTGCAGCAGGCCCCACCTGTCTGCTGCTTTACCTGAGAAGGCCCCACCTGTCTGCTGCTTCACCTGCAGCAGGCCCCACCTGTCTGCTGCTTCACCTGAGAAGGCCCCACCTGTCTGCTTCCTTCACCTGAGAAGGCCCCACCTGTCTGCTGCTTCACCTGCAGCAGGCCCCACCTGTCTGCTTCTTCACCTGAGCAGGCCCCACCTGTCTGCTGCTTCACCTGAAGCAGGCCCCACCTGTCATGCTGCTTCACCTGCAGCAGGCCCCACCTGTCTGCTGCTTCACCTGAGAAGGCCCCACCTGTCTGCTGCTTCACCTGCAGCAGGCCCCACCTGTCTGCTGCTTCACTTGCAGCAGGCCCCACCTGTCTGCTGCTTCACCTGCAGCAGGCCCCACCTGTCTGCTGCTTCACCTGCAGCAGGCCCCACCTGTCTGCTGCTTCACCTGAGAAGGCCCCACCTGTCTGCTGCTTCACCTGCAGGAGGCCCCACCTGTCTTCTGCTTCACCTGCAGCAGGCTCCACCTGTCTGCTTCTTCACCTGAGAAGGCTCCACCTGTCTGCTGCGTCACCTGCAGCAGGCCCCACCTGTCTTCTGCTTCACCTGAAGCAGGCCCCACCTGTCTGCTGCTTCACCTGAGAAGGCCCCACCTGTCTGCTGCTTCACCTGCAGCAGGCCCCACCTGTCAGCTGCTTCACCTGAGAAGGCCCCACCTGTCTGCTGCTTCACCTGCAGGAGGCCCTACCTGTCTTCTGCTTCACCTGCAGCAGGCCCCACCTGTCTGCTTCTTCACCTGAGAAGGCCCCACCTATCTGCTGCTTCACCTGCAGGAGGCCCCACCTGTCTTCTGCTTCACCTGAGAAGGCCCCACCTATCTGCTGCTTCACCTGATAAGGCCCCACCTATCTGCTGCTTCACCTGCAGGAGGCCCCACCTGTCCTCTGCCTCACCTGCAGCAGGCCCCACCTGTCTGCTTCTTCACCTGCAGCAGGCCCCACCTGTCTGCTGCTTCACCTGCAGCAGGCCCCACCTGTCTGCTTCTTCACCTGAGCAGGCCCCACCTGTCTGCTGCTTCACCTGCAACAGGCTCCACCTGTCTGCTTCTTCACCTGAGAAGGCTCCACCTGTCTGCTGCTTCACCTGCAGCAGGCCCCACCTGTCTTCTGCTTCACCTGCAGCAGGCCCCACCTGTCTGCTGCTTCACCTGAGAAGGCCCCACCTGTCTGCTGCTTCAACTGAGAAAGCCCCACCTGTCTGCTGCTTCACCTGCAGGAGGCCCCACCTGTCTGCTGCTTCACCTGCAGCAGGCCCCACCTGTCTGCTTCTTCACCTGCAGCAGGCCCCACCTGTCTGCTGCTTCACCTGAGAAGGCCCCACCTGTCTGCTGCTTCACCTGCAGCAGGCCCCACCTGTCTGCTGCTTCACCTGAGAAGGCCCCACCTGTCTGCCTCTTCACCTGCAGCAGGCCCCACCTGTCTGCCTCTTCACCTGAGCAGGCCCCACCTGTCTGCTGCTTCACCTGAGAAGGCCCCACCTGTCTGCTGCTTCACCTGAGAAGGCCCCACCTGTCTGCTGCTTTGTCTGCTGCTTCACCTGCAGCAGGCCCCACCTGTCTGCTGCTTCACCTGCAGCAGGCCCCACCTGTCTGCTGCTTCACCTGCAGCAGGCCCCACCTGTCTGCTGCTTCACCTGCAGGAGGCCCCACCTGTCTGCTGCTTCACCTGAGAAGGCCCCACCTGTCTGCTGCTTCACCTGCAGGAGGCCCCACCTGTCTGCTGCTTCACCTGCAGCAGGCCCCACCTGTCTGCTGCTTCACCTGAGAAGGCCCCACCTGTCTGCTGCTTCACCTGCAGGAGGCCCCACCTTTCTACTGCTTCACCTGCAGCAGGCCCCACCTGTCTGCTTCTTCACCTGCAGCAGGCCCCACCTGTCTGCTGTTTCACCTGAGAAGGCCCCACCTGTCTTTTGCTTTACCTGCAGCAGGCCCCACCTGTCTGCTGCTTCACCTGAGAAGGCCCCACCTGTCTGCTGCTTTACCTGCAGGAGGCCCCACCTGTCTGCTGCTTCACCTGCAGCAGGCCCCACCTGTCTGCTTTTTCACCTGCAGGAGGCCCCACCTGTCTGCTGCTTCACCTGCAGCAGGCCCCACCTGTCTTCTGCTTCACCTGCAGCAGGCCCCACCTGTCTGCTGCTTCACCTGCAGCAGGCCCCACCTGTCTTCTGTTTCACCTGCAGCAGGCCCCACCTGTCTGCTTCTTCACCTGAGAAGGCCCCACCTGTCTGCTGCTTCACCTGCAGCAGGCCCCACCTGTCTGCTGCTTCACCTGCAGCAGGCCCCACCTGTCTTCTGTTTCACCTGCAGCAGGCCCCACCTGTCTGCTTCTTCACCTGAGAAGGCCCCACCTGTCTGCTGCTTCACCTGCAGCAGGCCCCACCTGTCTTCTGCTTCACCTGCAGCAGGCCCCACCTGTCTGCTTCTTCACCTGAGAAGGCCCCACCTGTCTGCTGCTTCACCTGCAGCAGGCCCCACCTGTCTGCTGCTTCACCTGAAAAGGCCCCACCTGTCTGCTGCTTCACCTGAGAAGGCCCCACCTGTCTGCTGCTTCACCTGCAGCAGGCCCCACCTGTCTGCTGCTTCACCTGCAGCAGGCCCCACCTGTCTGCTTCTTCACCTGCAGCAGGCCCCACCTGTCTGCTGCTTTACCTGAGAAGGCCCCACCTGTCTGCTGCTTCACCTGCAGCAGGCCCCACCTGTCTGCTGCTTCACCTGAGAAGGCCCCACCTGTCTGCTTCTTCACCTGAGAAGGCCCCACCTGTCTGCTGCTTCACCTGCAGCAGGCCCCACCTGTCTGCTTCTTCACCTGAGCAGGCCCCACCTGTCTGCTGCTTCACCTGAAGCAGGCCCCACCTGTCTGCTGCTTCACCTGCAGCAGGCCCCACCTGTCTGCTGCTTCACCTGAGAAGGCCCCACCTGTCTGCTGCTTCACCTGCAGCAGGCCCCACCTGTCTGCTGCTTCACTTGCAGCAGGCCCCACCTGTCTGCTGCTTCTCCTGCAGCAGGCCCCACCTGTCTGCTGCTTCACCTGCAGCAGGCCCCACCTGTCTGCTGCTTCACCTGAGAAGGCCCCACCTGTCTGCTGCTTCACCTGCAGGGGGCCCCACCTGTCTTCTGCTTCACCTGCAGCAGGCTCCACCTGTCTGCTTCTTCACCTGAGAAGGCTCCACCTGTCTGCTGCTTCACCTGCAGCAGGCCCCACCTGTCTTCTGCTTCACCTGCAGCAGGCCCCACCTGTCTGCTGCTTCACCTGAGAAGGCCCCACCTGTCTGCTGCTTCACCTGCAGCAGGCCCCACCTGTCAGCTGCTTCACCTGAGAAGGCCCCACCTGTCTGCTGCTTCACCTGCAGGAGGCCCCACCTGTCTTCTGCTTCACCTGCAGCAGGCCCCACCTGTCTGCTTCTTCACCTGAGAAGGCCCCACCTATCTGCTGCTTCACCTGCAGGAGGCCCCACCTGTCTTCTGCTTCACCTGAGAAGGCCCCACCTGTCTGTTGCTTCACCTGATAAGGCCCCACCTATCTGCTGCTTCACCTGCAGGAGGCCCCACCTGTCTTCTGCTTCACCTGCAGCAGGCCCCACCTGTCTGCTTCTTCACCTGCAGCAGGCCCCACCTGTCTGCTGCTTCACCTGCAGCAGGCCCCACCTGTCTGCTTCTTCACCTGTCTGCTGCTTCACCTGAGCAGGCCCCACCTGTCTGCTGCTTCACCTGCAGCAGGCCCCACCTGTCTGCTGCTTCACCTGCAGCAGGCCCCACCTGTCTGCTTCTTTACCTGAGAAGGCCCCACCTATCTGCTGCATCACCTGCAGCAGGCCCCACCTGTCTGCTGCTTCACCTGCAGCAGGCCCCACCTGTCTGCTGCTTCACCTGAGAAGGCCCCATTTGTCTGCTGCTTCACCTGCAGGAGGCCCCACCTGTCTGCTGCTTCACCTGAGAAGGCCCCACCTGTCTGCTGCTTCACCTGCAGGAGGCCCCACCTGTCTGCTGCTTCACCTGCAGCAGGCCCCACCTGTCTGCTGCTTCACCTGAGAAGGCCCCACCTGTCTGCTGCTTCACCTGCATCAGGCCCCACCTTTCTGCTGCTTCACCTGCAGCAGGCCCCACCTGTCTGCTTCTTCACCTGCAGCAGGCCCCACCTGTCTGCTGTTTCACCTGAGAAGGCCCCACCTGTCTTTTGCTTCACCTGCAGCAGGCCCCACCTGTCTGCTGCTTCACCTGAGAAGGCCCCACCTGTCTGCTGCTTTACCTGCAGGAGGCCCCACCTGTCTGCTGCTTCACCTGCAGCAGGCCCCACCTGTCTGCTTTTTCACCTGCAGGAGGCCCCACCTGTCTGCTGCTTCACCTGCAGCAGGCCCCACCTGTCTTCTGCTTCACCTGCAGCAGGCCCCACCTGTCTGCTGCTTCACCTGCAGCAGGCCCCACCTGTCTTCTGTTTCACCTGCAGCAGGCCCCACCTGTCTGCTTCTTCACCTGAGAAGGCCCCACCTGTCTGCTGCTTCACCTGCAGCAGGCCCCACCTGTCTGCTGCTTCACCTGCAGCAGGCCCCACCTGTCTTCTGTTTCACCTGCAGTGGCCCCACCTGTCTGCTTCTTCACCTGAGAAGGCCCCACCTGTCTGCTGCTTCACCTGCAGCAGGCCCCACCTGTCTTCTGCTTCACCTGCAGCAGGCCCCACCTGTCTGCTTCTTCACCTGAGAAGGCCCCACCTGTCTGCTGCTTCACCTGCAGCAGGCCCCACCTGTCTGCTGCTTCACCTGAGAAGGCCCCACCTGTCTGCTGCTTCACCTGAGAAGGCCCCACCTGTCTGCTGCTTCACCTGCAGCAGGCCCCACCTGTCTGCTGCTTCACCTGCAGCAGGCCCCACCTGTCTGCTTCTTCACCTGCAGCAGGTCCCACCTGTCTGCTGCTTTACCTGAGAAGGCCCCACCTGTCTGCTGCTTCACCTGCAGCAGGCCCCACCTGTCTGCTGCTTCACCTGAGAAGGCCCCACCTGTCTGCTTCTTCACCTGAGAAGGCCCCACCTGTCTGCTGCTTCACCTGCAGCAGGCCCCACCTGTCTGCTTCTTCACCTGAGCAGGCCCCACCTGTCTGCTGCTTCACCTGAAGCAGGCCCCACCTGTCTGCTGCTTCACCTGCAGCAGGCCCCACCTGTCTGCTGCTTCACCTGAGAAGGCCCCACCTGTCTGCTGCTTCACCTGCAGCAGGCCCCACCTGTCTGCTGCTTCACTTGCAGCAGGCCCCACCTGTCTGCTGCTTCTCCTGCAGCAGGCCCCACCTGTCTGCTGCTTCACCTGCAGCAGGCCCCACCTGTCTGCTGCTTCACCTGAGAAGGCCCCACCTGTCTGCTGCTTCACCTGCAGGAGGCCCCACCTGTCTTCTGCTTCACCTGCAGCAGGCTCCACCTGTCTGCTTCTTCACCTGAGAAGGCTCCACCTGTCTGCTGCTTCACCTGCAGCAGGCCCCACCTGTCTTCTGCTTCACCTGCAGCAGGCCCCACCTGTCTGCTGCTTCACCTGAGAAGGCCCCACCTGTCTGCTGCTTCACCTGCAGCAGGCCCCACCTGTCAGCTGTTTCACCTGAGAAGGCCCCACCTGTCTGCTGCTTCACCTGCAGGAGGCCCCACCTGTCTTCTGCTTCACCTGCAGCAGGCCCCACCTGTCTGCTTCTTCACCTGAGAACGCCCCACCTATCTGCTGCTTCACCTGCAGGAGGCCCCACCTGTCTTCTGCTTCACCTGAGAAGGCCCCACCTGTCTGCTGCTTCACCTGAGAAGGCCCCACCTATCTGCTGCTTCACCTGCAGGAGGCCCCACCTGTCTTCTGCTTCACCTGCAGCAGGCCCCACCTGTCTGCTTCTTCACCTGCAGCAGGCCCCACCTGTCTGCTGCTTCACCTGCAGCAGGCCCCACCTGTCTGCTTCTTCACCTGACCAGGCCCCACCTGTCTGCTGCTTCACCTGAGCAGGCCCCACCTGTCTGCTGCTTCACCTGCAGCAGGCCCCACCTGTCTGCTGCTTCACCTGCAGCAGGCCCCACCTGTCTGCTTCTTCACCTGAGAAGGCCCCACCTATCTGCTGCATCACCTGTAGCAGGCCCCACCTGTCTGCTGCTTCACCTGCAGCAGGCCCCACCTGTCTGCTGCTTCACCTGAGAAGGCCCCACCTGTCTGCTGCTTCACCTGCAGGAGGCCCCACCTGTCTTCTGCTTCACCTGCAGCAGGCTCCACCTGTCTGCTGCTTCACCTGAGAAGGCCCCACCTGTCTGCTGCTTCACCTGAGAAGGCCCCACCTGTCTGCTGCTTCACCTGCAGCAGGCCCCACCTGTCTGCTGCTTCACCTGCAGCAGGCCCCACCTGTCTGCTTCTTCACCTGCAGCAGGTCCCACCTGTCTGCTGCTTTACCTGAGAAGGCCCCACCTGTCTGCTGCTTCACCTGCAGCAGGCCCCACCTGTCTGCTGCTTCACCTGAGAAGGCCCCACCTGTCTGCTTCTTCACCTGAGAAGGCCCCACCTGTCTGCTTCTTCACCTGAGCAGGCCCCACCTGTCTGCTGCTTCACCTGAAGCAGGCCCCACCTGTCTGCTGCTTCACCTGCAGCAGGCCCCACCTGTCTGCTGCTTCACCTGAGAAGGCCCCACCTGTCTGCTGCTTCACCTGCAGCAGGCCCCACCTGTCTGCTGATTCACTTGCAGCAGGCCCCACCTGTCTGCTGCTTCTCCTGCAGCAGGCCCCACCTGTCTGCTGCTTCACCTGCAGCAGGCCCCACCTGTCTGCTGCTTCACCTGAGAAGGCCCCACCTGTCTGCTGCTTCACCTGCAGGAGGCCCCACCTGTCTTCTGCTTCACCTGCAGCAGGCTCCACCTGTCTGCTTCTTCACCTGAGAAGGCTCCACCTGTCTGCTGCTTCACCTGCAGCAGGCCCCACCTGTCTTCTGCTTCACCTGCAGCAGGCCCCACCTGTCTGCTGCTTCACCTGAGAAGGCCCCACCTGTCTGCTGCTTCACCTGCAGGAGGCCCCACCTGTCAGCTGTTTCACCTGAGAAGGCCCCACCTGTCTGCTGCTTCACCTGCAGGAGGCCCCACCTGTCTTCTGCTTCACCTGCAGCAGGCCCCACCTTTCTGCTTCTTCACCTGAGAAGGCCCCACCTATCTGCTGCTTCACCTGCAGGAGGCCCCACCTGTCTTCTGCTTCACCTGAGAAGGCCCCACCTGTCTGCTGCTTCACCTGAGAAGGCCCCACCTATCTGCTGCTTCACCTGCAGGAGGCCCCACCTGTCTTCTGCTTCACCTGCAGCAGGCCCCACCTGTCTGCTTCTTCACCTGCAGCAGGCCCCACCTGTCTGCTGCTTCACCTGCAGCAGGCCCCACCTGTCTGCTTCTTCACCTGACCAGGCCCCACCTGTCTGCTGCTTCACCTGAGCAGGCCCCACCTGTCTGCTACTTCACCTGCAGCAGGCCCCACCTGTCTGCTGCTTCACCTGCAGGAGGCCCCACCTGTCTGCTGCTTCACCTGAGAAGGCCCCACCTGTCTGCTGCTTCACCTGCAGCAGGCCCCACCTGTCTTCTGCTTCACCTGCAGCAGGCCCCACCTGTCTGCTGCTTCACATGAGAAGGCCCCACCTGTCTGCTGCTTCACCTGCAGGAAGCCCCACCTGTCTTCTGCTTCCTCCTTACCTGAGAAGGCCCCACCTGTCTGCTTCTTCACCTGAGAAGGCCCCACCTATCTGCTGCTTCACCTGCAGGGGCCCCACCTGTCTTCTGCTTCACCTGATAAGGCCCCACCTATCTGCTGCTTCACCTGCAGGAGGCCCCACCTGTCTGCTGCTTCACCTGCAGCAGGCCCCACCTGTCTGCTTCTTCACCTGCAGCAGACCCCACCTGTCTGCTGCTTCACCTGAGAAGGCCCCACCTGTCTGCTGCTTCACCTGCAGCAGGCTCCACCTGTCTGCTGCTTCACCTGCAGCAGGCCCCACCTGTCTGCTGCTTCACCTGCAGGAGGCCCCACCTGTCTGCTGCTTCACCTGCAGCAGGCCCCACCTGTCTGCTGCTTCACCTGCAGCAGGCCCCACCTGTCTGCTGCTTCACCTGAGAAGGCCCCACCTGTCTGCTGCTTCACCTGCAGGATGCCCCACCTGTCTTCTGCTTCACCTGCAACAGGCTCCACCTGTCTGCTTCTTCACCTGAGAAGGCTCCACCTGTCTGCTGCTTCACCTGCAGCAGGCCCCACCTGTCTTCTGCTTCACCTGCAGCAGGCCCCACCTGTCTGCTGCTTCACCTGAGAAGGCCCCACCTGTCTGCTGCTTCACCTGCAGCAGGCCCCACCTGTCTTCTGCTTCACCTGCAGCAGGCCCCACCTGTCTGCTGCTTCACCTGAGAAGGCCCCACCTGTCTGCTGCTTCACCTGCAGGAAGCCCCACCTGTCTTCTGCTTCACCTGCAGCAGGCCCCACCTGTCTGCTTCTTCACCTGAGAAGGCCCCACCTATCTGCTGCTTCACCTGCAGGGGCCCCACCTGTCTTCTGCTTCACCTGATAAGGCCCCACCTATCTGCTGCTTCACCTGCAGCAGGCCCCACCTGTCTGCTGCTTCACCTGAGAAGGCCCCACCTGTCTGCTGCTTCACCTGCAGCAGGCCCCACCTGTCAGCTGCTTCACCTGAGAAGGCCCCACCTGTCTGCTGCTTCACCTGCAGGAGGCCCCACCTGTCTTCTGCTTCACCTGCAGCAGGCCCCACCTGTCTGCTTCTTCACCTGCAGCAGGCCCCACCTGTCTGCTGCTTCACCTGCAGCAGGCCCCACCTGTCTGCTTCTTCACCTGACCAGGCCCCACCTGTCTGCTGCTTCACCTGAGCAGGCCCCACCTGTCTGCTGCTTCACCTGCAGGAGGCCCCACCTGTCTGCTGCTTCACCTGAGAAGGCCCCACCTGTCTGCTGCTTCACCTGCAGCAGGCCCCACCTGTCTTCTGCTTCACCTGCAGCAGGCCCCACCTGTCTGCTGCTTCACATGAGAAGGCCCCACCTGTCTGCTGCTTCACCTGCAGGAAGCCCCACCTGTCTTCTGCTTCCTCCTTACCTGAGAAGGCCCCACCTGTCTGCTTCTTCACCTGAGAAGGCCCCACCTATCTGCTGCTTCACCTGCAGGGGCCCCACCTGTCTTCTGCTTCACCTGATAAGGCCCCACCTATCTGCTGCTTCACCTGCAGGAGGCCCCACCTGTCTGCTGCTTCACCTGCAGCAGGCCCCACCTGTCTGCTTCTTCACCTGCAGCAGACCCCACCTGTCTGCTGCTTCACCTGAGAAGGCCCCACCTGTCTGCTGCTTCACCTGCAGCAGGCTCCACCTGTCTGCTGCTTCACCTGCAGCAGGCCCCACCTGTCTGCTGCTTCACCTGCAGGAGGCCCCACCTGTCTGCTGCTTCACCTGCAGCAGGCCCCACCTGTCTGCTGCTTCACCTGCAGCAGGCCCCACCTGTCTGCTGCTTCACCTGAGAAGGCCCCACCTGTCTGCTGCTTCACCTGCAGCAGGCCCCACCTGTCTTCTGCTTCACCTGCAGCAGGCCCCACCTGTCTGCTTCTTCACCTGAGAAGGCCCCACCTGTCTGCTGCTTCACCTGCAGCAGGCCCCACCTGTCTGCTGCTTCACCTGAGAAGGCCCCACCTGTCTGCTGCTTCACCTGAGAAGGCCCCACCTGTCTGCTGCTTCACCTGAGAAGGCCCCACCTGTCTGCTGCTTCACCTGCAGCAGGCCCCACCTGTCTGCTTCTTCACCTGCAGCAGGTCCCACCTGTCTGCTGCTTTACCTGAGAAGGCCCCACCTGTCTGCTGCTTCACCTGCAGCAGGCCCCACCTGTCTGCTGCTTCACCTGAGAAGGCCCCACCTGTCTGCTTCTTCACCTGAGAAGGCCCCACCTGTCTGCTGCTTCACCTGCAGCAGGCCCCACCTGTCTGCTTCTTCACCTGAGCAGGCCCCACCTGTCTGCTGCTTCACCTGAAGCAGGCCCCACCTGTCTGCTGCTTCACCTGCAGCAGGCCCCACCTGTCTGCTGCTTCACCTGAGAAGGCCCCACCTGTCTGCTGCTTCACCTGCAGCAGGCCCCACCTGTCTGCTGCTTCACTTGCAGCAGGCCCCACCTGTCTGCTGCTTCTCCTGCAGCAGGCCCCACCTGTCTGCTGCTTCACCTGCAGCAGGCCCCACCTGTCTGCTGCTTCACCTGAGAAGGCCCCACCTGTCTGCTGCTTCACCTGCAGGAGGCCCCACCTGTCTTCTGCTTCACCTGCAGCAGGCTCCACCTGTCTGCTTCTTCACCTGAGAAGGCTCCACCTGTCTGCTGCTTCACCTGCAGCAGGCCCCACCTGTCTTCTGCTTCACCTGCAGCAGGCCCCACCTGTCTGCTGCTTCACCTGAGAAGGCCCCACCTGTCTGCTGCTTCACCTGCAGCAGGCCCCACCTGTCAGCTGTTTCACCTGAGAAGGCCCCACCTGTCTGCTGCTTCACCTGCAGGAGGCCCCACCTGTCTTCTGCTTCACCTGCAGCAGGCCCCACCTGTCTGCTTCTTCACCTGAGAACGCCCCACCTATCTGCTGCTTCACCTGCAGGAGGCCCCACCTGTCTTCTGCTTCACCTGAGAAGGCCCCACCTGTCTGCTGCTTCACCTGAGAAGGCCCCACCTATCTGCTGCTTCACCTGCAGGAGGCCCCACCTGTCTTCTGCTTCACCTGCAGCAGGCCCCACCTGTCTGCTTCTTCACCTGCAGCAGGCCCCACCTGTCTGCTGCTTCACCTGCAGCAGGCCCCACCTGTCTGCTTCTTCACCTGACCAGGCCCCACCTGTCTGCTGCTTCACCTGAGCAGGCCCCACCTGTCTGCTGCTTCACCTGCAGCAGGCCCCACCTGTCTGCTGCTTCACCTGCAGCAGGCCCCACCTGTCTGCTTCTTCACCTGAGAAGGCCCCACCTATCTGCTGCATCACCTGTAGCAGGCCCCACCTGTCTGCTGCTTCACCTGCAGCAGGCCCCACCTGTCTGCTGCTTCACCTGAGAAGGCCCCACCTGTCTGCTGCTTCACCTGCAGGAGGCCCCACCTGTCTTCTGCTTCACCTGCAGCAGGCTCCACCTGTCTGCTGCTTCACCTGAGAAGGCCCCACCTGTCTGCTGCTTCACCTGAGAAGGCCCCACCTGTCTGCTGCTTCACCTGCAGCAGGCCCCACCTGTCTGCTGCTTCACCTGCAGCAGGCCCCACCTGTCTGCTTCTTCACCTGCAGCAGGTCCCACCTGTCTGCTGCTTTACCTGAGAAGACCCCACCTGTCTGCTGCTTCACCTGCAGCAGGCCCCACCTGTCTGCTGCTTCACCTGAGAAGGCCCCACCTGTCTGCTTCTTCACCTGAGAAGGCCCCACCTGTCTGCTTCTTCACCTGAGCAGGCCCCACCTGTCTGCTGCTTCACCTGAAGCAGGCCCCACCTGTCTGCTGCTTCACCTGCAGCAGGCCCCACCTGTCTGCTGCTTCACCTGAGAAGGCCCCACCTGTCTGCTGCTTCACCTGCAGCAGGCCCCACCTGTCTGCTGCTTCACTTGCAGCAGGCCCCACCTGTCTGCTGCTTCTCCTGCAGCAGGCCCCACCTGTCTGCTGCTTCACCTGCAGCAGGCCCCACCTGTCTGCTGCTTCACCTGAGAAGGCCCCACCTGTCTGCTGCTTCACCTGCAGGAGGCCCCACCTGTCTTCTGCTTCACCTGCAGCAGGCTCCACCTGTCTGCTTCTTCACCTGAGAAGGCTCCACCTGTCTGCTGCTTCACCTGCAGCAGGCCCCACCTGTCTTCTGCTTCACCTGCAGCAGGCCCCACCTGTCTGCTGCTTCACCTGAGAAGGCCCCACCTGTCTGCTGCTTCACCTGCAGCAGGCCCCACCTGTCAGCTGTTTCACCTGAGAAGGCCCCACCTGTCTGCTGCTTCACCTGCAGGAGGCCCCACCTGTCTTCTGCTTCACCTGCAGCAGGCCCCACCTTTCTGCTTCTTCACCTGAGAAGGCCCCACCTATCTGCTGCTTCACCTGCAGGAGGCCCCACCTGTCTTCTGCTTCACCTGAGAAGGCCCCACCTGTCTGCTGCTTCACCTGAGAAGGCCCCACCTATCTGCTGCTTCACCTGCAGGAGGCCCCACCTGTCTTCTGCTTCACCTGCAGCAGGCCCCACCTGTCTGCTTCTTCACCTGCAGCAGGCCCCACCTGTCTGCTGCTTCACCTGCAGCAGGCCCCACCTGTCTGCTTCTTCACCTGACCAGGCCCCACCTGTCTGCTGCTTCACCTGAGCAGGCCCCACCTGTCTGCTGCTTCACCTGCAGCAGGCCCCACCTGTCTGCTGCTTCACCTGCAGGAGGCCCCACCTGTCTGCTGCTTCACCTGAGAAGGCCCCACCTGTCTGCTGCTTCACCTGCAGCAGGCCCCACCTGTCTTCTGCTTCACCTGCAGCAGGCCCCACCTGTCTGCTGCTTCACATGAGAAGGCCCCACCTGTCTGCTGCTTCACCTGCAGGAAGCCCCACCTGTCTTCTGCTTCCTCCTTACCTGAGAAGGCCCCACCTGTCTGCTTCTTCACCTGAGAAGGCCCCACCTATCTGCTGCTTCACCTGCAGGGGCCCCACCTGTCTTCTGCTTCACCTGATAAAGCCCCACCTATCTGCTGCTTCACCTGCAGGAGGCCCCACCTGTCTGCTGCTTCACCTGCAGCAGGCCCCACCTGTCTGCTTCTTCACCTGCAGCAGACCCCACCTGTCTGCTGCTTCACCTGAGAAGGCCCCACCTGTCTGCTGCTTCACCTGCAGCAGGCTCCACCTGTCTGCTGCTTCACCTGCAGCAGGCCCCACCTGTCTGCTGCTTCACCTGCAGGAGGCCCCACCTGTCTGCTGCTTCACCTGCAGCAGGCCCCACCTGTCTGCTGCTTCACCTGCAGCAGGCCCCACCTGTCTGCTGCTTCACCTGAGAAGGCCCCACCTGTCTGCTGCTTCACCTGCAGGAGGCCCCACCTGTCTTCTGCTTCACCTGCAACAGGCTCCACCTGTCTGCTTCTTCACCTGAGAAGGCTCCACCTGTCTGCTGCTTCACCTGCAGCAGGCCCCACCTGTCTTCTGCTTCACCTGCAGCAGGCCCCACCTGTCTGCTGCTTCACCTGAGAAGGCCCCACCTGTCTGCTGCTTCACCTGCAGCAGGCCCCACCTGTCTTCTGCTTCACCTGCAGCAGGCCCCACCTGTCTGTTGCTTCACCTGAGAAGGCCCCACCTGTCTGCTGCTTCACCTGCAGGAAGCCCCACCTGTCTTCTGCTTCACCTGCAGCAGGCCCCACCTGTCTGCTTCTTCACCTGAGAAGGCCCCACCTATCTGCTGCTTCACCTGCAGGGGCCCCACCTGTCTTCTGCTTCACCTGATAAGGCCCCACCTATCTGCTGCTTCACATGCAGCAGGCCCCACCTGTCTGCTGCTTCACCTGAGAAGGCCCCACCTGTCTGCTGCTTCACCTGCAGCAGGCCCCACCTGTCAGCTGCTTCACCTGAGAAGGCCCCACCTGTCTGCTGCTTCACCTGCAGGAGGCCCCACCTGTCTTCTGCTTCACCTGCAGCAGGCCCCACCTGTCTGCTTCTTCACCTGCAGCAGGCCCCACCTGTCTGCTGCTTCAACTGCAGCAGGCCCCACCTGTCTGCTTCTTCACCTGACCAGGCCCCACCTGTCTGCTGCTTCACCTGAGCAGGCCCCACCTGTCTGCTGCTTCACCTGCAGGAGGCCCCACCTGTCTGCTGCTTCACCTGAGAAGGCCCCACCTGTCTGCTGCTTCACCTGCAGCAGGCCCCACCTGTCTTCTGCTTCACCTGCAGCAGGCCCCACCTGTCTGCTGCTTCACATGAGAAGGCCCCACCTGTCTGCTGCTTCACCTGCAGGAAGCCCCACCTGTCTTCTGCTTCCTCCTTACCTGAGAAGGCCCCACCTGTCTGCTTCTTCACCTGAGAAGGCCCCACCTATCTGCTGCTTCACCTGCAGGGGCCCCACCTGTCTTCTGCTTCACCTGATAAGGCCCCACCTATCTGCTGCTTCACCTGCAGGAGGCCCCACCTGTCTGCTGCTTCACCTGCAGCAGGCCCCACCTGTCTGCTTCTTCACCTGCAGCAGACCCCACCTGTCTGCTGCTTCACCTGAGAAGGCCCCACCTGTCTGCTGCTTCACCTGCAGCAGGCTCCACCTGTCTGCTGCTTCACCTGCAGCAGGCCCCACCTGTCTGCTGCTTCACCTGCAGGAGGCCCCACCTGTCTGCTGCTTCACCTGCAGCAGGCCCCACCTGTCTGCTGCTTCACCTGCAGCAGGCCCCACCTGTCTGCTGCTTCACCTGAGAAGGCCCCACCTGTCTGCTGCTTCACCTGCAGGAGGCCCCACCTGTCTTCTGCTTCACCTGCAACAGGCTCCACCTGTCTGCTTCTTCACCTGAGAAGGCTCCACCTGTCTGCTGCTTCACCTGCAGCAGGCCCCACCTGTCTTCTGCTTCACCTGCAGCAGGCCCCACCTGTCTGCTGCTTCACCTGAGAAGGCCCCACCTGTCTGCTGCTTCACCTGCAGCAGGCCCCACCTGTCTTCTGCTTCACCTGCAGCAGGCCCCACCTGTCTGCTGCTTCACCTGAGAAGGCCCCACCTGTCTGCTGCTTCACCTGCAGGAAGCCCCACCTGTCTTCTGCTTCACCTGCAGCAGGCCCCACCTGTCTGCTTCTTCACCTGAGAAGGCCCCACCTATCTGCTGCTTCACCTGCAGGGGCCCCACCTGTCTTCTGCTTCACCTGATAAGGCCCCACCTATCTGCTGCTTCACCTGCAGCAGGCCCCACCTGTCTGCTGCTTCACCTGAGAAGGCCCCACCTGTCTGCTGCTTCACCTGCAGCAGGCCCCACCTGTCAGCTGCTTCACCTGAGAAGGCCCCACCTGTCTGCTGTTTCACCTGCAGGAGGCCCCACCTGTCTTCTGCTTCACCTGAGCAGGCCCCACCTGTCTGCTTCTTCACCTGAGAAGGCCCCACCTATCTGCTGCTTCACCTGCAGGAGGCCCCACCTGTCTTCTGCTTCACCTGAGAAGGCCCCACCTGTCTGCTGCTTCACCTGATAAGGCCCCACCTATCTGCTGCTTCACCTGCAGGAGGCCCCACCTGTCTTCTGCTTCACCTGCAGCAGGCCCCACCTGTCTGCTTCTTCACCTGCAGCAGGCCCCACCTGTCTGCTGCTTCACCTGCAGCAGGCCCCACCTGTCTGCTGCTTCACCTGCAGCAGGCCCCACCTGTCTTCTTCTTCACCTGACCAGGCCCCACCTGTCTGCTGCTTCACCTGAGCAGGCCCCACCTGTGTGCTGCTTCACCTGCAGCAGGCCTCACCTGTCTGCTGCTTCACCTGCAGCAGGCCCCACCTGTCTGCTGCTTCACCTGCAGGAAGCCCCACCTGTCTTCTGCTTCACCTGCAGCAGGCCCCACCTGTCTGCTTCTTCACCTGAGAAGGCCCCACCTATCTGCTGCTTCACCTGCAGGGGCCCCACCTGTCTTCTGCTTCACCTGATAAGGCCCCACCTATCTGCTGCTTCACCTGCAGCAGGCCCCACCTGTCTGCTGCTTCACCTGAGAAGGCCCCACCTGTCTGCTGCTTCACCTGCAGCAGGCCCCACCTGTCAGCTGCTTCACCTGAGAAGGCCCCACCTGTCTGCTGTTTCACCTGCAGGAGGCCCCACCTGTCTTCTGCTTCACCTGCAGCAGGCCCCACCTGTCTGCTTCTTCACCTGAGAAGGCCCCACCTATCTGCTGCTTCACCTGCAGGAGGCCCCACCTGTCTTCTGCTTCACCTGAGAAGGCCCCACCTGTCTGCTGCTTCACCTGATAAGGCCCCACCTATCTGCTGCTTCACCTGCAGGAGGCCCCACCTGTCTTCTGCTTCACCTGCAGCAGGCCCCACCTGTCTGCTTCTTCACCTGCAGCAGGCCCCACCTGTCTGCTGCTTCACCTGCAGCAGGCCCCACCTGTCTGCTGCTTCACCTGCAGCAGGCCCCACCTGTCTGCTTCTTCACCTGACCAGGCCCCACCTGTCTGCTGCTTCACCTGAGCAGGCCCCACCTGTCTGCTGCTTCACCTGCAGCAGGCCCCACCTGTCTGCTGCTTCACCTGCAGCAGGCCCCACCTGTCTGCTTCTTCACCTGAGAAGGCCCCACCTATCTGCTGCATCACCTGCAGCAGGCCCCACCTGTCTGCTGCTTCACCTGCAGCAGGCCCCACCTGTCTGCTGCTTCACCTGAGAAGGCCCCACCTGTCTGCTGCTTCACCTGCAGGAGGCCCCACCTGTCTTCTGCTTCACCTGCAGCAGGCTCCACCTGTCTGCTTCTTCACCTGAGAAGGCTCCACCTGTCTGCTGCTTCACCTGCAGCAGGCCCCACCTGTCTTCTGCTTCACCTGCAGCAGGCCCCACCTGTCTGCTGCTTCACCTGAGAAGGCCCCACCTGTCTGCTGCTTCACCTGCAGCAGGCCCCACCTGTCAGCTGCTTCACCTGAGAAGGCCCCACCTGTCTGCTGCTTCACCGGCAGGAGGCCCCACCTGTCTTCTGCTTCACCTGCAGCAGGCCCCACCTGTCTGCTACTTCACCTGAGAAGGCCCCACCTATCTGCTGCTTCACCTGCAGGAGGCCCCACCTGTCTTCTGCTTCACCTGAGAAGGCCCCACCTGTCTGCTTCTTCACCTGATAAGGCCCCACCTATCTGCTGCTTCACCTGCAGGAGGCCCCACCTGTCTTCTGCTTCACCTGCAGCAGGCCCCACCTGTCTGCTTCTTCACCTGCAGCAGGCCCCACCTGTCTGCTGCTTCACCTGCAGCAGGCCCCACCTGTCTGCTTCTTCACCTGACCAGGCCCCACCTGTCTGATGCTTCACCTGAGCAGGCCCCACCTGTCTGCTGCTTCACCTGCAGCAGGCCCCACCTGTCTGCTGCTTCACCTGCAGCAGGCCCCACCTGTCTGCTTCTTCACCTGAGAAGGCCCCACCTATCTGCTGCATCACCTGCAGCAGGCCCCACCTGTCTGCTGCTTCACCTGAGCAGGCCCCACCTGTCTGCTGCTCACCTGAGAAGGCCCCACCTGTCTGCTGCTTCACCTGCAGGAGGCCCCACCTGTCTGCTGCTTCACCTGCAGCAGGCCACACCTGTCTGCTTCTTCACCTGCAGCAGACCCCACCTGTCTGCTGCTTCACCTGAGAAGGCCCCACCTGTCTGCTGCTTCACCTGCAGCAGGCCCCACCTGTCTGCTGCTTCACCTGCAGCAGGCCCCACCTGTCTGCTGCTTCACCTAAGAAGGCCCCACCTGTCTGGTGCTTCACCTGCAGCAGGCCCCACCTGTCTGCTTCTTCACCTGCAGCAGGCCCCACCTGTCTGCTGCTTCACCTGCAGCAGGCCCCACCTGTCTGCTGCTTCACCTGCAGCAGGCCCCACCTGTCTGCTGCTTCACCTGAGAAAGCCCCACCTGTCTGCTGCTTCACCTGCAGCAGGCCCCACCTGTCTGCTGCTTCACCTGAGAAAGCCCCACCTGTCTGCTGCTTCACCTGCAGCAGGCCCCACCTGTCTGCTGCTTCACCTGCAGCAGGCCCCACCTGTCTGCTGCTTCACCTGAGAAGGCCCCACCTGTCTGCTGCTTCACCTGCAGGAGGCCCCACCTGTCTGCTGCTTCACCTGCAGCAGGCCCCACCTGTCTGCTGCTTCACCTGAGAAGGCCCCACCTGTCTGCTGCGTCACCTGCAGGAGGCCCCACCTGTCTGCTGCTTCACCTGCAGCAGGCCCCACCTGTCTTCTGCTTCACCTGCAGCAGAACCCACCTGTCTGCTTCCTCCTTACCTGAGAAGGCCCCACCTGTCTGCTGCTTCACCTGCAGCAGGCCCCACCTGTCTTCTGCTTCACCTGCAGCAGGCCCCACCTGTCTGCTTCTTCACCTGAGAAGGCCCCACCTGTCTGCTGCTTCACCTGCAGCAGGCCCCACCTGTTTGTTGCTTCACCTGCAGCAGGCCCCACCTGTCTGCTGCTTCACCTGAGATGGCCCCACCTGTCTGCTGCTTCACCTGCAGCAGGCCCCACCTGTCTGCTGCTTCACCTGAGAAGGCCCCTCCTGTCTGCTTCTTCACCTGAGAAGGCTCCACCTGTCTGCTGCTTCACCTGCAGCAGGCCCCACCTGTCTGCTGCTTCACCTGCAGGAGGCCCCACCTGTCTGCTGCTTCACTTGCAGCAGGCCCCACCTGTCTGCTGCTTCACCTGCAGCAGGCCCCACCTGTCTGCTGCTTCACCTGCAGCAGGCCCCACCTGTCTGCTGCTTCACCTGAGAAGGCCCCACCTGTCTGCTGCTTCACCTGCAGGAGGCCCCACCTGTCTGCTGCTTCACCTGCAACAGGCTCCACCTGTCTGCTTCTTCACCTGAGAAGGCTCCACCTGTCTGCTGCTTCACCTGCAGCAGGCCCCACCTGTCTTCTGCTACACCTGCAGCAGGCCCCACCTGTCTGCTGCTTCACCTGAGAAGGCCCCACCTGTCTGCTGCTTCACCTGCAGCAGGCCCCACCTGTCTTCTGCTTCACCTGCAGCAGGCCCCACCTGTCTGCTGCTTCACCTGAGAAGGCCCCACCTGTCTGCTGTTTCACCTGCAGGAAGCCCCACCTGTCTTCTGCTTCACCTGCAGCAGGCCCCACCTGTCTGCTTCTTCACCTGAGAAGGCCCCACCTATCTGCTGCTTCACCTGCAGGGGCCCCACCTGTCTTCTGCTTCACCTGATAAGGCCCCACCTATCTGCTGCTTCACCTGCAGGAGGCCCCACCTATCTGCTGCTTCACCTGCAGGAGGCCCCACCTGTCTTCTGCTTCACCTGCAGCAGGCCCCACCTGTCTGCTTCTTCACCTGAGAAGGCCCCACCTGTCTTCTGCTTCACCTGCAGCAGGCCCCACCTGTCTGCTTCTTCACCTGCAGGAGGCCCCACCTGTCTGCTGCTTCACCTGCAGCAGGCCCCACCTGTCTGCTTCTTCACCTGCAGCAGGCCCCACCTGTCTGCTGCTTCACCTGAGAAGGCCCCACCTGTTTGCTGCTTCACCTGCAGCAGGCCCCACCTGTCTGCTGCTTCACCTGCAGCAGGCCCCACCTGTCTGCTGCTTCACCTACAGGAGGCCCCACCTGTCTGCTGCTTCACCTGCAGCAGGCCCCACCTGTCTGCTTCTTCACCTGCAGCAGGCCCCACCTGTCTGCTGCTTCACCTGAGAAGGCCCCTCCTGTCTGCTTCTTCACCTGAGAAGGCTCCACCTGTCTGCTGCTTCACCTGCAGCAGGCCCCACCTGTCTGCTGCTTCACCTGCAGGAGGCCCCACCTGTCTGCTGCTTCACTTGCAGCAGGCCCCACCTGTCTGCTGCTTCACCTGAGAAGGCCCCACCTGTCTGCTGCTTCACCTGCAGGAAGCCCCACCTGTCTTCTGCTTCACCTGCAGCAGGCCCCACCTGTCTGCTTCTTCACCTGAGAAGGCCCCACCTATCTGCTGCTTCACCTGCAGGGGCCCCACCTGTCTTCTGCTTCACCTGATAAGGCCCCACCTATCTGCTGCTTCACCTGCAGGAGGCCCCACCTATCTGCTGCTTCACCTGCAGGAGGCCCCACCTGTCTTCTGCTTCACCTGCAGCAGGCCCCACCTGTCTGCTGCTTCACCTGAGAAGGCCCCACCTGTCTTCTGCTTCACCTGCAGCAGGCCCCACCTGTCTGCTTCTTCACCTGAGAAGGCCCCACCTATCTGCTGCTTCACCTGCAGCAGGCCCCACCTGTCTGCTGCTTCACCTGAGAAGGCCCCACCTGTCTGCTGCTTCACCTGCAGGAGGCCCCACCTGTCTGCTGCTTCACCTGCAGCAGGCCCCACCTGTCTGCTTCTTCACCTGCAGCAGGCCCCACCTGTCTGCTGCTTCACCTGAGAAGGCCCCACCTGTCTGCTGCTTCACCTGCAGCAGGCCCCACCTGTCTGCTGCTTCACCTGCAGCAGGCCCCACCTGTCTGCTGCTTCACCTGAGAAGGCCCCACCTGTCTTCTGCTTCACCTGCAGCAGGCCCCACCTGTCTGCTGCATCACCTGAGAAGGCCCCACCTGTCTGCTGCTTCACCTGCAGCAGGCCCCACTTGTCTGCTGCTTCACCTGAGAAGGCCCCACCTGTCTGCTGCGTCACCTGCAGGAGGCCCCACCTGTATGCTGCTTCACCTGAAAAAGCCCCACCTGTCTGCTTCTTCACCTGCAGCAGGCCTCACCTGTCTGCTGCTTCACCTGCAGCAGGCCCCACCTGTCTTCTGCTTCACCTGCAGCAGAACCCACCTGTCTGCTTCTTCACCTGAGAAGGCCCCACCTGTCTGCTGCTTCACCTGCAGCAGGCCCCACCTGTCTTCTGCTTCACCTGCAGCAGGCCCCACCTGTCTGCTTCTTCACCTGAGAAGGCCCCACCTGTCTGCTGCTTCACCTGCAGCAGGCCCCACCTGTCTGTTGCTTCACCTGCAGCAGGCCCCACCTGTCTGCTGCTTCACCTGAGATGGCCCCACCTGTCTGCTGCTTCACCTGCAGCAGGCCCCACCTGTCTGCTGCTTCACCTGCAGCAGGCCCCACCTGTCTGCTGCTTCACCTGAGAAGGCCCCACCTGTCTGCTGCTTCACCTACAGGACGCCCCACCTGTCTGCTGCTTCACCTGCAGCAGGCCCCACCTGTCTGCTTCTTCACCTGCAGCAGGCCCCACCTGTCTGCTGCTTCACCTGCAGCAGGCCCCACCTGTCTTCTGCTTCACCTGCAGCAGGCCCCACCTGTCTTCTGCTTCACCTGCAGCAGGCCCCACCTGTCTGCTGCTTCACCTGAGAAGGCCCCACCTGTCTGCTGCTTCACCTGCAGGAAGCCCCACCTGTCTTCTGCTTCACCTGCAGCAGGCCCCACCTGTCTGCTTCTTCACCTGAGAAGGCCCCACCTATCTGCTGCTTCACCTGCAGGAGGCCCCACCTGTCTTCTGCTTCACCTGATAAGGCCCCACCTATCTGCTGCTTCACCTGCAGGAGGCCCCACCTATCTGCTTCACCTGCAGGAGGCCCCACCTGTCTTCTGCTTCACCTGCAGCAGGCCCCACCTGTCTGCTTCTTCACCTGCAGCAGGCCCCACCTGTCTGCTGCTTCACCTGCAGCAGGCCCCACCTGTCTGCTTCTTCACCTGAGCAGGCCCCACCTGTCTGCTGCTTCACCTGAGCAGGCCCCACCTGTCTGCTGCTTCACCTGCAGCAGGCCCCACCTGTCTGCTGCTTCACCTGAGAAAGCCCCACCTGTCTGCTGCTTCACCTGCAGGAGGCCCCACCTGTCTTCTGCTTCACCTGCAGCAGGCCCCACCTGTCTGCTTCTTCACCTGAGAAGGCCCCACCTATCTGCTGCTTCACCTGCAGCAGGCCCCACCTGTCTGCTGCTTCACCTGAGCAGGCCCCACCTGTCTGCTGCTTCACCTGAGAAGGCCCCACCTGTCTGCTGCTTCACCTGCAGGAGGCCCCACCTGTCTGCTGCTTCACCTGCAGCAGGCCCCACCTGTCTGCTTCTTCACCTGCAGCAGGCCCCACCTGTCTGCTGCTTCACCTGAGAAGGCCCCACCTGTCTGCTGCTTCACCTGCAGCAGGCCCCACCTGTCTGCTGCTTCACCTGCAGCAGGCCCCACCTGTCTGCTGCTTCACCTGAGAAGGCCCCACCTGTCTGCTGCTTCACCTACAGGAGGCCCCACCTGTCTGCTGCTTCACCTGCAGCAGGCCCCACCTGTCTGCTTCTTCACCTGCAGCAGGCCCCACCTGTCTGCTGCTTCACCTGCAGCAGGCCCCACCTGTCTTCTGCTTCACCTGCAGCAGGCCCCACCTGTCTGCTGCTTCACCTGAGAAGGCCCCACCTGTCTGCTGCTTCACCTGCAGCAGGCCCCACCTGTCTTCTGCTTCACCTGCAGCAGGCCCCACCTGTCTGCTTCTTCACCTGAGAAGGCCCCACCTGTCTGCTGCTTCACCTGCAGCAGGCCCCACCTGTCTGTTGCTTCACCTGCAGCAGGCCCCACCTGTCTGCTGCTTCACCTGAGATGGCCCCACCTGTCTGCTGCTTCACCTGCAGCAGGCCCCACCTGTCTGCTTCTTCACCTGAGAAGGCCCCACCTGTCTGCTGCTTCACCTGCAGCAGGCCCCACCTGTCTTCTGCTTCACCTGCAGCAGGCCCCACCTGTCTGCTTCTTCACCTGAGAAGGCCCCACCTGTCTGCTGCTTCACCTGCAGCAGGCCCCACCTGTCTGTTGCTTCACCTGTAGCAGGCCCCACCTGTCTGCTGCTTCACCTGAGATGGCCCCACCTGTCTGTTGCTTCACCTGCAGCAGGCCCCACCTGTCTGCTGCTTCACCTGAGAAGGCCCCACCTGTTTGCTGCTTCACCTGCAGCAGGCCCCACCTGTCTGCTTCTTCACCTGAGAAGGCCCCACCTATCTGCTGCTTCACCTGCAGCAGGCCCCACCTGTCTGCTGCTTCACCTGAGCAGGCCCCACCTGTCTGCTGCTTCACCTGCAGCAGGCCCCACCTGTCTGCTTCTTCACCTGCAGCAGGCCCCACCTGTCTGCTGCTTCACCTGAGAAGGCCCCACCTGTCTGCTGCTTCACCTGAGAAGGCCCCACCTGTCTGCTGCTTCACCTGCAGCAGGCCCCATTTGTCTGCTGCTTCACCTGCAGCAGGCCCCACCTGTCTGCTGCTTCACCTGAGAAGGCCCCACCTGTCTGCTGCTTCACCTGCAGGAGGCCCCACCTGTCTGCTGCTTCACCTGCAGCAGGCCCCACCTGTCTGCTTCTTCACCTGCAGCAGGCCCCACCTGTCTGCTGCTTCACCTGCAGCAGGCCCCACCTGTCTTCTGCTTCACCTGCAGCAGGCCCCACCTGTCTGCTGCTTCACCTGAGAAGGCCCCACCTGTCTGCTGCTTCACCTGCAGCAGGCCCCACCTGTCTGCTGCTTCACCTGCAGCAGGCCCCACCTGTCTGCTGCTTCACCTGCAGCAGGCCCCACCTGTCTGCTGCTTCACCTGAGAAGGCCCCAACTGTCTGCTGCTTCACCTGCAGGAGGCCCCACCTGTCTGCTGCTTCACCTGCAGCAGGCCCCACCTGTCTGCTGCTTCACCTGAGAAGGCCCCACCTGTCTGCTGCGTCACCTGCAGGAGGCCCCACCTGTCTGCTGCTTCACCTGCAGGAGGCCCCACCTGTCTGCTTCTTCACCTGCAGCAGGCCCCACCTGTCTTATGCTTCACCTGCAGCAGAACCCACCTGTCTGCTTCTTCACCTGAGAAGGCCCCACCTGTCTGCTGCTTCACCTGCAGCAGGCCCCACCTGTCTTCTGCTTCACCTGCAGCAGGCCCCACCTGTCTGCTTCTTCACCTGCAGCAGGCCCCACCTGTCTGCTGCTTCACCTGCAGCAGGCCCCACCTGTCTGTTGCTTCACCTGCAGCAGGCCCCACCTGTCTGCTTCTTCACCTGAGAAGGCCCCACCGGTCTGCTGCTTCACCTGCAGCAGGCCCCACCTGTCTGCTGCTTCACCTGAGAAGGCCCCACCTGTCTGCTGCTTCACCTGCAGCAGGCCCCACCTGTCTTCTGCTTCACCTGCAGCAGGCCCCACCTGTCTGCTGCTTCACCTGCAGCAGGCCCCACCTGTCTGCTGCTTCACCTGCAGCAGGCCCCACCTGTCTGTTGCTTCACCTGAGAAGGCCCCACCTGTCTGCTGCTTCACCTGCAGGAGGCCCCACCTGTCTGCTGCTTCACCTGCAGCAGGCCCCACCTGTCTGCTGCTTCACCTGAGAAAGCCCCACCTGTCTGCTGCTTCACCTGCAGGAGGCCCCACCTGTCTTCTGCTTCACCTGCAGCAGGCCCCACCTGTCTGCTTCTTCACCTGAGAAGGCCCCACCTGTCTGCTGCTTCACCTGCAGGAGGCCCCACCTGTCTGCTGCTTCACCTGCAGCAGGCCCCACCTGTCTGCTTCTTCACCTGCAGCAGGCCCCACCTGTCTGCTGCTTCACCTGAGAAGGCCCCACCTGTCTGCTGCTTCACCTGCAGCAGGCCCCACCTGTCTGCTGCTTCACCTGCAGCAGGCCCCACCTGTCTGCTGCTTCACCTGAGAAGGCCCCACCTGTCTGCTGCTTCACCTACAGGAGGCCCCACCTGTCTGCTGCTTCACCTGCAGCAGGCCCCACCTGTCTGCTTCTTCACCTGCAGCAGGCCCCACCTGTCTGCTGCTTCACCTGCAGCAGGCCCCACCTGTCTTCTGCTTCACCTGCAGCAGGCCCCACCTGTCTGCTGCTTCACCTGAGAAGGCCCCACCTGTCTGCTGCTTCACCTGCAGCAGGCCCCACCTGTCTGCTGCTTCACCTGAGAAGGCCCCACCTGTCTGCTGCGTCACCTGCAGGAGGCCCCACCTGTCTGCTGCTTCACCTGCAGGAGGCCCCACCTGTCTGCTTCTTCACCTGCAGCAGGCCCCACCTGTCTGCTGCTTCACCTGCAGCAGGCCCCACCTGTTTTCTGCTTCACCTGCAGCAGAACCCACCTGTCTGCTTCTTCACCTGAGAAGGCCCCACCTGTCTGCTGCTTCACCTGCAGCAGGCCCCACCTGTCTTCTGCTTCACCTGCAGCAGGCCCCACCTGTCTGCTTCTTCACCTGAGAAGGCCCCACCTGTCTGCTGCTTCACCTGCAGCAGGCCCCACCTGTCTGTTGCTTCACCTGCAGCAGGCCCCACCTGTCTGCTGCTTCACCTGAGATGGCCCCACCTGTCTGCTGCTTCGCCTGCAGCAGGCCCCACCTGTCTGCTGCTTCACCTGAGAAGGCCCCACCTGTCTGCTGCTTCACCTGCAGCAGGCCCCACCTGTCTTCTGCTTCACCTGCAGCAGGCCCCACCTGTCTGCTTCTTCACCTGCAGCAGGCCCCACCTGTCTGCTGCTTCCCCTGAGCAGGCCCCACCTGTCTGCTGCTTCACCTGAGAAGTCCCCACCTGTCTGCTGCTTCACCTGCAGCAGGCCCCACCTGTCTTTTGCTTCACCTGCAGCAGGCCCCACCTGTCTGCTGCTTCACCTGAGAAAGCCCCACCTGTCTGCTGCTTCACCTGCAGCAGGCCCCACCTGTCTGCTGCTTCACCTGCAGCAGGCCCCACCTGTCTGCTGCTTCACCTGCAGGAGGCCCCACCTGTCTGCTTCTTCACCTGCAGCAGGCCCCACCTGTCTGCTGCTTCACCTGCAGCAGGCCCCACCTGTCTTCTGCTTCACCTGCAGCAGAAACCACCTGTCTGCTGCTTCACCTGAGAAGGCCCCACCTGTCTGCTGCTTCACCTGCAGCAGGCCCCACCTGTCTGCTGCTTCACCTGCAGCAGGCCCCACCTGTCTGCTTCTTCACCTGCAGCAGGCCCCACCTGTCTGCTGCTTCACCTGAGAAGGCCCCACCTGTCTGCTGCTTCACCTGCAGCAGGCCCCACCTGTCTTCTGCTTCACCTGCAGCAGGCCCCACCTGTCTACTTCTTCACCTGCAGCAGGCCCCACCTGTCTGCTGCTTCACCTGAGAAGGCCCCAACTGTCTGCTGCGTCACCTTCAGGAGGCCCCACCTGTCTGCTGCTTCACCTGCAGGAGGCCCCACCTGTCTGCTTCTTCACCTGCAGCAGGCCCCACCTCTCTGCTGCTTCACCTGCAGCAGGCCCCACCTGTCTTCTGCTTCACCTGCAGCAGAACCCACCTGTCTGCTTCCTCCTTACCTGAGAAGGCCCCACCTGTCTGCTGCTTCACCTGCAGCAGGCCCCACCTGTCTTCTGCTTCACCTGCAGCAGGCCCCACCTGTCTGCTTCTTCACCTGAGAAGGCCCCACCTGTCTGCTGCTTCACCTGCAGCAGGCCCCACCTGTTTGTTGCTTCACCTGCAGCAGGCCCCACCTGTCTGCTGCTTCACCTGAGATGGCCCCACCTGTCTGCTGCTTCACCTGCAGCAGGCCCCACCTGTCTGCTGCTTCACCTGAGAAGGCCCCTCCTGTCTGCTTCTTCACCTGAGAAGGCTCCACCTGTCTGCTGCTTCACCTGCAGCAGGCCCCACCTGTCTGCTGCTTCACCTGCAGGAGGCCCCACCTGTCTGCTGCTTCACTTGCAGCAGGCCCCACCTGTCTGCTGCTTCACCTGCAGCAGGCCCCACCTGTCTGCTGCTTCACCTGCAGCAGGCCCCACCTGTCTGCTGCTTCACCTGAGAAGGCCCCACCTGTCTGCTGCTTCACCTGCAGGAGGCCCCACCTGTCTGCTGCTTCACCTGCAACAGGCTCCACCTGTCTGCTTCTTCACCTGAGAAGGCTCCACCTGTCTGCTGCTTCACCTGCAGCAGGCCCCACCTGTCTTCTGCTACACCTGCAGCAGGCCCCACCTGTCTGCTGCTTCACCTGAGAAGGCCCCACCTGTCTGCTGCTTCACCTGCAGCAGGCCCCACCTGTCTTCTGCTTCACCTGCAGCAGGCCCCACCTGTCTGCTGCTTCACCTGAGAAGGCCCCACCTGTCTGCTGTTTCACCTGCAGGAAGCCCCACCTGTCTTCTGCTTCACCTGCAGCAGGCCCCACCTGTCTGCTTCTTCACCTGAGAAGGCCCCACCTATCTGCTGCTTCACCTGCAGGGGCCCCACCTGTCTTCTGCTTCACCTGATAAGGCCCCACCTATCTGCTGCTTCACCTGCAGGAGGCCCCACCTATCTGCTGCTTCACCTGCAGGAGGCCCCACCTGTCTTCTGCTTCACCTGCAGCAGGCCCCACCTGTCTGCTTCTTCACCTGAGAAGGCCCCACCTGTCTTCTGCTTCACCTGCAGCAGGCCCCACCTGTCTGCTTCTTCACCTGCAGGAGGCCCCACCTGTCTGCTGCTTCACCTGCAGCAGGCCCCACCTGTCTGCTTCTTCACCTGCAGCAGGCCCCACCTGTCTGCTGCTTCACCTGAGAAGGCCCCACCTGTTTGCTGCTTCACCTGCAGCAGGCCCCACCTGTCTGCTGCTTCACCTGCAGCAGGCCCCACCTGTCTGCTGCTTCACCTACAGGAGGCCCCACCTGTCTGCTGCTTCACCTGCAGCAGGCCCCACCTGTCTGCTTCTTCACCTGCAGCAGGCCCCACCTGTCTGCTGCTTCACCTGAGAAGGCCCCTCCTGTCTGCTTCTTCACCTGAGAAGGCTCCACCTGTCTGCTGCTTCACCTGCAGCAGGCCCCACCTGTCTGCTGCTTCACCTGCAGGAGGCCCCACCTGTCTGCTGCTTCACTTGCAGCAGGCCCCACCTGTCTGCTGCTTCACCTGAGAAGGCCCCACCTGTCTGCTGCTTCACCTGCAGGAAGCCCCACCTGTCTTCTGCTTCACCTGCAGCAGGCCCCACCTGTCTGCTTCTTCACCTGAGAAGGCCCCACCTATCTGCTGCTTCACCTGCAGGGGCCCCACCTGTCTTCTGCTTCACCTGATAAGGCCCCACCTATCTGCTGCTTCACCTGCAGGAGGCCCCACCTATCTGCTGCTTCACCTGCAGGAGGCCCCACCTGTCTTCTGCTTCACCTGCAGCAGGCCCCACCTGTCTGCTGCTTCACCTGAGAAGGCCCCACCTGTCTTCTGCTTCACCTGCAGCAGGCCCCACCTGTCTGCTTCTTCACCTGAGAAGGCCCCACCTATCTGCTGCTTCACCTGCAGCAGGCCCCACCTGTCTGCTGCTTCACCTGAGAAGGCCCCACCTGTCTGCTGCTTCACCTGCAGGAGGCCCCACCTGTCTGCTGCTTCACCTGCAGCAGGCCCCACCTGTCTGCTTCTTCACCTGCAGCAGGCCCCACCTGTCTGCTGCTTCACCTGAGAAGGCCCCACCTGTCTGCTGCTTCACCTGCAGCAGGCCCCACCTGTCTGCTGCTTCACCTGCAGCAGGCCCCACCTGTCTGCTGCTTCACCTGAGAAGGCCCCACCTGTCTGCTGCTTCACCTACAGGAGGCCCCACCTGTCTGCTGCTTCACCTGCAGCAGGCCCCACCTGTCTGCTTCTTCACCTGCAGCAGGCCCCACCTGTCTGCTGCTTCACCTGCAGCAGGCCCCACCTGTCTTCTGCTTCACCTGCAGCAGGCCCCACCTGTCTGCTGCATCACCTGAGAAGGCCCCACCTGTCTGCTGCTTCACCTGCAGCAGGCCCCACTTGTCTGCTGCTTCACCTGAGAAGGCCCCACCTGTCTGCTGCGTCACCTGCAGGAGGCCCCACCTGTATGCTGCTTCACCTGAAAAAGCCCCACCTGTCTGCTTCTTCACCTGCAGCAGGCCTCACCTGTCTGCTGCTTCACCTGCAGCAGGCCCCACCTGTCTTCTGCTTCACCTGCAGCAGAACCCACCTGTCTGCTTCTTCACCTGAGAAGGCCCCACCTGTCTGCTGCTTCACCTGCAGCAGGCCCCACCTGTCTTCTGCTTCACCTGCAGCAGGCCCCACCTGTCTGCTTCTTCACCTGAGAAGGCCCCACCTGTCTGCTGCTTCACCTGCAGCAGGCCCCACCTGTCTGTTGCTTCACCTGCAGCAGGCCCCACCTGTCTGCTGCTTCACCTGAGATGGCCCCACCTGTCTGCTGCTTCACCTGCAGCAGGCCCCACCTGTCTGCTGCTTCACCTGCAGCAGGCCCCACCTGTCTGCTGCTTCACCTGAGAAGGCCCCACCTGTCTGCTGCTTCACCTACAGGACGCCCCACCTGTCTGCTGCTTCACCTGCAGCAGGCCCCACCTGTCTGCTTCTTCACCTGCAGCAGGCCCCACCTGTCTGCTGCTTCACCTGCAGCAGGCCCCACCTGTCTTCTGCTTCACCTGCAGCAGGCCCCACCTGTCTTCTGCTTCACCTGCAGCAGGCCCCACCTGTCTGCTGCTTCACCTGAGAAGGCCCCACCTGTCTGCTGCTTCACCTGCAGGAAGCCCCACCTGTCTTCTGCTTCACCTGCAGCAGGCCCCACCTGTCTGCTTCTTCACCTGAGAAGGCCCCACCTATCTGCTGCTTCACCTGCAGGAGGCCCCACCTGTCTTCTGCTTCACCTGATAAGGCCCCACCTATCTGCTGCTTCACCTGCAGGAGGCCCCACCTATCTGCTTCACCTGCAGGAGGCCCCACCTGTCTTCTGCTTCACCTGCAGCAGGCCCCACCTGTCTGCTTCTTCACCTGCAGCAGGCCCCACCTGTCTGCTGCTTCACCTGCAGCAGGCCCCACCTGTCTGCTTCTTCACCTGAGCAGGCCCCACCTGTCTGCTGCTTCACCTGAGCAGGCCCCACCTGTCTGCTGCTTCACCTGCAGCAGGCCCCACCTGTCTGCTGCTTCACCTGAGAAAGCCCCACCTGTCTGCTGCTTCACCTGCAGGAGGCCCCACCTGTCTTCTGCTTCACCTGCAGCAGGCCCCACCTGTCTGCTTCTTCACCTGAGAAGGCCCCACCTATCTGCTGCTTCACCTGCAGCAGGCCCCACCTGTCTGCTGCTTCACCTGAGCAGGCCCCACCTGTCTGCTGCTTCACCTGAGAAGGCCCCACCTGTCTGCTGCTTCACCTGCAGGAGGCCCCACCTGTCTGCTGCTTCACCTGCAGCAGGCCCCACCTGTCTGCTTCTTCACCTGCAGCAGGCCCCACCTGTCTGCTGCTTCACCTGAGAAGGCCCCACCTGTCTGCTGCTTCACCTGCAGCAGGCCCCACCTGTCTGCTGCTTCACCTGCAGCAGGCCCCACCTGTCTGCTGCTTCACCTGAGAAGGCCCCACCTGTCTGCTGCTTCACCTACAGGAGGCCCCACCTGTCTGCTGCTTCACCTGCAGCAGGCCCCACCTGTCTGCTTCTTCACCTGCAGCAGGCCCCACCTGTCTGCTGCTTCACCTGCAGCAGGCCCCACCTGTCTTCTGCTTCACCTGCAGCAGGCCCCACCTGTCTGCTGCTTCACCTGAGAAGGCCCCACCTGTCTGCTGCTTCACCTGCAGCAGGCCCCACCTGTCTTCTGCTTCACCTGCAGCAGGCCCCACCTGTCTGCTTCTTCACCTGAGAAGGCCCCACCTGTCTGCTGCTTCACCTGCAGCAGGCCCCACCTGTCTGTTGCTTCACCTGCAGCAGGCCCCACCTGTCTGCTGCTTCACCTGAGATGGCCCCACCTGTCTGCTGCTTCACCTGCAGCAGGCCCCACCTGTCTGCTTCTTCACCTGAGAAGGCCCCACCTGTCTGCTGCTTCACCTGCAGCAGGCCCCACCTGTCTTCTGCTTCACCTGCAGCAGGCCCCACCTGTCTGCTTCTTCACCTGAGAAGGCCCCACCTGTCTGCTGCTTCACCTGCAGCAGGCCCCACCTGTCTGTTGCTTCACCTGTAGCAGGCCCCACCTGTCTGCTGCTTCACCTGAGATGGCCCCACCTGTCTGTTGCTTCACCTGCAGCAGGCCCCACCTGTCTGCTGCTTCACCTGAGAAGGCCCCACCTGTTTGCTGCTTCACCTGCAGCAGGCCCCACCTGTCTGCTTCTTCACCTGAGAAGGCCCCACCTATCTGCTGCTTCACCTGCAGCAGGCCCCACCTGTCTGCTGCTTCACCTGAGCAGGCCCCACCTGTCTGCTGCTTCACCTGCAGCAGGCCCCACCTGTCTGCTTCTTCACCTGCAGCAGGCCCCACCTGTCTGCTGCTTCACCTGAGAAGGCCCCACCTGTCTGCTGCTTCACCTGAGAAGGCCCCACCTGTCTGCTGCTTCACCTGCAGCAGGCCCCATTTGTCTGCTGCTTCACCTGCAGCAGGCCCCACCTGTCTGCTGCTTCACCTGAGAAGGCCCCACCTGTCTGCTGCTTCACCTGCAGGAGGCCCCACCTGTCTGCTGCTTCACCTGCAGCAGGCCCCACCTGTCTGCTTCTTCACCTGCAGCAGGCCCCACCTGTCTGCTGCTTCACCTGCAGCAGGCCCCACCTGTCTTCTGCTTCACCTGCAGCAGGCCCCACCTGTCTGCTGCTTCACCTGAGAAGGCCCCACCTGTCTGCTGCTTCACCTGCAGCAGGCCCCACCTGTCTGCTGCTTCACCTGCAGCAGGCCCCACCTGTCTGCTGCTTCACCTGCAGCAGGCCCCACCTGTCTGCTGCTTCACCTGAGAAGGCCCCAACTGTCTGCTGCTTCACCTGCAGGAGGCCCCACCTGTCTGCTGCTTCACCTGCAGCAGGCCCCACCTGTCTGCTGCTTCACCTGAGAAGGCCCCACCTGTCTGCTGCGTCACCTGCAGGAGGCCCCACCTGTCTGCTGCTTCACCTGCAGGAGGCCCCACCTGTCTGCTTCTTCACCTGCAGCAGGCCCCACCTGTCTTATGCTTCACCTGCAGCAGAACCCACCTGTCTGCTTCTTCACCTGAGAAGGCCCCACCTGTCTGCTGCTTCACCTGCAGCAGGCCCCACCTGTCTTCTGCTTCACCTGCAGCAGGCCCCACCTGTCTGCTTCTTCACCTGCAGCAGGCCCCACCTGTCTGCTGCTTCACCTGCAGCAGGCCCCACCTGTCTGTTGCTTCACCTGCAGCAGGCCCCACCTGTCTGCTTCTTCACCTGAGAAGGCCCCACCGGTCTGCTGCTTCACCTGCAGCAGGCCCCACCTGTCTGCTGCTTCACCTGAGAAGGCCCCACCTGTCTGCTGCTTCACCTGCAGCAGGCCCCACCTGTCTTCTGCTTCACCTGCAGCAGGCCCCACCTGTCTGCTGCTTCACCTGCAGCAGGCCCCACCTGTCTGCTGCTTCACCTGCAGCAGGCCCCACCTGTCTGTTGCTTCACCTGAGAAGGCCCCACCTGTCTGCTGCTTCACCTGCAGGAGGCCCCACCTGTCTGCTGCTTCACCTGCAGCAGGCCCCACCTGTCTGCTGCTTCACCTGAGAAAGCCCCACCTGTCTGCTGCTTCACCTGCAGGAGGCCCCACCTGTCTTCTGCTTCACCTGCAGCAGGCCCCACCTGTCTGCTTCTTCACCTGAGAAGGCCCCACCTGTCTGCTGCTTCACCTGCAGGAGGCCCCACCTGTCTGCTGCTTCACCTGCAGCAGGCCCCACCTGTCTGCTTCTTCACCTGCAGCAGGCCCCACCTGTCTGCTGCTTCACCTGAGAAGGCCCCACCTGTCTGCTGCTTCACCTGCAGCAGGCCCCACCTGTCTGCTGCTTCACCTGCAGCAGGCCCCACCTGTCTGCTGCTTCACCTGAGAAGGCCCCACCTGTCTGCTGCTTCACCTACAGGAGGCCCCACCTGTCTGCTGCTTCACCTGCAGCAGGCCCCACCTGTCTGCTTCTTCACCTGCAGCAGGCCCCACCTGTCTGCTGCTTCACCTGCAGCAGGCCCCACCTGTCTTCTGCTTCACCTGCAGCAGGCCCCACCTGTCTGCTGCTTCACCTGAGAAGGCCCCACCTGTCTGCTGCTTCACCTGCAGCAGGCCCCACCTGTCTGCTGCTTCACCTGAGAAGGCCCCACCTGTCTGCTGCGTCACCTGCAGGAGGCCCCACCTGTCTGCTGCTTCACCTGCAGGAGGCCCCACCTGTCTGCTTCTTCACCTGCAGCAGGCCCCACCTGTCTGCTGCTTCACCTGCAGCAGGCCCCACCTGTTTTCTGCTTCACCTGCAGCAGAACCCACCTGTCTGCTTCTTCACCTGAGAAGGCCCCACCTGTCTGCTGCTTCACCTGCAGCAGGCCCCACCTGTCTTCTGCTTCACCTGCAGCAGGCCCCACCTGTCTGCTTCTTCACCTGAGAAGGCCCCACCTGTCTGCTGCTTCACCTGCAGCAGGCCCCACCTGTCTGTTGCTTCACCTGCAGCAGGCCCCACCTGTCTGCTGCTTCACCTGAGATGGCCCCACCTGTCTGCTGCTTCGCCTGCAGCAGGCCCCACCTGTCTGCTGCTTCACCTGAGAAGGCCCCACCTGTCTGCTGCTTCACCTGCAGCAGGCCCCACCTGTCTTCTGCTTCACCTGCAGCAGGCCCCACCTGTCTGCTTCTTCACCTGCAGCAGGCCCCACCTGTCTGCTGCTTCCCCTGAGCAGGCCCCACCTGTCTGCTGCTTCACCTGAGAAGTCCCCACCTGTCTGCTGCTTCACCTGCAGCAGGCCCCACCTGTCTTTTGCTTCACCTGCAGCAGGCCCCACCTGTCTGCTGCTTCACCTGAGAAAGCCCCACCTGTCTGCTGCTTCACCTGCAGCAGGCCCCACCTGTCTGCTGCTTCACCTGCAGCAGGCCCCACCTGTCTGCTGCTTCACCTGCAGGAGGCCCCACCTGTCTGCTTCTTCACCTGCAGCAGGCCCCACCTGTCTGCTGCTTCACCTGCAGCAGGCCCCACCTGTCTTCTGCTTCACCTGCAGCAGAAACCACCTGTCTGCTGCTTCACCTGAGAAGGCCCCACCTGTCTGCTGCTTCACCTGCAGCAGGCCCCACCTGTCTGCTGCTTCACCTGCAGCAGGCCCCACCTGTCTGCTTCTTCACCTGCAGCAGGCCCCACCTGTCTGCTGCTTCACCTGAGAAGGCCCCACCTGTCTGCTGCTTCACCTGCAGCAGGCCCCACCTGTCTTCTGCTTCACCTGCAGCAGGCCCCACCTGTCTACTTCTTCACCTGCAGCAGGCCCCACCTGTCTGCTGCTTCACCTGAGAAGGCCCCAACTGTCTGCTGCGTCACCTTCAGGAGGCCCCACCTGTCTGCTGCTTCACCTGCAGGAGGCCCCACCTGTCTGCTTCTTCACCTGCAGCAGGCCCCACCTCTCTGCTGCTTCACCTGCAGCAGGCCCCACCTGTCTTCTGCTTCACCTGCAGCAGAACCCACCTGTCTGCTTCTTCACCTGAGAAGGCCCCACCTGTCTGCTGCTTCACCTGCAGCAGGCCCCACCTGTCTTCTGCTTCACCTGCAGCAGGCCCCACCTGTCTGCTTCTTCACCTGAGAAGGCCCCACCTGTCTGCTGCTTCACCTGCAGCAGGCCCCACCTGTCTGTTGCTTCACCTGTAGCAGGCCCCACCTGTCTGCTGCTTCACCTGAGATGGCCCCACCTGTCTGTTGCTTCACCTGCAGCAGGCCCCACCTGTCTGCTGCTTCACCTGAGAAGGCCCCACCTGTTTGCTGCTTCACCTGCAGCAGGCCCCACCTGTCTGCTTCTTCACCTGAGAAGGCCCCACCTATCTGCTGCTTCACCTGCAGCAGGCCCCACCTGTCTGCTGTTTCACCTGAGCAGGCCCCACCTGTCTGCTGCTTCACCTGAGAAGGCCCCACCTGTCTGCTGCTTCACCTGCAGGAGGCCCCCCCTGTCTGCTGCTTCACCTGCAGCAGGCCCCACCTGTCTGCTTCTTCACCTGCAGCAGGCCCCACCTGTCTGCTGCTTCACCTGAGAAGGCCCCACCTGTCTGCTGCTTCACCTGCAGCAGGCCCCATTTGTCTGCTGCTTCACCTGCAGCAGGCCCCACCTGTCTGCTGCTTCACCTGAGAAGGCCCCACCTGTCTGCTGCTTCACCTGAGAAGGCCCCACCTGTCTGCTGCTTCACCTGCAGCAGGCCCCACCTGTCTGCTGCTTCACCTGCAGCAGGCCCCACCTGTCTGCTGCTTCACCTGCAGCAGGCCCCACCTGTCTGCTGCTTCACCTGAGAAGGCCCCACCTGTCTGCTGCTTCACCTGCAGGAGGCCCCACCTGTCTGCTGCTTCACCTGCAGCAGGCCCCACCTGTCTGCTGCTTCACCTGAGAAGGCCCCACCTGTCTGCTGCGTCACCTGCAGGAGGCCCCACCTGTCTGCTGCTTCACCTGCAGGAGGCCCCACCTGTCTGCTTCTTCACCTGCAGCAGGCCCCACCTGTCTTATGCTTCACCTGCAGCAGAACCCACCTGTCTGCTTCTTCACCTGAGAAGGCCCCACCTGTCTGCTGCTTCACCTGCAGCAGGCCCCACCTGTCTTCTGCTTCACCTGCAGCAGGCCCCACCTGTCTGCTTCTTCACCTGAGAAGGCCCCACCTGTCTGCTGCTTCACCTGCAGCAGGCCCCACCTGTCTGTTGCTTCACCTGCAGCAGGCCCCACCTGTCTGCTTCTTCACCTGAGAAGGCCCCACCGGTCTGCTGCTTCACCTGCAGCAGGCCCCACCTGTCTGCTGCTTCACCTGAGAAGGCCCCACCTGTCTGCTGCTTCACCTGCAGCAGGCCCCACCTGTCTTCTGCTTCACCTGCAGCAGGCCCCACCTGTCTGCTGCTTCACCTGCAGCAGGCCCCACCTGTCTGCTGCTTCACCTGCAGCAGGCCCCACCTGTCTGCTGCTTCACCTGAGAAGGCCCCACCTGTCTGCTGCTTCACCTGCAGGAGGCCCCACCTGTCTGCTGCTTCACCTGCAGCAGGCCCCACCTGTCTGCTGCTTCACCTGAGAAAGCCCCACCTGTCTGCTGCTTCACCTGCAGGAGGCCCCACCTGTCTTCTGCTTCACCTGCAGCAGGCCCCACCTGTCTGCTTCTTCACCTGAGTAGGCCCCACCTATCTGCTGCTTCACCTGCAGCAGGCCCCACCTGTCTGCTGCTTCACCTGAGCAGGCCCCACCTGTCTGCTGCTTCACCTGAGAAGGCCCCACCTGTCTGCTGCTTCACCTGCAGGAGGCCCCACCTGTCTGCTGCTTCACCTGCAGCAGGCCCCACCTGTCTGCTTCTTCACCTGCAGCAGGCCCCACCTGTCTGCTGCTTCACCTGAGAAGGCCCCACCTGTCTGCTGCTTCACCTGCAGCAGGCCCCACCTGTCTGCTGCTTCACCTGTAGCAGGCCCCACCTGTCTGCTGCTTCACCTGAGAAGGCCCCACCTGTCTGCTGCTTCACCTACAGGAGGCCCCACCTGTCTGCTGCTTCACCTGCAGCAGGCCCCACCTGTCTGCTTCTTCACCTGTAGCAGGCCCCACCTGTCTGCTGCTTCACCTGAGATGGCCCCACCTGTCTGTTGCTTCACCTGCAGCAGGCCCCACCTGTCTGCTGCTTCACCTGAGAAGGCCCCACCTGTTTGCTGCTTCACCTGCAGCAGGCCCCACCTGTCTGCTTCTTCACCTGAGAAGGCCCCACCTATCTGCTGCTTCACCTGCAGCAGGCCCCACCTGTCTGCTGCTTCACCTGAGCAGGCCCCACCTGTCTGCTGCTTCACCTGCAGCAGGCCCCACCTGTCTGCTTCTTCACCTGCAGCAGGCCCCACCTGTCTGCTGCTTCACCTGAGAAGGCCCCACCTGTCTGCTGCTTCACCTGAGAAGGCCCCACCTGTCTGCTGCTTCACCTGCAGCAGGCCCCATTTGTCTGCTGCTTCACCTGCAGCAGGCCCCACCTGTCTGCTGCTTCACCTGAGAAGGCCCCACCTGTCTGCTGCTTCACCTGCAGGAGGCCCCACCTGTCTGCTGCTTCACCTGCAGCAGGCCCCACCTGTCTGCTTCTTCACCTGCAGCAGGCCCCACCTGTCTGCTGCTTCACCTGCAGCAGGCCCCACCTGTCTTCTGCTTCACCTGCAGCAGGCCCCACCTGTCTGCTGCTTCACCTGAGAAGGCCCCACCTGTCTGCTGCTTCACCTGCAGCAGGCCCCACCTGTCTGCTGCTTCACCTGCAGCAGGCCCCACCTGTCTGCTGCTTCACCTGCAGCAGGCCCCACCTGTCTGCTGCTTCACCTGAGAAGGCCCCAACTGTCTGCTGCTTCACCTGCAGGAGGCCCCACCTGTCTGCTGCTTCACCTGCAGCAGGCCCCACCTGTCTGCTGCTTCACCTGAGAAGGCCCCACCTGTCTGCTGCGTCACCTGCAGGAGGCCCCACCTGTCTGCTGCTTCACCTGCAGGAGGCCCCACCTGTCTGCTTCTTCACCTGCAGCAGGCCCCACCTGTCTTATGCTTCACCTGCAGCAGAACCCACCTGTCTGCTTCTTCACCTGAGAAGGCCCCACCTGTCTGCTGCTTCACCTGCAGCAGGCCCCACCTGTCTTCTGCTTCACCTGCAGCAGGCCCCACCTGTCTGCTTCTTCACCTGCAGCAGGCCCCACCTGTCTGCTGCTTCACCTGCAGCAGGCCCCACCTGTCTGTTGCTTCACCTGCAGCAGGCCCCACCTGTCTGCTTCTTCACCTGAGAAGGCCCCACCGGTCTGCTGCTTCACCTGCAGCAGGCCCCACCTGTCTGCTGCTTCACCTGAGAAGGCCCCACCTGTCTGCTGCTTCACCTGCAGCAGGCCCCACCTGTCTTCTGCTTCACCTGCAGCAGGCCCCACCTGTCTGCTGCTTCACCTGCAGCAGGCCCCACCTGTCTGCTGCTTCACCTGCAGCAGGCCCCACCTGTCTGTTGCTTCACCTGAGAAGGCCCCACCTGTCTGCTGCTTCACCTGCAGGAGGCCCCACCTGTCTGCTGCTTCACCTGCAGCAGGCCCCACCTGTCTGCTGCTTCACCTGAGAAAGCCCCACCTGTCTGCTGCTTCACCTGCAGGAGGCCCCACCTGTCTTCTGCTTCACCTGCAGCAGGCCCCACCTGTCTGCTTCTTCACCTGAGAAGGCCCCACCTGTCTGCTGCTTCACCTGCAGGAGGCCCCACCTGTCTGCTGCTTCACCTGCAGCAGGCCCCACCTGTCTGCTTCTTCACCTGCAGCAGGCCCCACCTGTCTGCTGCTTCACCTGAGAAGGCCCCACCTGTCTGCTGCTTCACCTGCAGCAGGCCCCACCTGTCTGCTGCTTCACCTGCAGCAGGCCCCACCTGTCTGCTGCTTCACCTGAGAAGGCCCCACCTGTCTGCTGCTTCACCTACAGGAGGCCCCACCTGTCTGCTGCTTCACCTGCAGCAGGCCCCACCTGTCTGCTTCTTCACCTGCAGCAGGCCCCACCTGTCTGCTGCTTCACCTGCAGCAGGCCCCACCTGTCTTCTGCTTCACCTGCAGCAGGCCCCACCTGTCTGCTGCTTCACCTGAGAAGGCCCCACCTGTCTGCTGCTTCACCTGCAGCAGGCCCCACCTGTCTGCTGCTTCACCTGAGAAGGCCCCACCTGTCTGCTGCGTCACCTGCAGGAGGCCCCACCTGTCTGCTGCTTCACCTGCAGGAGGCCCCACCTGTCTGCTTCTTCACCTGCAGCAGGCCCCACCTGTCTGCTGCTTCACCTGCAGCAGGCCCCACCTGTTTTCTGCTTCACCTGCAGCAGAACCCACCTGTCTGCTTCTTCACCTGAGAAGGCCCCACCTGTCTGCTGCTTCACCTGCAGCAGGCCCCACCTGTCTTCTGCTTCACCTGCAGCAGGCCCCACCTGTCTGCTTCTTCACCTGAGAAGGCCCCACCTGTCTGCTGCTTCACCTGCAGCAGGCCCCACCTGTCTGTTGCTTCACCTGCAGCAGGCCCCACCTGTCTGCTGCTTCACCTGAGATGGCCCCACCTGTCTGCTGCTTCGCCTGCAGCAGGCCCCACCTGTCTGCTGCTTCACCTGAGAAGGCCCCACCTGTCTGCTGCTTCACCTGCAGCAGGCCCCACCTGTCTTCTGCTTCACCTGCAGCAGGCCCCACCTGTCTGCTTCTTCACCTGCAGCAGGCCCCACCTGTCTGCTGCTTCCCCTGAGCAGGCCCCACCTGTCTGCTGCTTCACCTGAGAAGTCCCCACCTGTCTGCTGCTTCACCTGCAGCAGGCCCCACCTGTCTTTTGCTTCACCTGCAGCAGGCCCCACCTGTCTGCTGCTTCACCTGAGAAAGCCCCACCTGTCTGCTGCTTCACCTGCAGCAGGCCCCACCTGTCTGCTGCTTCACCTGCAGCAGGCCCCACCTGTCTGCTGCTTCACCTGCAGGAGGCCCCACCTGTCTGCTTCTTCACCTGCAGCAGGCCCCACCTGTCTGCTGCTTCACCTGCAGCAGGCCCCACCTGTCTTCTGCTTCACCTGCAGCAGAAACCACCTGTCTGCTGCTTCACCTGAGAAGGCCCCACCTGTCTGCTGCTTCACCTGCAGCAGGCCCCACCTGTCTGCTGCTTCACCTGCAGCAGGCCCCACCTGTCTGCTTCTTCACCTGCAGCAGGCCCCACCTGTCTGCTGCTTCACCTGAGAAGGCCCCACCTGTCTGCTGCTTCACCTGCAGCAGGCCCCACCTGTCTTCTGCTTCACCTGCAGCAGGCCCCACCTGTCTACTTCTTCACCTGCAGCAGGCCCCACCTGTCTGCTGCTTCACCTGAGAAGGCCCCAACTGTCTGCTGCGTCACCTTCAGGAGGCCCCACCTGTCTGCTGCTTCACCTGCAGGAGGCCCCACCTGTCTGCTTCTTCACCTGCAGCAGGCCCCACCTCTCTGCTGCTTCACCTGCAGCAGGCCCCACCTGTCTTCTGCTTCACCTGCAGCAGAACCCACCTGTCTGCTTCTTCACCTGAGAAGGCCCCACCTGTCTGCTGCTTCACCTGCAGCAGGCCCCACCTGTCTTCTGCTTCACCTGCAGCAGGCCCCACCTGTCTGCTTCTTCACCTGAGAAGGCCCCACCTGTCTGCTGCTTCACCTGCAGCAGGCCCCACCTGTCTGTTGCTTCACCTGTAGCAGGCCCCACCTGTCTGCTGCTTCACCTGAGATGGCCCCACCTGTCTGTTGCTTCACCTGCAGCAGGCCCCACCTGTCTGCTGCTTCACCTGAGAAGGCCCCACCTGTTTGCTGCTTCACCTGCAGCAGGCCCCACCTGTCTGCTTCTTCACCTGAGAAGGCCCCACCTATCTGCTGCTTCACCTGCAGCAGGCCCCACCTGTCTGCTGTTTCACCTGAGCAGGCCCCACCTGTCTGCTGCTTCACCTGAGAAGGCCCCACCTGTCTGCTGCTTCACCTGCAGGAGGCCCCCCCTGTCTGCTGCTTCACCTGCAGCAGGCCCCACCTGTCTGCTTCTTCACCTGCAGCAGGCCCCACCTGTCTGCTGCTTCACCTGAGAAGGCCCCACCTGTCTGCTGCTTCACCTGCAGCAGGCCCCATTTGTCTGCTGCTTCACCTGCAGCAGGCCCCACCTGTCTGCTGCTTCACCTGAGAAGGCCCCACCTGTCTGCTGCTTCACCTGAGAAGGCCCCACCTGTCTGCTGCTTCACCTGCAGCAGGCCCCACCTGTCTGCTGCTTCACCTGCAGCAGGCCCCACCTGTCTGCTGCTTCACCTGCAGCAGGCCCCACCTGTCTGCTGCTTCACCTGAGAAGGCCCCACCTGTCTGCTGCTTCACCTGCAGGAGGCCCCACCTGTCTGCTGCTTCACCTGCAGCAGGCCCCACCTGTCTGCTGCTTCACCTGAGAAGGCCCCACCTGTCTGCTGCGTCACCTGCAGGAGGCCCCACCTGTCTGCTGCTTCACCTGCAGGAGGCCCCACCTGTCTGCTTCTTCACCTGCAGCAGGCCCCACCTGTCTTATGCTTCACCTGCAGCAGAACCCACCTGTCTGCTTCTTCACCTGAGAAGGCCCCACCTGTCTGCTGCTTCACCTGCAGCAGGCCCCACCTGTCTTCTGCTTCACCTGCAGCAGGCCCCACCTGTCTGCTTCTTCACCTGAGAAGGCCCCACCTGTCTGCTGCTTCACCTGCAGCAGGCCCCACCTGTCTGTTGCTTCACCTGCAGCAGGCCCCACCTGTCTGCTTCTTCACCTGAGAAGGCCCCACCGGTCTGCTGCTTCACCTGCAGCAGGCCCCACCTGTCTGCTGCTTCACCTGAGAAGGCCCCACCTGTCTGCTGCTTCACCTGCAGCAGGCCCCACCTGTCTTCTGCTTCACCTGCAGCAGGCCCCACCTGTCTGCTGCTTCACCTGCAGCAGGCCCCACCTGTCTGCTGCTTCACCTGCAGCAGGCCCCACCTGTCTGCTGCTTCACCTGAGAAGGCCCCACCTGTCTGCTGCTTCACCTGCAGGAGGCCCCACCTGTCTGCTGCTTCACCTGCAGCAGGCCCCACCTGTCTGCTGCTTCACCTGAGAAAGCCCCACCTGTCTGCTGCTTCACCTGCAGGAGGCCCCACCTGTCTTCTGCTTCACCTGCAGCAGGCCCCACCTGTCTGCTTCTTCACCTGAGTAGGCCCCACCTATCTGCTGCTTCACCTGCAGCAGGCCCCACCTGTCTGCTGCTTCACCTGAGCAGGCCCCACCTGTCTGCTGCTTCACCTGAGAAGGCCCCACCTGTCTGCTGCTTCACCTGCAGGAGGCCCCACCTGTCTGCTGCTTCACCTGCAGCAGGCCCCACCTGTCTGCTTCTTCACCTGCAGCAGGCCCCACCTGTCTGCTGCTTCACCTGAGAAGGCCCCACCTGTCTGCTGCTTCACCTGCAGCAGGCCCCACCTGTCTGCTGCTTCACCTGTAGCAGGCCCCACCTGTCTGCTGCTTCACCTGAGAAGGCCCCACCTGTCTGCTGCTTCACCTACAGGAGGCCCCACCTGTCTGCTGCTTCACCTGCAGCAGGCCCCACCTGTCTGCTTCTTCACCTGCAGCAGGCCCCACCTGTCTGCTGCTTCACCTGCAGCAGGCCCCACCTGTCTTCTGCTTCACCTGCAGCAGGCCCTACCTGTCTGCTGCTTCACTTGCAGCAGGCCCCACCTGTCTGCTGCTTCACCTGCAGCAGGCCCCACCTGTCTGCTGCTTCACCTGAGAAGGCCCCACCTGTCTGCTGCTTCACCTGCAGGAGGCCCCACCTGTCTTCTGCTTCACCTGCAACAGGCTCCACCTGTCTGCTTCTTCACCTGAGAAGGCTCCACCTGTCTGCTGCTTCACCTGCAGCAGGCCCCACCTGTCTTCTGCTTCACCTGCAGCAGGCCCCACCTGTCTGCTGCTTCACCTGAGAAGGCCCCACCTGTCTGCTGCTTCACCTGCAGCAGGCCCCACCTGTCTTCTGCTTCACCTGCAGCAGGCCCCACCTGTCTGCTGCTTCACCTGAGAAGGCCCCACCTGTCTGCTGCTTCACCTGCAGGAAGCCCCACCTGTCTTCTGCTTCACCTGCAGCAGGCCCCACCTGTCTGCTTCTTCACCTGAGAAGGCCCCACCTATCTGCTGCTTCACCTGCAGGGGCCCCACCTGTCTTCTGCTTCACCTGATAAGGCCCCACCTATCTGCTGCTTCACCTGCAGGAGGCCCCACCTATCTGCTGCTTCACCTGCAGGAGGCCCCACCTGTCTTCTGCTTCACCTGCAGCAGGCCCCACCTGTCTGCTGCTTCACCTGAGAAGGCCCCACCTGTCTTCTGCTTTACCTGCAGCAGGCCCCACCTGTCTGCTTCTTCACCTAAGAAGGCCCCACCTATCTGCTGCTTCACCTGCAGCAGGCCCCACCTGTCTGCTGCTTCACCTGCAGCAGGCCCCACCTGTCTGCTGCTTCACCTGAGAAGGCCCCACCTGTCTGCTGCTTCACCTGAGAAGGCCCCACCTGTCTGCTGCTTCACCTGCAGCAGGCCCCATTTGTCTGCTGCTTCACCTGCAGCAGGCCCCACCTGTCTGCTGCTTCACCTGAGAAGGCCCCACCTGTCTGCTGCTTCACCTGCAGGAGGCCCCACCTGTCTGCTGCTTCACCTGCAGCAGGCCCCACCTGTCTGCTTCTTCACCTGCAGCAGGCCCCACCTGTCTGCTGCTTCACCTGCAGCAGGCCCCACCTGTCTTCTGCTTCACCTGCAGCAGGCCCCACCTGTCTGCTGCTTCACCTGAGAAGGCCCCACCTGTCTGCTGCTTCACCTGCAGCAGGCCCCACCTGTCTGCTGCTTCACCTGCAGCAGGCCCCACCTGTCTGCTGCTTCACCTGCAGCAGGCCCCACCTGTCTGCTGCTTCACCTGAGAAGGCCCCAACTGTCTGCTGCTTCACCTGCAGGAGGCCCCACCTGTCTGCTGCTTCACCTGCAGCAGGCCCCACCTGTCTGCTGCTTCACCTGAGAAGGCCCCACCTGTCTGCTGCGTCACCTGCAGGAGGCCCCACCTGTCTGCTGCTTTACCTGCAGGAGGCCCCACCTGTCTGCTTCTTCACCTGCAGCAGGCCCCACCTGTCTTATGCTTCACCTGCAGCAGAACCCACCTGTCTGCTTCTTCACCTGAGAAGGCCCCACCTGTCTGCTGCTTCACCTGCAGCAGGCCCCACCTGTCTTCTGCTTCACCTGCAGCAGGCCCCACCTGTCTGCTTCTTCACCTGAGAAGGCCCCACCTGTCTGCTGCTTCACCTGCAGCAGGCCCCACCTGTCTGTTGCTTCACCTGCAGCAGGCCCCACCTGTCTGCTTCTTCACCTGAGAAGGCCCCACCGGTCTGCTGCTTCACCTGCAGCAGGCCCCACCTGTCTGCTGCTTCACCTGAGAAGGCCCCACCTGTCTGCTGCTTCACCTGCAGCAGGCCCCACCTGTCTTCTGCTTCACCTGCAGCAGGCCCCACCTGTCTGCTGCTTCACCTGCAGCAGGCCCCACCTGTCTGCTGCTTCACCTGCAGCAGGCCCCACCTGTCTGTTGCTTCACCTGAGAAGGCCCCACCTGTCTGCTGCTTCACCTGCAGGAGGCCCCACCTGTCTGCTGCTTCACCTGCAGCAGGCCCCACCTGTCTGCTGCTTCACCTGAGAAAGCCCCACCTGTCTGCTGCTTCACCTGCAGGAGGCCCCACCTGTCTTCTGCTTCACCTGCAGCAGGCCCCACCTGTCTGCTTCTTCACCTGAGTAGGCCCCACCTATCTGCTGCTTCACCTGCAGCAGGCCCCACCTGTCTGCTGCTTCACCTGAGAAGGCCCCACCTGTCTGCTGCTTCACCTGCAGGAGGCCCCACCTGTCTGCTGCTTCACCTGCAGCAGGCCCCACCTGTCTGCTTCTTCACCTGCAGCAGGCCCCACCTGTCTGCTGCTTCACCTGAGAAGGCCCCACCTGTCTGCTGCTTCACCTGCAGCAGGCCCCACCTGTCTGCTGCTTCACCTGCAGCAGGCCCCACCTGTCTGCTGCTTCACCTGAGAAGGCCCCACCTGTCTGCTGCTTCACCTACAGGAGGCCCCACCTGTCTGCTGCTTCACCTGCAGCAGGCCCCACCTGTCTGCTTCTTCACCTGCAGCAGGCCCCACCTGTCTGCTGCTTCACCTGCAGCAGGCCCCACCTGTCTTCTGCTTCACCTGCAGCAGGCCCCACCTGTCTGCTGCTTCACCTGAGAAGGCCCCACCTGTCTGCTGCTTCACCTGCAGCAGGCCCCACCTGTCTGCTGCTTCACCTGAGAAGGCCCCACCTGTCTGCTGCGTCACCTGCAGGAGGCCCCACCTGTCTGCTGCTTCACCTGCAGGAGGCCCCACCTGTCTGCTTCTTCACCTGCAGCAGGCCCCACCTGTCTGCTGCTTCACCTGCAGCAGGCCCCACCTGTTTTCTGCTTCACCTGCAGCAGAACCCACCTGTCTGCTTCTTCACCTGAGAAGGCCCCACCTGTCTGCTGCTTCACCTGCAGCAGGCCCCACCTGTCTTCTGCTTCACCTGCAGCAGGCCCCACCTGTCTGCTTCTTCACCTGAGAAGGCCCCACCTGTCTGCTGCTTCACCTGCAGCAGGCCCCACCTGTCTGTTGCTTCACCTGCAGCAGGCCCCACCTGTCTGCTGCTTCACCTGAGATGGCCCCACCTGTCTGCTGCTTCGCCTGCAGCAGGCCCCACCTGTCTGCTGCTTCACCTGAGAAGGCCCCACCTGTCTGCTGCTTCACCTGCAGCAGGCCCCACCTGTCTTCTGCTTCACCTGCAGCAGGCCCCACCTGTCTGCTTCTTCACCTGCAGCAGGCCCCACCTGTCTGCTGCTTCCCCTGAGCAGGCCCCACCTGTCTGCTGCTTCACCTGAGAAGTCCCCACCTGTCTGCTGCTTCACCTGCAGCAGGCCCCACCTGTCTTTTGCTTCACCTGCAGCAGGCCCCACCTGTCTGCTGCTTCACCTGAGAAAGCCCCACCTGTCTGCTGCTTCACCTGCAGCAGGCCCCACCTGTCTGCTGCTTCACCTGCAGCAGGCCCCACCTGTCTGCTGCTTCACCTGCAGGAGGCCCCACCTGTCTGCTTCTTCACCTGCAGCAGGCCCCACCTGTCTGCTGCTTCACCTGCAGCAGGCCCCACCTGTCTTCTGCTTCACCTGCAGCAGAAACCACCTGTCTGCTGCTTCACCTGAGAAGGCCCCACCTGTCTGCTGCTTCACCTGCAGCAGGCCCCACCTGTCTGCTGCTTCACCTGCAGCAGGCCCCACCTGTCTGCTTCTTCACCTGCAGCAGGCCCCACCTGTCTGCTGCTTCACCTGAGAAGGCCCCACCTGTCTGCTGCTTCACCTGCAGCAGGCCCCACCTGTCTTCTGCTTCACCTGCAGCAGGCCCCACCTGTCTACTTCTTCACCTGCAGCAGGCCCCACCTGTCTGCTGCTTCACCTGAGAAGGCCCCAACTGTCTGCTGCGTCACCTGCAGGAGGCCCCACCTGTCTGCTGCTTCACCTGCAGGAGGCCCCACCTGTCTGCTTCTTCACCTGCAGCAGGCCCCACCTGTCTGCTGCTTCACCTGAGAAGGCCCCACCTGTCTGCTGCTTCACCTGCAGCAGGCCCCACCTGTCTGCTGCTTCACCTGTAGCAGGCCCCACCTGTCTGCTGCTTCACCTGAGAAGGCCCCACCTGTCTGCTGCTTCACCTACAGGAGGCCCCACCTGTCTGCTGCTTCACCTGCAGCAGGCCCCACCTGTCTGCTTCTTCACCTGCAGCAGGCCCCACCTGTCTGCTGCTTCACCTGCAGCAGGCCCCACCTGTCTTCTGCTTCACCTGCAGCAGGCCCTACCTGTCTGCTGCTTCACCTGAGAAGGCCCCACCTGTCTGCTGCTTCACCTGCAGCAGGCCCCACCTGTCTGTTGCTTCACCTGAGAAGGCCCCACCTGTCTGCTGCGTCACCTGCAGGAGGCCCCACCTGTCTGCTGCTTCACCTGCAGGAGGCCCCACCTGTCTGCTTCTTCACCTGCAGCAGGCCCCACCTGTCTGCTGCTTCACCTGCAGCAGGCCCCACCTGTTTTCTGCTTCACCTGCAGCAGAACCCACCTGTCTGCTTCTTCACCTGAGAAGGCCCCACCTGTCTGCTGCTTCACCTGCAGCAGGCCCCACCTGTCTTCTGCTTCACCTGCAGCAGGCCCCACCTGTCTGCTTCTTCACCTGAGAAGGCCCCACCTGTCTGCTGCTTCACCTGCAGCAGGCCCCACCTGTCTGTTGCTTCACCTGCAGCAGGCCCCACCTGTCTGCTGCTTCACCTGAGATGGCCCCACCTGTCTGCTGCTTCACCTGCAGCAGGCCCCACCTGTCTGCTGCTTCACCTGAGAAGGCCCCACCTGTCTGCTGCTTCACCTGCAGCAGGCCCCACCTGTCTTCTGCTTCACCTGCAGCAGGCCCCACCTGTCTGCTTCTTCACCTGCAGAAGGCCCCACCTGTCTGCTGCTTCACCTGCAGGAGGCCCCCCCTGTCTGCTGCTTCCCCTGAGCAGGCCCCACCTGTCTGCTGCTTCACCTGAGAAGTCCCCACCTGTCTGCTGCTTCACCTGCAGCAGGCCCCACCTGTCTGCTGCTTCACCTGAGAAAGCCCCACCTGTCTGCTGCTTCACCTGCAGCAGGCCCCACCTGTCTGCTGCTTCACCTGAGAAGGCCCCACCTGTCTGCTGCTTCACCTGCAGCAGGCCCCACCTGTCTGCTGCTTCACCTGCAGCAGGCCCCACCTGTCTGCTGCTTCACCTGAGAAGGCCCCACCTGTCTGCTGCTTCACCTGCAGGAGGCCCCACCTGTCTGCTGCTTCACCTGCAGCAGGCCCCACCTGTCTGCTGCTTCACCTGAGAAGGCCCCACCTGTCTGCTGTGTCTCCTGCAGGAGGCCCCACCTGTCTGCTGCTTCACCTGCAGGAGGCCCCACCTGTCTGCTTCTTCACCTGCAGCAGGCCCCACCTGTCTGCTGCTTCACCTGCAGCAGGCCCCACCTGTCTTCTGCTTCACCTGCAGCAGAAACCACCTGTCTGCTGCTTCACCTGAGAAGGCCCCAACTGTCTGCTGCTTCACCTGCAGCAGGCCCCACCTGTCTGCTGCTTCACCTGCAGCAGGCCCCACCTGTCTGCTTCTTCACCTGCAGCAGGCCCCACCTGTCTGCTGCTTCACCTGAGAAGGCCCCACCTGTCTGCTGCTTCACCTGCAGCAGGCCCCACCTGTCTGCTGCTTCACCTGCAGCAGGCCCCACCTGTCTGCTGCTTCACCTGAGAAGGCCCCACCTGTCTGCTGCTTCACCTGCAGGAGGCCCCACCTGTCTGCTGCTTCACCTGCAGGAGGCCCCACCTGTCTGCTGCTTCACCTGCAGCAGGCCCCACCTGTCTTCTGCTTCACCTGCAGCAGGCCCCACCTGTCTGCTGCTTAACCTGAGAAGGCCCCACCTGTCTGCTGCTTCACCTGCAGCAGGCCCCACCTGTCTGCTGCTTCACCCGCAGCAGGCCCCACCTGTCTGCTGCTTCACCTGAGAAGGCCCCACCTGTCTGCTGCTTCACCTGCAGCAGGCCCCACCTGTCTGCTGCTTCACCCGCAGCAGGCCCCACCTGTCTGCTGCTTCACCTGAGAAGGCCCCACCTGTCTGCTGCTTCACCTGCAGGATGCCCCAACTGTCTGCTGCTTCACCTGCAGCAGGCCCCACCTGTCTGCTGCTTCACCTGAGAAAGCCCCACCTGTCTGCTGCGTCACCTGCAGGAGGCCCCACCTGTCTGCTGCTTCACCTGCATCAGGCCCCACCTGTCTGCTTCTTCACCTGCAGCAGGCCCCACCTGTCTGCTGCTTCACCTGCAGCAGGCCCCACCTGTCTTCTGCTTCACCTGCAGCAGGCCCCACCTGTCTGCTTCTTCACCTGAGAAGGCCCCACCTGTCTGCTGCTTCACCTGCAGCAGGCCCCACCTGTCTGCTGCTTCACCTGAGAAGGCCCCACCTGTCTGCTGCTTCACCTGAGAAGGCCCCACCTGTCTGCTGCTTCACCTGCAGGAGGCCCCACCTGTCTGCTGCTTCACCTGCAGCAGGCCCCACCTGTCTGCTTCTTCACCTGCAGCAGGCCCCACCTGTCTGCTGCTTCACCTGAGAAGGCCCCACCTGTCTGCTGCTTCACCTGCAGCAGGCCCCACCTGTCTGCTGCTTCACCTGAGAAGGCCCCACCTGTCTGCTTCTTCACCTGAGAAGGCCCCACCTGTCTGCTGCTTCACCTGCAGCAGGCCCCACCTGTCTGCTGCTTCACCTGAGAAGGCCCCAACTGTCTGCTGCGTCACCTGCAGGAGGCCCCACCTGTCTGCTGCTTCACCTGCAGGAGGCCCCACCTGTCTGCTTCTTCACCTGCAGCAGGCCCCACCTCTCTGCTGCTTCACCTGCAGCAGGCCCCACCTGTCTTCTGCTTCACCTGCAGCAGAACCCACCTGTCTGCTTCTTCACCTGAGAAGGCCCCACCTGTCTGCTGCTTCACCCTTTAGCAGGCCCCACCTGTCTTCTGCTTCACCTGCAGCAGGCCCCACCTGTCTGCTTCTTCACCTGAGAAGGCCCCACCTGTCTGCTGCTTCACCTGCAGCAGGCCCCACCTGTCTGTTGCTTCACCTGTAGCAGGCCCCACCTGTCTGCTGCTTCACCTGAGATGGCCCCACCTGTCTGTTGCTTCACCTGCAGCAGGCCCCACCTGTCTGCTGCTTCACCTGAGAAGGCCCCACCTGTTTGCTGCTTCACCTGCAGCAGGCCCCACCTGTCTGCTTCTTCACCTGAAAAGGCCCCACCTATCTGCTGCTTCACCTGCAACAGGCCCCACCTGTCTGCTGCTTCACCTGAGCAGGCCCCACCTGTCTGCTGCTTCACCTGAGAAGGCCCCACCTGTCTGCTGCTTCACCTGCAGGAGGCCCCCCCTGTCTGCTGCTTCACCTGCAGCAGGCCCCACCTGTCTGCTTCTTCACCTGCAGCAGGCCCCACCTGTCTGCTGCTTCACCTGAGAAGGCCCCAACTGTCTGCTGCTTCACCTGAGAAGGCCCCACCTGTCTGCTGCTTCACCTGCAGCAGGCCCCATTTCTCTGCTGCTTCACCTGCAGCAGGCCCCACCTGTCTGCTGCTTCACCTGAGAAGGCCCCACCTGTCTGCTGCTTCACCTGCAGGAGGCCCCACCTGTCTGCTGCTTCACCTGCAGCAGGCCCCACCTGTCTGCTGCTTCACCTGAGAAGGCCCCAACTGTCTGCTGCTTCACCTGAGAAGGCCCCACCTGTCTGCTGCTTCACCTGCAGCAGGCCCCATTTGTCTGCTGCTTCACCTGCAGCAGGCCCCACCTGTCTGCTGCTTCACCTGAGAAGGCCCCACCTGTCTGCTGCTTCACCTGCAGGAGGCCCCACCTGTCTGCTGCTTCACCTGCAGCAGGCCCCACCTGTCTGCTTCTTCACCTGCAGCAGGCCCCACCTGTCTTCTGCTTCACCTGCAGCAGGCCCCACCTGTCTGCTTCTTCACCTGAGAAGGCCCCACCTGTCTGCTGCTTCACCTGCAGCAGGCCCCACCTGTCTTCTGCTTCACCTGCAGCAGGCCCCACCTGTCTGCTTCTTCACCTGAGAAGGCCCCACCTGTCTGCTGCTTCACCTGCAGCAGGCCCCACCTGTCTGTTGCTTCACCTGCAGCAGGCCCCACCTGTCTGCTTCTTCACCTGAGAAGGCCCCACCGGTCTGCTGCTTCACCTGAGAAGGCCCCACCTGTCTGCTGCTTCACCTGCAGCAGGCCCCACCTGTTTGTTGCTTCACCTGCAGCAGGCCCCACCTGTCTGCTGCTTCACCTGAGATGGCCCCACCTGTCTGCTGCTTCACCTGCAGCAGGCCCCACCTGTCTGCTGCTTCACCTGAGAAGGCCCCACCTGTCTGCTTCTTCACCTGAGAAGGCTCCACCTGTCTGCTGCTTCACCTGCAGCAGGCCCCACCTGTCTGCTTCTTCACCTGAGCAGGCCCCACCTGTCTGCTGCTTCACCTGAAGCAGGCCCCACCTGTCTGCTGCTTCACCTGCAGCAGGCCCCACCTGTCTGCTGCTTCACCTGAGAAGGCCCCACCTGTCTGCTGCTTCACCTGCAGGAGGCCCCACCTGTCTGCTGCTTCACTTGCAGCAGGCCCCACCTTTCTGCTGCTTCACCTGCAGCAGGCCCCACCTGTCTGCTGCTTCACCTGCAGCAGGCCCCACCTGTCTGCTGCTTCACCTGAGAAGGCCCCACCTGTCTGCTGCTTCACCTGCAGGAGGCCCCACCTGTCTGCTGCGTCACCTGCGGCAGGCCCCACCTGTCTGCTGCTTCACCTGCAGCAGGCCCCACCTGTTTGTTGCTTCACCTGCAGCAGGCCCCACCTGTCTGCTGCTTCACCTGAGATGGCCCCACCTGTCTGCTGCTTCACCTGCAGCAGGCCCCACCTGTCTGCTGCTTCACCTGAGAAGGCCCCACCTGTCTGCTTCTTCACCTGAGAAGGCTCCACCTGTCTGCTGCTTCACCTGCAGCAGGCCCCACCTGTCTGCTTCTTCACCTGAGCAGGCCCCACCTGTCTGCTGCTTCACCTGAAGCAGGCCCCACCTGTCTGCTGCTTCACCTGCAGCAGGCCCCACCTGTCTGCTGCTTCACCTGAGAAGGCCCCACCTGTCTGCTGCTTCACCTGCAGGAGGCCCCACCTGTCTGCTGCTTCACTTGCAGCAGGCCCCACCTTTCTGCTGCTTCACCTGCAGCAGGCCCCACCTGTCTGCTGCTTCACCTGCAGCAGGCCCCACCTGTCTGCTGCTTCACCTGAGAAGGCCCCACCTGTCTGCTGCTTCACCTGCAGGAGGCCCCACCTGTCTGCTGCGTCACCTGCGGCAGGCCCCACCTGTCTGCTGCTTCACCTGCAGCAGGCCCCACCTGTCTGTTGCTTCACCTGCAGCAGGCCCCACCTGTCTGCTTCTTCACCTGAGAAGGCCCCACCGGTTTGCTGCTTTCCTGCAGCAGGCCCCACCTGTCTGCTGCTTCACCTGAGAAGGCCCCACCTGTCTGCTGCTTCACCTGCAGCAGGCCCCACCTGTCTTCTGCTTCACCTGCAGCAGGCCCCACCTGTCTGCTGCTTCACCTGCAGCAGGCCCCACCTGTCTGCTGCTTCACCTGCAGCAGGCCCCACCTGTCTGCTGCTTCACCTGAGAAGGCCCCACCTGTCTGCTGCTTCACCTGCAGGAGGCCCCACCTGTCTGCTGCTTCACCTGCAGCAGGCCCCACCTGTCTGCTGCTTCACCTGAGAAAGCCCCACCTGTCTGCTGCTTCACCTGCAGGAGGCCCCACCTGTCTTCTGCTTCACCTGCAGCAGGCCCCACCTGTCTGCTTCTTCACCTGAGTAGGCCCCACCTATCTGCTGCTTCACCTGCAGCAGGCCCCACCTGTCTGCTGCTTCACCTGAGCAGGCCCCACCTGTCTGCTGCTTCACCTGAGAAGGCCCCACCTGTCTGCTGCTTCACCTGCAGGAGGCCCCACCTGTCTGCTGCTTCACCTGCAGCAGGCCCCACCTGTCTGCTTCTTCACCTGCAGCAGGCCCCACCTGTCTGCTGCTTCACCTGAGAAGGCCCCACCTGTCTGCTGCTTCACCTGCAGCAGGCCCCACCTGTCTGCTGCTTCACCTGCAGCAGGCCCCACCTGTCTGCTGCTTCACCTGAGAAGGCCCCACCTGTCTGCTGCTTCACCTACAGGAGGCCCCACCTGTCTGCTGCTTCACCTGCAGCAGGCCCCACCTGTCTGCTTCTTCACCTGCAGCAGGCCCCACCTGTCTGCTGCTTCACCTGAGAAGGCCCCACCTGTCTGCTGCGTCACCTGCAGGAGGCCCCACCTGTCTGCTTCTTCACCTGAGAAGGCTCCACCTGTCTGCTGCTTCACCTGCAGCAGGCCCCACCTGTCTGCTTCTTCACCTGAGCAGGCCCCACCTGTCTGCTGCTTCACCTGAAGCAGGCCCCACCTGTCTGCTGCTTCACCTGCAGCAGGCCCCACCTGTCTGCTGCTTCACCTGAGAAGGCCCCACCTGTCTGCTGCTTCACCTGCAGGAGGCCCCACCTGTCTGCTGCTTCACTTGCAGCAGGCCCCACCTTTCTGCTGCTTCACCTGCAGCAGGCCCCACCTGTCTGCTGCTTCACCTGCAGCAGGCCCCACCTGTCTGCTGCTTCACCTGAGAAGGCCCCACCTGTCTGCTGCTTCACCTGCAGGAGGCCCCACCTGTCTGCTGCTTCACCTGCAGCAGGCCCCACCTGTCTGCTGCTTCACCTGCAGCAGGCCCCACCTGTCTGTTGCTTCACCTGCAGCAGGCCCCACCTGTCTGCTTCTTCACCTGAGAAGGCCCCACCGGTTTGCTGCTTTCCTGCAGCAGGCCCCACCTGTCTGCTGCTTCACCTGAGAAGGCCCCACCTGTCTGCTGCTTCACCTGCAGCAGGCCCCACCTGTCTGCTGCTTCACCTGCAGGAGGCCCCACCTGTCTGCTTCTTCACCTGCAGCAGGCCCCACCTGTCTGCTGCTTCACCTGCAGCAGGCCCCACCTGTCTGCTGCTTCACCTGAGAAGGCCCCACCTGTCTGCTGCTTCACCTGCAGGAGGCCCCACCTGTCTGCTGCTTCACCTGCAGCAGGCCCCACCTGTCTGCTGCTTCACCTGAGAAAGCCCCACCTGTCTGCTGCTTCACCTGCAGGAGGCCCCACCTGTCTTCTGCTTCACCTGCAGCAGGCCCCACCTGTCTGCTTCTTCACCTGAGTAGGCCCCACCTATCTGCTGCTTCACCTGCAGCAGGCCCCACCTGTCTGCTGCTTCACCTGAGCAGGCCCCACCTGTCTGCTGCTTCACCTGAGAAGGCCCCACCTGTCTGCTGCTTCACCTGCAGGAGGCCCCACCTGTCTGCTGCTTCACCTGCAGCAGGCCCCACCTGTCTGCTTCTTCACCTGCAGCAGGCCCCACCTGTCTGCTGCTTCACCTGAGAAGGCCCCACCTGTCTGCTGCTTCACCTGCAGCAGGCCCCACCTGTCTGCTGCTTCACCTGCAGCAGGCCCCACCTGTCTGCTGCTTCACCTGAGAAGGCCCCACCTGTCTGCTGCTTCACCTACAGGAGGCCCCACCTGTCTGCTGCTTCACCTGCAGCAGGCCCCACCTGTCTGCTTCTTCACCTGCAGCAGGCCCCACCTGTCTGCTGCTTCACCTGCAGCAGGCCCCACCTGTCTTCTGCTTCACCTGCAGCAGGCCCCACCTGTCTGCTGCTTCACCTGCAGCAGGCCCCACCTGTCTGCTGCTTCACCTGAGAAGGCCCCACCTGTCTGCTGCGTCACCTGCAGGAGGCCCCACCTGTCTGCTGCTTCACCTGCAGGAGGCCCCACCTGTCTGCTTCTTCACCTGCAGCAGGCCCCACCTGTCTGCTGCTTCACCTGCAGCAGGCCCCACCTGTTTTCTGCTTCACCTGCAGCAGAACCCACCTGTCTGCTTCTTCACCTGAGAAGGCCCCACCTGTCTGCTGCTTCACCTGCAGCAGGCCCCACCTGTCTTCTGCTTCACCTGCAGCAGGCCCCACCTGTCTGCTTCTTCACCTGCAGCAGGCCCCACCTGTCTGCTGCTTCACCTGCAGCAGGCCCCACCTGTCTGCTGCTTCACCTGCAGCAGGCCCCACCTGTCTGTTGCTTCACCTGCAGCAGGCCCCACCTGTCTGCTGCTTCACCTGAGATGGCCCCACCTGTCTGCTGCTTCACCTGCAGCAGGCCCCACCTGTCTGCTCCTTCACCTGAGAAGGCCCCACCTGTCTGCTGCTTCACCTGCAGCAGGCCCCACCTGTCTTCTGCTTCACCTGCAGCAGGCCCCACCTGTCTGCTTCTTCACCTGCAGCAGGCCCCACCTGTCTGCTGCTTCCCCTGAGCAGGCCCCACCTGTCTGCTGCTTCACCTGAGAAGTCCCCACCTGTCTGCTGCTTCACCTGCAGCAGGCCCCACCTGTCTTTTGCTTCACCTGCAGCAGGCCCCACCTGTCTGCTGCTTCACCTGAGAAAGCCCCACCTGTCTGCTGCTTCACCTGCAGCAGGCCCCACCTGTCTGCTGCTTCACCTGAGAAGGCCCCACCTGTCTGCTGCTTCACCTGCAGCAGGCCCCACCTGTCTGCTGCTTCACCTGCAGCAGGCCCCACCTGTCTGCTGCTTCACCTGAGAAGGCCCCACCTGTCTGCTGCTTCACCTGCAGGAGGCCCCACCTGTCTGCTGCTTCACCTGCAGCAGGCCCCACCTGTCTGCTGCTTCACCTGAGAAGGCCCCACCTGTCTGCTGCGTCACCTGCAGCAGGCCCCACCTGTCTGCTGCTTCACCTGCAGGACGCCCCACCTGTCTGCTTCTTCACCTGCAGCAGGCCCCACCTGTCTGCTGCTTCACCTGCAGCAGGCCCCACCTGTCTGCTGCTTCACCTGAGAAGGCCCCACCTGTCTGCTGCTTCACCTGAGAAGGCCCCACCTGTCTGCTGCTTCACCTGCAGCAGGCCCCACCTGTCTGCTGCTTCACCTGCAGGAGGCCCCACCTGTCTGCTGCGTCACCTGGAGGAGGCCCCACCTGTCTGCTGCTTCACCTGAGAAGGCCCCACCTGTCTGCTGCTTCACCTGCAGCAGGCCCCACCTGTCTGCTTCTTCACCTGAGAAGGCTCCACCTGTCTGCTGCTTCACCTGCAGCAGGCCCCACCTGTCTGCTTCTTCACCTGAGCAAGCCCCACCTGTCTGCTGCTTCACCTGAAGCAGGCCCCACCTGTCTGCTGCTTCACCTGCAGCAGGCCCCACCTGTCTGCTGCTTCACCTGAGAAGGCCCCACCTGTCTGCTGCTTCACCTGCAGGAGGCCCCACCTGTCTGCTGCTTCACTTGCAGCAGGCCCCACCTTTCTGCTGCTTCACCTGCAGCAGGCCCCACCTGTCTGCTGCTTCACCTGCAGCAGGCCCCACCTGTCTTCTGCTTCACCTGCAGCAGGCCCCACCTGTCTGCTGCTTAACCTGAGAAGGCCCCACCTGTCTGCTGCTTCACCTGCAGCAGGCCCCACCTGTCTGCTGCTTCACCCGCAGCAGGCCCCACCTGTCTGCTGCTTCACCTGAGAAGGCCCCACCTGTCTGCTGCTTCACCTGCAGGAAGCCCCAACTGTCTGCTGCTTCACCTGCAGCAGGCCCCACCTGTCTGCTGCTTCACCTGAGAAAGCCCCACCTGTCTGCTGCGTCACCTGCAGGAGGCCCCACCTGTCTGCTGCTTCACCTGCATCAGGCCCCACCTGTCTGCTTCTTCACCTGCAGCAGGCCCCACCTGTCTGCTGCTTCACCTGCAGCAGGCCCCACCTGTCTTCTGCTTCACCTGCAGCAGGCCCCACCTGTCTGCTTCTTCACCTGAGAAGGCCCCACCTGTCTGCTGCTTCACCTGCAGCAGGCCCCACCTGTCTGCTGCTTCACCTGAGAAGGCCCCACCTGTCTGCTGCTTCACCTGAGAAGGCCCCACCTGTCTGCTGCTTCACCTGCAGGAGGCCCCACCTGTCTGCTGCTTCACCTGCAGCAGGCCCCACCTGTCTGCTTCTTCACCTGCAGCAGGCCCCACCTGTCTGCTGCTTCACCTGAGAAGGCCCCACCTGTCTGCTGCTTCACCTGCAGCAAGCCCCACCTGTCTGCTGCTTCACCTGAAGCAGGCCCCACCTGTCTGCTGCTTCACCTGCAGCAGGCCCCACCTGTCTGCTGCTTCACCTGAGAAGGCCCCACCTGTCTGCTGCTTCACCTGCAGGAGGCCCCACCTGTCTGCTGCTTCACTTGCAGCAGGCCCCACCTTTCTGCTGCTTCACCTGCAGCAGGCCACACCTGTCTGCTGCTTCACCTGCAGCAGGCCCCACCTGTCTTCTGCTTCACCTGCAGCAGGCCCCACCTGTCTGCTGCTTAACCTGAGAAGGCCCCACCTGTCTGCTGCTTCACCTGCAGCAGGCCCCACCTGTCTGCTGCTTCACCCGCAGCAGGCCCCACCTGTCTGCTGCTTCACCTGAGAAGGCCCCACCTGTCTGCTGCTTCACCTGCAGCAGGCCCCACCTGTCTGCTGCTTCACCCGCAGCAGGCCCCACCTGTCTGCTGCTTCACCTGAGAAGGCCCCACCTGTCTGCTGCTTCACCTGCAGGAAGCCCCAACTGTCTGCTGCTTCACCTGCAGCAGGCCCCACCTGTCTGCTGCTTCACCTGAGAAAGCCCCACCTGTCTGCTGCTTCACCTGCAGGAGGCCCCACCTGTCTGCTGCTTCACCTGCATCAGGCCCCACCTGTCTGCTTCTTCACCTGCAGCAGGCCCCACCTGTCTGCTGCTTCACCTGCAGCAGGCCCCACCTGTCTTCTGCTTCACCTGCAGCAGGCCCCACCTGTCTGCTTCTTCACCTGAGAAGGCCCCACCTGTCTGCTGCTTCACCTGCAGCAGGCCCCACCTGTCTGCTGCTTCACCTGCAGCAGGCCCCACCTGTCTGCTGCTTCACCTGAGAAGGCCCCACCTGTCTGCTGCTTCACCTGCAGCAGGCCCCACCTGTCTGCTGCTTCACCTGAGAAGGCCCCACCTGTCTGCTGCTTCACCTGCAGGAGGCCCCACCTGTCTGCTGCTTCACTTGCAGCAGGCCCCACCTTTCTGCTGCTTCACCTGCAGCAGGCCACACCTGTCTGCTGCTTCACCTGCAGCAGGCCCCACCTGTCTTCTGCTTCACCTGCAGCAGGCCCCACCTGTCTGCTGCTTAACCTGAGAAGGCCCCACCTGTCTGCTGCTTCACCTGCAGCAGGCCCCACCTGTCTGCTGCTTCACCCGCAGCAGGCCCCACCTGTCTGCTGCTTCACCTGAGAAGGCCCCACCTGTCTGCTGCTTCACCTGCAGCAGGCCCCACCTGTCTGCTGCTTCACCCGCAGCAGGCCCCACCTGTCTGCTGCTTCACCTGAGAAGGCCCCACCTGTCTGCTGCTTCACCTGCAGGAAGCCCCAACTGTCTGCTGCTTCACCTGCAGCAGGCCCCACCTGTCTGCTGCTTCACCTGAGAAAGCCCCACCTGTCTGCTGCGTCACCTGCAGGAGGCCCCACCTGTCTGCTGCTTCACCTGCATCAGGCCCCACCTGTCTGCTTCTTCACCTGCAGCAGGCCCCACCTGTCTGCTGCTTCACCTGCAGCAGGCCCCACCTGTCTTCTGCTTCACCTGCAGCAGGCCCCACCTGTCTGCTTCTTCACCTGAGAAGGCCCCACCTGTCTGCTGCTTCACCTGCAGCAGGCCCCACCTGTCTGCTGCTTCACCCGCAGCAGGCCCCACCTGTCTGCTGCTTCACCTGAGAAGGCCCCACCTGTCTGCTTCTTCACCTGAGAAGGCCCCACCTGTCTGCTGCTTCACCTGCAGCAGGCCCCACCTGTCTGCTGCTTCACCTGAGAAGGCCCCAACTGTCTGCTGCGTCACCTGCAGGAGGCCCCACCTGTCTGCTGCTTCACCTGCAGGAGGCCCCACCTGTCTGCTTCTTCACCTGCAGCAGGCCCCACCTCTCTGCTGCTTCACCTGCAGCAGGCCCCACCTGTCTTCTGCTTCACCTGCAGCAGAACCCACCTGTCTGCTTCTTCACCTGAGAAGGCCCCACCTGTCTGCTGCTTCACCCTTTAGCAGGCCCCACCTGTCTTCTGCTTCACCTGCAGCAGGCCCCACCTGTCTGCTTCTTCACCTGAGAAGGCCCCACCTGTCTGCTGCTTCACCTGCAGCAGGCCCCACCTGTCTGTTGCTTCACCTGTAGCAGGCCCCACCTGTCTGCTGCTTCACCTGAGATGGCCCCACCTGTCTGTTGCTTCACCTGCAGCAGGCCCCACCTGTCTGCTGCTTCACCTGAGAAGGCCCCACCTGTCTGCTGCTTCACCCTTTAGCAGGCCCCACCTGTCTTCTGCTTCACCTGCAGCAGGCCCCACCTGTCTGCTTCTTCACCTGAGAAGGCCCCACCTGTCTGCTGCTTCACCTGCAGCAGGCCCCACCTGTCTGTTGCTTCACCTGTAGCAGGCCCCACCTGTCTGCTGCTTCACCTGAGATGGCCCCACCTGTCTGTTGCTTCACCTGCAGCAGGCCCCACCTGTCTGCTGCTTCACCTGAGAAGGCCCCACCTGTTTGCTGCTTCACCTGCAGCAGGCCCCACCTGTCTTCTGCTTCACCTGCAGCAGGCCCCACCTGTCTGCTTCTTCACCTGAGAAGGCCCCACCTGTCTGCTGCTTCACCTGCAGCAGGCCCCACCTGTCTGCTGCTTCACCTGAGAAGGCCCCACCTGTCTGCTGCTTCACCTGCAGGAGGCCCCACCTGTCTGCTGCTTCACCTGCAGCAGGCCCCACCTGTCTGCTGCTTCACCTGCAGCAGGCCCCACCTGTCTGCTGCTTCACCTGAGAAGGCCCCACCTGTCTGCTGCTTCACCTGCAGCAGGCCCCACCTGTCTGCTGCTTCACCTGCAGCAGGCCCCACCTGTCTGCTGCTTCACATGCAGCAGGCCCCACCTGTCTGCTGCTTCACCTGAGAAGGCCCCAACTGTCTGCTGCTTCACCTGCAGGAGGCCCCACCTGTCTGCTGCTTCACCTGCAGCAGGCCCCACCTGTCTGCTGCTTCACCTGAGAAGGCCCCACCTGTCTGCTGCGTCACCTGCAGGAGGCCCCACCTGTCTGCTGCTTCACCTGCAGGAGGCCCCACCTGTCTGCTGCTTCACCTGCAGCAGGCCCCACCTGTCTTCTGCTTCACCTGCAGCAGGCCCCACCTGTCTGCTTCTTCACCTGAGAAGGCCCCACCTGTCTGCTGCTTCACCTGCAGCAGGCCCCACCTGTCTGTTGCTTCACCTGCAGCAGGCCCCACCTGTCTGCTTCTTCACCTGAGAAGGCCCCACCGGTCTGCTGCTTCACCTGCAGCAGGCCCCACCTGTCTGCTGCTTCACCTGAGAAGGCCCCACCTGTCTGCTGCTTCACCTGCAGCAGGCCCCACCTGTCTTCTGCTTCACCTGCAGCAGGCCCCACCTGTCTGCTGCTTCACCTGCAGCAGGCCCCACCTGTCTGCTGCTTCACCTGCAGCAGGCCCCACCTGTCTGTTGCTTCACCTGAGAAGGCCCCACCTGTCTGCTGCTTCACCTGCAGGAGGCCCCACCTGTCTGCTGCTTCACCTGCAGCAGGCCCCACCTGTCTGCTGCTTCACCTGAGAAAGCCCCACCTGTCTTCTGCTTCACCTGCAGCAGGCCCCACCTGTCTGCTTCTTCACCTGAGTAGGCCCCACCTATCTGCTGCTTCACCTGCAGCAGGCCCCACCTGTCTGCTGCTTCACCTGAGCAGGCCCCACCTGTCTGCTGCTTCACCTGAGAAGGCCCCACCTGTCTGCTGCTTCACCTGCAGGAGGCCCCACCTGTCTGCTGCTTCACCTGCAGCAGGCCCCACCTGTCTGCTTCTTCACCTGCAGCAGGCCCCACCTGTCTGCTGCTTCACCTGAGAAGGCCCCACCTGTCTGCTGCTTCACCTGCAGCAGGCCCCACCTGTCTGCTGCTTCACCTGCAGCAGGCCCCACCTGTCTGCTGCTTCACCTGAGAAGGCCCCACCTGTCTGCTGCTTCACCTACAGGAGGCCCCACCTGTCTGCTGCTTCACCTGCAGCAGGCCCCACCTGTCTGCTTCTTCACCTGCAGCAGGCCCCACCTGTCTGCTGCTTCACCTGCAGCAGGCCCCACCTGTCTTCTGCTTCACCTGCAGCAGGCCCCACCTGTCTGCTGCTTCACCTGAGAAGGCCCCACCTGTCTGCTGCTTCACCTGCAGCAGGCCCCACCTGTCTGCTGCGTCACCTGCAGGAGGCCCCACCTGTCTGCTGCGTCACCTGCAGGAGGCCCCACCTGTCTGCTGCTTCACCTGCAGGAGGCCCCACCTGTCTGCTTCTTCACCTGCAGCAGGCCCCACCTGTCTGCTGCTTCACCTGCAGCAGGCCCCACCTGTTTTCTGCTTCACCTGCAGCAGAACCCACCTGTCTGCTTCTTCACCTGAGAAGGCCCCACCTGTCTGCTGCTTCACCTGCAGCAGGCCCCACCTGTCTTCTGCTTCACCTGCAGCAGGCCCCACCTGTCTGCTTCTTCACCTGAGAAGGCCCCACCTGTCTGCTGCTTCACCTGCAGCAGGCCCCACCTGTCTGTTGCTTCACCTGCAGCAGGCCCCACCTGTCTGCTGCTTCACCTGAGATGGCCCCACCTGTCTGCTGCTTCGCCTGCAGCAGGCCCCACCTGTCTGCTGCTTCACCTGAGAAGGCCCCACCTGTCTGCTGCTTCACCTGCAGCAGGCCCCACCTGTCTTCTGCTTCACCTGCAGCAGGCCCCACCTGTCTGCTTCTTCACCTGCAGCAGGCCCCACCTGTCTGCTGCTTCCCCTGAGCAGGCCCCACCTGTCTGCTGCTTCACCTGAGAAGTCCCCACCTGTCTGCTGCTTCACCTGCAGCAGGCCCCACCTGTCTTTTGCTTCACCTGCAGCAGGCCCCACCTGTCTGCTGCTTCACCTGAGAAAGCCCCACCTGTCTGCTGCTTCACCTGCAGCAGGCCCCACCTGTCTGCTGCTTCACCTGCAGCAGGCCCCACCTGTCTGCTGCTTCACCTGCAGGAGGCCCCACCTGTCTGCTTCTTCACCTGCAGCAGGCCCCACCTGTCTGCTGCTTCACCTGCAGCAGGCCCCACCTGTCTTCTGCTTCACCTGCAGCAGAAACCACCTGTCTGCTGCTTCACCTGAGAAGGCCCCACCTGTCTGCTGCTTCACCTGCAGCAGGCCCCACCTGTCTGCTGCTTCACCTGCAGCAGGCCCCACCTGTCTGCTTCTTCACCTGCAGCAGGCCCCACCTGTCTGCTGCTTCACCTGAGAAGGCCCCACCTGTCTGCTGCTTCACCTGCAGCAGGCCCCACCTGTCTTCTGCTTCACCTGCAGCAGGCCCCACCTGTCTACTTCTTCACCTGCAGCAGGCCCCACCTGTCTGCTGCTTCACCTGAGAAGGCCCCAACTGTCTGCTGCGTCACCTGCAGGAGGCCCCACCTGTCTGCTGCTTCACCTGCAGGAGGCCCCACCTGTCTGCTTCTTCACCTGCAGCAGGCCCCACCTCTCTGCTGCTTCACCTGCAGCAGGCCCCACCTGTCTTCTGCTTCACCTGCAGCAGAACCCACCTGTCTGCTGCTTCACCTGCAGCAGGCCCCACCTGTCTGTTGCTTCACCTGTAGCAGGCCCCACCTGTCTGCTGCTTCACCTGAGATGGCCCCACCTGTCTGTTGCTTCACCTGCAGCAGGCCCCACCTGTCTGCTGCTTCACCTGAGAAGGCCCCACCTGTCTGCTGCTTCACCCTTTAGCAGGCCCCACCTGTCTTCTGCTTCACCTGCAGCAGGCCCCACCTGTCTGCTTCTTCACCTGAGAAGGCCCCACCTGTCTGCTGCTTCACCTGCAGCAGGCCCCACCTGTCTGTTGCTTCACCTGTAGCAGGCCCCACCTGTCTGCTGCTTCACCTGAGATGGCCCCACCTGTCTGTTGCTTCACCTGCAGCAGGCCCCACCTGTCTGCTGCTTCACCTGAGAAGGCCCCACCTGTTTGCTGCTTCACCTGCAGCAGGCCCCACCTGTCTTCTGCTTCACCTGCAGCAGGCCCCACCTGTCTGCTTCTTCACCTGAGAAGGCCCCACCTGTCTGCTGCTTCACCTGCAGCAGGCCCCACCTGTCTGCTGCTTCACCTGAGAAGGCCCCACCTGTCTGCTGCTTCACCTGCAGGAGGCCCCACCTGTCTGCTGCTTCACCTGCAGCAGGCCCCACCTGTCTGCTGCTTCACCTGCAGCAGGCCCCACCTGTCTGCTGCTTCACCTGAGAAGGCCCCACCTGTCTGCTGCTTCACCTGCAGCAGGCCCCACCTGTCTGCTGCTTCACCTGCAGCAGGCCCCACCTGTCTGCTGCTTCACATGCAGCAGGCCCCACCTGTCTGCTGCTTCACCTGAGAAGGCCCCAACTGTCTGCTGCTTCACCTGCAGGAGGCCCCACCTGTCTGCTGCTTCACCTGCAGCAGGCCCCACCTGTCTGCTGCTTCACCTGAGAAGGCCCCACCTGTCTGCTGCGTCACCTGCAGGAGGCCCCACCTGTCTGCTGCTTCACCTGCAGGAGGCCCCACCTGTCTGCTTCTTCACCTGCAGCAGGCCCCACCTGTCTTATGCTTCACCTGCAGCAGAACCCACCTGTCTGCTTCTTCACCTGAGAAGGCCCCACCTGTCTGCTGCTTCACCTGCAGCAGGCCCCACCTGTCTTCTGCTTCACCTGCAGCAGGCCCCACCTGTCTGCTTCTTCACCTGAGAAGGCCCCACCTGTCTGCTGCTTCACCTGCAGCAGGCCCCACCTGTCTGTTGCTTCACCTGCAGCAGGCCCCACCTGTCTGCTTCTTCACCTGAGAAGGCCCCACCGGTCTGCTGCTTCACCTGCAGCAGGCCCCACCTGTCTGCTGCTTCACCTGAGAAGGCCCCACCTGTCTGCTGCTTCACCTGCAGCAGGCCCCACCTGTCTTCTGCTTCACCTGCAGCAGGCCCCACCTGTCTGCTGCTTCACCTGCAGCAGGCCCCACCTGTCTGCTGCTTCACCTGCAGCAGGCCCCACCTGTCTGTTGCTTCACCTGAGAAGGCCCCACCTGTCTGCTGCTTCACCTGCAGGAGGCCCCACCTGTCTGCTGCTTCACCTGCAGCAGGCCCCACCTGTCTGCTGCTTCACCTGAGAAAGCCCCACCTGTCTTCTGCTTCACCTGCAGCAGGCCCCACCTGTCTGCTTCTTCACCTGAGTAGGCCCCACCTATCTGCTGCTTCACCTGCAGCAGGCCCCACCTGTCTGCTGCTTCACCTGAGCAGGCCCCACCTGTCTGCTGCTTCACCTGAGAAGGCCCCACCTGTCTGCTGCTTCACCTGCAGGAGGCCCCACCTGTCTGCTGCTTCACCTGCAGCAGGCCCCACCTGTCTGCTTCTTCACCTGCAGCAGGCCCCACCTGTCTGCTGCTTCACCTGAGAAGGCCCCACCTGTCTGCTGCTTCACCTGCAGCAGGCCCCACCTGTCTGCTGCTTCACCTGCAGCAGGCCCCACCTGTCTGCTGCTTCACCTGAGAAGGCCCCACCTGTCTGCTGCTTCACCTACAGGAGGCCCACCTGTCTGCTGCTTCACCTGCAGCAGGCCCCACCTGTCTGCTTCTTCACCTGCAGCAGGCCCCACCTGTCTGCTGCTTCACCTGCAGCAGGCCCCACCTGTCTTCTGCTTCACCTGCAGCAGGCCCCACCTGTCTGCTGCTTCACCTGAGAAGGCCCCACCTGTCTGCTGCTTCACCTGCAGCAGGCCCCACCTGTCTGCTGCGTCACCTGCAGGAGGCCCCACCTGTCTGCTGCGTCACCTGCAGGAGGCCCCACCTGTCTGCTGCTTCACCTGCAGGAGGCCCCACCTGTCTGCTTCTTCACCTGCAGCAGGCCCCACCTGTCTGCTGCTTCACCTGCAGCAGGCCCCACCTGTTTTCTGCTTCACCTGCAGCAGAACCCACCTGTCTGCTTCTTCACCTGAGAAGGCCCCACCTGTCTGCTGCTTCACCTGCAGCAGGCCCCACCTGTCTTCTGCTTCACCTGCAGCAGGCCCCACCTGTCTGCTTCTTCACCTGAGAAGGCCCCACCTGTCTGCTGCTTCACCTGCAGCAGGCCCCACCTGTCTGTTGCTTCACCTGCAGCAGGCCCCACCTGTCTGCTGCTTCACCTGAGATGGCCCCACCTGTCTGCTGCTTCGCCTGCAGCAGGCCCCACCTGTCTGCTGCTTCACCTGAGAAGGCCCCACCTGTCTGCTGCTTCACCTGCAGCAGGCCCCACCTGTCTTCTGCTTCACCTGCAGCAGGCCCCACCTGTCTGCTTCTTCACCTGCAGCAGGCCCCACCTGTCTGCTGCTTCCCCTGAGCAGGCCCCACCTGTCTGCTGCTTCACCTGAGAAGTCCCCACCTGTCTGCTGCTTCACCTGCAGCAGGCCCCACCTGTCTTTTGCTTCACCTGCAGCAGGCCCCACCTGTCTGCTGCTTCACCTGAGAAAGCCCCACCTGTCTGCTGCTTCACCTGCAGCAGGCCCCACCTGTCTGCTGCTTCACCTGCAGCAGGCCCCACCTGTCTGCTGCTTCACCTGCAGGAGGCCCCACCTGTCTGCTTCTTCACCTGCAGCAGGCCCCACCTGTCTGCTGCTTCACCTGCAGCAGGCCCCACCTGTCTTCTGCTTCACCTGCAGCAGAAACCACCTGTCTGCTGCTTCACCTGAGAAGGCCCCACCTGTCTGCTGCTTCACCTGCAGCAGGCCCCACCTGTCTGCTGCTTCACCTGCAGCAGGCCCCACCTGTCTGCTTCTTCACCTGCAGCAGGCCCCACCTGTCTGCTGCTTCACCTGAGAAGGCCCCACCTGTCTGCTGCTTCACCTGCAGCAGGCCCCACCTGTCTTCTGCTTCACCTGCAGCAGGCCCCACCTGTCTACTTCTTCACCTGCAGCAGGCCCCACCTGTCTGCTGCTTCACCTGAGAAGGCCCCAACTGTCTGCTGCGTCACCTGCAGGAGGCCCCACCTGTCTGCTGCTTCACCTGCAGGAGGCCCCACCTGTCTGCTTCTTCACCTGCAGCAGGCCCCACCTCTCTGCTGCTTCACCTGCAGCAGGCCCCACCTGTCTTCTGCTTCACCTGCAGCAGAACCCACCTGTCTGCTTCTTCACCTGAGAAGGCCCCACCTGTCTGCTGCTTCACCTGCAGCAGGCCCCACCTGTCTTCTGCTTCACCTGCAGCAGGCCCCACCTGTCTGCTTCTTCACCTGAGAAGGCCCCACCTGTCTGCTGCTTCACCTGCAGCAGGCCCCACCTGTCTGTTGCTTCACCTGTAGCAGGCCCCACCTGTCTGCTGCTTCACCTGAGATGGCCCCACCTGTCTGTTGCTTCACCTGCAGCAGGCCCCACCTGTCTGCTGCTTCACCTGAGAAGGCCCCACCTGTTTGCTGCTTCACCTGCAGCAGGCCCCACCTGTCTGCTTCTTCACCTGAGAAGGCCCCACCTATCTGCTGCTTCACCTGCAGCAGGCCCCACCTGTCTGCTGTTTCACCTGAGCAGGCCCCACCTGTCTGCTGCTTCACCTGAGAAGGCCCCACCTGTCTGCTGCTTCACCTGCAGGAGGCCCCCCCTGTCTGCTGCTTCACCTGCAGCAGGCCCCACCTGTCTGCTTCTTCACCTGCAGCAGGCCCCACCTGTCTGCTGCTTCACCTGAGAAGGCCCCACCTGTCTGCTGCTTCACCTGAGAAGGCCCCACCTGTCTGCTGCTTCACCTGCAGCAGGCCCCATTTGTCTGCTGCTTCACCTGCAGCAGGCCCCACCTGTCTGCTGCTTCACCTGAGAAGGCCCCACCTGTCTGCTGCTTCACCTGAGAAGGCCCCACCTGTCTGCTGCTTCACCTGCAGCAGGCCCCACCTGTCTGCTGCTTCACCTGCAGCAGGCCCCACCTGTCTGCTGCTTCACCTGCAGCAGGCCCCACCTGTCTGCTGCTTCACCTGAGAAGGCCCCACCTGTCTGCTGCTTCACCTGCAGGAGGCCCCACCTGTCTGCTGCTTCACCTGCAGCAGGCCCCACCTGTCTGCTGCTTCACCTGAGAAGGCCCCACCTGTCTGCTGCGTCACCTGCAAGAGGCCCCACCTGTCTGCTGCTTCACCTGCAGGAGGCCCCACCTGTCTGCTTCTTCACCTGCAGCAGGCCCCACCTGTCTTATGCTTCACCTGCAGCAGAACCCACCTGTCTGCTTCTTCACCTGAGAAGGCCCCACCTGTCTGCTGCTTCACCTGCAGCAGGCCCCACCTGTCTTCTGCTTCACCTGCAGCAGGCCCCACCTGTCTGCTTCTTCACCTGAGAAGGCCCCACCTGTCTGCTGCTTCACCTGCAGCAGGCCCCACCTGTCTGTTGCTTCACCTGCAGCAGGCCCCACCTGTCTGCTTCTTCACCTGAGAAGGCCCCACCGGTCTGCTGCTTCACCTGCAGCAGGCCCCACCTGTCTGCTGCTTCACCTGAGAAGGCCCCACCTGTCTGCTGCTTCACCTGCAGCAGGCCCCACCTGTCTTCTGCTTCACCTGCAGCAGGCCCCACCTGTCTGCTGCTTCACCTGCAGCAGGCCCCACCTGTCTGCTGCTTCACCTGCAGCAGGCCCCACCTGTCTGCTGCTTCACCTGAGAAGGCCCCACCTGTCTGCTGCTTCACCTGCAGGAGGCCCCACCTGTCTGCTGCTTCACCTGCAGCAGGCCCCACCTGTCTGCTGCTTCACCTGAGAAAGCCCCACCTGTCTGCTGCTTCACCTGCAGGAGGCCCCACCTGTCTTCTGCTTCACCTGCAGCAGGCCCCACCTGTCTGCTTCTTCACCTGAGTAGGCCCCACCTATCTGCTGCTTCACCTGCAGCAGGCCCCACCTGTCTGCTGCTTCACCTGAGCAGGCCCCACCTGTCTGCTGCTTCACCTGAGAAGGCCCCACCTGTCTGCTGCTTCACCTTCAGGAGGCCCCACCTGTCTGCTGCTTCACCTGCAGCAGGCCCCACCTGTCTGCTTCTTCACCTGCAGCAGGCCCCACCTGTCTGCTGCTTCACCTGAGAAGGCCCCACCTGTCTGCTGCTTCACCTGCAGCATGCCCCACCTGTCTGCTGCTTCACCTGTAGCAGGCCCCACCTGTCTGCTGCTTCACCTGAGAAGGCCCCACCTGTCTGCTGCTTCACCTACAGGAGGCCCCACCTGTCTGCTGCTTCACCTGCAGCAGGCCCCACCTGTCTGCTTCTTCACCTGCAGCAGGCCCCACCTGTCTGCTGCTTCACCTGCAGCAGGCCCCACCTGTCTTCTGCTTCACCTGCAGCAGGCCCTACCTGTCTGCTGCTTCACCTGAGAAGGCCCCACCTGTCTGCTGCTTCACCTGCAGCAGGCCCCACCTGTCTGTTGCTTCACCTGAGAAGGCCCCACCTGTCTGCTGCGTCACCTGCAGGAGGCCCCACCTGTCTGCTGCTTCACCTGCAGGAGGCCCCACCTGTCTGCTTCTTCACCTGCAGCAGGCCCCACCTGTCTGCTGCTTCACCTGCAGCAGGCCCCACCTGTTTTCTGCTTCACCTGCAGCAGAACCCACCTGTCTGCTTCTTCACCTGAGAAGGCCCCACCTGTCTGCTGCTTCACCTGCAGCTGTTCCCACCTGTCTTCTGCTTCACCTGCAGCAGGCCCCACCTGTCTGCTTCTTCACCTGAGAAGGCCCCACCTGTCTGCTGCTTCACCTGCAGCAGGCCCCACCTGTCTGTTGCTTCACCTGCAGCAGGCCCCACCTGTTTGCTGCTTCACCTGAGATGGCCCCACCTGTCTGCTGCTTCACCTGCAGCAGGCCCCACCTGTCTGCTGCTTCACCTGAGAAGGCCCCACCTGTCTGCTGCTTCACCTGCAGCAGGCCCCACCTGTCTTCTGCTTCACCTGCAGCAGGCCCCACCTGTCTGCTTCTTCACCTGCAGCAGGCCCCACCTGTCTGCTGCTTCCCCTGAGCAGGCCCCACCTGTCTGCTGCTTCACCTGAGAAGTCCCCACCTGTCTGCTGCTTCACCTGCAGCAGGCCCCACCTGTCTTTTGCTTCACCTGCAGCAGGCCCCATCTGTCTGCTGCTTCACCTGAGAAAGCCCCACCTGTCTGCTGCTTCACCTGCAGCAGGCCCCACCTGTCTGCTGCTTCACCTGAGAAGGCCCCACCTGTCTGCTGCTTCACCTGCAGCAGGCCCCACCTGTCTGCTGCTTCACCTGCAGCAGGCCCCACCTGTCTGCTGCTTCACCTGAGAAGGCCCCACCTGTCTGCTGCTTCACCTGCAGGAGGCCCCACCTGTCTGCTGCTTCACCTGCAGCAGGCCCCACCTGTCTGCTGCTTCACCTGAGAAGGCCCCACCTGTCTGCTGTGTCTCCTGCAGGAGGCCCCACCTGTCTGCTGCTTCACCTGCAGGAGGCCCCACCTGTCTGCTTCTTCACCTGCAGCAGGCCCCACCTGTCTGCTGCTTCACCTGCAGCAGGCCCCACCTGTCTTCTGCTTCACCTGCAGCAGAAACCACCTGTCTGCTGCTTCACCTGAGAAGGCCCCAACTGTCTGCTGCTTCACCTGCAGCAGGCCCCACCTGTCTGCTGCTTCACCTGCAGCAGGCCCCACCTGTCTGCTTCTTCACCTGCAGCAGGCCCCACCTGTCTGCTGCTTCACCTGAGAAGGCCCCACCTGTCTGCTGCTTCACCTGCAGCAGGCCCCACCTGTCTGCTGCTTCACCTGCAGCAGGCCCCACCTGTCTGCTGCTTCACCTGAGAAGGCCCCACCTGTCTGCTGCTTCACCTGCAGGAGGCCCCACCTGTCTGCTGCTTCACCTGCAGGAGGCCCCACCTGTCTGCTGCTTCACCTGCAGCAGGCCCCACCTGTCTTCTGCTTCACCTGCAGCAGGCCCCACCTGTCTGCTGCTTAACCTGAGAAGGCCCCACCTGTCTGCTGCTTCACCTGCAGCAGGCCCCACCTGTCTGCTGCTTCACCCGCAGCAGGCCCCACCTGTCTGCTGCTTCACCTGAGAAGGCCCCACCTGTCTGCTGCTTCACCTGCAGCAGGCCCCACCTGTCTGCTGCTTCACCCGCAGCAGGCCCCACCTGTCTGCTGCTTCACCTGAGAAGGCCCCACCTGTCTGCTGCTTCACCTGCAGGATGCCCCAACTGTCTGCTGCTTCACCTGCAGCAGGCCCCACCTGTCTGCTGCTTCACCTGAGAAAGCCCCACCTGTCTGCTGCGTCACCTGCAGGAGGCCCCACCTGTCTGCTGCTTCACCTGCATCAGGCCCCACCTGTCTGCTTCTTCACCTGCAGCAGGCCCCACCTGTCTGCTGCTTCACCTGCAGCAGGCCCCACCTGTCTGCTGCTTCACCTGCAGCAGGCCCCACCTGTCTGCTGCTTCACCTGAGAAGGCCCCACCTGTCTGCTGCTTCACCTGAGAAGGCCCCACCTGTCTGCTGCTTCACCTGCAGGAGGCCCCACCTGTCTGCTGCTTCACCTGCAGCAGGCCCCACCTGTCTGCTTCTTCACCTGCAGCAGGCCCCACCTGTCTGCTGCTTCACCTGAGAAGGCCCCACCTGTCTGCTGCTTCACCTGCAGCAGGCCCCACCTGTCTGCTGCTTCACCTGAGAAGGCCCCACCTGTCTGCTTCTTCACCTGAGAAGGCCCCACCTGTCTGCTGCTTCACCTGCAGCAGGCCCCACCTGTCTGCTGCTTCACCTGAGAAGGCCCCAACTGTCTGCTGCGTCACCTGCAGGAGGCCCCACCTGTCTGCTGCTTCACCTGCAGGAGGCCCCACCTGTCTGCTTCTTCACCTGCAGCAGGCCCCACCTCTCTGCTGCTTCACCTGCAGCAGGCCCCACCTGTCTTCTGCTTCACCTGCAGCAGAACCCACCTGTCTGCTTCTTCACCTGAGAAGGCCCCACCTGTCTGCTGCTTCACCCTTTAGCAGGCCCCACCTGTCTTCTGCTTCACCTGCAGCAGGCCCCACCTGTCTGCTTCTTCACCTGAGAAGGCCCCACCTGTCTGCTGCTTCACCTGCAGCAGGCCCCACCTGTCTGTTGCTTCACCTGTAGCAGGCCCCACCTGTCTGCTGCTTCACCTGAGATGGCCCCACCTGTCTGTTGCTTCACCTGCAGCAGGCCCCACCTGTCTGCTGCTTCACCTGAGAAGGCCCCACCTGTTTGCTGCTTCACCTGCAGCAGGCCCCACCTGTCTGCTTCTTCACCTGAAAAGGCCCCACCTATCTGCTGCTTCACCTGCAGCAGGCCCCACCTGTCTGCTGCTTCACCTGAGCAGGCCCCACCTGTCTGCTGCTTCACCTGAGAAGGCCCCACCTGTCTGCTGCTTCACCTGCAGGAGGCCCCCCCTGTCTGCTGCTTCACCTGCAGCAGGCCCCACCTGTCTGCTTCTTCACCTGCAGCAGGCCCCACCTGTCTGCTGCTTCACCTGAGATGGCCCCAACTGTCTGCTGCTTCACCTGAGAAGGCCCCACCTGTCTGCTGCTTCACCTGCAGCAGGCCCCATTTCTCTGCTGCTTCACCTGCAGCAGGCCCCACCTGTCTGCTGCTTCACCTGAGAAGGCCCCACCTGTCTGCTGCTTCACCTGCAGGAGGCCCCACCTGTCTGCTGCTTCACCTGCAGCAGGCCCCACCTGTCTGCTGCTTCACCTGAGAAGGCCCCAACTGTCTGCTGCTTCACCTGAGAAGGCCCCACCTGTCTGCTGCTTCACCTGCAGCAGGCCCCATTTGTCTGCTGCTTCACCTGCAGCAGGCCCCACCTGTCTGCTGCTTCACCTGAGAAGGCCCCACCTGTCTGCTGCTTCACCTGCAGGAGGCCCCACCTGTCTGCTGCTTCACCTGCAGCAGGCCCCAACTGTCTGCTTCTTCACCTGCAGCAGGCCCCACCTGTCTTCTGCTTCACCTGCAGCAGGCCCCACCTGTCTGCTTCTTCACCTGAGAAGGCCCCACCTGTCTGCTGCTTCACCTGCAGCAGGCCCCACCTGTCTTCTGCTTCACCTGCAGCAGGCCCCACCTGTCTGCTTCTTCACCTGAGAAGGCCCCACCTGTCTGCTGCTTCACCTGCAGCAGGCCCCACCTGTCTGTTGCTTCACCTGCAGCAGGCCCCACCTGTCTGCTTCTTCACCTGAGAAGGCCCCACCGGTCTGCTGCTTCACCTGAGAAGGCCCCACCTGTCTGCTGCTTCACCTGCAGCAGGCCCCACCTGTTTGTTGCTTCACCTGCAGCAGGCCCCACCTGTCTGCTGCTTCACCTGAGATGGCCCCACCTGTCTGCTGCTTCACCTGCAGCAGGCCCCACCTGTCTGCTGCTTCACCTGAGAAGGCCCCACCTGTCTGCTTCTTCACCTGAGAAGGCTCCACCTGTCTGCTGCTTCACCTGCAGCAGGCCCCACCTGTCTGCTTCTTCACCTGAGCAGGCCCCACCTGTCTGCTGCTTCACCTGAAGCAGGCCCCACCTGTCTGCTGCTTCACCTGCAGGAGGCCCCACCTGTCTGCTGCTTCACTTGCAGCAGGCCCCACCTTTCTGCTGCTTCACCTGCAGCAGGCCCCACCTGTCTGCTGCTTCACCTGCAGCAGGCCCCACCTGTCTGCTGCTTCACCTGAGAAGGCCCCACCTGTCTGCTGCTTCACCTGCAGGAGGCCCCACCTGTCTGCTGCTTCACTTGCAGCAGGCCCCACCTTTCTGCTGCTTCACCTGCAGCAGGCCCCACCTGTCTGCTGCTTCACCTGCAGCAGGCCCCACCTGTCTGCTGCTTCACCTGAGAAGGCCCCACCTGTCTGCTGCTTCACCTGCAGGAGGCCCCACCTGTCTGCTGCTTCACTTGCAGCAGGCCCCACCTGTCTGCTGCTTCACCTGCAGCAGGCCCCACCTGTCTGTTGCTTCACCTGCAGCAGGCCCCACCTGTCTGCTTCTTCACCTGAGAAGGCCCCACCGGTCTGCTGCTTTCCTGCAGCAGGCCCCACCTGTCTGCTGCTTCACCTGAGAAGGCCCCACCTGTCTGCTGCTTCACCTGCAGCAGGCCCCACCTGTCTTCTGCTTCACCTGCAGCAGGCCCCACCTGTCTGCTGCTTCACCTGCAGCAGGCCCCACCTGTCTGCTGCTTCACCTGCAGCAGGCCCCACCTGTCTGCTGCTTCACCTGAGAAGGCCCCACCTGTCTGCTGCTTCACCTGCAGGAGGCCCCACCTGTCTGCTGCTTCACCTGCAGCAGGCCCCACCTGTCTGCTGCTTCACCTGAGAAAGCCCCACCTGTCTGCTGCTTCACCTGCAGGAGGCCCCACCTGTCTTCTGCTTCACCTGCAGCAGGCCCCACCTGTCTGCTTCTTCACCTGAGTAGGCCCCACCTATCTGCTGCTTCACCTGCAGCAGGCCCCACCTGTCTGCTGCTTCACCTGAGCAGGCCCCACCTGTCTGCTGCTTCACCTGAGAAGGCCCCACCTGTCTGCTGCTTCACCTGCAGGAGGCCCCACCTGTCTGCTGCTTCACCTGCAGCAGGCCCCACCTGTCTGCTTCTTCACCTGCAGCAGGCCCCACCTGTCTGCTGCTTCACCTGAGAAGGCCCCACCTGTCTGCTGCTTCACCTGCAGCAGGCCCCACCTGTCTGCTGCTTCACCTGCAGCAGGCCCCACCTGTCTGCTGCTTCACCTGAGAAGGCCCCACCTGTCTGCTGCTTCACCTACAGGAGGCCCCACCTGTCTGCTGCTTCACCTGCAGCAGGCCCCACCTGTCTGCTTCTTCACCTGCAGCAGGCCCCACCTGTCTGCTGCTTCACCTGCAGCAGGCCCCACCTGTCTTCTGCTTCACCTGCAGCAGGCCCCACCTGTCTGCTGCTTCACCTGCAGCAGGCCCCACCTGTCTGCTGCTTCACCTGAGAAGGCCCCACCTGTCTGCTGCGTCACCTGCAGGAGGCCCCACCTGTCTGCTGCTTCACCTGCAGGAGGCCCCACCTGTCTGCTTCTTCACCTGCAGAAGGCCCCACCTGTCTGCTGCTTCACCTGCAGCAGGCCCCACCTGTTTTCTGCTTCACCTGCAGCAGAACCCACCTGTCTGCTTCTTCACCTGAGAAGGCCCCACCTGTCTGCTGCTTCACCTGCAGCAGGCCCCACCTGTCTTCTGCTTCACCTGCAGCAGGCCCCACCTGTCTGCTTCTTCACCTGCAGCAGGCCCCACCTGTCTGCTGCTTCACCTGCAGCAGGCCCCACCTGTCTGCTGCTTCACCTGCAGCAGGCCCCACCTGTCTGCTGCTTCACCTGCAGCAGGCCCCACCTGTCTGTTGCTTCACCTGCAGCAGGCCCCACCTGTCTGCTGCTTCACCTGAGATGGCCCCACCTGTCTGCTGCTTCACCTGCAGCAGGCCCCACCTGTCTGCTCCTTCACCTGAGAAGGCCCCACCTGTCTGCTGCTTCACCTGCAGCAGGCCCCACCTGTCTTCTGCTTCACCTGCAGCAGGCCCCACCTGTCTGCTTCTTCACCTGCAGCAGGCCCCACCTGTCTGCTGCTTCCCCTGAGCAGGCCCCACCTGTCTGCTGCTTCACCTGAGAAGTCCCCACCTGTCTGCTGCTTCACCTGCAGCAGGCCCCACCTGTCTTTTGCTTCACCTGCAGCAGGCCCCACCTGTCTGCTGCTTCACCTGAGAAAGCCCCACCTGTCTGCTGCTTCACCTGCAGCAGGCCCCACCTGTCTGCTGCTTCACCTGAGAAGGCCCCACCTGTCTGCTGCTTCACCTGCAGCAGGCCCCACCTGTCTGCTGCTTCACCTGCAGCAGGCCCCACCTGTCTGCTGCTTCACCTGAGAAGGCCCCACCTGTCTGCTGCTTCACCTGCAGGAGGCCCCACCTGTCTGCTGCTTCACCTGCAGCAGGCCCCACCTGTCTGCTGCTTCACCTGAGAAGGCCCCACCTGTCTGCTGCGTCACCTGCAGCAGGCCCCACCTGTCTGCTGCTTCACCTGCAGGACGCCCCACCTGTCTGCTTCTTCACCTGCAGCAGGCCCCACCTGTCTGCTGCTTCACCTGCAGCAGGCCCCACCTGTCTGCTGCTTCACCTGAGAAGGCCCCACCTGTCTGCTGCTTCACCTGAGAAGGCCCCACCTGTCTGCTGCTTCACCTGCAGCAGGCCCCACCTGTCTGCTGCTTCACCTGCAGGAGGCCCCACCTGTCTGCTGCGTCACCTGGAGGAGGCCCCACCTGTCTGCTGCTTCACCTGAGAAGGCCCCACCTGTCTGCTGCTTCACCTGCAGCAGGCCCCACCTGTCTGCTTCTTCACCTGAGAAGGCTCCACCTGTCTGCTGCTTCACCTGCAGCAGGCCCCACCTGTCTGCTTCTTCACCTGAGCAAGCCCCACCTGTCTGCTGCTTCACCTGAAGCAGGCCCCACCTGTCTGCTGCTTCACCTGCAGCAGGCCCCACCTGTCTGCTGCTTCACCTGAGAAGGCCCCACCTGTCTGCTGCTTCACCTGCAGGAGGCCCCACCTGTCTGCTGCTTCACTTGCAGCAGGCCCCACCTTTCTGCTGCTTCACCTGCAGCAGGCCCCACCTGTCTGCTGCTTCACCTGCAGCAGGCCCCACCTGTCTTCTGCTTCACCTGCAGCAGGCCCCACCTGTCTGCTGCTTAACCTGAGAAGGCCCCACCTGTCTGCTGCTTCACCTGCAGCAGGCCCCACCTGTCTGCTGCTTCACCCGCAGCAGGCCCCACCTGTCTGCTGCTTCACCTGAGAAAGCCCCACCTGTCTGCTGCTTCACCTGCAGGAAGCCCCAACTGTCTGCTGCTTCACCTGCAGCAGGCCCCACCTGTCTGCTGCTTCACCTGAGAAAGCCCCACCTGTCTGCTGCGTCACCTGCAGGAGGCCCCACCTGTCTGCTGCTTCACCTGCATCAGGCCCCACCTGTCTGCTTCTTCACCTGCAGCAGGCCCCACCTGTCTGCTGCTTCACCTGCAGCAGGCCCCACCTGTCTTCTGCTTCACCTGCAGCAGGCCCCACCTGTCTGCTTCTTCACCTGAGAAGGCCCCACCTGTCTGCTGCTTCACCTGCAGCAGGCCCCACCTGTCTGCTGCTTCACCTGAGAAGGCCCCACCTGTCTGCTGCTTCACCTGAGAAGGCCCCACCTGTCTGCTGCTTCACCTGCAGGAGGCCCCACCTGTCTGCTGCTTCACCTGCAGCAGGCCCCACCTGTCTGCTTCTTCACCTGCAGCAGGCCCCACCTGTCTGCTGCTTCACCTGAGAAGGCCCCACCTGTCTGCTGCTTCACCTGCAGCAAGCCCCACCTGTCTGCTGCTTCACCTGAAGCAGGCCCCACCTGTCTGCTGCTTCACCTGCAGCAGGCCCCACCTGTCTGCTGCTTCACCTGAGAAGGCCCCACCTGTCTGCTGCTTCACCTGCAGGAGGCCCCACCTGTCTGCTGCTTCACTTGCAGCAGGCCCCACCTTTCTGCTGCTTCACCTGCAGCAGGCCACACCTGTCTGCTGCTTCACCTGCAGCAGGCCCCACCTGTCTTCTGCTTCACCTGCAGCAGGCCCCACCTGTCTGCTGCTTAACCTGAGAAGGCCCCACCTGTCTGCTGCTTCACCTGCAGCAGGCCCCACCTGTCTGCTGCTTCACCCGCAGCAGGCCCCACCTGTCTGCTGCTTCACCTGAGAAGGCCCCACCTGTCTGCTGCTTCACCTGCAGCAGGCCCCACCTGTCTGCTGCTTCACCCGCAGCAGGCCCCACCTGTCTGCTGCTTCACCTGAGAAGGCCCCACCTGTCTGCTGCTTCACCTGCAGGAAGCCCCAACTGTCTGCTGCTTCACCTGCAGCAGGCCCCACCTGTCTGCTGCTTCACCTGAGAAAGCCCCACCTGTCTGCTGCGTCACCTGCAGGAGGCCCCACCTGTCTGCTGCTTCACCTGCATCAGGCCCCACCTGTCTGCTTCTTCACCTGCAGCAGGCCCCACCTGTCTGCTGCTTCACCTGCAGCAGGCCCCACCTGTCTTCTGCTTCACCTGCAGCAGGCCCCACCTGTCTGCTTCTTCACCTGAGAAGGCCCCACCTGTCTGCTGCTTCACCTGCAGCAGGCCCCACCTGTCTGCTGCTTCACCTGAGAAGGCCCCACCTGTCTGCTGCTTCACCTGAGAAGGCCCCACCTGTCTGCTGCTTCACCTGCAGGAGGCCCCACCTGTCTGCTGCTTCACCTGCAGCAGGCCCCACCTGTCTGCTTCTTCACCTGCAGCAGGCCCCACCTGTCTGCTGCTTCACCTGAGAAGGCCCCACCTGTCTGCTGCTTCACCTGCAGCAGGCCCCACCTGTCTGCTGCTTCACCTGAGAAGGCCCCACCTGTCTGCTTCTTCACCTGAGAAGGCCCCACCTGTCTGCTGCTTCACCTGCAGCAGGCCCCACCTGTCTGCTGCTTCACCTGAGAAGGCCCCAACTGTCTGCTGCGTCACCTGCAGGAGGCCCCACCTGTCTGCTGCTTCACCTGCAGGAGGCCCCACCTGTCTGCTTCTTCACCTGCAGCAGGCCCCACCTCTCTGCTGCTTCACCTGCAGCAGGCCCCACCTGTCTTCTGCTTCACCTGCAGCAGAACCCACCTGTCTGCTTCTTCACCTGAGAAGGCCCCACCTGTCTGCTGCTTCACCCTTTAGCAGGCCCCACCTGTCTTCTGCTTCACCTGCAGCAGGCCCCACCTGTCTGCTTCTTCACCTGAGAAGGCCCCACCTGTCTGCTGCTTCACCTGCAGCAGGCCCCACCTGTCTGTTGCTTCACCTGTAGCAGGCCCCACCTGTCTGCTGCTTCACCTGAGATGGCCCCACCTGTCTGTTGCTTCACCTGCAGCAGGCCCCACCTGTCTGCTGCTTCACCTGAGAAGGCCCCACCTGTCTGCTGCTTCACCCTTTAGCAGGCCCCACCTGTCTTCTGCTTCACCTGCAGCAGGCCCCACCTGTCTGCTTCTTCACCTGAGAAGGCCCCACCTGTCTGCTGCTTCACCTGCAGCAGGCCCCACCTGTCTGTTGCTTCACCTGTAGCAGGCCCCACCTGTCTGCTGCTTCACCTGAGATGGCCCCACCTGTCTGTTGCTTCACCTGCAGCAGGCCCCACCTGTCTGCTGCTTCACCTGAGAAGGCCCCACCTGTTTGCTGCTTCACCTGCAGCAGGCCCCACCTGTCTTCTGCTTCACCTGCAGCAGGCCCCACCTGTCTGCTTCTTCACCTGAGAAGGCCCCACCTGTCTGCTGCTTCACCTGCAGCAGGCCCCACCTGTCTGCTGCTTCACCTGAGAAGGCCCCACCTGTCTGCTGCTTCACCTGCAGGAGGCCCCACCTGTCTGCTGCTTCACCTGCAGCAGGCCCCACCTGTCTGCTTCTTCACCTGCAGCAGGCCCCACCTGTCTGCTGCTTCACCTGAGAAGGCCCCACCTGTCTGCTGCTTCACCTGCAGCAGGCCCCACCTGTCTGCTGCTTCACCTGAGAAGGCCCCACCTGTCTGCTTCTTCACCTGAGAAGGCCCCACCTGTCTGCTGCTTCACCTGCAGCAGGCCCCACCTGTCTGCTGCTTCACCTGAGAAGGCCCCAACTGTCTGCTGCGTCACCTGCAGGAGGCCCCACCTGTCTGCTGCTTCACCTGCAGGAGGCCCCACCTGTCTGCTTCTTAACCTACAGCAGGCCCCACCTCTCTGCTGCTTCACCTGCAGCAGGCCCCACCTGTCTTCTGCTTCACCTGCAGCAGAACCCACCTGTCTGCTTCTTCACCTGAGAAGGCCCCACCTGTCTGCTGCTTCACCCTTTAGCAGACCCCACCTGTCTTCTGCTTCACCTGAGAAGGCCCCACCTGTCTGCTGCTTCACCTGCAGCAGGCCCTACCTGTCTGCTGCTTCACCTGCAGCAGGCCCCACCTGTCTGTTGCTTCACCTGTAGCAGGCCCCACCTGTCTGCTGCTTCACCTGAGATGGCCCCACCTGTCTGTTGCTTCACCTGCAGCAGGCCCCACCTGTCTGCTGCTTCACCTGAGAAGGCCCCACCTGTTTGCTGCTTCACCTGCAGCAGGCCCCACCTGTCTGCTTCTTCACCTGAGAAGGCCCCACCTATCTGCTGCTTCACCTGCAGCAGGCCCCACCTGTCTGCTGCTTCACCTGAGCAGGCCCCACCTGTCTGCTGCTTCACCTGAGAAGGCCCCACCTGTCTGCTGCTTCACCTGCAGGAGGCCCCCCCTGTCTGCTGCTTCACCTGCAGCAGGCCCCACCTGTCTGCTTCTTCACCTGCAGCAGGCCCCACCTGTCTGCTGCTTCACCTGAGAAGGCCCCACCTGTCTGCTGCTTCACCTGAGAAGGCCCCACCTGTCTGCTGCTTCACCTGCAGCAGGCCCCATTTGTCTGCTGCTTCACCTGCAGCAGGCCCCACCTGTCTGCTGCTTCACCTGAGAAGGCCCCACCTGTCTGCTGCTTCACCTGCAGGAGGCCCCACCTGTCTGCTGCTTCACCTGCAGCAGGCCCCACCTGTCTGCTTCTTCACCTGCAGCAGGCCCCACCTGTCTTCTGCTTCACCTGCAGCAGGCCCCACCTGTCTGCTTCTTCACCTGAGAAGGCCCCACCTGTCTGCTGCTTCACCTGCAGCTGGCCCCACCTGTCTTCTGCTTCACCTGCAGCAGGCCCCACCTGTCTGCTTCTTCACCTGAGAAGGCCCCACCTGTCTTCTGCTTCACCTGCAGCAGGCCCCACCTGTCTGCTTCTTCACCTGAGAAGGCCCCACCGGTCTGCTGCTTCACCTGCAGCAGGCCCCACCTGTCTGCTGCTTCACCTGAGAAGGCCCCACCTGTTTGCTGCTTCACCTGCAGCAGGCCCCACCTGTCTGCTGCTTCACCTGCAGCAGGCCCCACCTGTCTGCTTCTTCACCTGAGAAGGCCCCACCTGTCTGCTGCTTCACCTGCAGCAGGCCCCACCTGTCTGCTGCTTCACCTGAGAAGGCCCCAACTGTCTGCTGCGTCACCTGCAGGAGGCCCCACCTGTCTGCTGCTTCACCTGCAGCAGGCCCCACCTGTCTGCTGCTTCACCTGAGAAGGCCCCAACTGTCTGCTGCGTCACCTGCAGGAGGCCCCACCTGTCTGCTGCTTCACCTGCAGGAGGCCCCACCTGTCTGCTTCTTCACCTGCAGCAGGCCCCAGCTCTCTGCTGCTTCACCTGCAGCAGGCCCCACCTGTCTTCTGCTTCACCTGCAGCAGAACCCACCTGTCTGCTTCTTCACCTGAGAAGGCCCCACCTGTCTGCTGCTTCACCCTTTAGCAGGCCCCACCTGTCTTCTGCTTCACCTGCAGCAGGCCCCACCTGTCTGCTGCTTCACCTGCAGAAGGCCCCACCTATCTGCTGCTTCACCTGCAGCAGGCCCCACCTGTCTGCTGCTTCACCTGCAGCAGGCTCCACCTGTCTGCTTCTTCACCTGAGAAGGCCCCACCTGTCTGCTGCTTCACCTGCAGCAGGCCCCACCTGTCTGCTGCTTCACCTGAGAAGGCCCCAACTGTCTGCTGCGTCACCTGCAGAAGGCCCCACCTGTCTGCTGCTTCACCTGCAGCAGGCCCCACCTGTCTGCTGCTTCACCTGAGAAGGCCCCAACTGTCTGCTGCGTCACCTGCAGGAGGCCCCACCTGTCTGCTGCTTCACCTGCAGGAGGCCCCACCTGTCTGCTTCTTCACCTGCAGCAGGCCCCACCTCTCTGCTGCTTCACCTGCAGCAGGCCCCACCTGTCTTCTGCTTCACCTGCAGCAGAACCCACCTGTCTGCTTCTTCACCTGAGAAGGCCCCACCTGTCTGCTGCTTCACCCTTTAGCAGGCCCCACCTGTCTTCTGCTTCACCTGCAGCAGGCCCCACCTGTCTGCTTCTTCACCTGAGAAGGCCCCACCTGTCTGCTGCTTCACCTGCAGCAGGCCCCACCTGTCTGTTGCTTCACCTGTAGCAGGCCCCACCTGTCTGCTGCTTCACCTGAGATGGCCCCACCTGTCTGTTGCTTCACCTGCAGCAGGCCCCACCTGTCTGCTGCTTCACCTGAGAGGGCCCCACCTGTTTGCTGCTTCACCTGCAGCAGGCCCCACCTGTCTGCTTCTTCACCTGAGAAGGCCCCACCTATCTGCTGCTTCACCTGCAGCAGGCCCCACCTGTCTGCTGCTTCACCTGAGCAGGCCCCACCTGTCTGCTGCTTCACCTGAGAAGGCCCCACCTGCCTGCTGCTTCACCTGCAGGAGGCCCCCCCTGTCTGCTGTTTCACCTGCAGCAGGCCCCACCTGTCTGCTTCTTCACCTGCAGCAGGCCCCACCTGTCTGCTGCTTCACCTGAGAAGGCCCCACCTGTCTGCTGCTTCACCTGAGAAGGCCCCACCTGTCTGCTGCTTCACCTGCAGCAGGCCCCATTTGTCTGCTTCTTCACCTGCAGCAGGCCCCACCTGTCTGCTGCTTCACCTGAGAAGGCCCCACCTGTCTGCTGCTTCACCTGCAGGAGGCCCCACCTGTCTTCTGCTTCACCTGCAGCAGGCCCCACCTGTCTGCTTCTTCACCTGCAGCAGGCCCCACCTGTCTGCTGCTTCACCTGAGCAGGCCCCACCTGTCTGCTGCTTCACCTGAGAAGGCCCCACCTGTCTGCTGCTTCACCTGCAGCAGGCCCCACCTGTCTTCTGCTTCACCTGCAGCAGGCCCCACCTGTCTGCTTCTTCACCTGAGAAGGCCCCACCTGTCTGCTGCTTCACCTGCAGCAGGCCCCACCTGTCTGTTGCTTCACCTGTAGCAGGCCCCACCTGTCTGCTGCTTCACCTGAGATGGCCCCACCTGTCTGTTGCTTCACCTGCAGCAGGCCCCACCTGTCTGCTGCTTCACCTGAGAAGGCCCCACCTGTTTGCTGCTTCACCTGCAGCAGGCCCCACCTGTCTGCTTCTTCACCTGAGAAGGCCCCACCTATCTGCTGCTTCACCTGCAGCAGGCCCCACCTGTCTGCTGCTTCACCTGAGCAGGCCCCACCTGTCTGCTGCTTCACCTGAGAAGGCCCCACCTGTCTGCTGCTTCACCTGCAGGAGGCCCCCCCTGTCTGCTGCTTCACCTGCAGCAGGCCCCACCTGTCTGCTTCTTCACCTGCAGCAGGCCCCACCTGTCTGCTGCTTCACCTGAGAAGGCCCCACCTGTCTGCTGCTTCACCTGAGAAGGCCCCACCTGTCTGCTGCTTCACCTGCAGCAGGCCCCATTTGTCTGCTGCTTCACCTGCAGCAGGCCCCACCTGTCTGCTGCTTCACCTGAGAAGGCCCCACCTGTCTGCTGCTTCACCTGCAGGAGGCCCCACCTGTCTGCTGCTTCACCTGCAGCAGGCCCCACCTGTCTGCTTCTTCACCTGCAGCAGGCCCCACCTGTCTTCTGCTTCACCTGCAGCAGGCCCCACCTGTCTGCTTCTTCACCTGAGAAGGCCCCACCTGTCTGCTGCTTCACCTGCAGCTGGCCCCACCTGTCTTCTGCTTCACCTGCAGCAGGCCCCACCTGTCTGCTTCTTCACCTGAGAAGGCCCCACCTGTCTTCTGCTTCACCTGCAGCAGGCCCCACCTGTCTGCTTCTTCACCTGAGAAGGCCCCACCGGTCTGCTGCTTCACCTGCAGCAGGCCCCACCTGTCTGCTGCTTCACCTGAGAAGGCCCCACCTGTTTGCTGCTTCACCTGCAGCAGGCCCCACCTGTCTGCTGCTTCACCTGCAGCAGGCCCCACCTGTCTGCTTCTTCACCTGAGAAGGCCCCACCTGTCTGCTGCTTCACCTGCAGCAGGCCCCACCTGTCTGCTGCTTCACCTGAGAAGGCCCCAACTGTCTGCTGCGTCACCTGCAGGAGGCCCCACCTGTCTGCTGCTTCACCTGAGCAGGCCCCACCTGTCTGCTGCTTCACCTGAGAAGGCCCCACCTGCCTGCTGCTTCACCTGCAGGAGGCCCCCCCTGTCTGCTGTTTCACCTGCAGCAGGCCCCACCTGTCTGCTTCTTCACCTGCAGCAGGCCCCACCTGTCTGCTGCTTCACCTGAGAAGGCCCCACCTGTCTGCTGCTTCACCTGAGAAGGCCCCACCTGTCTGCTGCTTCACCTGCAGCAGGCCCCATTTGTCTGCTTCTTCACCTGCAGCAGGCCCCACCTGTCTGCTGCTTCACCTGAGAAGGCCCCACCTGTCTGCTGCTTCACCTGCAGGAGGCCCCACCTGTCTTCTGCTTCACCTGCAGCAGGCCCCACCTGTCTGCTTCTTCACCTGCAGCAGGCCCCACCTGTCTGCTGCTTCACCTGAGCAGGCCCCACCTGTCTGCTGCTTCACCTGAGAAGGCCCCACCTGTCTGCTGCTTCACCTGCAGCAGGCCCCACCTGTCTTCTGCTTCACCTGCAGCAGGCCCCACCTGTCTGCTTCTTCACCTGAGAAGGCCCCACCTGTCTGCTGCTTCACCTGCAGCAGGCCCCACCTGTCTGTTGCTTCACCTGTAGCAGGCCCCACCTGTCTGCTGCTTCACCTGAGATGGCCCCACCTGTCTGTTGCTTCACCTGCAGCAGGCCCCACCTGTCTGCTGCTTCACCTGAGAAGGCCCCACCTGTTTGCTGCTTCACCTGCAGCAGGCCCCACCTGTCTGCTTCTTCACCTGAGAAGGCCCCACCTATCTGCTGCTTCACCTGCAGCAGGCCCCACCTGTCTGCTGCTTCACCTGAGAAGGCCCCACCTGTCTGCTGCTTCACCTGAGAAGGCCCCACCTGTCTGCTGCTTCACCTGCAGCAGGCCCCATTTGTCTGCTGCTTCACCTGCAGCAGGCCCCACCTGTCTGCTGCTTCACCTGAGAAGGCCCCACCTGTCTGCTGCTTCACCTGCAGGAGGCCCCACCTGTCTGCTGCTTCACCTGCAGCAGGCCCCACCTGTCTGCTTCTTCACCTGCAGCAGGCCCCACCTGTCTTCTGCTTCACCTGCAGCAGGCCCCACCTGTCTGCTTCTTCACCTGAGAAGGCCCCACCTGTCTGCTGCTTCACCTGCAGCTGGCCCCACCTGTCTTCTGCTTCACCTGCAGCAGGCCCCACCTGTCTGCTTCTTCACCTGAGAAGGCCCCACCTGTCTTCTGCTTCACCTGCAGCAGGCCCCACCGGTCTGCTGCTTCACCTGCAGCAGGCCCCACCTGTCTGCTGCTTCACCTGAGAAGGCCCCACCTGTTTGCTGCTTCACCTGCAGCAGGCCCCACCTGTCTGCTTCTTCACCTGCAGCAGGCCCCACCTGTCTTCTGCTTCACCTGCAGCAGGCCCCACCTGTCTGCTTCTTCACCTGAGAAGGCCCCACCTGTCTGCTGCTTCACCTGAGAAGGCCCAACCTGTCTGCTGCGTCACCTGCAGGAGGCCCCACCTGTCTGCTGCTTCACCTGCAGGAGGCCCCACCTGTCTGCTTCTTCACCTGCAGCAGGCCCCACCTGTCTGCTGCTTCACCTGCAGCAGGCCCCACCTGTCTTCTGCTTCACCTGCAGCAGAACCCACCTGTCTGCTGCTTCACCTGAGAATGCCCCACCTGTCTGCTGCTTCACCTGCAGCAGAACCCACCTGTCTGCTTCTTCACCTGAGAAGGCCCCACCTGTCTGCTGCTTCACCTGAGAAGGCCCCACCTGTCTGCTGCTTCACCTGCAGGAGGCCCCACCTGTCTTCTGCTTCACCTGCAACAGGCTCCACCTGTCTGCTTCTTCACCTGAGAAGGCTCCACCTGTCTGCTGCTTCACCTGCAGCAGGCCCCACCTGTCTTCTGCTTCACCTGAGAAGGCCCCACCTGTCTGCTGCTTCACCTGCAGCAGGCCCCACCTGTCTTCTGCTTCACCTGCAGCAGGCCCCACCTGTCTGCTGCTTCACCTGAGAAGGCCCCACCTGTCTGCTGCTTCACCTGCAGGAAGCCCCACCTGTCTTCTGCTTCACCTGCAGCAGGCCCCACCTGTCTGCTTCTTCACCTGAGAAGGCCCCACCTATCTGCTGCTTCACCTGCAGGAGGCCCCACCTGTCTTCTGCTTCACCTGATAAGGCCCCACCTATCTGCTGCTTCACCTGCAGGAGGCCCCACCTATCTGCTGCTTCACCTGCAGGAGGCCCCACCTGTCTTCTGCTTCACCTGCAGCAGGCCCCACCTGTCTGCTTCTTCACCTGCAGCAGGCCCCACCTGTCTGCTGCTTCACCTGCAGCAGGCCCCACCTGTCTGCTTCTTCACCTGAGCAGGCCCCACCTGTCTGCTGCTTCACCTGAGCAGGCCCCACCTGTCTGCTGCTTCACCTGCAGCAGGCCCCACCTGTCTGCTGCTTCACCTGAGAAAGCCCCACCTGTCTGCTGCTTCACCTGCAGGAGGCCCCACCTGTCTTCTGCTTCACCTGCAGCAGGCCCCACCTGTCTGCTTCTTCACCTGAGAAGGCCCCACCTATCTGCTGCTTTACCTGCAGCAGGCCCCATCTGTCTGCTGCTTCACCTGAGCAGGCCCCACCTGTCTGCTGCTTCACCTGAGAAGGCCCCACCTGTCTGCTGCTTCACCTGCAGGAGGCCCCACCTGTCTGCTGCTTCACCTGCAGCAGGCCCCACCTGTCTGCTTCTTCACCTGCAGCAGGCCCCACCTGTCTGCTGCTTCACCTGAGAAGGCCCCACCTGTCTGCTGCTTCACCTGCAGTAGGCCCCACCTGTCTGCTGCTTCACCTGCAGCAGGCCCCACCTGTCTGCTGCTTCACCTGAGAAGGCCCCACCTGTCTGCTGCTTCACCTACAGGAGGCCCCACCTGTCTGCTGCTTCACCTGCAGCAGGCCCCACCTGTCTGCTTCTTCACTTGCAGCAGGCCCCACCTGTCTGCTACTTCACCTGCAGCAGGCCCCACCTGTCTTCTGCTTCACCTGCAGCAGGCCCCACCTGTCTGCTGCTTCACCTGAGAAGGCCCCACCTGTCTGCTGCTTCACCTGCAGCAGGCCCCACCTGTCTGCTGCTTCACCTGAGAAGGCCCCACCTGTCTGCTGCGTCACCTGCAGGAGGCCCCACCTGTCTGCTGCTTCACCTGCAGGAGGCCCCACCTGTCTGCTCCTTCACCTGCAGCAGGCCCCACCTGTCTGCTGCTTCACCTGCAGCAGGCCCCACCTGTCTGCTGCTTCACCTGCAGCAGGCCCCACCTGTCTGCTGCTTCACCTGAGAAGGCCCCACCTGTCTGCTGCTTCACCTGCAGCAGGCCCCACCTGTCTTCTGCTTCACCTGCAGCAGGCCCCACCTGTCTGCTTCTTCACCTGCAGCAGGCCCCACCTGTCTGCTGCTTCACCTGAGCAGGCCCCACCTGTCTGCTGCTTCACCTGAGAAGGCCCCACCTGTCTGCTGCTTCACCTGCAGCAGGCCCCACCTGTCTTTTGCTTCACCTGCAGCAGGCCCCACCTGTCTGCTGCTTCACCTGAGAAAGCCCCACCTGTCTGCTGCTTCACCTGCAGCAGGCCCCACCTGTCTGCTGCTTCACCTGAGAAGGCCCCACCTGTCTGCTGCTTCACCTGCAGCAGGCCCCACCTGTCTGCTGCTTCACCTGCAGCAGGCCCCACCTGTCTGCTGCTTCACCTGAGAAGGCCCCACCTGTCTGCTGCTTCACCTGCAGGAGGCCCCACCTGTCTGCTTCTTCACCTGCAGCAGGCCCCACCTGTCTGCTGCTTCACCTGAGAAGGCCCCACCTGTCTGCTGCGTCACCTGCAGGAGGCCCCACCTGTCTGCTGCTTCACATGCAGGAGGCCCCACCTGTCTGCTGCTTCACCTGCAGGAGGCCCCACCTGTCTGCTTCTTCACCTGCAGCAGGCCCCACCTGTCTGCTGCTTCACCTGCAGCAGGCCCCACCTGGCTGCTGCTTCACCTGAGAAAGCCCCACCTGTCTGCTGCTTCACCTGCAGCAGGCCCCACCTGTCTGCTGCTTCACCTGAGAAGGCCCCACCTGTCTGCTGCTTCACCTGCAGCAGGCCCCACCTGTCTGCTGCTTCACCTGAGAAGGCCCCACCTGTCTGCTGCTTCACCTGCAGCAGGCCCCACCTGTCTGCTGCTTCACCTGAGAAGGCCCAACCTGTCTGCTGCGTCACCTGCAGGAGGCCCCACCTGTCTGCTGCTTCACCTGCAGGAGGCCCCACCTGTCTGCTTCTTCACCTGCAGCAGGCCCCACCTGTCTGCTGCTTCACCTGCAGCAGGCCCCACCTGTCTTCTGCTTCACCTGCAGCAGAACCCACCTGTCTGCTGCTTCACCTGAGAATGCCCCACCTGTCTGCTGCTTCACCTGCAGCAGAACCCACCTGTCTGCTTCTTCACCTGAGAAGGCCCCACCTGTCTGCTGCTTCACCTGAGAAGGCCCCACCTGTCTGCTGCTTCACCTGCAGGAGGCCCCACCTGTCTTCTGCTTCACCTGCAACAGGCTCCACCTGTCTGCTTCTTCACCTGAGAAGGCCCCACCTGTCTGCTGCTTCACCTGCAGCAGGCCCCACCTGTCTTCTGCTTCACCTGAGAAGGCCCCACCTGTCTGCTGCTTCACCTGCAGCAGGCCCCACCTGTCTTCTGCTTCACCTGCAGCAGGCCCCACCTGTCTGCTGCTTCACCTGAGAAGGCCCCACCTGTCTGCTGCTTCACCTGCAGGAAGCCCCACCTGTCTTCTGCTTCACCTGCAGCAGGCCCCACCTGTCTGCTTCTTCACCTGAGAAGGCCCCACCTATCTGCTGCTTCACCTGCAGGAGGCCCCACCTGTCTTCTGCTTCACCTGATAAGGCCCCACCTATCTGCTGCTTCACCTGCAGGAGGCCCCACCTATCTGCTGCTTCACCTGCAGGAGGCCCCACCTGTCTTCTGCTTCACCTGCAGCAGGCCCCACCTGTCTGCTTCTTCACCTGCAGCAGGCCCCACCTGTCTGCTGCTTCACCTGCAGCAGGCCCCACCTGTCTGCTTCTTCACCTGAGCAGGCCCCACCTGTCTGCTGCTTCACCTGAGCAGGCCCCACCTGTCTGCTGCTTCACCTGCAGCAGGCCCCACCTGTCTGCTGCTTCACCTGAGAAAGCCCCACCTGTCTGCTGCTTCACCTGCAGGAGGCCCCACCTGTCTTCTGCTTCACCTGCAGCAGGCCCCACCTGTCTGCTTCTTCACCTGAGAAGGCCCCACCTATCTGCTGCTTTACCTGCAGCAGGCCCCATCTGTCTGCTGCTTCACCTGAGCAGGCCCCACCTGTCTGCTGCTTCACCTGAGAAGGCCCCACCTGTCTGCTGCTTCACCTGCAGGAGGCCCCACCTGTCTGCTGCTTCACCTGCAGCAGGCCCCACCTGTCTGCTTCTTCACCTGCAGCAGGCCCCACCTGTCTGCTACTTCACCTGCAGCAGGCCCCACCTGTCTTCTGCTTCACCTGCAGCAGGCCCCACCTGTCTGCTGCTTCACCTGAGAAGGCCCCACCTGTCTGCTGCTTCACCTGCAGCAGGCCCCACCTGTCTGCTGCTTCACCTGAGAAGGCCCCACCTGTCTGCTGCGTCACCTGCAGGAGGCCCCACCTGTCTGCTGCTTCACCTGCAGGAGGCCCCACCTGTCTGCTTCTTCACCTGCAGCAGGCCCCACCTGTCTGCTGCTTCACCTGCAGCAGGCCCCACCTGTCTTCTGCTTCACCTGCAGCAGAACCCACCTGTCTGCTTCTTCACCTGAGAAGGCCCCACCTGTCTGCTGCTTCACCTGCAGCAGGCCCCACCTGTCTTCTGCTTCACCTGCAGCAGGCCCCACCTGTTTGCTTCTTCACCTGAGAAGGCCCCACCTGTCTGCTGCTTCACCTGCAGCAGGCCCCACCTGTCTGTTGCTTCACCTGCAGCAGGCCCCACCTGTCTGCTGCTTCACCTGAGATGGCCCCACCTGTCTGCTGCTTCACCTGCAGCAGGCCCCACCTGTCTGCTGCTTCACCTGAGAAGGCCCCACCTGTCTGCTGCTTCACCTGCAGCAGGCCCCACCTGTCTTCTGCTTCACCTGCAGCAGGCCCCACCTGTCTGCTTCTTCACCTGCAGCAGGCCCCACCTGTCTGCTGCTTCACCTGAGAAGGCCCCACCTGTCTGCTGCTTCACCTGCAGGAGGCCCCACCTGTCTGCTTCTTCACCTGCAGCAGGCCCCACCTGTCTGCTGCTTCACCTGAGAAGGCCCCACCTGTCTGCTGCGTCACCTGCAGGAGGCCCCACCTGTCTGCTGCTTCACATGCAGGAGGCCCCACCTGTCTGCTGCTTCACCTGCAGGAGGCCCCACCTGTCTGCTGCTTCACCTGCAGCAGGCCCCACCTGTCTTCTGCTTCACCTGCAGCAGAACCCACCTGTCTGCTGCTTCACCTGAGAAGGCCCCACCTGTCTGCTGCTTCACCTGCAGCAGGCCCCACCTGTCTGCTGCTTCACCTGCAGCAGGCCCCACCTGTCTGCTGCTTCACCTGCAGCAGGCCCCACCTGTCTGCTGCTTCACCCGCAGCCGGCCCCACCTGTCTGCTGCTTCACCTGAGAAGGCCCCACCTGTCTGCTGCTTCACCTGCAGGAGGCCCCACCTGTCTTTTGCTTCACCTGCAGCAGGCCCCACCTGTCTGCTGCTTCACCTGCAGCAGGCCCCACCTGTCTGCTGCTTCACCTGCAGCAGGCCCCACCTGTCTGCTGCTTCACCTGCAGCAGGCCCCACCTGTCTTCTGCTTCACCTGCAGCAGGCCCCACCTGTCTGCTGCTTCACCTGCAGCAGGCCCCACCTGTCTGCTGCTTCACCTGCAGCAGGCCCCACCTGTCTTCTGCTTCACCTGCAGCAGGCCCCACCTGTCTTCTGCTTCACCTGCAGCAGGCCCCAACTGTCTGCTTCTTCACCTGCAGCAGGCCCCACCTGTCTGCTGCTTCACCTTCAGCAGGCCCCACCTGTCTTCTGCTTCACCTGCAGCAGGCCCCACCTGTCTGCTTCTTCACCTGAGAAGGCCCCACCTGTCTGCTGGTTCACCTGCAGCAGGCCCCACCTGTCTGTTGCTTCACCTGCAGCAGGCCCCACCTGTCTGCTGCTTCACCTGAGATGGCCCCACCTGTCTGCTGCTTCACCTGCAGCAGGCCCCACCTGTCTGCTGCTTGACCTGAGAAGGCCCCACCTGTCTGCTGCTTCACCTGCAGCAGGCCCCACCTGTCTTCTGCTTCACCTGCAGCAGGCCCCACCTGTCTGCTTCTTCACCTGCAGCAGGCCCCACCTGTCTGCTGCTTCACCTGAGCAGGCCCCACCTGTCTGCTGCTTCACCTGAGAAGGCCCCACCTGTCTGCTGCTTCACCTGCAGCAGGCCCCACCTGTCTTTTGCTTCACCTGCAGCAGGCCCCACCTGTCTGCTGCTTCACCTGAGAAAGCCCCACCTGTCTGCTGCTTCACCTGCAGCAGGCCCCACCTGTCTGCTGCTTCACCTGAGAAGGCCCCACCTGTCTGCTGCGTCACCTGCAGGAGGCCCCACCTGTCTGCTGCTTCACCTGCAACAGGCCCCACCTGTCTGCTTCTTCACCTGCAGCAGGCCCCACCTGTCTGCTGCTTCACCTGCAGGAGGCCCCACCTGTCTGCTGCTTCACCTGCAGCAGGCCCCACCTGTCTGCTGCTTAACCTGAGAAGGCCCCACCTGTCTGCTGCTTCACCTGCAGCAGGCCCCACCTGTCTGCTGCTTCACCCGCAGCAGGCCCCAACTGTCTGCTGCTTCACCTGAGAAGGCCCCACCTGTCTGCTATTTCACCTGCAGGAGGCCCCAACTGTCTGCTGCTTCACCTGCAGCAGGCCCCACCTGTCTGCTGCTTCACCTGAGAAAGCCCCACCTGTCTGCTGCGTCACCTGCAGGAGGCCCCACCTGTCTGCTGCTTCACCTGCATCAGGCCCCAACTGTCTGCTTCTTCACCTGCAGCAGGCCCCACCTGTCTGCTGCTTCACCTGCAGCAGGCCCCACCTGTCTTCTGCTTCACCTGCAGCAGGCCCCACCTGTCTTCTGCTTCACCTGCAGCAGGCCCCACCTGTCTTCTGCTTCACCTGCAGCAGGCCCCACCTGTCTGCTTCTTCACCTGAGAAGGCCCCACCTGTCTGCTGCTTCACCTGCAGCAGGCCCCACCTGTCTGCTGCTTCACCTGAGAAGGCCCCACCTGTCTGCTGCTTCACCTGCAGGAGGCCCCACCTGTCTGCTGCTTCACCTGCAGCAGGCCCCACCTGTCTGCTTCTTCACCTGCAGCAGGCCCCACCTGTCTGCTGCTTCACCTGCAGCAGGCCCCACCTGTCTTCTGCTTCACCTGCAGCAGGCCCCACCTGTCTTCTGCTTCACCTGCAGCAGGCCCCACCTGTCTTCTGCTTCACCTGCAGCAGGCCCCACCTGTCTGCTTCTTCACCTGAGAAGGCCCCACCTGTCTGCTGCTTCACCTGCAGCAGGCCCCACCTGTCTGCTGCTTCACCTGAGAAGGCCCCACCTGTCTGCTGCTTCACCTGCAGGAGGCCCCACCTGTCTGCTGCTTCACCTGCAGCAGGCCCCACCTGTCTGCTTCTTCACCTGCAGCAGGCCCCACCTGTCTGCTGCTTCACCTGAGAAGGCCCCACCTGTCTGCTGCTTCACCTGCAGCAGGCCCCACCTGTCTGCTGCTTCACCTGAGAAGGCCCCAACTGTCTGCTGCGTCACCTGCAGGAGGCCCCACCTGTCTGCTGCTTCACCTGCAGGAGGCCCCACCTGTCTGCTTCTTCACCTGCAGCAGGCCCCACCTCTCTGCTGCTTCACCTGCAGCAGGCCCCACCTGTCTTCTGCTTCACCTGCAGCAGAACCCACCTGTCTGCTTCTTCACCTGAGAAGGCCCCACCTGTCTGCTGCTTCACCTGCAGCAGGCCCCACCTGTCTTCTGCTTCACCTGCTGCAGGCCCTACCTGTCTGCTTCTTCACCTGAGAAGGCCCCACCTGTCTGCTGCTTCACCTGCAGCAGGCACCACCTGTCTGTTGCTTCACCTGTAGCAGGCCCCACCTGTCTGCTGCTTCACCTGAGATGGCCCCACCTGTCTGTTGCTTCACCTGCAGCAGGCCCCACCTGTCTGCTGCTTCACCTGAGAAGGCCCCACCTGTTTGCTGCTTCACCTGCAGCAGGCCCCACCTGTCTGCTTCTTCACCTGAGAAGGCCCCACCTGTCTGCTGCTTCACCTGCAGCAGGCCCCATTTGTCTGCTGCTTCACCTGCAGCAGGCCCCACCTGTCTGCTGCTTCACCTGAGAAGGCCCCACCTGTCTGCTGCTTCACCTGCAGGAGGCCCCACCTGTCTGCTGCTTCACCTGCAGCAGGCCCCACCTGTCTTCTGCTTCACCTGCAGCAGGCCCCACCTGTCTTCTGCTTCACCTGCAGCAGGCCCCACCTGTCTGCTGCTTCACCTGAGAAGGCCCCACCTGTCTGCTGCTTCACCTGCAGCAGGCCCCACCTGTCTGCTGCTTCACCTGCAGCAGGCCCCACCTGTCTGCTGCTTCACCTGCAGCAGGCCCCACCTGTCTGCTGCTTCACCTGAGAAGGCCCCACCTGTCTGCTGCTTCACCTGCAGGAGGCCCCACCTGTCTGCTGCTTCACCTGAGAAGGCCCCACCTGTCTGCTGCGTCACCTGCAGGAGGCCCCACCTGTCTGCTGCTTCACCTGCAGGAGGCCCCACCTGTCTGCTTCTTCACCTGCAGCAAGCCCCACCTGTCTGCTGCTTCACCTGCAGCAGGCCCCACCTGTCTTATGCTTCACCTGCAGCAGAACCCACCTGTCTGCTTCTTCACCTGAGAAGGCCCCAGCTGTCTGCTGCTTCACCTGCAGCAGGCCCCACCTGTCTGTTGCTTCACCTGCAGCAGGCCCCACCTGTCTGTTGCTTCACCTGCAGCAGGCCCCACCTGTCTGCTTCTTCACCTGAGAAGGCCCCACCGGTCTGCTGCTTCACCTGCAGCAGGCCCCACCTGTCTGCTGCTTCACCTGAGAAGGCCCCACCTGTCTGCTGATTCACCTGCAGCAGGCCCCACCTGTCTGCTTCTTCACCTGCAGCAGGCCCCACCTGTCTGCTGCTTCACCTGAGAAGGCCCCACCTGTCTGCTGCTTCACCTGCAGGAGGCCCCACCTGTCTTCTGCTTCACCTGCAGCAGGCCCCACCTGTCTGCTTCTTCACCTGAGAAGACCCCACCTATCTGCTGCTTCACCTGAGCAGGCCCCACCTGTCTTCTGCTTCACCTGCAGCAGGCCCCACCTGTCTGCTTCTTCACCTGAGAAGGCTCCACCTGTCTGCTTCTTCACCTGAGCAGGCCCCACCTGTCTGCTGCTTCACCTGAGAAGGCCCCACCTGTCTGCTGCTTCACCTGCAGCAGGCCCCACCTGTCTGCTGCTTCACCTGCAGCAGGCCCCACCTGTCTGCTGCTTCACCTGAGAAGGCCCCACCTGTCTGCTGCTTCACCTGCAGGAGGCCCCACCTGTCTGCTGCTTCACCTGCAGCAGGCCCCACCTGTCTTCTGCTTCACCTGCAGCAGGCCCCACCTGTCTGCTGCTTCACCTGAGAAGGCCCCACCTGTCTGCTGCTTCACCTGCAGCAGGCCCCACCTGTCTGCTGCTTCACCTGCAGCAGGCCCCACCTGTCTGCTGCTTCTGTGCCGCTTTTGTGTATTTTTGTATCAGAGTGGGACTTGTGTTTTTTTGTGCATCTTTGGGTTTGTATGTCTTTGTCTGATTATTTTCAGGTGTGGTGGAAAGGGTGTGGCCTCCCATTGGACCAAAGCTGGAGGAGGCAGCCTTAAATCACCCCATGGACTTCCACACTGTGGGAAGGGAGCCTTGCTGCAACAGTCTCCACTGCAGCTTGGCCCTCTTCTCCATTTTGGTTTTGATTTCACCTCTTGTTTAGTTGTGTGTTGCACTTTAGTATTTTGTATTTGTAGTCCTTCGTAGTTTTGTCTGTGCCCACTCTGATTAATCTTTTGGTTTATAGTTATGTTAAGTGAAGCTGTAGGGGTGAACCGCCATTTTCTTTAGTCCATGTTTTCTCCTGTTTCTGTTCGGTTAAGGAGGTTAGTGTTTGTCTTTATTTTCCTTTTCCTTTGTACAGGTAAGATTACATGTTTCAGTTAGTTGGGGTTTTGTTTGTTATTTTGGCCTGGGTTCACCCTGAAGCCTTTTAGCTTCACTTTTAGTTATTGTTGGATTGTTTGTTTATTTGTAAATAAATTTTGGTTATTTTATGGAGACATTCGTTTGGTGCTTTTTTTTACAGTCAACTTTGGTAGCCAAACCTTTACTTTTTTATGTTATGCCCCCCCTAGCACCCCTAGACACAAAGGGGGCGTAACACTATAAATATCTTGGTTTTGTTTTTCATAAAAATATGATGTTCTGACACTTCCGGGTGACCGTTGCAGCACATGGACGCGTGAAAAGAAAGCTCCCACTAACCAACTGCAAAATAAGAATAAACTCCGCCAAAAACTCGAGGAGCACGACAGTACAAGGAGCAGAAAGCAAGAATATGAGCGGGGGCCTTTCAAAAAAGAAGAAGAACCCAAACACACAAGGCAAAGAAGACAAGGACATCGAGAAGAAAGGCATGCTAGCACCAGAAGCTGACATGGCTAACTTTCAGAGCAGCCTAAACAGCATTAGCAAACAAATCCAGAGTTTGCATAGCGAAATGAAGGCTGACTTGAAAACATTCAAAGAAGACATCACGGCTCAAATGAGTGACAAATTATCCGAATTCAGAGAGGACATCAATCAGAAGTTGTCCAAAATATCAACAGAGATGAACGAACAACAAGAGAAGATAAACGCAGCTGCGGCGCGGACGGAAGAGATGGAAACGTGGAGCCGTGAAGCAAATACTGTGCTGTGTGATTTAATGAAAGATCACAAAAAGATGAAAGAAAAGTTGGATGACCTGGAATCGAGATCAAGGCGGAACAACCTGCGCATCTACGGAGTCAAAGAGGAGGCGGAGGCGACAGAAAACTCGATGGCTGCTTTTATTGACAAATGGCTCAAAGAGGAGTTTTCACTAAACATGGATCTCCAGATTCAGAGAGCGCATCGAGCGTTAGCTCCAAAGCCAAAGGCAAGTCATCCTCCACGGTCTATTGTAATATGCTTTCAACAATTCACCGTGAAAGACTTGATACTTAAAAAAGCGTGGGACAAAAAGATCGTCATGTACGAAGAGAAAAGGATCTTTTTCGATCATGACTACGCAGAGAGCATTTTGCAACAACGCAAAGCATGCATAAACATCAAAAAGGTGTTAAAGAGAGAAGGAATCCGCTTCCAAACTCCCTTTAATAAAATGCGCGTGCACTGGCCGGGCGGAGTTGGAACATACGCGGATGCCGATGACGCGACCAACGATCTGAGGAAGAGAGGATACGAGGTGGAAGACCCGGTGGGACACTCCAGGGAGTTTGCTCAGGCGGAGAAACTACTGTCAACTGGAGTCGCTACGTGGAAACCGAGCAGGAAAGAGAGACCAGGACAAGCAGCCAGACGAGCACGCACACAGCTCCAGGAATTTCAGCACAAGAACACAAACGAAGGATGAGTAAAAAAAAAAAAAAAAAACTTTTAAGTGAATAATTATAGTTGAAATCTAAATTAGAATATGACTTGTTAATATGCTTTGCCTTGATGGGTATTAAACCCGAGAAATGTTGGATATGTGGAAATGTGAATTTGTTGTGCGAACTAGGATGGGTAAATTAATCCGGCACGGGATGAATCTCATCACTAGCAAGGGGCCCTCACTTTTTGTGAGGTCTTACCCCTTAAAACAAGAAGGGAGCCGACTTAATACTACTATTGGTGTCGACTCTCCTTCATGGAAGCATCTGTTCATGTGTTTAGTTAAAATGTGTTCTACACTTTTGTTTCAGTTATTGGTTGAAGAAGGTACATCTAGAAACCTGCAGATCGAATATTATTTTGTAAAAGACTCTATAACCATTTATGGATACTAAAAGAAATGAATACCAACTCCTGTCTCTAAATGTAAATGGTTTGGGAAACCCAGTTAAAAGGGCCAGAATTATGACTAAACTAAAGAAAGAAAAAAAGCATATAAACTTCCTGCAAGAGACTCATTTGACAAATGCAGAACACGAAAAATTGAAAAGGTTTGGGTTCAAGAACGCTTTCTATAGCTCACACAGCAATCCACGGAAACGGGGAGTAGCAATATTGATAGCAAACACGGTTCAGTTTACATGTAAAAGGGAGGTTAAAGATAAAGAAGGGCGATTTATTATAATTAAAGGAGTAATTGACCAGACAACAATAACGCTGGTAAATGTCTATGCTCCACCAGAAAGTACTAAAGAGTTTTTCAAACTTTTGTTTGACACTATTGCAATTGAAGCAGAAGGTATATGCATCTGTGGAGGGGATTCAAATGTGATTATGGACTATAACCTAGACACAACCAGTAAGAATAAAAATAAGAAACCAACCTCAAAATTTGTAAAAAATATGTGGAAATCAATGGGATTTATTGATGTGTGGAGAGATCTCCATCCTCTACAAAAAGATTACAGCCACTACTCGGAAACTCATTCTGTTTATTCCAGGATTGATTATTTCTTCATGCAGAAAGAGCACATAAGCACAATAATAGGCTGTTACATTGGAGTAGCTGATGTATCAGACCACAATGCAATTTATTTAAAAATTAGACTGAAGGGCAGGCAAAGAAATACTCTATGGAGGCTGAACGCAGGAATTTTAAACAATAAAACAGTGACCAAACAAATTAAAATAGATATACAAAATTATCTTGAATTAAACAACAATGGGGAATCAAATCCAGCTATTATATGGGATGCACTAAAAGCAGTGATACGAGGGAGATTTATTGCACTAGGAAGTCAGATGAAAAAGGAAAGAGTAAAACAATATGAGACACTTACCTCAGACCTGAGAGAAATGGAACAAGCCTTTAAAGACAACGCAAATCAAACAACAAAATGGCTAATCAGTGAAACAAAAAAGAAGATTAATGACATACTTCAAAATGAGACCGAAACAAGAATAAGATACTTACAACAGAACTATTACGACTCAGGCCCCAAAGCCACAAGGCTGTTGGCTCGACGAATACGGGAAAGACAAGTAGAACTAAACATTAATAAAATTCGAGACCCTAAAACAAATCAATTAAAATGTAATCCAGAAGAAATTGAGAATATATTTAGGGACTATTATGAGGACTTATACACTGAGCCAAAGACTGCAAAACAAGAGGAGATGCAAACCTTACTAGACTCATTAGACCTACCTTCAATAGGAACGAAACAAAATGATCTCATGACAGCAGAAATTTCCACGGAAGAAATTAAAAAAACAATTGGCAAACTGAAATCAAACAAGGCACCTGGGAGTGATGGCTTTCCATCAGAATGGTATAAAGAATTCGAAGAAATAATTATTCCACTGCTTCACTCCACTTTCAATTGGATTTTATCAAGTGGACAAACTCCACCCTCCTGGAAGGAGGCAGTCATTACAGTACTTCCTAAGCCATTAAAGGACAAGGAACATTGTCAAAACTACAGACCAATTTCTATATTAAACGTTGACTATAAAATATCTTCTTCTTTCTCTTTCGGCTTTTCCCATCAGGGGTCGCCACAGCGAATCATCCTTTTCCACCTCACTCTATCATGGACATCTTCTACCCTAACATTAGCCAACTTCATGTCCTCTGTTAAGACATCCATATATCTCCTCTTTGGCCGTCCTCTTGCCCTCCTGCCAGGCAGCTCCATCTCCAACATCCTTCTACCAATATATCCACTATCCCTCCTCTGAACATGTCCAAACCATCTCAGTCTGGCTTCTCTGACTTTGTCGCTAACACAGGCAACATGAGCTGTCCCTCTGATGTACTCGTTCCTTTTCCTGTCTAACCTGGTCACTCCTAAGGAGAACCTCAACATCTTCATCTCCGCTACCTCCATCTCAGCCTCTTGTCTCTGTCTCACTGCTACTGTCTCTAACCCATAGAGCAGAGCTGGTCTCACCACTGTCTTGTACACCTTTCCTTTGAGTCTTGCTGGCACTCTTCTGTCACACAACACTCCTGACACTTTCCTCCACCCGCTCCAACCTGCCTGCACTCGCCTCTTCACCTCTTTTCCACACTCCCCATCACACTGAACTGTTGACCCCAAGTACTTAAACTCCTGCACCTTCTTCACCTCAGCCCCCTGTAACCTAACGCTTCTACCTTGATCCCTCTCGTTCAGACACATGTATTCTGTCTTACTACGACTGACCTTCATGCCTCTTCTTTCCAGAGCAAACCTCCACCTCTCTAGCTGTTCCTCCACCTGCTCTCTACTCTCACTGCAAATTACAATGTCATCCGCAAACATCATTGTCCAGGGAGATTCCTGTCTTACCTCGTCTGTCAGCCTGTCCATCAGCATAGCAAACAAAAAAGGACTCAAAGCTGATCCTTGGTGTAGTCCCACTTCCACCTTGAACTCCTCTGTCTGACCTACAGCACATCTCACCACCGTCATACTTCTCTCATACATGTCCTGAACTACTCTGACATACTTCTCTGCCACTCCAGACGACCTCATACAGTACCACAGCTCCTCCCTCGGCACCCTGTCATACGCCTTCTCTAAATCTACGAACACACAATGCAGCTCCTTCTGACCTTCTCTGTACTTTTCCATCAACATTCTCAAAGCAAAAATGGCATCAGTGGTGCTCTTACGGGGCATGAAACCATACTGCTGCTCACAGATCTCCACCTTCTTCCTAAGCCTGGCTTCCACTACTCTTTCCCACAGCTTCATTGTGTGGCTCATCAACTTTATTCCTCTATAGTTGCTGCAGTTCTGCGTGTCACCCTTGTTCTTAAAGATCGGAACCAGAACGCTTCTCCTCCATTCCTCAGGCATCTTCTCACTCTCTAAAATCCTATTGAACAACCTCGTTAGAAATTCCTCTCCTGTCTCTCCTAGGCACTTCCATACCTCCACAGGTACGTCATCAGGACCAACGGCCTTTCCGCTCTTCATCCTTTTCAGAGCCTTCCTAACCTCATCCTTTCCAATCTCTGCTACTTCCTGCTCCACAACAACCACATCTTCCTCCCTTCTTTCCCTGTCATTTTCCTCGTTCATCAGCTCCTCAAAATACTCCTTCCATCTTTTCTGTACACTCTCTTGGGTTGTTAGCACCTTTCCATCTCTGTCCTTAATCACCCTTATCTGTTGCACGTCCTTCCCATCTCTGTCTCTCTGTCTGGCTAGCCTGTACAAGTCCTTCTCTCCTTCCTTTGTGTCTAACCTGTCATATAGCTCATCGTAAGCTTTCTGTTTGGCCTTTGCCACCTCTCTCTTCACTCTACGCTGCGCTTCCTTGTACTCCTGTCTACCTTCCTCAGTCCTTTCTACATCCCACTTCCTTTTAGCCAACCTCTTCCTCTGGACGCATTCCTGTACTTCCTCATTCCACCACCAAGTCTCTTTACCGTCTTTCCTCTTTCCAGATGACACACCTAGCACCTTCCTACCTGTTTCCCTGATAATCTCTGCTGTAGTTTCCCAGTCCTCTGGAAGCTCATCCTGACCACCCAGGACCTGCCTCAACTTCTGCCTAAATTCCTCACAAGTTTCTTCATTCTGTAGCTTCCACCACTTGGTCTTCTTTTCTGTTTTCCCTATCTTCTTCTTCCTGACCTCCAGAGTCATCTTACACACCACCATGCGGTGCTGTCTGGCTACACTCTCTCCTACCACCACTTTGCAGTCATTAACCTCTCTCAAATGACCTCGTCTACATAGGATGTAGTCCACCTGAGTACTCCTACCTCCACTTCTGTATGTCACTCTATGTTCCTCTCTCTTCTGGAAGTAAGTGTTGACTACCGCCATTTCCATCCTCTTCGCAAAGTCCACCACCATCTGTCCCTCCAGATTCCTTTCCTTCACACCAAACCTGCCCATCACCTCCTCATCACCTCTGTTGCCCTCACCAACATGGCCATTAAAGTCTGCTCCAATAACAACTCTCTCTCCTCTGGGAAAACTCTCTATGACCTCATCCAACTCACTCCAGAATCTCTCCTTCACTTCTAACTCACAGCCAACCTGTGGCGCATACCCACTGACTACATTCACCATCACCCCTTCAATTTCTAACTTTAGGCTCATCATCCTGTCTGAGACTCTTTTCACCTCTAGAACACTGTTTACAAACTCCCCCTTCAGAATCACTCCTACCCCGTTTCTCTTCCTATCAACACCATGATAGAACAGTTTGTATCCTCCTCCAATACTACGGGCCTTGCTGCCCTTCCACCTTGTCTCCTGCACACACAGTACATCTACCTTCCTTCTCTCCATCATGTCTGCCAGCTCTCTGCCTTTCCCTGTCATTGTGCCAACGTTAAGAGTCCCTATTCTCAAACCTATGTTCCTGCCTTTTCCCTTCTCTCTCTGGCCACGGACCCTTCTGCCTCCCCTCTTTCTTCGACCAACAGTAGTCAAATTTCCACCGACACCCTGTAGGTTAACAGCATCGGTGGCGGTCGTTGTTAACCCGGGCCTCGACCGATCCGGTATGTCTAAAGTGTTGTGGATGATTCGCATGGTTATTTTGGCAATTTTTACGCCGGATGCCCTTCCTGACGCAACCCTCTCTATTTATCCGGGCTTGGGACCGGCACAGAAGTGACTGGCTTGCAACCCCTGTGGCTAGATTGACTATAAAATATACACCTCTATAATTTCAAATAGACTCCAATCATTTATATCAAACTTAATAGATGAGGACCAAACCGGATTCGTCAAAGGTAGACAAACACACGATAATATAAGAAGAACACTTCACATCATAAACAGTATACATAAAAAAAAAAAAAAATTATCAGCTGCCTTAATAAGTTTAGATGCCGAAAAGGCATTTGATAGAGTCAATTGGGAATTTCTATATTTAACATTGGAGAAATTTGGATTCAATGAAAAGTCAATTAAGTGTATCAGTGCTCTCTACTACAAACCAACAGGTAGAATCAAAATTAACGGATCCCTCACAAATAGATTCAGTCTCGGACGGGGGACTAGACAGGGCTGTTGCCTTAGCCCTGTACTCTTTGCCCTTTATATTGAACCATTAGCCCAAATGGTGAGGCAAGACTCAAGGATAACAGGAATAGACATCGGTGGACAGGAACATATTATAGGCCTGTTCGCGGATGACGTTATGATCTATTTATCAGATCCAGTCAAATCATTTGGTAATTTGATGAAGATTTTTGATAGATTTGGTCAAAGCTCAGGATACAAAATAAATATAAATAAAACTCAGACACTCATGTTTAATTGCGTTGCAAATCAAGGTTTAAAGGATTGGAAGATAAAATGGGATGCCAAATCACTTGAGTACCTGGGGGTGAATATACCTAAAGACCCAGGAAAACTTTATCAGAATAACTATGAACGTATAAATATCAATATCAGAAAAGACATAGAAAGATGGTCCACATACACTCTAGGATTAAGTGAAAGAATACGTTATAAAAATGAATATACTACCACGCCTCCTTTACCTCTTTCTAGCTTTACCAGTAGAGATCCCACAATCCCAATTCCAAAAATGGGATAAACTTATATCAAGATTTATATGGGAAGGAAAACGACCAAGAATACGATACCACACTTTACAACTACCCAATATTAAGGGGGGAAGAGCCTTACCTAATCTAAAAGAATACTTTAGAGCTGCCCAAATACATCGTTTAGTATACTGGTGTAATACAGAGTATGTTGCCCGATGGAAAGATATAGAACTTTTTACACCCAAATTCCCAATTCAAACATGTATGGGGGAAAACGGGGTCCCAGCCACTGCTAAAGAGCATTTAGATCTAAATCCAATAACATTATTTACTCTTGAGAACTGGTATTATGTTATAAAACAATTAAAATTTGGTAAAGAAATCAGATTGTTGAAATGGACAGCATATGACGACAAATTTAGACCTGCACAATTTGATCACAGATTTAAACAATGGGCTGACAAGGGTATTACGGCCATGTGCACAATGATAAAGAAAGGTGAAATGAGAGAATTTCAGGAACTTAAGGACACATATGGTCTAATAAATCAGGACCTATTCAGATATATGCAAATGCGAGACTACTATGAAAAGCAAATCAAAACAGAGGAACACAAAGTACACCCAATAATTAAGACATTTATACAGGCCTACAGTGAAAATATTCCCAAGATTATATCAGTTCTATATAAGCACCTTATGGAATCAAAAATGGGTTCAACTCTATATGTCAAAGCAAAATGGGAAAAGGATTTGAGAGAGAAAATCTCAGAGGAGAAGTGGGATGATATGTGGAAAGTTCACCAAACCACTACGCAGTCACTAAAATGGCGAGAATATGCCTGGAAAAATCAAATAAGATATTTTATAACACCACAAATCAAGGGCAAACTAATTGAAACTCAGCAACTCTGCTGGAGAACTTGCATGGATGAGGACTCAAATCAGACACATATTTTTTGGGAATGTGAGAAAATAAAGCCCTTCTGGGACACCATCCACTCTGCTATATGTGAAACACTCAGGTATAAGATACCCCAAACCTGTCTTGTGATGTATCTGGGTTACTTAGAGGGAACAGTACATAAAACGGACCAAAACCTAGTAAAAGTTCTTCTTGTGGCAGCAAAGAAAGCCATAACTAAGAACTGGCAGAAGGCTGAAGCCCCAACACACAAACAATGGATGTATATTGTGGAAGAAATCCAAACAATGGAGAGACTTGCATACAAACTAAGAATGAAGGAAGAAAGATTTCTGAAGGACTGGGAAAAATGGTTTTTGTACAAAACAAGAAAAGGTTATCAAATCAAATCAAACTTTATTTATAAAATAGCGCTTCTCATGCACTTTGTGCAGCTCGAAGCGCTTTAACACTAAAAACAGTAAACACACAACATTACAATAAAAAACCCAACCCACCCTTCACCCTTCCCACTCCCCTCCATTAAACCACATGACCCATGGCTCCCACGTACAATGAAATATGACTATGTAACTGTAAAAGAATAAATAAATAAATAAATAAATAAACAAGTATGGCTTAGCTCTGCTGTGAGGAAACAGTATCTGGGAATCCTTTCATACCAGGAGCCAGCCCGGCCACCGGAACATCGCCACAGCGCCCACCCAGACCGGGACAACACCGGGGTCCCCCCCACAGCCAAAAGCTGTAAAATTAGACCCCAGCCGCCCCAGCAAGGGCAACAACTGCAGCAACAACCGCTGACCAAGCCGGCAAGCCCTGGAGGAAAAGATCCCCTCAAGAAACACTGGGGCTAAAATCATAAGATGCTAAAATTAAAAACATAAAAAAGAAAGAAACATAAAATTGAAAATAAGATGCATAAAATTAAAATAAATACATAAATAAAATAGCCTATACTAAAACTAATAGAATAAATTAGCAGTTAAAATCAACTAAAAGCTAAATTAAAAAGGTGGGTCTTGAGCCTCTTCTTAAAAACCTCTACTGTCTCTGCAGCCCTGAGGTTCTCCGGAAGGCCGTTCCACAGGCGAGGACCATAATGGCAGAACGAAGCCTCACCATAAGTTTTGGTCCTCACCTTGGGAACAACTAAGAGGCCAGTACCGGAAGACCTCAAGGTCCGCGAGGGCTCATATTTTAAAAGAATATCATTTAAATAAGAAGGCCCAAGACCATAAAAACATTTATAAACCATTAAAAGAACTTTAAAATCAATCCTGAAACGCACAGGGAGCCAATGCAGCGATTTTAAAACCGGTGTAATGTGTTCCCGCCCTCTGGTTCTCGTCAGAACTCGTGCCGCTGAGTTCTGTAGAAGTTGTAAGTTTGAAAGAGACTTTTTGGGTAAACCAGAGAGCAGGGCATTACAGTAATCTAAACGACTGAAAATAAAAGCATGCATTAGCACTTCTGTGCTGGCAAGAGAGAGGAACGGGCGGACTCTGGCAATGTTTTTGAGATGATAAAATCCTGTCTTAACGACATTTTTAATGTGTGGGATAAAATCTAGCTCAGAGTCAAAAAGAACGCCCAGGTTTCTCACACATTGAGAAGGTTTAAAATTATGAAGATGTGGTAAAATCATCTCTCTCTTGTCTTCAGGACCAATGATTAAAACTTCAGTTTTGTCCTGGTTGAGCTTTAAGAAATTTTCTGCCATCCACAACTTTATATCTAAAATGCAGTTTAAAAGAGTGTTGACAGGTTCAAGGTCATCAGGAGACACGGCGATGTAAAGCTGTGTATCATCAGCATAGCTGTGAAAGTCAACGCCGTGTCTCCTGATGACATCCCCAAGAGGCAACATATATAAATTAAAAAGTATTGGCCCTAAAACCGACCCCTGGGGAACCCCACAACTTATTTCGTGGATTCTTGAAGAGCACGTATCCATACTTACATAAAAGTGTCGATCTGTCAGGTAAGAGTAAAACCACTTAAGAACATTTCCAGAGAGGCCCACTAGACTACTAAGTCTGTCTAATAAAATCTGGTGATCTACTGTATCAAAAGCGGCACTAAGATCCAGTAGCACCAGAACAGAAAGTTTCTGTGAGTCGTAGTTTAATCTAAGATCATTAACGATCTTTAAAAGAGCCGTCTCTGTACTGTGGCTTTTCCTAAAACCAGACTGATATTTTTCTAAAATTTTTTGGGCATTTAAAAACTCATGCAGTTGAGTAGCGACACTTTTTTCTATTATTTTACTTAAAAATGGTAAGTTGGATACGGGTCTATAGTTATCCAGATTTTTTGGATCTAATTGACTCTTCTTCAGAAGGGGCCTCACCACCGCCGTCTTACAGGCAGAGGGGAAGACCCCCGTCTGAAGAGAGCAGTTTATAATATTTAAAAGCTCTGACTCAAAGAATCCATAAAATGTTTTAAAAAGTGAAGTGGGAATGGGATCTAAAAGGCAGGTTGTAGTGTTTACTTGGGATAAAACTCGACCAAGCATCTCCGCATCAACCAGGACAAAACTCCCCAGTGTTTCTTCTGGTAAAGACAATGCTGGAGGTCTGTTAAGATCAGTGTACTGCATGGATGAAATGTTTGATCTTATAGCATTGATTTTACCCAAGAAGTGGTCTGCAAAGTCCTCACATGCAGCATTAGATGATGGCATGGATGACTTGTTGAAATCTTTGTTTATTAAAATATCAATTGTTTTAAAAAGAAATTTGGGGTTGTTTTTATTTTCTGAAATGATTTTTGAAAAATAGGAGGTTCTGGCCCGTTTAACTGAGTTATTGTAGATTTTGAGTTGTTCTTTAAAAATGTCTTTGTGAATTATTAATTTCGTCTTCCTGTATCTCCTCTCTGCTCTCCTGCAGTTCTGCTTCAGACCCTTAATGTCGTCAGTCTTCCATGGGATTTTAGGAGTGGCTTTTAATGTTTTTGTTTTGAGTGGAGCCACTGCATCTATGGAAGACTGAAGTCTGTTATTAAAATGATCAACAATAAAATCACAGGGTGCAGGTAAAATCTGAGCAGGAGTTTGCTTAAAAACATCAATAAAACTTGCAGCCACTTCAGGAGTTAAATACCGTTTCCTCACAGTTCTCACTGAGGCTTCCTGCTGGATTTCACTGGTGACAGTAAAAAACACACAGTAATGGTCTGAGGTGGCTATGTCAACAACAGAGGACACCCCAGTGGACAGACCATAGGTAATGACCAGGTCCAGGGTGTGTCCTCTGTTGTGAGTTGGCTGTGTGACATGCTGCTGAAAGTCCATGCTGTTTAGAAGATTTAAAAACTCGCAGGCATAGATATCATCATAATTATCAACATGCAAATTAAAATCACCAGTAATTAAAATCCTATTGTACCTAATATGAAGAGATGATAAAAGTTCCGAAAATTCTTCGATAAAACAGGAAGGAGGGGTTGGTGGTCTGTATACTGTGACAGTTAAAACAGGAGGGTCTCCAAAAAGAAAAGCGATGCTCGAATGAACAATATTTACCGAGTAAAATATTTTCAGATAAAATTCTTTTGTGAGCAATCGATGCTGTACCTCCACCTTTCTTTCCTCCCCTGATTGAAAATAAAAAGTTAAAATTAGGTGGAGAAGCCTCAGTGAGAATAGCTGGAGCATCAGAGCCAAGCCAGGTTTCAGTTAAAAACAAACAGGTTAAATCATGGTCTAAAATCAGATCATTAATGATAAAAGACTTATTTAAAAGGGATCTGACATTTAAAAGAGCCATCTTCATGGTTGTGGGTACAATCTGATGTATGCATGTCATGGGTTTTGTGACTGATGTGTGAATTGGCCGGAGACATCTAACATGCGAGGCACGTGGATATGAATGCAAATGATTAGAATGTCTATTGGTGATGCGGACTGGTATGTGATTTTGTATAGCAGAGAATGATGAGTCAGGGGTGTGGGTGTCCTGGTTCAACCGTCAGCTGGATATGGTTTTGAAAGAACGGAGGGTGAGATCAATGTTCATGCTGAGAAGACGGGAACCACTATTGTTGGGGTGTAAACCGTCTGATTTAAAGAGGTATGGTCTATTGTAAAAAGTTGTGAAGTTATCAACGTATGGAATGCTTATGGAATGACAGTATGTTTTTAACCAAATGTGAAGCTGACGGACGCGTGAGAACATGATGTCTCCATAACGGGGTGCAGGTAGTGGTCCAGATACGATACAGTGTATGTTTAACTGTTGGATGGTATGAATCAGGTGGATGAAGTCCATTTTCAGAGTCTCTGATTGCTGCAGTTTCAGGTTGTTGGTGCCTGCATGTATGATGAAAGTCTCCGCAGAGGGGTATTTCACAGAAAGTTGGTGGGCAGAGTTTTTAATCTCATTGACGACAGCTCCAGAGAGTGTGTGTGTGTGGCACCTTCTGACCCGGACATGCCGGACAACGGAGTCTCCCACGATGAGCACAGGCTGCTGCACAGGTCCGGGTCTTCCAGCGGGTCTCCCCGATACAGCAGCGGGGTGATGAGCAGCGGCCTCCGCTCCAGCGGGCTCAGGTGGAGAGTTGGGAGCTCCATAGTGATGTTTCCGGGCAGACAGTACTCCAGCGTGAAGACCTGGTTTTTCTGTGGAGAGTGGATCCCCTGAAGCTGGTGAGATCCAGGCTGCGGCGCGCAAGCCCCGGGGAAGCTCGCCTGAGCGTCGGGCCACCGCCTCTTTCAGCAGACGGCGGCGTTTCCCTCTCGTGGCGGGGGCCAGCGGAACAGCAGGGGATCCGGGCGGCTGGGCCAGTGCCGCGGCTCCGGGATGAAGGGCGAGCCGGCCAGGCTCCAGCAAAGCGGGCACCGAAGTAGCAGACGCCGTTGGATCCGTAGAGGTGGTAGCGGGAGTCGTCGCCTGGCTGGGACCAGCAGCAGAGCCGGATGCCACGGTAGGCGTTCTGTCCGATGTTGGTCCCGGTGAGCCCGCTCGGGTCGCTGACGCCGCGGTGAGGTCTTCAGCCAGCGGGGCAAAGCGGTTGGTCAGCGCTAGGTTCCCCGAACTGGCTGTGTCGGGTTCGGGTCCACAGATCCTCCGGCCGCGACGTGTCACCTCAGCCCACGACTGTTTGGGCGTAGAGCAGAGGGCTGGAGCCCTGGGCCCGGCATCAGCCTGGTCTTCATGGAGGTCCTGTCGACTCCTGGCCTCCAGCAGTGCAGAGCTGGTGTTGGTGGTGCTCGGAGCCCCGTCCATCCGTTCCCACCCGTTGTTTTTACGGCCACATATTTGAATTATGTTGCTGTCCGTAGCGGTGGAATGGGCTTCAGCGGGAGTTTCTCCAAACCACGGAAGGGTTTGAGAAAGGGAGCGGTTGGTGTTAATGGAGTGCTGTAGCTGCTGGATGTACTTAGACTGGGATGTCGATACTGAGAGAATTTTCTCTATCAGAATTGATTTCTCTCTGAGTTCCAGTCTAAGCTTTTGAACGGTTTCCCTAAGTTGGCAATGTCCTTGGTTACAGTTGTCTGGAGTGCATGAAACTCCGTCTGGACGAGCGGCAGCCATCTTGCCATGGACTTCTTTTCCCTCCATATACCTGTCAGTTATGACATATTGTTAACTCTGTGATCAATATCCTGGTTAGGAGGAAAATTTCAACCTGACAACTTTACCTTCTTGTACTAATTTTTCATTTTCTTTGGATTTTTGTTCAATATATGCTGTTTCACTGCTTCTAACTTTGTTCCTGTGTTTAAAAACAATAAAAAGATATTTGCAAAAAAAAATATGATGTTCTCAGAAGGGAAGCAGCGGTTATCAGATTCTGCTGGGAGGAGCTTGGTGCAGTGATAAATAAGATGAAGGTTTGTCCTGAGTTGAGTTTTGACACGTTTGGTAAATTGTACGATGTCATGGTGGATCTGTGTTATTTTATTCTGCAGGAGTCTGGGGTTATGAAGACGCTCCTGAGTGTGATAAGGTTCAATACAATGAGATATTTTCTGGGTGTACACAGGTTCACCACTAAAGCCGCCATTGAGGGGGACATGGGGGGGGGGGGGGGGGACCCTGTGTGATCAAACAAAGAGCAGAAGTTCTCAGATTATGGAACCGGCTGGTGACTTTACCTGCAGAGAGACTTGCACCTAAAATATTTGATTGGGATAGAGCTCATATTTATCCCTGCTGTAAAGATGTGTTGAACATTCTGTGAACCTACAATCATTATTTTTTAATTGTTTGAAATGTAAGATAGATAATGTTAAGGAAACTTTAGTTGGTTATTATGAAAAAGACTGGAAAATGAAACTGCTTCAAAAACCAAAATTACGAACTTATTTGCAAATTAAGGACACATTTTCTGCTGAACTATATGTTATATATAACTTAAAGAGGACAAAGATCCTTATGTGCTCCACTCAGAGCAGGAGTGCGCCCCCTACAGGTGGAAGTAGGGCGCTTTAAAGGCGTTCCTGAGGAGGAAAGACTGTGAGATCTGTGAGCTGCGAGTGATGGAGGATGAATTTCATTTTTTGTTTTATTGCCCTTTGTATGAGAAACAGAGACTTTGTATGTATGACGTCATAGAACAGAAATGTCCAGATTTGTTTTGGTTATCTGAAGACAAAATTTTACGTTGGCTTTTTGAAAATGAAATCTTTTGTTTGGCAAATTTTGTGTCAAAAGCATGGACAATAAGAATGGACTCTATGTATTCTGTTAGACTCTGATTAGGGGGGTTATTGGTTATTGGATTCCTTTTTCTTTTTGTGATGGGGATGTATCTTTATGTATTGTGTATTTTGTTTTGTTTTTCAGCCCGTGTGGGCTGGGCACATTAGTGCATGACACTTAAATCAATCAATCAATCAAGTTAAGGAAATGACAAAATGACAAAATGCTCAAAAGTGATTAAATACATGTAATTAAAATAGGTGAGAGCATGAACAGCTTTTATTATAAATATTAATTTGTTCAGGTAGAAATGCATTTATCCAATAACGGTACACATAGTTGACTAACGTTAACCAAACACATCATGAACAACCTTACCTGTGTCACGTAGTCCTGATCCATCTTTACTGCCTTAGCTTAGCCACCGTGTCGCTAGTATCTTCACAGCTTAGCTGCATAGACTGACGTCTGAGGTTCTGTCATATTCTGACTCCCTTCTCAAAGGAGCAGTAAAGTTTTTCCAAGGGAAAATACTCGGGGCAACACCACTGTTCAGGCGACGAACGACGCAGCCGCACCACAATCCGGAGCGAAGTTAGTAAGTGCCGGCAGCAGACGGTGCTACCTGTGTTTACATTAAAACTATGCCCTTCCTCTCTTCGGATCGCCTGTATCCATTTGGGTTTCAGGTTTGGATCCACAGGAAAATAATGAAATGAAAGGTAGGGCTGTTTTTGGTTGGAAGACGAACAGCCGGGAACACAACAGAGACTGCAACTCTTCCACTCTGCCATTCTTCATATCTGCTGCTACGCTAACAGGAAGTTGTTTTACACGTCATTGACGTATTTCCGGTCGAAAAATGCGGAAGTGTGAAAAAGGTCTATCTGAACCAAAATCAAGTCCTCATCCTGGACACGGACTCATCCGGTTGTTGGGCAGTTTTTTAATCAGCTTGTAGTTTTTAAATGAATTATCTAGATGGTTGTTAATGAAATGACTCCCACAGTGATCAGAACCAGCCTCAGAACCAGCATCAGAACCAGCATCAGAACCAGCCTCAGAACCAGCATCAGAACCACTAACACGTGCTGATAGCAGCTCTAGAATCCAAGCAGGATTGATCTGATGGATTCACATCTTTAGATTTCATTTGGATCTTTTGTGATTCTTTTCTGTCCCCCAGTATTTGTCCTGTTCCATGCTCGTCAGCAGGTGACGTCATACCTGCGTTTCAACTGATCAGCTGATCCTTCAACCATGTTCCTCTGTGTCCGCCAGGGGGCGGCGGCGCGCGCCCGGTAACCAAGAACAAGCGGTCCAACCGAAGAAGAATGGAGACGGTTCGAGGGAAGATGGGGGGGCAACCATCCCAAAGAAGACTATAAACAAAGAGGCTCCGCCCACGGCGGCGCGTGCACACATGTCAGCTCCTGCTGCAACCTTCGGAAGATGGACGAGTCAAGGTAACGGCGGGAATTCGGTGTTGGAAACTTATTTTCTCCGTTCGTTAACACGTCATGAGAAGCCACGCCCCCAAACAAACGGGTGGTCGTCAATGGCATTTCCGGGGGGTCTGAAAGCGGGTTTTGGCGCTTCATCCGGTTAACGTCCTGTTTACGGTTCTGATCGGGGTGAGGTCATGTGCATTCCACCAAACGGTTCTGCCCGCGTGCCTGGACCGTTTGGTGGAATGCACATGACCTCACCCCTTGCGCGCGATTTGAGGAAGTTTAATGGATTTCACCAACTTCTTGGAAACAGTGCCCCCCCCCCCCCCCCCCCCCACTAGCAACTATAAACAGTGGTAGTATCGGTTATGCACTACATCCCAAATGCACAGCCTGCAGGCGGCAAGTCGCTCTGATCACCTGAACCTGCCCCCCCCCCCCCCCCCCTCCCCCCAGACAGCTTCAAGACGGGCCGCTGGACGGTGAGGCTGATCTTCCTTCGGGATTCGAACCCTCAGAGCGGTTCAACCAAAGAACCAGTCTCAGTTCTCCAAGAAGAACTTTCTTTATTATTTTCTCCTCAACTCCAAAACAGCAACTGACTGCGCGCGTGTACGCGCTCCTCACACGCGCTCTTCCTGCATCGAGCACTGGTTTCAGCGCACACGCACACAACCCAAAACACTTCCTTTCTTTTCACATCTGTTAAATATTTTCTGTGGGTCTTTTAACAATCTGTTTACTGAACGTTAGATCACCTGGGGGGTGTTCCAGAAAGCAGGTTATGCTAGCTCCCACGGTAAGTTTGAGGCTAAGGAAGTTGATAACCTCAGCTTTCGGTTCCAGAAATGGAGGTATGTTTCAGGGTAGGTCAAGTTGCCATAGCAACTCATGCTCTGAACATAACCTGGTCTGGAGCAGGTTTAGTTGAAGGTTAGTTTGTTTTCAGAGAGGTGAAGCAGCATGGCGTGTCCATTTGAAGATGATTTAGTGGATGAAGAAGCTCAGATAATACTTTTTCCACCATGAGAGGGTGATAAGACCACATATGGATGTTGGAAAGAGAAACTTTATACTTTGATCTAACTTCATTATTTGCTTCAGTTAAGATAAATCATTTATTGTTTAGTCAGTTTAAAAATAACACGTAGTTATCAGAGAGTTATTTTACTTTCATTCAAATTCAATTAAGTAGGTGTAACTTTGGTGCTTCTGTTAGATCGGCACTGCAAGGGATTGTGGGATACCATTCCCTCTGCCTGTCTGGACGGATTTGGGTTTAAGTGTGGCTTTTTGACCAAATGTGTTTAGTTGTTTTACTGTGTTTTGCTGAGTTATTTTGTCCTACTATGCTTACGTCTCTGCACCATGAGTGAGAGTGAGGGAGAGGATGATGAGTTTATATAGCACCCCTACTGTTTGCAGTTGTAATGACAATTACGGTAAATTCCTCTAATGAATTTATGCACTCCGTGCATTTCTTTCGTCCTTTTTATTGTTATAAAATGAGAATATCTGCCGGCTCAAACTTAGACACATGAGAGTTCAAGAATTATAATTCATTAAGATGGAAAACATATTAATTGAATTGGAGTAATATGACATTTAGTTAGATAAATATGTAAATTTGAGTTGTATAAACCATTAATTGAGTTTTATAGACATAAGAAATTAGGTTGAATAAATTTAACTCAGTTACTTGTTACCAACTGAAGTACGACAGAGTTTTAGGGCCACGGTGAGGAAAAAAAATTCTGGCCAAAGTTTCGAGAAAAAGCTCGTCGTGTCGAGATAAAAGTCGAAATAAAGTATCGAGATTAAAGTCGCAATGTTGCGCGAGAAAGATTTTATCTCGTAAATTTAGGAGATTATTATGGAAGTGAGCATGCAGAGCAGCAGGTGAACGCCGCGCAGCAGCAGAGCAGACAGACTAAACGTAGTTGAACAGGTGAGCTGAATGTTTATTGATAACGTTCCAAATTCTGGAAGCTCATTTGATTGATTTACAATTTATTAAAGGTTTATTTATTGATGGTTGGTTTGCAGGATCTCTGCAGCCCCATCATGAAGCCGTCGGTGTCCCTGCAGCTGTTTGCTTGAATCCTTTCTTCCTCCTCCAAAGATCAGATCTCTACGTCTGTGTGACGCTTCCGTCTGAGGAGGAGAAGCACTTTTTGCCTTTTTCAACGTTGTAATGCTAATATAACAGATTATTTTCATTCATCTTTGTTTTTTAATGATCAGGAGTGGGCATATGTAACACTGTTTACTTCAGCATTGGTGTTGGGATGACAGGTTCATGACGTAATGTGACAGATGAACTTCAGGATATGTGAATGAAAAGGAGAATAAAGGCTGCAGCGATCCTCTACACCCAAACGTGTCTCTGAGCTCCTTATTTTACAGCTGAAAGTCCGCTCTAACGACATCGAACCCCGGAAAGACGGCTCCACTGACAATAATCTGATTTTAAGTCGCCAAAAGGTTCAGAATCTCTTTGTTTTAAACCTATAATGATCCGGAAATGAAGCTTCACAAAAGGTTCCACATATTTCATCTTCAAGCTAGGCTCCGATAAACAGATGACTTCGGTTTTTTCTCCTTGTTGATCTATGACTTTTTTCCCGTAAATTTACGAGTTTTTATCTCCTAATAAAATTACTTTTTTTTTGGTGGCCATAAAACTGTCGTAAACTCTTAAATACAAAGCCACTAGCTCACTAACATTAGCCATAACACTGAATACTCCTGAAAGACTCAGCTTCACTGCTCTCGCGCAACATTGCGACTTTAATCTCAAAACTTTATTCCGATTTCTATCTCGACACGACACGTTTTTTCTCGTTGGCCAGAAAATTTTTTCCTCACCGTGGCCCTAAAACTCCGTCTTACAGAAGTAATTCATTTAAGTTGGCAAAATTGGATAACTTTTATTTATATATATATATATATAAGATAAGATAGGACTTTATTGATCCCCAGGGGGAAATTGGGTTGTCACAGCAGCCAAAAACAAGAAAAAATAGCAGTTGGAAAGTACGAAAAACACAGTAGCAATGAGTAAGAATAAAAATAATACAAGGTGGAAGTAAAAGTACAGTATAAAAAACGGATTAAATAAGGCAATAAATAGCAGCAGCTGTTTCATCAGTCCTAGACCGTGTTATTGTATGGTCTGATTGCTGTTGGGATGAAGGACCTCCGGTAACGCTCTTTTTTGCACTGGGGGTGCAGCAGTCTCTGGCTGAATGAGCTCCTCATAGTCCTCACCGTCGCATACAGGGGGTGGGAGGGGTTGTTCCGGATGCTGGACAGCTTGGTCAGCATCCTCCTCTCACCTACAGAGTCCACTGAGTCCAGGGGACAGCCCAGGACAGAGCTAGCTCTCTTGACCAGCTTGTCCAGTTTCTTTTTATCCCTTTCACTAATGCCTCCACACCAGCAGACCACAGCATAGAAAGTTGCTGATGTAACGACAGTCTCATAGAAGGTCCTGAGTAGTGGCCTACACACACCAAAGGAACTCAGTCTCCTCAGGAGGTGGAGGCGACTCTGGCCCTTCTTGTGCAGGACCTTTGTGTTGTCTGACCAGTCCAGTTTGTTGTTGATGTGAACACCAAGATATTTGTACACATCCACCCTCTCGATGTTCAGTCCCTGAATGACCACGGGGGGAGGCTGAGAAGCCTTTTTCTGGAAGTCGACCACCATCTCTTTCGTTTTGGTGGCATTGATGTGAAGGTGATTGAGTTCACAGCAGTCCACAAAGTCCTTGATCACCTTCTTGTATTCCAGATCGTTTCCCTCTGACACGGGTCCAACGATGGCTGTGTCATCGGAGAACTTCTGGATATGGCAGCTGTTTGAGTCATATTGGAAGTCAGATGTGTAGAGGGTGAAGAGAAAAGGAGAGAGCACTGTCCCTTGTGGTGCCCCCGTGCTGCAGACCACCTGGGCAGACACACAGTCCTGGAGCCTCACGTACTGTGGTCTGTTGGTGAGGTAGTCAACAACAATCTATATATAGTAGAGAATGAGAGAGCAAAGATCCTGTGGGACTTCCAGATCCAGACTGATAGGATGGTGATGGAGAACCAACCAGACATTGTAGTGGTGGATAAAGAACAGAGGAAAGCCGTGGTGGTGGATGTGGCAGTGCCAAGCGATGGGAACATCAGGAAGAAGGAACATGAGAAACTGGAGAAATACCAGGGACTCAGAGAAGAACTGGAGAAAGCCTGGAAAGTGAAGGTGACAGTTGTGCCTGTGGTAATTGGAGCACTCGGGGCAGTAACCCCCAAGCTGGAGGAGTGGCTACAACAGATACCTGGAAAGACCTCAGACCTCTCAGTCCAGAAAAGAACAGGAACAGCTAAGATCCTGCAGGACCCTCAAGCTCCCAGGCCTCTGGTAGAGGACCCCAGCTTGGAGGAGAAACCACCCGCGGAGGGGGAGAGGGGTGTTTTTTTCATTTTTATATATCAAGAACATAGCAACCTCCCTGAACAGAATCCAGTAACCATCACAGTGGCAGACATCCAAGAAAGAGTCTCAGGTATGAGGAACTGGACAGCACCGGGCCCTGACATGATACATGCCAACTGACTAAAGAAGCTTACCGCACTCCACGAGCGCCTGGCAGCACAAATGAACCCGCTGCTAAGAGATGGGACTCACCCCGAATGGCTAACGAAAGGGCGAACAACCCTGATCCAGAAGGATCCCTTAAAGGGTGCAGTCCCATCCAACTACCGGCCAATAACCTGTCTCTCCACAACATGGAAGCTCATGTCTGGCATCATTGCAACCAATATAAATAGGCACATGGATCAATTCATGAGTAACACACAGAAAGGCATTGGTAGAGACTCCAGAGGAGCCAAACACCACCTCCTGGTTGACAGAACAGTCGCTCAAGACTGCAAGTCACGACACACCAACCTGTGCACAGCCTGGATTGATTACAAGAAGGCCTATGACTCAATGCCGCACACGTGGATCACTGAATGCTTGGAGCTGTACAACATCAACAGGACTCTAAGAGCCTTCATAGGAAACTCAATGAAGCTGTGGAAAACCACCCTTTAAGCCAATGGGAAACCACTTGCACAAGTGTCCATCAAATGTGGGATATACCAAGGTGATGCTCTGTCCCCACTGCTGTTCTGCATAGGTCTCAACCCCCTGAGCCAAAGAATCAACAAGACTGGCTATGGATACCGACTCAGAAATGGGCCCAACATCAGTCACCTCCTCTACATGGATGACATCAATATATACTAAGAGCTAGCGTGACATTGACTCCCTGATCCACACCACCAGGATCTACAGTACTGACATTGGGATGTCATTCGGGCTCGAGAAATGCAACCGGATGGTGACAAAGAGAGGCAAGGTAGTCCACACAGGAGGGGTCTCACTCCCAGAAGGAACAATAGCAGACATTGAGGACAGTTACAAGTACCTTGGAATTCCACAGGCAAATGGCAACCTGGAGCAGGCAACAAGGAAAGCTGCAACAGCTAAATACCTCCAACGAGTAAGGCAAGTCCTGAGAAGCCAGCTCAATGAAGTGTCCTTCTATGAGCCCAGATCTGAATCCCATTGAACATCAGTGGAAGGAGCTGAAACATGCCATTTGGAGAAGACAGCCGTCAAACCTGAGACATCTGGAGCAGTTTGCTCATGAGGAGGGGGCAAAAATACCTGTGGTCAGGTGCAGAAGGCTCATTGACAAATACAGAAACCGTTTGATTGCAGTGATTGCCTCAAAAGGTTGTGCAACAAAATATGAAGTTATGGGTCCCATCATTTTAGTCCAGCCCTATTTCATTAGTTTGATTTTTTAAATAATTCTGTTAATCAACAACTCTAAAGTAATGGCTGAATTTGATTATTTAATTTTCAATAAAGTTTAATTTATTGTTACTTTTGAACGTTTCAAGTTATTTCAGTGAACATTGTGGACTTTCTTTGACTGAGGGGAACCAACTATTATGTCCACCACTGTGTAAATAATAAATACCATGGAGGGGTATTACATTACTATCATTACTACTATTTTATTATTATTATTATTATTTCCGAACAACTGACTCTTTGTTCATCATAGAAATCTCCCAGTCAAGAGCCGAACACCCCAAGCAGACACACCTTAGCATGAAATAATAATAATAATAATAATACATTTTATTTATAAGGCGCCTTTCTGGGCACTCAAAGTCGCCGCACAGCATGTATACAGTATAAAATACAATAAACAGTTAAAACAACAACAACAATTTAAATAAATACACAATTAAATAAAAAATATATAAAATCATGAAAAGGTTACTGTTCCAGTGAATAGGCCATTATGAAAAGATGAGTTTTTAGCTTTGATTTGAAATGTGGGAGTGTGTCAGTGTTGCACAAACACAATATTCATTCTGTCATTCATCTGCTTCCGTTTGTCCCTTTCGGGGTCACGGGGCTGCTGGAGCCTATCCCGGCCACCTATGGGCAAAGCCGCGGGGGGGGTGGGGGGCATCCGGTCGCAGACACAACAAATCAATACTATCAGTAGACATTTAACTTTCTGTTAGTTTTCTAAAGACTGTTTTATACGTTTAGTAGAATGAATTTTAAAATCAAAGCTCATGGTTTCTGTGTGCCACCCCAAGATTTAAAGTGGCCCCCCACCCCCATGAAACATTCTGGAAAGTCCCTGCAGTGCTTTCATTTTGGGTGGATGGTGGAAATATTACTGTAATACTATTACATACTAAACTATCATAATACTACACACTGTACTTTAACAAAAGTACACATTACAGTATAGATACTGTGGCTCGGATAGCAGAGGAAAGTCCCTCAGACAGAACCTGCCTCTCACTTTGGACCTTCAGAACCGGCCCGGTAGGTCCTGAAGGACGGTGAGGAGGTTTCTGAGCTTCAGGAGATCTGCTGGTTGATGGAGAACTTCTCCACAGACGTTTCTGCGCTCATCCGTTCTCGCTGTTTGCACAGATGAGTTGGGTCAGGCTTAGATGACCCACCAGAGCCGCAGGAGTCCACACTAAGACCTGCTGCTGGTAACCAGACTGATCTGGGGTCTGCTCGCTGTTTCAGTCCTCTGCTGGGCGACCGGCTGCAGGAGAGTCCAGAAGTTCTGTCCCCGAACCTGAGACCCAGACATCAGGACCTGCTCCCCACACCATGTGGACCGGTGAGACGTTCTGCCGTTTGTTCACAGTCCTGCTTTCATGTCTGGATGGAGGCGCTGGTGGAAAATGACCTTTGGTTGTGGCTTCTCCCCCTGCAGGTGAAACGCTGGTCAGAGCTGACGCTCACGGCTCAGATCTATTTCTGCTTCATCATTGCGTCTCTGCTGGTGCTGTTCGGCCTGACCGTGCCCACGTACCGCCAGCGCACCGACCCTCACCTGTACAACGAGGACTTTGCTGTTTCCATCATCCAGCTGCTGGGAGTGTGTGAGTACCGCTGCAGGGAGCGGCAAAGTTCTAGGCCAGACGCACATTTGAAGATCGCAGGTACCTGCAGGCCCCGCCTCCTGCATGGGGGGGGGGGGGGGGGGGGGGGGGGTCATTGTGCTAATTGAGTCAAGCCCCGCCCCTCCATTCTCAAATTTCTCCCTCAAAACACCATTGGAAGCAGAGGTAGCATCTTCCCTCCAAATCCTGGGTAAACATTTAGCTCCAGCTCCGGCGTTAACCTCCGGCGTTAACCTCCGGCGTGCAGCTCCGGCGTGCAGCTCCGGCGTGTTCCTTCTTCAAACAGCCGCTTAGCGCTGAAGCATCGCAGACAGTCTGTCAGTCTGCTGCAGTGACGTCAGTCGGTGAACGGCTGAAGAGCCGCGGTAGTTCAGAGACTGCGGGTTTTTTTCCACAGCTCCAGTGAAAAAGGCTCCTGATGAAGTTTTGCTGAATTGTGAGGTGGGTGGAGCCAAGGTGCCTCGTCCCGCCCACTCTTTGTCTGTGCTCTCTTCCGGCAGTGTTCTGCATTTACTACGTCAGCCGCGGCGTTCTGCAGGAGAACAAGCTGGAGCTGCTGGTCTTCCTGCTCAGCCTGGCGGTCGTCATGGTTCGCTCTCTGGTCAACTTCATCGTGGTCGGGCCGGACGGCCGCAGAGAGCTGCTGGTGGGTCAGCGCACGCCCGGACACGGCGAGGGTTGACAAACGCTCTGAATCAGGCGTTAGAGCGTGAATGATGAATGCCGGTCGTTCTGTCTGCTGCCTGTTATTCCTTTAACATTTTTATGTTTATTTTCATTGTCATCTGAACATAAAAGTCGCCACGACACAAACTTCTGATGGTAGAAAGGAAGAGACGTCTGGAATCAGCATTTCTGTGGATTATTGACAGAGTTTTAATTTAAAGTCCCTCAGGCTCCAGAACCGTTCTGCTGGGAAACTGGATTTAATTTAAGTCAATGTGGAAGAGAGTCACCGGTTTGGTTCTCAGAGGATTCAGAGACAGACATGCAGTCTGGTAGAAAATCTCCATCAAAAAGGACTTTTTTTTCTGAAATGTTTCATTTAAATCTTGAATTTGAGTCAAACAAAACCTCTAAGAAATCCTGCAGCTGTGACCCGGAACGTGGACGGTTCTGCTGTTCTCTGGAGAACCGACGTTTGACGCCTCGACAGAATCATTAGGAATCTTCACGTCTGTTGGAGAAAACATCTAGAGTTCAGACAGACCCAGAGTCCAGGTCTGGAACCCAGTTCCAACCAAAAACCAGCCCTGAACCGGTTTCAGTCCTCAAACAGGACGCCCCCCCCCCCTGCAGAAAGAGGAAGCCGTCACCAGGTTCCTGAAATGACACCAGGTTCTGCTGGCTTTCCACAAGATCCTGATGGTCTGACGTCTTAGAACCGGAACCGGGTTCCTGTCTGCGCAGCTGCTGCAGGCCTCAAACCTGCTGTCCGTCAGTCATTGGGGGCGGAGTCTGAGTCTTCTCAGGAATGTCGGTCTAATCGTTCCGCTCCAGATCAAAGGGTTCTCGTGTTTAGTGGATAAAACACATTTCTGATGAAATCGGCGACTTGACAACAAATGGTCAGAAGAAGGAAGAGATCACCGAGGAGAAAGCAGATCTTCATCCCGCTGATCCATCAGAGACACTTCCACTCTGACAGCAGTGAAGCCTTCCATCCTTCAAATCACCAGAGATTCACAGAAATGAAGGAATCTCTGTGTGTCGGGGAAAAGTGCGTCCTTCCAGAGCCTCGGGTCACTCGAGGACACCGTCTGTCAGTGATCCAGAAAGGGGGGTCTGCTGGTTCCGATGATCCACCAGCAGATGTCAGCATTGCTCTGTTTTAGCCCTCAAGTGTTGGAGAGGAAGATGAAGGGCCCTGGAAGCTGAGGAGGAGTCCGGCCTCGACCAGGATTTCCCAACCAAACCGCAGCTGGACTTAGTCCGGTTCTTCTGGTTAGCTTTGGTCTTTCATCTTCCTGGTGGTGAAACTGCAGCTGCTGTGGCCACGCCCCCTCACCAGCAGCAGCAGGTCTGGCTGGATTCCCTCTTTCTGCTGTACCGTGTCGGGAGGGGGGGGGGGGGGTGGTGTGGGGCGGCCAGGCTCTCTCTCTTTTTCCATCCCATCATTCACTTCAGAAGAACAAACACCCACCTGAGCACAGCTGGAGCTCACCTTTGCATTATAGTGTGTGACAGAATGAAATGCTTTGTGTGTGTGTGAACTGTAGTTGTGTTGAGAGTTTTGGAGCCAACAGGTATGTTTGTAAAACCCCAGAATGTGTGTGGACAGGCCCCGCCCCTTTTAGACTGACATTTACACCAGACAGTAATGATGATAAACCTCCAGCATCTTGTTCCGTAACCCTTGTTCTATCCTAGGCACTTTAACGTTGGGAGTTGGGTCATCTAGACCCACTAGACAGTGGGGTCATCTAGACCCACTAGACAGAGCTCTGAACCTTTTTTCTTCAATGATTTGTGATCTTCCATGGTGTCCATGGATTACATGAAATCTTTCCACCTTTATCCACCTTCGTCATGGTAGGGAGAACACCTCAATGGAAGGGGGGTCATCTGGACCCAGCACAAGGGTTTAATATAAAGTTTAGTCTAAATTACCAAAGGAGTTTATACAAATACACTCCTAGTGTGTCAGAACCTCCTGTTCAGTAGAATCTGTCCCACTCGGACGCCTTCAGCTCCTGTCCCTCAACAAAGACGTTTAAGACGTTCAGACGTCTGTTTTTCTGGACCTCAGAACTTTTGCTGCAGAACCGGAACCCGTCTTCTTACCTGATCAGTTCCTACTGCTCCTAGTGATGTCTAAATTAGAAGGAAGGGGGCGGAGCTTTCTACTGTCTGGCTCCTCCTTTGTGGAACCGGTGCGGTGAGACTGATGGAACCTTCTGGTTCTGCTGTAGGCCCGCTTCGTGTGCATCATGGTCCTGGGCAGTGTCCACTTCGTTGGCATCATTTTCGGCTTCCTCCGGTCGCCCCACACCATGGCGTTCCGCGTGGGCGGAGCCTTGGAAAGCGTGCAAGAACAGTATTTCCTGTCCAACCTCTGTTTCTCCATGGTGACCTTGGACCTGCAGGCTCAGGTACGGCGATGCTTTGAGAGACCAGAACTGAGACAGCTGACATCACTTCCTGTGTCCCCCCCCCCCAGCTGTGTCTGTGCATCCTGATCACGGCGTCGGACGGAGGCATGTCTGTGACGGACAAAGCGGTCCTGGCTGTGGGCGTGGCGTGGGCCTGCCTGACGGCGGCGGTCGGAGGCGTGGCGGTGAGTCTGACAGCTTTCAGCTGAAGCTCAGCAGAGATCAGCGTTGGACCGTCTGCTCTGCGTTCCAGGTTCTGAAAGAAGCAAAGGTTCTGGTCTGGGTCTACATGGTCCAGAACCTCCTCCAGCTGGCGCTCTTTGTGTATCTCATGTACGCGGTGAGTCCTCGCCATCCCTGGGTCAAACCATAGCAGCGTCCGTCTGAAAAACTGTCCCTGCAGGTGGTGGCGAGATGGTTCAGCGATAAGACGTACACCAACGAGGCGGCGGCGGTCATCGGAGCGCTGCTGTCGCTGTTCATCAAAGCCGTGCTGCTGTGGGGGCTCGCCAGGCTGCTGCGGCGCCTGGGACGTGGACCGCAGGAGACCGGTGAGTCTGAACATCAGAACACCAAGGCTGCAAGCAGAACCAGAACCAGAACCAGAAGCTCTGTCATCCTGCAGTGTCTGCATCCAGGAAGTGACGGCGGTCGGCGTCATTCAGGGTTTCTCCTCTTCCCGAACATCCCTGCAGTCGCTGCGCCGGATCTTTCCGGACCTCCTGAACACACGACCGATGCCGAACTGTGCGGCTCTGAATTTGGGTTGAATAAAGGTTTGATATTCAAAGCAGACGGCTGCTGTTTGGGCCACAGAAGCTGGACAGGAAGTCCAGGAAGGACGCCATGACGCAGAAGGTCAACGGTTCTTTATTCATGAGTAAAAACAGCAGCAGAAAATCTGCTGAAACGACATTTCCGGCTGTCGGCTTGAAGAAGCACTTTGACAGGACCCCCCACCCCCCCAGAAAGACTGGAATGTGCTGATCCCAGACCTAAAATCTAAGGAGCAGGCGGAGGCAGAACCAGAACCTCCGTCTGCACAGGAATGACCCGCCCGTCCTGATGAGACGTGCACGCACACGTGCACAGGGCGGCTCCAGGACAGTTTGAAAAAGAATGTAAACGTGCGCGAGTTTAAGGCACAGTGCACGTGACGCCCAGCGGTACTCGCAGGCTGGTGCACGGTGGCGGAGCTGGTCTGAGGCGCTCTGTCATGGCGGCCGTCCTGAAGGAGAATCCGTCTGTCCTCTGGGGTTTTCAGCTAAAGGTTCTGCTGGTTTGACCCGATCCAGAACCGATTCTAAAGCTGAATCCATGTTCAGGTCTGCAGCCGTGACCTCAGGACGGACGGGTTCTCTTTTCAGGACCATCAGAGCCTAAACGGACCTCAGAGGACGTCAGAAGTCCTCGTCCTCGGCGCCGAGGTGGTTCTGCTTCTTCCTCACGTTCCAGTGCAAACACTCGCCCAGGCTCTCGAACCAGTCGTTCACCGGGTCCCGGAAGCAGATGGACGGGACGGGGAAGCAGGACGTGGTGATGCTGATGCTGAGGACACAGGAACACGGAACAGTCAGGCACCTTCTTCCCAGAACCGCCAGCGACCGCCCCACCAGAGGCGGGGCATGTGGACACACCTGTCCCCGTGGCAGATCTCCTGCCGCTTCCTGCCGTCAAACGACACCCAGGCCGTGTTCCTGGCGTCCTGCGACAGCGTGATCTGTCAAACGCCAGCATCGGGTTAGAGGCTTCAGGTTCTGCTGGGTTTTTCTGGCTGGGGGGCGGGGCTTACCTTCAGCTCCACCCCTGCAGGAACCACGATGGGCCTAAAAGACAGCGAGTGGGGGCAGATGGGGGTAATCATGATGGCCGGGACATTGGGGTGGATCATGGACGCCCCCGCCGCCACGGCGTACGCCGTGCTGCCTGTAGGTGTGGACACGATCAATCCTGGGGGGGCAGAGAGCCTTCAGAACCCGTTCAGAACTGAGAGCGTGGGGCCCGGCGGGACGCTCACCGTCTCCCTGCACCGTGGTGATGAGGTGTCCGTCCAGGAAGAGGTCTACGTTGGACAGGTAGGAGGAGGGGCCTCTGTCCACCACCACGTCATTCAGAACCTGAAAAACAGTCGACGTTTGGTCAACCCCCCCAACACGCCGTCACGGGCCCTCGCACTCAGAACCGGGACCTGACCTGGTACTGCACGGCGGGGCGGCTGGCCTTCACGCCGCCGTTGGCCAGGACGATGTTCTTCTCGTCCGAGCCGTCCTTCTTCTCCCAGTTCTCCTTGAACACCTGGACCTTCAGGCGACTCCGGAGAATGATGGCGGCGTTACCTGTGGACAGTCCAAGCACGCCATGAAAGACGCCGAAGCTCCTCCTCCTCCACAGCCTGACAGGACGGGAATGTCGGACCTTCAATGATCTGCGTGACCTGAGACTGGAAGGCGTCGAACTGGAAGGGCGTCAGAAAGCCCAGAGAGCCCAGGTGGAAGCCCATGACGGGCGGGACGCTGTCCTGCACCAACACAGGGGGAGGGGCAACACATTTAGAGGCGTGGCTAGCGGCCGCACGGCCGGGTCCGGCTTCATACCTGGAAGAGCGAGGACGCGTACAGCAGCGTTCCGTCTCCTCCCAGGCAGATGATGAAGTCCACGCGGTTGGAGATGTCATCCAGGTCTGCCAAAGACGGAGACAGCTTTGACTTTAAGCTCCGCCCCCCAGCCCCCAGCACCAGGGGAAGGCTCACCTTCTCTGAAGGTGCAGAACTTCTTAGTGACCGGCCCAAAGCTCTCGTCTCCAGAAATGGCCGGGTCATCCAGAACTTTCTTCTCCACGTAGACGATCATGTCCTTCACCTGGGAGACAGGTAGTCAGCATGGCCCCTCCCCCTCCAGCACACACACACACACCTCGGTCAGGAACACAAACACACACACACCTCGGTCAGGAACACACACACACACACACCTCGGTCAGGAACACACACACACACACCTCGGTCAGGAACACACACACACACACACCTCGGTCAGGAACACACACACACCTCAGTCAGGAACACATACACACACACACCTCGGTCAGGAACACACACACACACACACACACCTCGGTCAGGAACACACACACACACACACCTCGGTCAGGAACACACACACACACACCTCGGTCAGGAACACACCCACACACACCTCAGTCAGGAACACACACACCTCGGTCAGGAACACACACACACCCACACACACCTCAGTCAGGAACACACACACCTCGGTCAGGAACACACACACACACACACACCTCGGTCAGGAACACACACACACACACACACACCTCGGTCAGGAACACACACACACACACACCTCGGTCAGGAACACAAACACACACACACCTCGGTCAGGAACACACCCACACACACCTCAGTCAGGAACACACACACCTCGGTCAGGAACACACACACACACACACACACCTCGGTCAGGAACACACACACACACACACACACACACACACACACACCTCGGTCAGGAACACACACACACACACACCTCGGTCAGGAACACACACACACCTCGGTCAGGAACACACACACACCTCAGTCAGGAACACATACACACACACACCTCGGTCAGGAACACACACACACACACACCTCGGTCAGGAACACACACACACACACACCTCGGTCAGGAACACACACACACACACACCTCGGTCAGGAACACACACACACACACCTCGGTCAGGAACACACACACACACACACCTCGGTCAGGAACACACCCACACACACCTCAGTCAGGAACACACACACCTCGGTCAGGAACACACACACACCCACACACACCTCAGTCAGGAACACACACACCTCGGTCAGGAACACACACACACACACACACACCTCGGTCAGGAACACACACACACACACACACACACACCTCGGTCAGGAACACACACACACACACACCTCGGTCAGGAACACAAACACACACACACCTCGGTCAGGAACACACCCACACACACCTCAGTCAGGAACACACACACCTCGGTCAGGAACACACACACACACACACACACCTCAGTCAGGAACACACACACCTCGGTCAGGAACACACACACACACACACACACCTCAGTCAGGAACACACACACCTCGGTCAGGAACACACACACACCCACACACACCTCAGTCAGGAACACACACACCTCGGTCAGGAACACACACACACACACACACACCTCAGTCAGGAACACACACACCTCGGTCAGGAACACACACACACACACACACACCTCAGTCAGGAACACACACACCTCAGTCAGGTACACACACACAAACACACACACACACACACCTCAGTCAGGAACACACACACACACACACACCTCGGTCAGGAACACACACACACACACACACCTCGGTCAGGAACACACACACACACACCTCGGTCAGGAACACACACAACTCCTTGAACGGCTGCAGCAGGCTGGCGTCCCGGATCTTCTTGATGACCAGGACACTTTTGGGGGCTTTGTTCCACGTCAGCCGCTGGCTGGCGGGGTCCTGAATGTGCCTGAAAGTTCAAACCTGGATCAGTCGGGTCCAGAACTAGAACCTCCTCCATCCCATCAGAACCCCCCACACACACACACACACACACACACACACACCGTCCCCCCGTCCACTCCCTCACTTTCTGTAAACCTCTAAGTTCTCAAACCGGAACATTCAGGATCTGGACTCTGGTTCCGGAATCTCATCTCACCATTTCCAGACCGGGTTGAGTCTGCGGCCCGCGGGAACCTCCTCCAGAACGCCGTGGTTATATTTCATGGCGCTCTGCTCCGCCCACCGGCGTCCTGAAGGTTTCCTCTAATGGCGTTCCAGACAGCAGAACATCTCCCAGCTGTCTGCAGACCGGGCTCGGGTCAGAACAGACCTGCCGGCTCGGTCCCAGAGACGCTTATCACAGCGGATCGCTCTGCTGCTGGTGTCAAGGCACGTTAGGCCCCGCCCTCACTGCTCTGCACAGCCCGCCCACTTTCAGGGAGGGACAGGTGACGCAAACAGGCAGAGATTCACAACGCAAAGGATGTGAGGTTGATGAAGAGAGGTTGTAAGGGGGCAATAATGGGGCATTAAGGGGGCAATAATGGGGCAATAATGGGGCATTAAGGGGCAATAATGGGCATTAAGGGGCATTAAGGGGGCATGTGAGGGTTAGGTGCTGATTTTTCATCTTCAGATCTAGATCACAGTTTGACTCATCACCTGAATTCCAGCCACACCTGTTTTTCACAAAGATGGACTGATTTCAGAACAAAGACATCCTCTGAAGATGTTGTCATGACAACGTCCTGGGTTCCTCCCAGCAACAGCAGGGGACTCGAACCCGTCTGACCGCTCGAATGCAGCAAAGCTCCAAACAGGTAGAGTGTGTTTGTGGACACCTGGATTACCTGGATTCCTATTTATAACCTGCTGAGCAGCTTCGCAGGAGCTTAAGCCACAGAGCAGACGCTCAGGTAAACGCCTATGAGACCATGGGCGGAGCCTAGTCAGAGGGGCGGAGCCAAACATCAGGGGTCTATGGTGACCTTTGGCAGACTCAAAGTAAACACAAAGACACACATACACACACGCACAGATACACACACACACAGATGCACAGATACACACACACCGACAGACAGACACACCGACACACACACACCGACACACACACACACCGACAGTCACACACAGGTGAAGGAAGTAGGAGAAGCGCTGTGCTGATGCTGGAGCCTGTCCTCATTCACTGGTTCTGAGCCCAAATGCCTGCAGACGGGTCGTCTTCAGAGCAGAAACGTTGGGTTTGTGGCAGAATTGTTCCTGGTTCTGAAACCATCCGGCCAGAAAAGTGAAAAGAACGGAGCAGCTTTGACGGTCAGAGATTCCTGGAGAACGCAGACCGAATTCCTGGAATTCTTCCGCCGGCGCCTGCAGGGTTCTGCTCCGGTTCTTCCAGGAGGCCTAAGGGTTATCTAGATCAGTGTTTTTCAACCTTTTTTGAGCCACGGCACACTTTAACCTTGACAAAAATCCCGCGACACACCAGCATCAAAAAAATAGATAATTAAAAAAAAAGAAAAAGCTCAGTCTGTATTGATCTACAGCCGCTCTGCAATCTCACATGCATTTTTGGGATAATAGTTGCAGAAAAGCTGCAGCTGTTTTTTCTTAAAGATGTATTAAAAATTCAGTCAAAAGATTCAAAAACTGTTTGATGTGTGTTCGTTGTTTTAAGACGTTAATAGGAGAGACTCATTGTGCGCTTAGACAGTCACTTTACTGCATCATGGGAGATGTAGTGCCCGTAATCCGCCGACCGCAGAAAGACCAGCGTCTTTGAGCTTCACGGTTTTGTTCACTTGTTCCAGTCTGATACCAGATTCTGTGGAAAGCTACACCGCTAAAGACGAGCTTTAGCTGGTATTTTTGTTAGAACACAGAGACTTTTTTGCGCTAAATCGAAACAAGGAAATGAATACTTTAACCACTTCTGATTGGTCAGACTGATGACATGTGATTAAGCCTTCAAGAATGATTGGTGGAGACAGTTAAAGGGGCGGGACTTTTCCTTACACAGTAGCTGCAGCTAAATCGCGGTATCCCGTTATTCTTATCAAAATGTCTTTAATAGAATCAAATAAACACAAAGAAAAAATAATTTTATGACATTTCATATTCTTAACTTCTCAGTGTTTTATCAGGGCCTGTTTGGATGAACAGAGACTGATTTCCTGGAGATGGTTAATGTTTTTAGATCAGTTAATGAGGGCAATTTTCCACGGCACACTAGTGTGCCGTGGCACACTGGTTGAAAAACACTGATCTAAAGAACCCTGAGGCGGAGTCACGTTTGGAACCGCAGAACCGACCGCAGACGGTTTCTTGTCTGCCACAGAGGCAGCAGGAACACCTGGACAGGTAACCAAAGGCCATCAGCCTCTCAGGTGTCAAAGGCTGTTCAGTGAACAGGAACCAGAACCAGCAGAACAGAACCCTTGAAGCATCAGGAAGAAACTGTTCTGAACCAGAAGTTCTGCTTTTGGTCTATTTGCAAAGGATCATGGGACATCAGCGGGGGTATTTGGAGACACCATCTGTTCTCATCCTCAGTCCCACTGACTTTAAAATACCTTTTCAAAATAAAAGCTCCGACTTCCTGAACATTGTCAGCAATTTAAATGTTGTCCCGACCTTTGACCCCTCCCCCCGGTCTGTGATGATGATGAGGAAGCAGCTTACATGACAGCCTGGGGGTTCTGCAGCATGCAGGCCTTCGGACCGAACGTGGTGACGGGGCTCGGCCCATGAAGAGACTGAGTCCTCCTGAAAGACGACAGACGGGTTCAGAGACAAACCAGAACAGAACCAGCAGAAACGTCGGATCTACGGAGCTCTGCTGGATCAGGCTCCATCTTTGAGCCGCAATCCTCTTAGGCTGAGCCCGCACCGCCTCCCCCCACAGGCATGCAGAGCGTTCTGCAGGGGCGGGCCTGAGCAGTAGGTCCACATCAGGAAGCCCTGGTTCTGGAACCAGTGCTCCCCCACCAAGGTTGCTTCAACACTGTGGTTGAAGGTTCTTGCTGCAGAACTTCCTGTTCGGTGGACCAACATGGATTATGCAAACGCCTTTCAAAACCAGCTGCAGCTTCCTCCACAGAACCGGACAGAACCGGACTGGACCGCTCCACCCTCACCTGAACTCGAAGCAGCTGCTGGCGGATGACGTGCTCAGGCTGCGGGCCTTCCTGTAGCGCCGGGCAAAGCCGTGGCCGGGCGCCTCTGCAGCGTCACAGGCCGAGCAGCAGAAGGGAGTAGGCTCCGCCCCCAACTTTGCAGCGCCATCCATGTCTGCAGACAACAGACAGGCAGGCAGACAGACAGACAACAGACAACAGGCAGGCAGACAACAGACAGGCAGGCAGGCAGACAGACAACAGACAGACAGGCAGACAACAAACCGGCATATAGACAGACAGGCAGAAAGACAGACAGGCAGGCAAGCAGACAAAATACAGACAAACAGGCAGACAACAGACAGGCAGGCAGGCAGAATGACAGGCAGACAGACAGGCATGCAGACAGGCAGGCATGCAGGCAGACAACAAACCGGCATATAGACAGACAGGCAGAAAGACAGACAGGCAGGCAAGCAGACAAAAGACAGACAAACAGGCAGACAACAGACAGGCAGACAGACAGGCAGGCAGGCAGACAGGCAGGCATACAGACAGACAGACAGACAGGCAGGCAGGCGGACAACAAACCGGCAGACAGACAGACAGACAGGCAGGCGGACAACAAACCGGCAGACAGACAGGCAGAAAGACAGACAGGCAGGCAAGCAGACAAAAGACAGACAAACAGGCAGGCAGACAACAGACAGGCAGGCAGACAACAGACAGGCAGACAGACAGACAGGCAGGCAGACAGACAACAGACAGCAGACAGGCAGGCAGACAACAGACAGGCAGACAGACAACAGACAGGCAGACAGACAGACAGACAACAGACAGGCAGGCAGGCAGACAGACAACAGACAGGCAGGCAGGCAGACAGACAACAGACAGACAGCAGACAGGCAGGCAGACAACAAACCGGCATATAGACAGACAGGCAGAAAGACAGACAGGCAGGCAAGCAGACAAAATACAGACAAACAGGCAGACAACAGACAGGCAGACAGACAGGCAGGCAGGCAGAATGACAGGCAGACAGACAGGCATGCAGACAGGCAGGCATGCAGGCAGACAACAAACCGGCATATAGACAAACAGGCAAACAACAGGCAGGCAGACAACAGACAGACAGACAGACAGACAGACAGACAGACAGACAGGCAGGCAGGCAGGCAGGCAGGCGGACAACAAACCGGCAGACAGACAGGCAGAAAGACAGACAGGCAGGCAAGCAGACAAAAGACAGACAAACAGGCAAACAACAGGCAGACAGACAGACAGACAGGCAGGCAGGCGGACAACAAACCGGCAGACAGACAGGCAGACAGACAGACAGACAGACAGACAGACAGGCAGGCAGGCAGGCGGACAACAAACCGGCAGACAGACAGGCAGAAAGACAGACAGGCAGGCAAGCAGACAAAAGACAGACAAACAGGCAAACAACAGGCAGACAGACAGACAGACAGACAGGCAGGCAGACAGGCAGACAACAGACAGGCAGGCAGACAGACAGACAGGCAGGCAGGCGGACAACAAACCGGCAGACAGACAGGCAGGCAAGCAGACAAAAGACAGACAAACAGGCAAACAACAGGCAGACAGACAGACAGGCAGGCAGACAGACAGACAGACAGGCAGACAGACAGACAGACAGACAGACAGGCAGGCAGACAACAAACCGGCAGACAGGCAGGCAGACAACAGACAGGCAGAACGGTAGAGAGACAGACAGAGACAACAGAAAAACAACGTTTAGTTAGTCGAATCTACAGAATTTCGGAATATCGTAACTAATCCGATTTTCTTCTCTGAAAATTGCCGCCTTGTTGTTTTCGCGGTAAACATGCAGTCAGAACCAACGACGGAACAGACCTGGACTCCAGCGGGCCGAGCTCTCAGAACCGGCAGGTCTCACAGAACCGGAGGGGCTCGGTATTCACTGCCGAAGTCCGCCGAAAAACCCCAAAGTAGCTGAAGTTTCACCATAATCACATCGGAGCCGCCGTCGTTTCCGCGTTCACTTCCGTAATCCAGCGACCAATCAGACGAGCTCCTCTGGGATTACGTCAGAGAAGAGGAAGAGCCGAAAGCTGGGGATGTTCCATTCGATGTCAATTGTAAAAACGTAAACACAAACAAAAATAATTATAATAAGTCGATTGTCTTTCAAAAATATTGTGTTCAAATTCTCAAGTTTTTAATCCACAGAATAAATCATTCAACCTAAAAATTGAACAGTTTTGGGGTTCCAATTAAGAAAATCTGAGGTAAAACTTTTGTGTTTATTGACTTATTTTAAGCCTGTTTTTTATCCACAGTTTATGCTTTAAAAATAGCCAATCATCATCATCATCAGACGCTTCTTCATCAACTCCAGCTTGTTCAGAACGCAGCAGCTAGATTGTTAGCAGGAACTAGCAGAAGAGATCACATCACTCCTGTGTTAGTTTCACTTCACTGGATCCCAGTTGATTCCAGAATCAAGTTCAAGATCCTCCTGTTAACCTATAAGGCCTTACATGGACTGGCCCCGTCCTATATTAAGGACCTCATAGTCCCTTACCATCCAATCAGAACACTTCACTCACTAAATGCAGGACTGCTTGTGGTTCCTAGAATTAGTCAAAGTACGGTTGGAGGTAGAGCGTTTAGCCACCAAGCCCCTGTTTTATGGAATAAACTCCCAGCTCATGGAAGAGAGGCCGACTCAGTTTCTACATTCAAAGCTAGACTGAAAACATTCCTCTGTGGACAGGATTATTGTCAGACTAGCTAGTATTCAGAGATTATTTAATTTAATGTCAATGTGATTACACATTGCATCATATTTACATTTCTCACCATCACCTGTGCTCAGATTTCACCAAATACAGTTCAAATAAACACAGTAAATACTTTCCATTCATTTAGTACATGCATTCCAAACATTCCATCCAACAATCAAGTTTGTACAAACTAATTTGTTTAGTTTTAGACATCCATTTAAATAAACCCTTGTGCATGGATGCATGGATGGATGGATGGATGGATGGATGGATGCATGGATGGATGATGGATGGATGATGAATGGATGGATGGATGGATGATGGATGGATGGATGGATGATGAATGGATGGATGGATGATAGATGGATGGATGGATGGATGCATGGATGGATGATGGATGGATGATGGATGGATGGATGGATGATAGATGGATGGATGGATGATGAATGGATGGATGGATGGATGATGGATGGATGGATGGATGATGAATGGATGGATGGATGATAGATGGATGGATGGATGATGGATGGATGGATGGATGGATGATAGATGGATGGATGGATGATAGATGGATGGATGATGGATGATGGATGGATGGATGATGGATGGATGATGGATGGATGATGGATGGATGGATGGATGGATGCATGGATGGATGCATGGATGGATGATGGATGGATGATGGATGGATGGATGGATGATAGATGGATGGATGGATGGATGGATGATGGATGGATGGATGGATGGATGGATGATAGATGGATGGATGATGGATGATGGATGGATGGATGATGGATGGATGATGGATGGATGATAGATGGATGGATGGATGATAGATGGATGGATGGATGATAGATGGATGATGGATGGATGGATGGATGATGAATGGATGGATGGATGATAGATGGATGATGGATGGAAGGATGATGGATGGATGGATGGATGATAGATGGATGGATGATGGATGATAGATGGATGGATGGATGGATGATGAATGGATGGATGGATGATAGATGGATGGATGGATGATAGATGGATGGATGATGGATGGATGATGGATGGATGATAGATGGATGGATGGATGGATGATGAATGGATGGATGGATGATAGATGGATGGATGATGGATGATGGATGGATGGATGATGGATGGATGATGGATGGATGATAGATGGATGGATGGATGATAGATGGATGGATGGATGATGAATGGATGGATGGATGATAGATGGATGGATGGATGATAGATGGATGATGGATGGAAGGATGGATGGATGATGGATGGATGGATGGATGATAGATGGATGGATGATGGATGATAGATGGATGGGTGATGGATGATAGATGGATGGATGGATGGATGATGAATGGATGGATGGATGATAGATGGATGGATGGATGATAGATGGATGGATCAAAGGCTGATGATATCTACCAGATTCTGCAGAGACAGTTGTTCATCTGTCCAACACGAGGTCACTACTTGCTGTGGAGCAGCGGTCGGCCGGTTTGGCCTGCCCACGTGCCCTTGAGCAAGGCAGAGGCCCACATTGCTCCTGGCGGTTACAGGTTGGCGTGGGGTACATCAGCGGAACCGTCATCAGTGTGTGACGCTTTGGACTGTCTACGGACTGGACCACATGCGGTTCTGAACACTTTGCAGCACACGGACTCTTTGTGACCTTTGACCTTCACCAATGCGTATCGTAAAGTCTGTCAGTCAGACTTACTTCAACTGTTGCACTTTGTTATTCTCACTGCTCTTCCCTTCACTGAACATTCCGTACAGATTGGAGCAGGTACCAGTGGCAAAAGCTGGACCTCCACACAGGTAGGAAGGTGCCGCACAGGTTAGCGCCATAAACCGCGACCCATCCAGGTGAGTGCCATAAACCGCGACCCATCCAGGTGAGCGCCATAAACCACGTCCATACAGGTGAGCGCCATAAACCACGTCCATACAGGTGAGCGCCATAAACCACGTCCATACAGGTGAGCGCCATAAACTGCGACCCATCCAGGTGAGCGCCATAAACCGCGACCCATCCAGGTGAGCGCCATAAACTGCGACCCATCCAGGTGAGCGCCATAAACCGCGACCCATCCAGGTGAGCGCCATAAACCGCGACCCATCCAGGTGAGCGCCATAAACTGCGACCCATCCAGGTGAGCGCCATAAACCACGTCCATACAGGTGAGCGCCATAAACCGCGACCCATCCAGGTGAGCGCCATAAACCGCGACCCATCCAGGTGAGAGCCATAAACCGCGACCCATCCAGGTGAGCGCCATAAACCGCGACCCATCCAGGTGAGAGCCATAAACCGCGACCCATCCAGGTGAGAGCCATAAACCACGTCCATACAGGTGAGCGCCATAAACCACGTCCATACAGGTGAGCGCCATAAACCGCGACCCATCCAGGTGAGCGCCATAAACCGCGACCCATCCAGGTGAGAGCCATAAACCGCGACCCATCCAGGTGAGAGCCATAAACCACGTCCATACAGGTGAGCGCCATAAACCACGTCCATACAGGTGAGCGCCATAAACCGCGACCCATCCAGGTGAGCGCCATAAACTGCGACCCATCCAGGTGAGCGCCATAAACCGCGACCCATCCAGGTGAGCGCCATAAACTGCGACCCATCCAGGTGAGCGCCATAAACCGCGACCCATCCAGGTGAGCGCCATAAACCACGTCCATACAGGTGAGCGCCATAAACCACAGCTCGAGGATGTTTATGTGGGACTCAGACTCCTGTCCAAAGACAGCAGGCTAAAGGCTCGCCCTCCAGCATTGGAAGTTCTGGAGAAACGGACGGAAAAGTCCCGTTTGGTTCTGGACCAAACTCCTATTGAAATAAAACCTGCACCACGTCTGTCCAGCAGAGGGCAGCACAGGCCAAGCTGGGTTTCCTCCGCAGTAGAGTGCAGCACTTGGACCATGAAGTTCCTCCTCTTCATCGCCTCCTGGAGGAGCTGCACCTGCGGATTTGAACCTCTGACTCTGGGATGGACACTCATCCAGCTGGCCAGAAGCCCCGCCCCATGAGCGTTGCTCCGGGACAGACTTGGGTCAGGATGGTTCACAGAGACTCAGTCTGGACACAGGAGCTCATCAAACTGCTCTTTATTACGTCTTAAATAACAGTACATTTTATAGAGTCTATCTTGCATCCAGCTTTCCGTTTACACTGACTGACTTTCAAATTAAATACAAAAGGTGTGAAGGGAAGAGTGGGGATGCAGAGCTCTACAGTTATCCATGGAGGAGGAGGAAAAAAGGGCATTTAATAAATGTTTAATCTTTTTATTTGTTGCCAACTCCAGGCCTAACGCACAATTACAGCACATTTGTACAGAATGTTGCAGAAGAGAGAGAGAGAGAGAGAGAGACTAAAGAAAGAGCGTCTGCTTCCAGAAGATTCCAGCTTCTACTGAAGGAAAGGTCGCTTTGCTACAGAAGGAACGACCACCGGTTGGTTCCGTCTGATGTTGTCGCCGCGGTGACAGAGTGAACCTGTGGATGCCCCCCCCAGCATGGACCAGGGAACCGAGACTGTTGCAGGGTTTGCTCCTCCAGTGCATAGCTTAGACATGTCAGGTGGATCACGTATGCACAGAGTAGCAAAAAAGGAAGATATATAAATACGGTTGTATTGATATATTCAACAGGTTCTTTTCTTAAAGAAAACATCAAAAAAGACTCAATTCCATATGCACCTTTGAAGCAATTCTACAGCATGCGATTCTAAGAGATACCCCACCCATGGCAGACGACCCAAATCTTTTTTTTCCTTTTTAACTTAAAAAGTTTCAATATTATTTTCAAACATTGATTTATACAACATGTCATTCACAGAGTAGGAACTGCAGGTCCAAGCACGCCACGGCCACCTCTGTCACCACAAACCTCCGGGTGTCAACCAGGCCTGAAGCGGAGGCCGTCCCTACCCGACGACCCCGACGGCGCCCGACTACGGGCAGAGGACCCCGATGGAGGGGGAGGGGCCACCTGGACGTCATGGAGCGTTCGTCTGTGTGCTTGGTTAGTTTCCTGTAGACACGTTTCTATATATGCAGAGTTTATGTTGTGCAAACGACACGGAGCGGGGAGGGAGGGGGGGCTTCCTGTGGGGGGGACACAGCCGGACCTTCGTGACGATGACGATCCGGCTCAGACGCCACACGTGTTCAGAAACAGAAAACACGTCCAGTCAGACAGGAGGCCTTTGCTCTGGGGTGGGGGTGGGGGTGGGGGGGCATGTTTTACCGTTACCGGACCAGGGGGGTTGGAGGAACGCACAATCGACCCCCCTGGTCCTTCTCAAAACCACTAAAGCCTAAACGGTGGTTGGAACTGAGTGACTGACAGACAGTTGTGCTCTTTTAAAGGGGGGGTCTGCTGTTGGTGGTTTCTGGGGGGGAGGGGTTGGAGTCAGTATCATGATGGTTTTCAAAAAGATTGGATATGCAATGAAATTAAACATTATGATGTTGGAATGGTCTTTCACGCAGCTTTGGAGTCCGAACGCCTGCAAGACAGAGCAGAGGGGGGGTGAGCGCCGCCTGCAGACACGCCTCCTCAGTCAGAGCCCCGCCTCCTCAGTTACCTTCAGCTTCTAGTTCCAGATCTTCAGGAAGCTGTCCCAGGACCCTGTAGCCACGGCCATGCCGTCGTCGGTCACGCCCAAGCAGCTCACGCGGTTGTCGTGACCGGCCAGGACGCCTGAGGGCAGAGGGACAGACGGTCAGGGGGCGGGGCTAAGCCTCTGCAGGAGCGTGGACCCCCCCCAGCATGGCCCCCACACACCACCTCCCTGTGTTGGAGCCTCAGGAGCTCAGATGAAAACACTGGGTTTGGAACCGCCACCCAACCACTCTAATCCGAGCCCCACCCCTCACATCAACCCCAACGCTAACCCTCGCCGTCTCTCTCTGCGTCCGTGGGACAGCAGGTGAAAACACGCCGGACATTCCCGCCCAAACACAGGTGTACAGCCAGCAGCCTGCTTTCAGTGCTGGGGGGGCAGCACCAGAGAGAATGGATCCACAGAGGATCCAATGAACTTCCCACCCAGAAACTAAGCCCCGCCCCTTCAGGACGGGGGTCAAATTCCCCCGCCTTGTTCCGAGTGGGGGGGCCTCACCTGCGCGGTCGGCCTTCAGAGTGTCCCACACGTTGCAGTTGAAGTCGTCGTAGCCGGCCAGCAGTAGGCGGCCGCTCTTGGAGAACGCCACGGAGGTGATGCCGCAGATGATGTTGTCGTGGGAGTAGATCATCAGCTCCTGGTCGGCGCGCAGGTCGAACAGCCTGCAGGTGGCGTCGTCTGAGCCCGTGGCGAAGGCGTTGCCGTTGGGGAAGAACTGCAGCACGGGAGAGAAGGCTTTAGAGCAAACGCAGGAACATTCAGCCGCTCAGACCCAGACGTGTCCCTGAAGGCGGCGCAGCCCCCCCCCACAGGAGGACCGGGGGGGGGGGGGGGGGGGGGACACGCGGTCAATAGAGGAGGCGTGCGCTCGTACACAAATGGCGTTGATGTCCGACTCGTGGCCGGTGAAGGTCTGCCGGCACATTCCTTCTCTGATGTCCCACAGCTTAGCGGAGGCGTCGCACGCCCCAGACACGAACAGCCGGGTGTCGGGCGCCAGCGACAGGCTCATCACGTCCCCGGTGTGACCCGCAAAGGTGGTCGTCTGCTGGCCCGTCTCTATGTCCCACAGAGCACTGCAAGAGAGCAGACGTAAGGACCCCCCCAGAAGAACCACAGAGGCCCCCGCACAGATCTGAAGGCCTTTGCCCCCCTGGAGGGACGGCTGCAGCGTCTGACTCACCAGCTGGTGTCTCCAGAGCTGGTGACAATCTGGTTATCGTCCAGGAAACGACAGCAGGACAGGTAACCTGGAGAGAGAGAGGGGGGTTAGAGCAGCAGGACAGGTAACCTGGAGAGAGAGGGGGGGGGGGGTTAGAGCAGCAGGACAGGTAACCTGGAGAGAGAGAGGGGGGTTAGAGCAGCAGGACAGGTAACCTGGAGAGAGGGGGGGGGGGGGGTTAGAGCAGCAGGACAGGTAACCTGGAGAGAGAGGGGGGGGGGTTAGAGCAGCAGGACAGGTAACCTGGAGAGAGAGGGGGGGGGGTTAGAGCAGCAGGACAGGTAACCTGGAGAGAGAGGGGGGGGGGTTAGAGCAGCAGGACAGGTAACCTGGAGAGAGAGGGGGGGGGGGTTAGAGCAGCAGGACAGGTAACCTGGAGAGAGAGAGGGGGGTTAGAGCAGCAGGACAGGTAACCTGGAGAGGGGGGGGGGTTAGAGCAGCAGGACAGGTAACCTGGAGAGAGAGAGGGGGGTTAGAGCAGCAGGACAGGTAACCTGGAGAGGGGGGGGGGGTTAGAGCAGCAGGACAGGTAACCTGGAGAGAGAGAGGGGGGTTAGAGCAGCAGGACAGGTAACCTGGAGAGGGGGGGGGGGGGTTAGAGCAGCAGGACAGGTAACCTGGAGAGAGAGAGGGGGGTTAGAGCAGCAGGACAGGTAACCTGGAGGGGGGGGGGGGGGTTAGAGCAGCAGGACAGGTGACCTGGACGGGGGGGGGGGGGGGTTAGAGAACCACTGCAGCACAGCTTCAGGAAGCAGCAGGGACTGAAACACAGACACTTCCTGCATCATGTGTGGTGACATGAAGCCCCCCCCCCCCAGGTGATGGTGGGGGCCTTCCCTCCACTGAAGCCTGGCAGGAGCGTCTGGTTTCTAGCGTTTCTCCTTCAGAAACAAACCGGTTCTTCCTGTCGGCAGCAGCTCAGCCTGACTGAGAGCTTCAGACTATTATGGGATGCCTCGGAACTGATGTCACAACATGAGGAAGCCCCCGTCCAGAGATGACATCACTGCGAGCTTCAGGAAAGGTGACGGGCCGTGGTACCTGTGTGTCCTGCTAGCTCACGGCTGACGCGCACATTTCCTTCACGGGTCTTCAGGTTGTAGATGGAGCAGATGTTGTCCAGGCCGCCGCACGCCACGTAGTTGCCAGAGGGGGCGTACGCGCACGTCATCACCCAGGAGGAGCGCAGCGGGATGGCGTGGACCTTTGAGTGACCAGAAGGTTTCAGAGTTAAAACACAGAGGGAGGGGCTGCTGTGGACTGCCATGGGGGGGCTCCGTGTGTTGGACCCCCACTTGTGTCCCGTTTACCTTGTTGGTGGTGTAACTGTCCCAGATGATGAGCTTCCCATCCTGGGAGGCGCTGACCAACAGCCTGAACACCACAAAGACACAAAAACCACCACACTTTGACTCACACACAATGCTGCAGCATTTACATCATCTTCAACTAGTGTCAGTTAGCCCCTCCCACACGGCGCGGCGGGCTGAGCTGTGACCTGTTACCACGGCGATGGTCCCAGTCCCAACAGCAGCGAGGCCTGCTGGGACTCCTGCAGCCTTAAGCACCTTTCTGCTGGAGCGGCGCTCACATCTACCCATCATGCATTTGGGCCAACACCTTCACAATGACACAACATGACTGCAGCCCCGCCCCACGCCTGGCCCAAGGGCACTAAGGCAGCAGGTGTTGTCTGCTTACACACAGAAACACAGACTGGTCCTGCCCCCATGCTCCACCAGGAACGCACACAAACACACACCGACACACAACAGCAGGCCAACACACAAACACGCGCCGACACACAAACAAGCGCCGACACACAAACACGCGCCGACACACAAACAAGCGCCGACACACAAACACGCGCCGACACACAAACACGCGCCGAAACACAAACACGCACGACACACAACAGCAGGCCAACACACAAACACGCAACGACACACAAACACGCGCCGACACACAAACACGCACAGACACACAAACAAGCGCCGACACACAAACACGCGCCGAAACACAAACACGCACGACACACAACAGCAGGCCAACACACAACAGCAGGCCAACACACAAACACGCACCGACACACAAACACACACCGACACACAAACCGGCACCGACACACAAACCCGCAGACACACAAATACGCGCCGACACACAAACACACACCGACACACAACAGCAGGCCAACACACAAACACGCAACGACACACAACAGCAGGCCAACACACAAACACGTACCAACACACAACAGCAGGCCGACACACAAACACGTTACGACACACAAACACGCGCCGACACACAAACACGCGCCGACACACAAACACGCGCCGACACACAAACACGCGCCGACACACAAACACGCGCCGACACACAAACACGCGCCGACACACACACACGCGCCGACACACACACACGCGCCGACACACATACACGCGCCGACACACACACGCGCGACACACACACGCGCGACACACACACACACACGCGCGCGACACACACACACACGCGTGACACACAAATACGCGCGACACACAAACACACACCAACACACAACAGCAGGCCAACACACAAACACGTACCAACACACAACAGCAGGCCAACACACAACAGCAGGCCAACACATAAACGCGCTCCGACACACAAACGCGCACCGACACACAAACGCGCACCGACACACAAACCCGCACCGACACACAAACACGCACCGACACACAAACAAGCACCGACACACAAACCGGCACCGACACACAAACAAGCACCGACACACAAACCGGCACCGACACACAAACACGCACCGACACACAAACACGTACCGACACACAAATACGTACCGACACACAAACCGGCACCGACACACAAACACGCACCGACACACAAACACGCACCGACACACAAACACGCACCGACACACAAACCCGCACCGACACACAAACACGCACCGACACACAAACACACACCGACACACAAACAGGCACCGACACACAAACCGGCACCGACACACAAACACGCACTGACACACAAATACGTACCGACACACAAACCGGCACCGACACACAAACACGCACCGACACACAAACCGGCACCGACACGCACCGACACACAAACACGCACCGACACACAAACACGCACCGACACACAAACCGGCACTGACACACAAACACGCACCGACACACAAACCCGCACCGACACACAAACACGCACCGACACACAAACACGCACCGACACACAAACACGCACCGACACACAAACACGCACCGACACACAAACACGCACCGACACACAAACACGCACCGACACACAAACCCGCACCGACACACAAACACGCACCGACACACAAACACGCACCGACACACAAACACGCACCGACACACAAACCGGCACCGACACACAAACACGCACCGACACACAAACACGCACCGACACACAAACACGCACCGACACACAAACACGCACCGACACACAAACACGCACCGACACGCACCGACACACAAACACGCACCGACACACAAACACGCACCGACACACAAACCGGTACTGACACACAAACACGCACCGACACACAAACACGCACCGACACACCCAGCAACAGCAAGACCACAACAACTGGAGCCCAGATCTTTGGGCCGCTGTGCTAAATGAGAGACCCGTCCTGGGGGGGTGGGGGTCCTGGGCGGATGGTCGACGTTACCTGGAGTCCGTGCCCCAGTGCATGGCGTAAATTTTAGCCAGATGCCCCCTCAGTGTCCGTCTGGTGCGCATTTGAATCCGTCCAACAGGATCAATGTTGGCTGTGATCTGAGGAACGGAGGGAAACGCACCAATCAGACGCTTTGCCCCCTTGAGGGGACGCCCGCAGACCCTTTCAGACCGCCTCACCTGAGACAAGGTGGCGTCTGCACACGCTTTCCTGGCATCCTGAAAGACACAGCAGAAGCTCGGTTAGTGCACAGCCACGGCTACCCGCTGTCGCCATGACGACGGCTTACTCTGATCTGGTTCTTCAGCTGCTCGGCCTCCTGGCGTAGCTGATCCAGTTCACTCATTTTCCTCTGCTAAAGGTGGGCTTCACTCCGCCGCCGGGCTCTTGCTGATCTGCAGAGAGCAGAAGGACTGCAGTCAGTACAGAAACGCCGCTGAACCCAGCTCGTCATGCAAACACGCCATGAACACGCTACACATGCGTGACGCTAGGGCTGCACGATATGAGGAAAACTTGCGATATGCGATATTAGTGATCAATATTGCGGTAACGATAAATTTGCGGTAAATAAACAAATAGAAAAATAAACAAAAACATCATCCCCATTTCATTGCAACAGTTTAAAAATTATGCTCCTAATGACCCTCATCGACATGGGGGACAAACGTCAGGGTGGCTAACCCTGGTCCTCAAGAGCCTCAACCCTGTCTGTTTTCCAATTCTCCCTAGACTGCTCGATAATGATAACCAAAATCAGGTGTGTTCAGTCAATCAGGATGTGAAATCACTTGAGTCAGCCAATCAACAGCAAGCTGGTTAAGGAGAGCTGGAAAACAGGCAGGGTTGAGGCTCTTCAGGACCAGGGTTAACATAATAGGCCTCCATCTGATTGGTCAACAATGGGAAGGCGTCCATCTGATTGGTCAAAGCATAAAGGGATTTATTTGATGTGTTAAATGCTTCAAGCTGCTAGAAGATTGTTTTAACACATTTTGGGTTTGCGATTTATTGCGATATTCGCCGTCTTTTGCGATATGCATATTGCAGAGCTGGATATTGCGATAACGATAAATTTGCGGTATATTGTGCAGGCCTACGTGACGCTCTGATGGAGCTCATCTGTAAATCACACAGTGGCAACAAAACACATCCCGTTCAGAAAGGAGTCATTCCAAAGCCCCGCCCCCTAACCACCAGGATGGAGTTAGGTTTGAGGCGGAGGCCAGAGACCTGCTGGGCTGCCGCTGGGCTGCCGGAGCCCCCGGAGGCTCACTTGAGGGGCAGGTAAAGCCCTTCATGCTGTGGCTGGATCTAAACTGCCCTCCAATGTCATCCCTGTAATCCTGGGACACAGTTGATTCAGCTCCTCCAGCCAAATCCGGTTAAGACAAAACCTGCTGATGATCCTAAAAGCAGCGGCTATCCCGCTGACCCCAATCCTCTGACGCCATTAACAACGCCACTTTCACCAAACACTAAACACAGAGACTTATTCTATTGTCAAGCGTGAGGCTTTGTGTTGGACCTAAATCCAAACAGGAGCCACCGACGTTCAGACGACTAACACAAGTTTAACAATCCTCACGCTAGAAATGCAAAGTGCAAAAAGGAAAATCCTAACTGAACTTCACAGATCGAATGAGACGACCTGAGCAGGTAATACCTGACAAATGAACCTTCAAAATAAGAGCATTCTGTGGGTGAAATGGCTTTAGCAAAGCTGGGCTCCAACCCTACCTTGCTGCTGTTCCTCTGCTTTGAGATGAGGCTCCTCTGTCCTGGGGAGTGCAGAGACCTTCTGAATGAACACCTTATCCTTCATGCACCTGACATCTTAGTAGCTACCTGTCACCTGATTGGCTGGCTCTGCTAAATGGGTCTGAATCTCAGCAAGGCGCCTTACCCCCTAATCTCACGGTAATATCAGTGGATAATTCTAGTCTCCTCTATTATAACCCGGTGAACATGTTCAGGACGGCAGAGGCAGACGGCGTTTTGGCAGAGAAAGACGGCGTTTCAGCACAAACACAGACTCTAGGCTTCTGTCTTCAGGTTCCTCCGCCTCACTTATTAGTACAGAGGTGATAGAAATACATCAGCTTCCATCCAAATAGAAAAGCCTGTTTCAGTGCCAAATGATCAGACCAGCAACATATTGCTGTCATAAACATTTTCCCAATCAAAACATTTGGCTTATTTCCAGCTAAACATTTCTGGGAATCCAGCCATCTTTGCAGCGTCGGCTAGCAGACACGACAACAGAAATCCATTTGGTTTGAAAAGGCCTTTCAGAACACTCCAGGACACACTACATCAGAGCAAAAGCCAATGACAACAACATGCATGTATCACAGCGATAAGGCCGGACCAGAGAAGGTTCGGTCACCTATGACCCCCCCCCTCTATGACTCTATGACGTCGTACTTGTGGAATGTCCTTGTTTTGGCAGCATCAGGTCACATCTTAGAAATGCAGCATTTGAAAGGCAGATGCTTTTTAAACTCCCCAAATAAAGCATCTCCATGAAAAAACGAGCTGGTTTGCGTAAGACAAATGATCCAGGACTGCCTTTCCCGCTGAAGGTGGGTGTGCTAAAACCCCCGTCAGCAGATGATCCTTGACTGCGCTTCCTATTTTTAGTGAGGTGCTGGGAGGAGGAAAGCATATTTCACATTTGAAAGTTCCTCCTATCAGCTGCAGCGTCTCACACCCAGGAGACTCCACACAGACCCTTCATGTCATTTCCTGTTACTACACAACCATTACTACAGCTTTAGCTCCTTCTGTTCAGGCTTATTCGTCTTTTACATTCGCGGTTCCGCGTATTTGCAGATTCTTTTAGTCACGCGACTCCTCCAGTTCATCACAAAAGCTCAGACAACTCAGGATGCTTTTATGAAACCTTTCCACCCGAGGGAGGTGCTGTGGGAATTTCTGAGGTAGGGGGGCGGAGATAAAGAGCACGCCGGCCGGCCCGTCAACCACTGAGAGCTGGTTCCACGATTCCTGAATGGCTATAACCAAAGTTTGTACCCCTGCACGGAGAAATGGCATCAGCCGACTCAGAAGAGGCCGGAAAATCTCCCCCAACGCTGGAAAAGATCATCGGAGAACAATAATCATCTGGATGAATGAATGACGGATGAAACGGCTCAAATGGCACCGCAGGACCTCTGGCACTAAAGTGAAGAACGGACTCCTGGCTTAAGGCACAGAGCGACACTCCTGTCATAGAGTAGGCTACGGTACAGTCTATTGCTCTGAATCAAGAAACTGCTGTTTCAGAAGGTTTTTGATGAGGAAGGATTGGTGACGGACATTCTTCAGCCGCAGGGTGGGGCGTGTCTCTGGACCATAACCCCCAAAAATACGGGGGGAATACTGTACACTGTTAATACAGCTCACGTCGTCTTTGAAGGAGATCCAGAAGCAGGAAAGAATCCAAAATATAGTTTTTAAAAGCTGATCTAAGATGACAAATTAAGTCCATATGAAATAGTAGCCCTTAGCTTTAAGTTACTATTCTGGAGTACAGGAAAAGTACAATAACACACTTGAATCATTTCATGCTCACTTATAAGCATTTCTAAATAACTTTTTCTCTATTTAAAGTTACAGGGAAACTTCTGACTGACATCAAACCACAGCAGTAGGGCAGCAACATAAAGCATATTCTAGTCTAACGGCTTTGGCAGTAGATTCTGGGGGAGGCCAATGACTGTCACCCTGATGACATTAGGAAAAGAGTCGGTCCAGAGCTGTCGGCGCACAAGAGGATAGAGACGAGGGAGGCAAGCTGGAGGACAGACCCAGATTAAACTAATGAGAGTGAACAAGCAGAGGACAATTGGGAGGGTAGTTGCTAATTAACCCCTTGGTAGCAGGGAGCCAGCCGGAGTATTCATAGCCTTAAAGACTAAGCACAAAGCACCATCGCCTCCAACTTTATATGTAGATGTATAAATATTACTAAATATTTCATATAAAGGATGATTTTATTTTTCTTATCAGAATAGATGCAGAAAAAAATCCAATGTTTATTTTAACGCAAATATTGTGTCAACCACTAAGCACAACGTTGCTTCTTCAACCTGGAGATGCTCATCAGCCAGAACCAGTTAATGTGGAGGAAGTGGTGCAAAGCCAGTTCAAAGCATCTCAGACAGAAAACGTCGTCAGTGAGTCTGGAAATCAACCGATGCAACCGTCAAACACGGAGGGACTAAAAGCTTTTTTCAAAGCAAGTATCTAAACGTTTGTGTCAGTAGTGTCGTCTCCCAGTGAGAGATGATCCAGATACACCTCATCCTTCAATGAAGGAATAAAATGTAAAAAACAAAAAGTGCAAACAAAAACAAACATCAGACCAAATGTAGGTATATAGTAGGGCTGCACGATATGAGGAAAACTTGCGATGTGCGATATTAGTAATTAATATTGCGAGAACGATATAAATTGCGGTATATCAACAAACAGCCAAAAAAACAAAAACATCATTTCCATTTCACTGCAACAGTTTAAAAGTTATACTCCAAATGACCCTTGTCGACGTAGGCGGCAAACATAAAAGGGCTCATTTGATTGATCAACAACGTAAACGGGTCCTTCCGATTGGTTAAATGCATAAAGGGATTTATTTCATTTGTTCAATATTTCAAGCTGCCATGAGTTAGTTTTAGCACATTTAAGGTAATCATTTATTGCCGTCTTTTGCGGTATGCATATTGCACAGCTTGATTTCGCGATGACGATAAATTTGCGGTATATTGTGCAGGCCTAGTATATAGTTACATAGCTATATTGCTCAGGGCTCCAGACTAACTTTTTTCACTAGGAGCACAGTGGCCCCCAAATGAAAATTTTAGGGGCACAACCAGAGAATTTAGGGACGCATACCGTAAATCAACATTTTAACCAAATCTACTAATTTCCACTGTATTACGAATAAATACTTTAATAGATGCAGAAATTACAATGTTCTGTTTCTAATTCAGTGTCACATTTTAATCTGCACTTTTGAAGATGAAACAACAAGGTAAACTGACAGCAGCATCGCTGTCATGACAGTACAGATAGCAAACAAAATACCATACATTTAGAATTAAAAAAAGTTTTTAGGAACAAGTGATTACCGTAGTAACCTTTCGGTCTTTCACAGTTACAAACAATACTTAAATGTAGGGCTGCACGATATGAGGAAAACTTGCGATATGCGATATTAGTGATCAATATTGCGGTAACGATAAATTTGCAGTAAATAAACAAATAGAAAAATAAACAAAAACATCATCCCCATTTCATTGCAACAGTTTAAAAATTATGCTCCTAATGACCCTCATCGACATGGGGGACAAACGTCAGGGTGGCTAACCCTGGTCCTCAAGAGCCTCAACCCTGTCTGTTTTCCAATTCTCCCTAGACTGCTCGATAATGATAACCAAAATCAGGTGTGTTCAGTCAATCAGGATGTGAAATCACTTGAGTCAGCCAATCAACAGCAAGCTGGTTAAGGAGAGCTGGAAAACAGGCAGGGTTGAGGCTCTTCAGGACCAGGGTTAACATAATAGGCCTCCATCTGATTGGTCAACAATGGGAAGGCGTCCATCTGATTGGTCAAAGCATAAAGGGATTTATTTGATGTGTTAAATGCTTCAAGCTGCTAGAAGATTGTTTTAACACATTTTGGGTTTGCGATTTATTGCGATATTCGCCGTCTTTTGCGATATGCATATTGCAGAGCTGGATATTGCGATAACGATAAATTTGCGGTATATTGTGCAGGCCTACTTAAATGTATGTAAACATTAGAGGATGGAAATTCATGTTGGCGACACCAAATAAGTGCAGCCAAGATGCACAATAATTTGAGATCACCCAGATGGACACAACACTGCACAGATCACCTGGTGTGAGATGTATATTTTAGTTTGGGGGTGGGGGCCTGGGCTTGCTCCGGGGGGGGCCGGCGCTTTCTGGCTCCCCTCTCTCTGTGTGGGGGTGGTGGTGCTGGGCCTGGGGTGTCTGCGCCTCCGGGGGTGGGGCCCCGGGGCTGGGTGGGCCTGGCCCCCTTGCTGGGGGGGGGGCGGGGGACGGCTGTTTGACCACCGGGGGATAGTCTATCATCTGTCCCCAACTTACCCCCTTCCTCATATAACCTCATAATAGGGTGAGGGGGTGGGGGGCTTAGCCTGCGATGAGCCTTGGGGGGGGGGGTTTACTAGGCAGTGACCCCCCTCCTGTGGTTGCCGTATGGAGTGGGCCCCCCCTCTTTCGGTTTTATTTGCACCTTAGACATGTAGGGCCCTTGGTAGGGGGGGTGCTTGGACATCACTGCCAACAAGCAGCGGATGTCCTCCTAGCACCCTACCCGCCAATTTTAACCGCACCTTAGACATTTAGGGCCCCTTGGTGGGGAGGGTGAGGGGACGTCACTGTGAGTAATCAGGAGACGTCCCCTTAGTGCCCTACCCGCCAATTTTAACCGCACCCCCCTTAGTACACACACCCCTCCCCCCTCAATATATACATCCCAACATAAACACACACACATGCACACACACACTCTCTCAAACACACATACACGCACACACATTTTGCAAGGAAGGTGGGACCTAGGACCATCTGTCCCCTGCCTCTTCCCTGGTGGGGGGTACGGGCCCCTTTGCAACGGCGGCTGTGTCCCCGGGGTGCTGGCCTCCTGGGCCCGGCGGTGCTCTCTCCGCGCGGTGGGGGGGTTCACATTACATCTGAGCCGGGGGTGTTCGTGTCCCTGGGGGGTGGGTTCTGGTCCTTGCTCCTGAGTGCTGGGCCCCGCCAAATTTCCAACTGTGGCCGAGCCTGGTCGGGCCATATTTACAACACCCCTTGTGGGCCCTCTTTTTTCCCCGGGGTTCCCCCCTTCTGGGCGGGGGCGGCGGGCCCCTGCCTCGCTCCTCCCTGGACCAACCGTGGGCCGGGCGGATGGCTGCCTGGAGTGCGGAGTGGGTCTCCCTTGGGGGGTCCTGGCTCGTACCTGGGGTTGGGGCGGGGGGATGCCCGGAACTCCTGGGTGGTGGTGGGGTGCTCGTCTGGGGCTGTGGGCGTCCTTCTCCGGTGGGGCCCTGCGTTGGGTTCTCCCGGCGCGGCGGGGGGGCTGCTCTCCTGGTTGGGCTGGGGCGGCGCCCTCTTTCCCTCCGTGCCTCCCTGCTCTCTGGCTCTGGGGGCCTTGCGGCGGCCCTGCTGGCCCTGGCCTGGGTGGCGGGCTTGGTCGCCCGGGCGGCGGTTGTTCCCTGCCGGTTCCCGTGTGGCGTTGGGGGGATTCCGGCTGCCGCTGCTGGTGCGGTGGGGGTCTTGGGGTGGGGATGGCTGGGCACTCTCCCTCCTTCTTTTCACGTTCCACCATCCATTTTAGAAGAACATAAACACTCACCTGAGCACAGGTGTTAGCTCAACAGACTGAATGACTGAAATATTTCACACTAGTTGGTTTTAAGGCATAAGTATGCGTGTGAACACTATCTGTTTTGTGTACATGTCGACAGGTGGACATTTTTGCAACTAACAGGTGTGTTTATAACTTTTGAGTGTGTGTGTGGACAGGCTCCGCCCCTTTTTTTTTCGTTTTTTTTTTTCATTTGAACCTTACCATAATGATTAACAACCAGTAAACTTGCTGCTTTATGCTGCTTCATGGTCTTACCCCCCTTCCCCTCCTATTATCACCCCCTACCCCCCCCTCTCTCTAACGTCCCTCTCTCTTCTTCCCCTCTTTCCTTTTCCGTCCGGTCCAACACCAAAGATTTTCAGACATGATTGAAATTAATAAAGTTTGGCCTCAATTACAAAAGGGGTTTATTCAGACATACCTTTGGTTTGTCTGAAGATTAATAACCCCTCTTGTTAAAGTAAAATATGTCCAACCCAAGAGGCCCTCAGCTCTCATCTGTCTGCCTAGCTGTTGGACAGGACAAGTTAAAAAAAAAAAAAAAAAAAAAAAAAAAAAAAAATGTATATTTTTGTTTTTGCTCTAACATCACCTGTCAATCAAAACAAAAACATCAACAGAAAGGGGCGGAGCAAGACCCCAACCTGAGCGAACGCAGCTGGAAATTTAGTACTGAACTGACTGAAAGTTGCCCTACAGACTACAAAACAATGCATTATGGGACATGTGTCCTGATGGGTTTTTTGTAGTTCACTGATCAATTAAAATAATTTAAAATACCAACTGATTAAAAAAAGGCTAAATCCATTACAAAACATTAAAATAATTATAAAAGATGTAATATCACAGATCATACTCAGGGGGAGAGGCATACTAAAACTAAATTGAATGTTAAGGACTACAACTGCCTGTTGTCCTTCAGTCTCGCTGCAGCTTCGCCTTCATGCCCCCCCCACCCCCAGGGCGCTGGTTCATCTTAAACACGTCTATTGTTGCACTTTCCCTGCCTGTTTTAAATCGTGTTGTCGCTCACACGTGTTTAATGTTAGAGCCCCGTTAGCTGTCACGCATGAACGTGTGGGACATTTATGCTCCTCAGCTGACCATCTCCCGCAGGAGCGGTGTGCTGCCGTAACAGCCGTGCATGATGAGAGGCCGTGGTTAGCTTCGCGAGTTTGAGACCCCTGCTGTACACTGTGGCACTGGTACACTAGCTGCAGGTCGGAAGAATGAATCAATAGTTCGCTTGCTCATAGCTCAGACGCACATATCAGGTTGTGATGATATTTGTCTATTTGTCTCCATTTCCTTCACACAGATGTTTACGCGCACTCGATTATCTCTGGGCCCCGCCCCCTCCACATATTTTAGCCACTTACAGTGACTTTCCCTATTCTTCTCACACGCGTTGGCCGCTTCAGGCATCACTCAATGACACGCGAGTGTGCGCTCGCGTGTGCTCCAGTCTGATGAGCATTCGCGCGAGTGTGCGTGTCAGTCTGCGTGCGTGTGCGCTCGCGTCTCTGATGATTTCATTGCTCGTTTCATTGATCATTGACGTGCCCCTTTCACGTTTAATGTATAAAATACGGAGGGTGGGGGAGGCAAATTTACTGGTAGCACATGTGCGACTGGATGTAAAACTCAGTCGCACACTCAAATTTTGGTCGCAGTCTGGAGCCCTGTTGCTTTATAGTGCTACACTTTTAACAGGTCTTGTTGTTGTGCAGTTTTTTCAGTAAGTACATCTGTATAGCATTTTGAACAGAGCGGTGCACAATGTGCTAATACAATGTTGAAACAAAACTTTTCTTCATGCCTTTTTTTTCCTTACAGCATTGAGTGTTCTGATTGGCTGTAGACTATTCCAATCAATCTCATCTTATACCCGTCTCCTGTACAGAATGATCTTTGTTTTTATTATATAATAATAAAATCTGCAAGCACCCAAGCGATACAGCCAGATGCTCATACCTAAACTAAAGGCTCCTCGCCTTGACCAGCCGCCTCATGAGGTCCACAAGGGTCAACGGAGCCAGACATCAGCTCATTAGGACGGTATCAGAATCCAGCTCTGATCCAAACATCACGAGGTTCCTGTCCTGAGCACCTGTGTGTCCAAGTGTCCTTGGGCAGGACACTGAACCCCACATTGCTCCTGGAGGTTAAAGGCTGGCGCCAGTGTTCGGCAGCAGCGCCACCATCAGTGCGTGAATGTGCTTGTTGGTCAATGGGCTGTAAAGTGCTTTGGGCCTTCTAAGAAGGTAGTAAGGTGCTGTACAAGTACACAGTGTTCCTCAGCATATTAGTGTTCCACTATTCGTAGATTTCTTTCTCCTGCACGGACTCAGAAGCAGCTGGAAAATCTCCTGAAACGCTGAAGAAGACAATCGTGGTGAATAATTATCATCCGGAGCAGAGTTTACTATGAATGAAACCGCTCCCTTCTGGAAGAAGAAGACCTCTGGCACTAAACTGATGAAGGAGGAAGGACGGACTCCTGCTTTTAAGGCACACGGCACTCTTAATGTTATTTAGTACCCTACGGTACAGTCTATCGCTCTCCGTGGTTCTCCGTATTCGTAGATTCACCGACATGTAAATTGTAGAAAAGTGAGTTTAAAGCGTGTGTGGCTTGCAGTGAAAATGGGTGGTTGGAAAGCTACACTCCAGCCACACCAGCTCACCGTCTCTTCCTTCCATTTGTTCTGTGGAAGAGAATTATGAAATATTTAAATGAAATCATTCTCATCTCTGCTGTTTTACTTTCAATTCTTTCAAATCAACCGCTGTTGTCTGTGATGCCAGAAGTGAAAGCTTTCCTACTGAGCATTTCCTATCACAATGTAAATATTTGCATTTGTCATAGAAGAGAAGCTGCTGCCAGTAAACTTCCAACCGTCTTAGATGAATTGCGTTCTCCACGCCACCCCCACTCCATGTTTTTGGTCCAGCACATGGGCTAAGCTCCATCTGAGTGCTGTGGTGAAGTGAAGCAAAGTAAATGCAGCGACAGAAGACAGAAGGGAATCGCTCCTGGACATTTGCTATAAAAGCCTCATGCGTTTCAGATGGCTGTTCTATAACACACGTGGCTCATCAGCAGCTTGGTTTTTTTGCCTTCACTAAATAGAAGTAGCAATAGAAGCTCACTGGCTACTGGTGTTTACTGCCCTACTGCCCCACTCAGCAGTGGACAAAACAGGTAATTAAACAAATCAAACTGACTGTGTCAATGACCTTTTCGGCTCTACATGAGGCAGCTTTCTCCTCACCATACACAATAAGTGCCTTTAAAATAGATGAATGGCTGAACTAAAAATGGTTAGCCTTAGGCCCCGCAACCCACTTAGTTCCTCTGAAAGTAGTGCAAGATCCTGAGGCTGCCAATACGTACACAAAGGCCGGAACCATCCTTTAGTACCATTCAGTTCAGAAGCAAAACTGATGAAGCATGATGATAAATCCAAATCTTAGCAGGTTTCATGCTATATTTAAAGCCTTTCCAGAACCGCTCTAAATGCAGTTTCAGACCCCATAATCAAAAAACACGCTCATCGTGTCCGATTCAGCAAACAAATACTGTAGAGCTGCTCGATGTGACGAAAACTGGCGATATGCAATATTACTGATTAATATTGCGATCAGGATATGATTTGCGGTATGTAAACAAATAGCAAAAACAACCAAAAATATTATTCCCATTCCATTATAACAGCTTAAAAATTATACTACAAATGACCCTTGTTGACGTAGGAGGGGAACATACAACATAATAGGGCGCCATCCGATTAGTTAACAACGTGAAGGGGTCCATCTGATTGGTCAAATGCAGAAAGGGATTCTTTCAATCCATTAAACACTTCAAGCTGCCATAAGATTGTTTGGCCACATCTAAGGTAACCATTTTACTGCAAATTTGCTGTCTTTTGCGACATGCATGTTGCACAGCTTGATATTACGATAACGATAAATTTGCGTAGTCGATATTGTGCAGGCCTATTACTGATTAATATTGCAATCAGGATGTGATTTGCGGTATGTAAACAAATAGCAAAACAACCAAAAACATCATTCCCATTTTATTGCAAGAGTTTAAAAATGATTCTCCAAATGACCCTTGTTGACATAGGAGGCAAATATCTAACATAATAGGGCTCCATGCAAATGGTCAAACGAATAAAGGGATTTATTTTATTTGTTAAATGCTTGAAGTTGCCATAAGATTGTTTTAGGGTCCCAAATTAACAACAGTGTATTAAAAATGAACACCAATTCTGAGCATTTTCTTCTGTTTGATGAGTAAAAGTTAGAGGCAGCGCTGCAGATGTTTGTGTAAAACCAGCCGTTTTTATTAGCCCTCCTTTGACTTTCTATTTGAAATGCTCCTTCTTTTCTGTGTGGACACAGGTAGAAGAATAAAAGTGTTCATTTGGAGACAGTCGTGAGACACTGAGGCTAATGAGCTGTTCTGGGTGTTGGACCGGACCGGACCGGACATGGCTAAAGAAATACATTCAGTCATAGCACTTTCATAAAACACCGTATTTTATAAAGATAATAACCAGGAATGAAACTTTATTAGCATCTTCCTAAATTACAGAGGTGGTGTCGTGCTGACACCCCCCCCCCCCCCCCCCCCAGTGAGACTTTTTTTAGACGGCCTCTATAGATGCCAGCATCTTTAAAAAACTTTCAGGTCATAAAATGAATCACCTGGAGGTGGAATTTGGGGGGAAAAGTGCCCCCCCAGTAAATCTGTCCTTGTTTTCTCAGCATGTTTTAATTAGACTTTACAGTTAGGTGACATTAAAGACGTCGTCTTTTCATCCATGAATTACTTTTATGCCATTTCATTTGGGATTTTCATGACCTACAGATTGTTAACAGCCCCCTCATGGGGGTTCAGGGGGCATTTATTTAGCACAGTGCTGTGCTGCTGTGCTAAAGAAACCAGAAAGACTATTTATGATTTAAAAACAATGAAAGAATTCATTGACCTGTTGCAAACAGCGGCCTTTCAGGGACCCCTCCTGAAAGGTTTCTGAAGTTGTGTCGTAGATCAGCATTCACAGGTAAACGGGTACGAGCGTTAACCCCCCCCCCGCTGCTTTCAAATCCGCTGAAATAATGCCTGGAAACACCTGGAAAATGCATATAGAGGGCCCCAATTTCCAAATTTTCCTGGGGGAGGACCCCCCCAGGGGGGGGGGGTAGTAGCCTCCTGTACTAAAAACGTTTGAGGTCCCTGAAGTGCAGATTACTTGAGATTAGCCGTTCATTGGTAACAAGTTTTCATCCACTGGAATGACGTTTTTTTAACCTACACACCAGATGAAGGCCATTTCTTTATCAACAGATGAAGTCTCCTGAAAGGAATATTTTGGTTTTCTTCACAAATTAGAATTTTATAAAGTTAGCTTATAATACAATAGAAGTCAGGCTGTAAATATGACAGTGATCTGTGTCCTACAGTCTGAGCTAATTTGGATCTTAAGTTTATTTTAAAACACGTTATGTAAAAAAGGAAAGTGATAAAGCTACAAAACTTGATTATTGAACTTTTTTAAAAAGATGCTATAAAATCATTTCAAGTGAATTTACTGAAAAACCACCAAAACAAAACTATGCCTAATCTTAATTTGAAAAGCAGTCATAGCGATGGAAAGTCTAAAAAATGTATTTCTCTGTTGGGGTTCTTTGCTGCAACTGTGTAAGTTTTGAAGTTCTGAAGCGGGAAGACGATGAGTCCCACACATGAACCAAAGAATGTTTTGTACGGAACAATTCTTGTCAAACAAGGAAATGAATCATTTACCTTAAAAAGGAAAGGCCAGCTCGGAGCTAAACGCACGAGTGTATTTAAACAATAAACGCACTCCTTTGATTGCATTAACACTCATAGCCTCCAAGCACTTAAAAAGGGAACATGTGTGTGAAGGGTCACATGACGGCGCTGCCATGTTTTGGCTCCACTGTGGGACGGATTGCTAACAGAAGGCGACAAGTCAAACAAGAGTCTCTGCTGTCACCTCTGCATTCCAGTCAGTTCTGTTTTTCCTGCAGCAGTCAAATGTAAACAGACATTAGACTGTGGCCATTCAAAGCAGAGAAGCCTCTGAGGTGAACATGCAAAGTGCTGATCCAGACTGTTAGGAGCTGCAGAATGAAGTGCAACAGCGCTGCACTGACAGCAAACAGGGCCGACTACTTTGACTATTCAAAACACAGACCAGGCTTTTTGCTCTACCACAGCCAACTGTGCAGAAAACAACCACACTTGAGCTTGATTCCAATCTAAATAGAGGATAAGGTATGTAACAATGACACCACTTTAAATGAAAGCAGCATGGAATAAGGCAGTCCATTTGTGGGTCAACTGCAAACGTATGTCAAACTCACTGATCCAAGTCCAGTTATCCCAGAATTTCTGTTCTTCAGGGCAATTGGACCTAAAAGCTTCCCCTGGATCCCAATCAAAGAGCCATTTGGATCAGTTTCCCACAGAAATGAAAACACGGGGAGCTGCAACACCCTTTGGAAAACCCGGTGTTTCCGGTGGATGGCATCGTGTCACTTTTTTTTTAAAGTTAGTGAAGACATGTTCATTTTTTTGCATCCTCTGTCATTTAATGGGTTCTGATGAGAACCATTTCCAGAGAGTCCACAAAACTGGCAAATATGTCGTAATGAACCTGCAGTTAAGCCGCTTCTCCGATAGATTTCTGTCAGGATGTTTTTGGGGCCAAAGCTGCATGTTTATTCTGGGATGTCTCGCCACATTTGAGACGTTGTTGTTTGCAAATTCCTGGTTACATATTAATCGTACGGGTAAAGTCGCTGAAAGCAGACAAATCTGCCAGTACTTCAGATTCTCCATCGTTGTCCTGCCTGGGTCGGAACATTGTTGGGATCACACGCCGGCGGGAGTGGTGGTGATGACGCAGGTCAATAGTCACATACAACCTTACTGAGAAAGTGTCTACATTTAGATAGAACGCTCAACCTGTTGGCATTTAAAAAATATATATTTATGAACCTTTCCCGTTTACTGCTTGCCGACCGTAGTCGTCAGCACAGAGGAGCCACTCGCCTGGTTCCGACTCGCTCCAGGGACGAGCAGCTCGCTTGGTTCCGACTCGCTCCAGGGACGAGATTCTCGCCTGGTTCCGACTCGCTCCAGGGACGAGATTCTCGCCTGGTTCCGACTCGCTTCAGGGACGAGATTCTCGCCTGGTTCCGACTCGCTCCAGGGACGAGATTCTCGCCTGGTTCCGACTCGCTCCAGGGACGAGCAACTCGCCTGGTTCCGACTTGCTTCAGGGACGAGATTCTCGCCTGGTTCCGACTCGCTCCAGGGACGAGCAGCTCGCCTGGTTCCGACCCGCTCCAGGGACGAGATTCTCGCCTGGTTCCGACTCGCTACAGGGACGAGCAACTCGCCTGGTTCCGACTTGCTTCAGGGACGAGATTCTCGCCTGGTTCCGACTCGCTCCAGGGACGAGCAGCTCGCCTGGTTCCGACTCGCTTCAGGGACGAGATTCTCGCCTGGTTCCGACTCGCTCCAGGGACGAGATTCTCGCCTGGTTCCGACTTGCTCCAGGGACGAGATTCTCGCCTGGTTCCGACTCGCTCCAGGGACGAGATTCTCGCCTGGTTCCGACTCGCTTCAGGGACGAGATTCTCGCCTGGTTCCGACTCGCTCCAGGGACGAGATTCTCGCCTGGTTCCGACTCGCTCCAGGGACGAGCAACTCGCCTGGTTCCGACTTGCTTCAGGGACGAGATTCTCGCCTGGTTCCGACTCGCTCCAGGGACGAGCAGCTCGCCTGGTTCCGACCCGCTCCAGGGACGAGATTCTCGCCTGGTTCCGACTCGCTACAGGGACGAGCAACTCGCCTGGTTCCGACTTGCTTCAGGGACGAGATTCTCGCCTGGTTCCGACTCGCTCCAGGGACGAGCAGCTCGCCTGGTTCCGACTCGCTTCAGGGACGAGATTCTCGCCTGGTTCCGACTCGCTCCAGGGACGAGATTCTCGCCTGGTTCCGACTTGCTCCAGGGACGAGCAGCTCGCTTGGTTCCGACCCGCTCCAGGGACGAGCAGCTCGCCTGGTTCCGACTCGCTCCAGGGACGAGCAGCTCGCTTGGTTCCGACCCGCTCCAGGGACGAGCAGCTCGCCTGGTTCCGACTCGCTCCAGGGACGAGCAGCTCGCCTGGTTCCGACCCGCTCCAGGGACGAGCAGCTCGCCTGGTTCCGACTCGCTCCAGGGACGAGATTCTCGCCTGGTTCCGACTCGCTCCAGGGACGAGGTTCTCGCCTGGTTCCGACTCGCTCCAGGGACGAGATTCTCGCCTGGTTCCGACTCGCTCCAGGGACGAGATTCTCGCCTGGTTCCGACTCGCTCCAGGGACGAGCAGCTCGCTTGGTTCCGACCCGCTCCAGGGACGAGCAGCTCGCCTGGTTCCGACTCGCTCCAGGGACGAGCAGCTCGCCTGGTTCCGACTCGCTCCAGGGACGAGCAGCTCGCTTGGTTCCGACCCGCTCCAGGGACGAGCAGCTCGCCTGGTTCCGACCCGCTCCAGGGACGAGCAGCTCGCCTGGTTCCGACTTGCTTCAGGGACGAGATTCTCGCCTGGTTCCGACTCGCTCCAGGGACGAGATTCTCGCCTGGTTCCGACTCGCTCCAGGGACGAGCAGCTCGCTTAGTTACGACTCGCTTCAGGGACGAGATTCTCGCCTGGTTCCGACTCGCTCCAGGGACGAGATTCTCGCCTGGTTCCGACTCGCTCCAGGGACGAGATTCTCGCCTGGTTCCGACTCGCTCCAGGGACGAGATTCTCGCCTGGTTCCGACCCGCTCCAGGGATGAGCAGCTCGCCTGGTTCCGACTCGCTTCAGGGACGAGATTCTCGCCTGGTTCCGACTCGCTCCAGGGACGAGCAGCTCGCCTGGTTCCGACCCGCTCCAGGGACGAGCAGCTCGCCTGGTTCCGACCCGCTCCAGGGACGAGCAGCTCGCCTGGTTCCGACTCGCTCCAGGGACGAGCAGCTCGCCTGGTTCCGACTCGCTCCAGGGACGAGATTCTCGCTTGGTTCCGACTCGCTCCAGGGACGAGCAGCTCGCCTGGTTCCGACTCGCTCCAGGGACGAGCAGCTCGCCTGGTTCCGACTCGCTCCAGGGACGAGCAGCTCGCCTGGTTCCGACTCGCTCCAGGGACGAGCAGCTCGCCTGGCTCCGACCCGCTCCAGGGACGAGCAGCTCGCCTGGTTCCGACTCGCTCCAGGGACGAGCAGCTCGCCTGGTTCCGACTCGCTCCAGGGACGAGTAGCTCGTCTGGTTCCGACTCGCTCCAGGGACGAGCAGCTCGCCTGGTTCCGACTCGCTCCAGGGACGAGATTCTCGCCTGGTTCCGACTCGCTTCAGGGACGAGATTCTCGCCTGGTTCCGACTCGCTCCAGGGACGAGATTCTCGCCTGGTTCCGACTCGCTCCAGGGACGAGATTCTCGCTTGGTTCCGACTCGCTCCAGGGACGAGCAGCTCGCTTGGTTCCGACTCGCTCCAGGGACGAGCAGTTCGCCTGGTTCCGACTCGCTCCAGGGACGAGATTCTCGCCTGGTTCCGACTCGCTCCAGGGACGAGATTCTCGCCTGGTTCCGACCCGCTCCAGGGACGAGCAGCTCGCCTGGTTCCGACTCGCTTCAGGGACGAGATTCTCGCCTGGTTCCGACTCGCTCCAGGGACGAGCAGCTCGCCTGGTTCCGACTCGCTCCAGGGACGAGCAGCTCGCCTGGTTCCGACTCGCTCCAGGGACGAGCAGCTCGCCTGGTTCCGACTCGCTCCAGGGACAAGATTCTCGCCTGGTTCCGACTCGCTCCAGGGATGAGCAGCTCGCCTGGTTCCGACTCGCTCCAGGGACAAGATTCTCGCCTGGTTCCGACTCGCTACTGGATTCATTCAGTTACTTTGAATCAGTCTGTCATGTGAGCTACCTTGTTTGGTAGCCTAACGTATAGACAGGTTGCTCATTGACACTGGGGCAGTGCCAAGCAGTTCATCTCCAGGACAACGCATGCTCTTAACTGAAATGTTTTGGCCTTTATGTTCAACTAATAGGAAATCATTTGAATATCTCCAGTTGCTGAATGCCTTTATGAATTCCTCCATGACCATATTACCGATCTCATCTCACGGTGACAAATCTCCAACTCTGCATTAGCGTAAATGCGTGTATGCATGCATCATAACTGTTTGTTTTTTATTGTTTTTTTCCCCCCAAGAGAAAATGTCAGAGACAACTGTTTACACAAATGAATTTGTTTTATTAATCGCTGATGGTTTCACTGCCCCAAATTATGAGTAACAGAGTATTGAGGGTTTCGGTCATCTAGTATGTGCAATTTATTTACCAAAATTTAACTGTAATTTGTTACGTTACTCTCTTACTGACAAAAGTAATTAAATTACAGTAATTCATTACCCCCAACACTGTACAAGACTGAAAATGGATCATTTAATGGAACACTCCTGTCAAAATTGAAAGAATTTTTTATTATGAATCAGCAAACCCGAGAGGAAAAAGCAAAGAAAAGAAACGCACGGCCAGTAAATTATACAAATGCCTACAAAAGGGAACTGTTGGCCAGAAACAGCAAGAAGTAATCAACTGAAGAGTGAGCATGCAATCATATCAGAGGTTTGTCAACCTAACGTTGTTTTCTAAATCACTTCAAATCTACTACTTTCCTCACATGTTAAATCCTTCAAATTGAACTAAATATTCCATTCAAAATAAATACTAAAAAGTTTTTTGAATTCACTTTTCTGTCCCCGTCAGTAAGAGACAGAGCCAAAAATCCAAAACATTAAATGTCTGATGCCAGTATTGCAGGTATACCAGAGTACTTCTGTGGTGCTACTTCAGACAGTGGCAATGTCATACAGTTAATAGTCTGGAAGTATCCAGAGAGATTTAAATGCTTCTTAGATACATTTATTGCAATCAACACAGCAGAGGGGTATATGGAGGAAACGCAGATGAAAAAAATTAACAAGGCAGAAATACGACTAAGTGGGTATTAGGGTTGTGCCGATGGACGATGTGATGGCTGACTGGCCTCACGATGGACGACACCATGGTGAAGCCACGCCCCCACCACGCTGAGAGTCGACACCATAAGCCAGGGGTCGGGAACCTTTTTGGCCAGGAGAGCCATAAACGCCACATATTTTTAAATGTAATTTCGAAAGAGCCATACAATAATGTAGTGTCCCTTTCCCACACTAAGGCACGGAGACTTAACCTCTTTTAGGGTTCTTTATTCTGGTTACTGCAGACCACAACAAACGCCGTACAATCAATTCAGCAACTCCTGAATCTCTCCCGCCGAGACGAGAGCGCTTCTCCCAACTTTATATTCCCCCGTCCTGCTCCAGCCCTCCCATTTCCTTATTCGGCCCATAGCTGAACCCCATTGGTCCAAACTCCCTAACAACAGGCTGAGTGACAGAACTGAGGGCCAATCAGATCACTGCTTGAACGATGCGTTCCATGAACTCCAGAACTTTTAAAGCGGCCCAACAGCCAAGTTAAACTCAGTCCGCGACAATATGTTTAAAACTAAATATACAAATGAATGTGTGCATTTGATGTAATTTCAACATTTTTAAAGTCCAATAAGTCTGTGGATTCTTTTTAATAACATTGTTATACTGTTGCTAATAAATGATGAGTATTTCTCATGGTAGTTGTTCTGCTGATGGTCTAGTCTGGTTGATCCGTGGTGAGTTTCTGCTTCATGCAGGCGTTGAGACTTTAAACGTGATCGTAGGTCTGAATGTTCTTTAGATGTGAGACAGACATGGAACCAAACACACACACCCACGCTGCAGGAGTGACGGGCAGCAGGTTTACGTTTTTACCATCTCTGCGCGATTCACCTGCTGCCGGTCCCCCCCCACCCCCTCTGCTTTCTTCCTCACACATCCCGTCCCCAAAACTGCGCGCTCTTCCTCAGGGAGGCAATTCAAAGGTTTCCGGGTGGTACAAACTCTGTGAAATAATAGATAACAGTAAACTGATAGTTTTTTCTCCAAGCACCGCTACTACTGCGCGCCTTTGGCATTGCATCGCGCCCGAGAAGGACTGGTCTAATGAAAAAAAAAAAGTATAATTAAGGATTTGTCTGCGAGCCACATGTGACCATCAAAAGAGCCATATATGGCTCGCGAGCCATAGGTTCCCGACCCCTGCCATAAGCCGTGGTTACATGTGCAAAATATCTTGATGGGATCAATGGTCGGATTAGAATCCAACCGTGTTCATGGGCCCAGAAAAACTTTTACCGATTATAACAAACGTGCACATGGTCCCACTTTAGGTCAGAATAAATCATTCACACATGCACAGTAGTGTTGGAAATACTGGAAGAGGAAACGAGTTCCACTGAGAGGCTACATACATAGATATCTGGCAGCTCCGTAATAAACGAGATGATCTTCTAAACGTGCTTTTATTAATGTTATTATGAAGCGCCTGTTCGCTCATCATTTTCATTTTAATCCGTGCTTTTTCTGTGGAAGAACGGAGCTGGAAGAAGGCAGGGCTAGGAGAGGCTAACACGGGCTAACAACATTTAGCCTTTGATGGACATAAATCCATGCAGAAATGCGGCAATCTGCATCTTGGCTGCACATAAATATGTGGAATAACATCAGCCTTTATTTTGTCGGGACACGACTGGAAACGCAAATCCACGTGATTGTTTGAACAGTTTCTAAAAACTGAGCCACATTTCTGCTTTGAACAGCTCACACACCGCCCCAAAGCCGCTGTGTGAGCTGACGGTCCGAGCTCTGCCCGGACACACACTTTTACCGGGAGACCCGGTTCTCCTGAGTCCGGTAGCTCGTTCCCCTACAGCTGCAGGACGGATGGCAGTCCTAAATCTCCCACACATAGGGCACACGTAACGAAGCATCCTCCCTTCCCCTCAAACACAAAGCTGTAAGTCCGCGCTCAACCGGTCCACTTGAGTAATCAGGTGCAGGACCGACTACTTCTTTTCTATTTTGTTATTTTTTGTTAAAGTCACTTCTCTGAGCTTATACTGGATCATCGAGGATGAGTCATTAGTTGGGAAATAAAATTAAAGTAATAAAGTAAAATAACGAATAATAATTATATATTAACGAACATTTAAAAATACTCCCCCCCACGAAATCATCGTCCATCCCGATGGCCCTAGTGGGTCTGCTATGTACAGGGTCAGAAATTAATGCTCACAAGTAGACCTGCACAATAAATCATAAATTTATCGTTATCATGTGTAATGTGCACATCGCAAAAGTTTCTGAAAATTGAAATAAATGGTTACTTTAAATGTGCAAAGACAATCTTATGGCAGCTTGAAGCGAATCAAATGAATCCCTGTATGCACTTGACCAATTGGATGGAGTCCTTTGTTAGATGGTCGCCTCCCATGTAGACTAGTTTCATTTGGAGTATGATTTAAGTTATATTGACTCTTGTTTAATTTAAACTGCAGTGAAATGGAAATTATGTTTTTGGTCGTTTTCCTATTTGTTCTTTTATCGCAAGTTATGTCATCATCGCAGCATTGATCACTAATATTGGAAATCGCAAGTTTTCCTCACATCATTCTGCCCTACTGCTGATGATGACACATTTCTATTGTGAGCCTTAAAGCGATCAAATTTGCCAGATATAGTTATTTGGATTAAATTGTGACATATATCATTATCGCCCAATATGAAAAACAATATCCTGATATAGCCTTACGCTAGTTTTTGTTTGGAAATTTGAGACTCAGATCAGAACTACTGATAAATGTTGTGACATTGCAAAACAACCAAAAACATCTTTTCCATTTCACTGCAACATTCTTCTTTAATAAGAGTCAACATAACTTAATCATAACACAAATGACCCTCGTCTACATAGGAGCCGAACATCTAGCATCAAAGGGATCCATCCGGTTGGTCAAATGCATAAATGGATTTTTTGATTTGTTAAATACTTCAAGCTGCCGTGAGATTGTTTTAGCACATTTAAAGTAACCATTTATTGCGATTTTCGCCATCTGCACATTGCACAGCTTAATATTGCAATGAGATAAATTTGCGATTTATTGCGCAGGCCTAATCAGCAGGTTGTTCAGATTTCAATATTTATTTCCTATTGTACTTCAAACATAACAGATGCATTGAGGGAACACGATAAAAGCAAAAGCTTTCTAGCGGTAGTTCAGGCGGCTGTGCAGGTCGGACCTTTTTTTGCAGGACAATCCTCGTTTCTTTCAGTCTGAGGTTGAACATGCTTGGTGGCTCTGATAAAAAGGTTGGTGGCATTTCTAGTTTTAGAAGGAACATGTCTTCTGCATAATTTGCAGGTTACTGTTTTTTTGTTGGATTTTAAATAACTAAACCTCCACACAGGGGCCCAAACTTAATTTCTGAGTCACCGGCCAAGTTGACAGACAAACGTCATTTCTACCGGCCAAATTATAGCACAATTTTATACAGAAATACATTTTACCTTCTGAATTTGTTAAAGAAAACGTAACTGTATAAAAAGCAATTATTAAATGGTTTGAACACGTCTTTATTGTTATCTAACTGTAAAGTCAATTTCAAACATTCTGAGAAAACGAGATTTATTTCTGCTTCCATTTTATATTAAATCATAACAAAAACAGCCTGAAAACAGTTGAATGTTGATGGTAATTGCTATTATACATTGACATTAAATCAGCAGGTCTCATGAGGAAGGAGGCGGGAGGATTCAGTACATCTGACAGATTTTGGTGCAACACCGGCTCTGTGATGCTACAAAGACACTGCTAAAACTGTGGATTCAATTCTGTTGTTATATTTATGAAATACTGTTTGTATTTATGTCCCATGAATAAATCTTGTTTTATTTATCCGCCCCGTCTTAAAGGCAGGTCCATAAAAATACTGTCCGTCTTTAGGCCGGTCCATGTTTACACATAGGCGGCACACGGAACAGCTTGTTAGCATATCATCAAAGCATTAGCGTCTCACGTTTTACTCTCCATGTGGCAAATAACCCTTTAACCCTTTCCCTCGCCAAAGAGGAGAAAATGCTCACAACTGGCAATAATTAGTTTTGGATCCTCCAAAATAAAAGACAGACTCATTCTTCTATCCAGAAAAAGTTGTATCGCAGTTATTCAATTATCGTTCTATCGTCCAGCCCTAAACCAGCCTAACAAAAATGTTAGGATTTCAGACTTCTGGCAATATCTCATTGACAGTAAAGATGTGCAAAATCTTCAGGTCATAAAGGATTTTTTTTGCACACTAGTAGGAAGCATAATTTACAAACGACTGTCTGTCTCCTTATATCCAAACTTCATCCATGTGACACAGATTGCCACTTTGTTTCCTTTTACAATATCTACAGATATTTTTTTACAGTCTTTTACACTAGATTTAGTTTAAGACTATTTTGATGTGAAAAACTGAAATTCCTTTAAATGTTCCCTTAAAATTTAAGGGAACTTAGAAGCTTTAAGAAAAAAAAAAGAAGACAATGCCAATGTCAGTTTTGTAGAGGCTGTCAGTGAATTTATCATAAATTAAATTCAGTTTGTGGCATAGAAAGGTTGGAGACTGATTTATAGTATTGATTACCGGTATGTCAACATGGACCCCAAAAGAGGAGTCTTTGCTCCGTTTATACTTTGGTTTGCTATTAGCATGAGTATGAAACACCACCATACACTAAATAGCAGTGGTGGCTTGTATACTGTAAACAGATATTAACATGGTCGTGCTTCATGTCATCCACACATTATTGATGAGTCTTTTTTTACCCCTGTAGAATGCTTAGGTTAGATGGTCTAAAACCTCGGCCTATACGCCAGTTCCTCTGCTTTGCTGAGTACGTCAAGACTACAGATGCATTCTCACACAGATCCTGACCCAAATTCAGAATTATTTTTGTCATGTTCAAGTCTAGGAACCCTCTAGAACAGTTGGACTTTCCACCAAAGCAGATTTACAATAATCATTCAACATTAACTGTAAGATAAATATATCTCCCAAAAATATATTTTATACACAGATTAAAAAATACTTTCACACAACATGTATAATCTTTTTTTTCCATTTGAAAAATAATTGCATTTTTGTATACTGTCCAAAAAGAATAGGAGATTGACAAACACACACAGTGTATGTTTGAAGTGTTCAAACGGCCAAACTGGGAGGAGAATCGAACTGAAACTATCAGACAAATAGACTGGACAGAATCTCAGGCATAACGTTAAAATATGCACAGCAAAAATGTAGTCTAAGGTGGGATGGGCCAGAGTTTACACCCCCCACTTCAACAAAGGAAACTGGTAATTGGCCAAAACAATTCAAAGCATGAAGCTGTACCGGTCCACCCACCTGCCAATCAAGAAACTATGTACATTTGAGTGCTATTGCGATCAAAACAGACAGCCATGAATAAAATCTAAAGCAGTTTCTTAAAATGAGTTTTGACCATGGGTTGTACAAACGTCTGTTTCGGATGGAAAAATAACATGGGAGTGGATGAAAGGTTTCTCCTAACACCCGTGGAGTGGTATCCTGAGGAATTAGATAGATAGATAGACAACTTTATTTATCCATTTGGGAGGTTCCCGCATGGAAATTGACAAAATTACAACGAATTACAACATTTGGTACTTCATGGTTTCAGTCAGTTATGAAAGAGAAAGGAAGAAAAACTGGATCAACTTTGCTGCCACCTGGGCAATTCCCAGTAGTCTAAATTCATCACATATTTTTACAGATACTGACTAAAAAAGAAATATATTTTAATGAACACAGTTAATGGTAAATTTGGGGGGGGGGGGGGGGGTGATTCCTTGCATCAAAAATAATGGTCTATTTTAGGGCTATAACAGTTTAATTATTCCAACCAGATCGATCTGTCTGAGGCTGAATAGAATCTGATCTCATAAAATCGTGTCACAATGAAACCAATCGATTATAATTGATATTGGAAAATACCATCTGGATTGAGGTACAGCAGGTTTATTTGACTTCAAGGTAAAACCGACACACGTCACAGCAACAACACACGTGTGATGTCATCAACACGGATCAGTCCATCATTCCAGTCCAATGTGTGGACAGACTTTGAATAAAGTCATGTGACCATCCAGTGTCCACTTTAGGACAGAGGATCTGGGTCCACTTTAGGTCAGAGGATCTGGATCCACTTTAGGACAGAGGATCTGGATCCACTTTAGGACAGAGGATCTGGGTCCACTTTAGGTCAGAGGATCTGGATCCACTTTAGGACAGAGGATCTGGATCCATTTAGGACAGAGGATCTGGATCCACTTTAGGACAGAGGATCTGGATCCACTTTAGGACAGAGGATCTGGATCCACTTTAGGACAGAGGATCTGGATCCATTAAGGTCAGAGGATCTGGATCCACTTTAGGACAGAGGATCTGGATCCATTTAGGACAGAGGATCTGGATCCACTTTAGGACAGAGGATCTGGATCCACTTTAGGACAGAGGATCTGGATCCATTTAGGTCAGAGGATCTGGATCCACTTTAGGACAGAGGATCTGGATCCATTTAGGTCAGAGGATCTGGATCCACTCTAGGACAGAGGATCTGGATCCATTTAGGACAGAGGATCGGACCGTTCAAACCTAATCGGATCAGCAACCACAAGTTATGATTTGAATGGAATCGTTAAAATGAATCGCTACAGTACAATGTAGTACAATGTTTACTACAAAGTTCAACTATCAGGTGATTTTGGATAAAAAAAATATATTTTCCAGCTGAACAGAGGATGGATTTTAAGATTTGATTAGTGCTTCAACATCAGCAGCATCTGCTGTTCTGGTTCTAGGGGGGTGCATACTTTATAACCCTGACAAGCAACCGCAGCAGCCAAAAACATGAGCTATGAAGTCAAACGGCATCGAGCAGCATCCAGGTTAGCTGGCGTCCCGGCTCTGCTGCTCAGCAGCTGCTGATGAACAGGCCTCTGAACGCCATCTTGTTCATTGCAGCTGCACTGGCCCGAATACAGGAACTCCTTCATTGGAGGCGGCAGATAGAGGGACGGAGGGAGGGAGGGGGCAGACATGAATTCCAACAAATGTGTTTCTTTAAGGAACTAATGTTTCCAGAAGAGCCGCTCGTTTCTGGGCGAAGGGACGACTGGCGGCGGCGCAGGCCTCCGATCCTCCATGAAAACCCTCCAAGTAGCTGCTACAGCCTGTGAGGATGAGCTCGCGCCGGCCTCGTGCTCTATCGTGGCTTGCGCGTGCCCGCCTTCTTAAAACAAGTGTGGAGCCGCGCGGGCCGCAACTGTGAACGCAAACGGCCCCGTGATCGAGATAAACAGGTTACGAAAATCCAATTAGATCCTCTCGCCCGCTTTGTTAAAAGGAGACGTTACCGTCCAGGCCGGCCGGTGTGTGTGCAAACACGGACAAAATGCGCTCCCGGTGTTCCCGGTGCAGCTTTGAGCGCACTGCGCAACATAACGGAGAACAACCGGACCGGCTCAGTCTGCATTTTCGCGCAGGAATGTCAACCACGGGTGGAAACCAGAGGCGTTGCTTCGCTGCGGGTCCCGGAGAACAAACGGCCACGGACGGGATTTTCGGTTTCCCGGTGGTCTTTGGGTAAATGACCACGCGGCCGTCCGCCTTCACGGTCAGAAAGAAACGCGTTTGTCGCAGTCTGAACACCGGAGATCGCCGAGGCCGCAGAAGTGGACGGTACCGCGGACGGTAACGCGGAGGACTACGGATAGTGGGGGTGGAGGACGAGTAGCCATTTTTAGACCCCCGTCGTTAATTCGTGATGCTACGGTTCAGGGAGGACCCGAGAGTTAGACTCGTGAAAATACTCGTGTTTGTAGAAGTACTCGAGTAACGCGGCGGTAACTTCAGTCTCATAAATGAAGCTAATCAGCCCACCAGGAAATCTATGCCGCCGACTGAACGGAGGCCGACGCGGCGCACCGCATCTGAGCCCGTCCCCTTCCACCGGGCCAAAGATCCTAACCAAACGGGCTAACTAATCGGAACGGGTTCGGTTCCGCTGGATCCGATAACCGTGGGGGTGGAGGGGTGCCCGGACATCGGAGGGGCGCTAGCTAACCAGCGAGCAGTCCCAAACTAACCCGCTAATTACCGTTAGCCCAGCCACTGAGACCGCACATTATCCCGCAGAGAACCGACTAAACGCCACTCATCTGGACCGACACCCGTGATAATACGGGGGGGGGGGGGGGGGGGTCGGTTCTAGAGCCCTGACACCCACCCAAACCGAAGGAGCTAGCGAGGCTAGCTGAGCCTCCGGTCCGCTTAACCCTTCGGGTTCCGGCTCGGCGGGCTAACAGCTGCAGGTACAAAGCATTTCCTGGAGCTCGGCGGAGCGCGGACTCACCTTTCAGACGAAGCCTGTCGGTGTTTGAATCACATTGACCGGAAACAACGGACGTGGTCGTTCAACCAGCAACCCGGTCGCTCGTAACGATGGAGTTTAATCACCGAGGAGCGGCACTCCCCGAACCCAGTCAGAGCCGCCGAGGGGGGGGGGGGGGGGGCACACGGGCGCACAGACCGGCGGTGTTCAGCCAGGCAGACGGATCGAGAGTCCCGACGAAGCTTCCCCGGTTCTCCGCGCGAATTCCAGCTTCCAGCAAGTACCCGTTGTCGTCTTTCCAACCGATGACGGCCCGGTTTGTGCCTTCACGCCTGGATCTCAGTCGCTTCTTCCTCGGGCCATCAAACAGCACAGATGGGCGCGGTAACCCTGCATTCTGCTCCGGGAAACCCCACGTTACGAAAGCGTCACAACGCAAGGCGAAGGGTCGGCGACCACTTCAGGGGATCCGGAAATGCTGCCATCTTTGGCAGAACGGCGGCATCCCGCCGAAAATGACCCCCCAATCTGCCCAAGACCCCCGCCGAACGCTTATGGAACGATTGTTTTTGAAGTGACGGGCCACGGCCAATATTTAGGAAACGAGTCCTCGTTCCGTAGTCACGTTAGTGCAGCAGGCCTTACGTGTTTATTTTCTCAGTTGATCAATGTGATGTAAAGCAACAACAACACAACAACAACAAACTAACGATGGGATTGATATAACACTAAACATTTAATTAAAGGTAATACATGTCAGAAAAGACGCAAAGGTAAACACAAATATCGGAGAAAAGCTCGATGCTTCTGTTTCCGGGAAAATGTTTCGACCCTGAAGTGGCATCAGAGCAGAAAAGAATCCAGTCTCTGTGCGGTTGTAAGGAAGGGATGATGTGCTGCAAACACACGCGCCAATGGACTTATTCTAATACTAATAAGACTTTTCTAAACAGGAGTAACTTCGTTCCAACATGTAACAAAATTAAACATTTATTTTGATACACAATCAGCTCTAAGAGTACAGCCACAAACAGAAATATAGAGTCCTGGAACATTAAAAACGCAGCACATTTATTCAGTTTACCTCCAAAGACAATTTTCAATGAAATGAAATAAATGTTAGATCCCCTTTATTTTAATGTTATTTATTAAATGAAAAATTCTATTCAAACGAGTCTCCTCGGTTTGTAACTGTGAAACTACAAAATGCACACATTTGCAATACAAATGCACCCTGCCTGCAGAGTTGGACAGACGACCCGCCTGTCCACTGTGGCACAGCCATTACAGGGTTCCATCATTTCTTTGAAATGTGTAGTTTGAAGAGAATAGTGGTGTTTTCCTCTGATTGAGTTCTGACACCCGGATGGTGTCTGTAACATAAGCTAGAGGTGAGTTGCTGATCTGTTGACTTTGCTGCATCTTTCCTCTGGTGGATGAAGGAAGACGTCAGCAGGGATTTGTTCCTGCAGAGTGGGTGGACTTCACTGCAGACCTGATGGTTACCGGCAGCAGGAGGACAGAGCATTGAACCCCCACAGGGAGGGGGTGATGCTCAGTGGGTCACGGCGTTACCTGGAGGAGTGGAACAGTGGCGTCCTCTGAGACGGCGCAGCCTGCTTGGAAACCAAGGAGCTGCTGTTCTGTCTGGAGAGCAGCTGCTGGGTCTCTGCTGGATTTGTGTTTTCAGACTTTCCACTGGAAGACCTCCTTATGGCAGCTTTGTTGGAAGTCTTCATTTTATTTTCAGAAACATCCATCTTTTCAGCCGTTCATCCATTCCCAGGTGAAGGCCTCAGGGATGCAGTTGCTCCTGGAGACACCTCTTCCTTCACACGTGAAGGTCCTGAAGGACCAGTGATGAGCAAAACAACCGCTCCTGAAGTGGACAGAAACCAGTCCTAGTCCAACACATTCTTTGGTCGTCTGTGCTGTTACTGTGCTCTTCTTATTAAACAGTGGTTTGGAGATGGTTCTTCATTTCATCCTAATGTTGTGTTTACTGCTGCAGAGATGATGGTGTGTAGACTTGCACAGAGCTTTTCTACCTTCACCAGGGAACCGAGAGCTTTACAGTCACAGTTCCACTCGCACACTGAAGTGTGTGAGGCAGCATGTCCCTGGACGAGTCACTGAACCCCCCCTTCCATCAGAGACAAGGCAGGCTTCAGTGTCTTTCCCAAGGACACCTCGACGTATGGGCAGCCATTGAACCTACGGTATTCCCATCAGGGGTTGACCGCCTACCCCTGCAGCACGGGCGCTCATGTCTGGTTTTGTCATGTAAACGAGTCACCCCAAAGAAAAATGAGGTCTCTTTGTGTCTGGATGTGATGTGAACACGTGAACTCCACGGCCGCTTCAACACGGACAGTAAGTAGCTCTATCGGACAGCATTAGTGAAAGATCAGAGGAGAAACCAGATTAAAACCAGCAAAACATGATTTTATAAAACAAGTGACATTACATGAGGCTAAGCTCTTAATGACATGCTTTTTATAGGCAGGTTGGTGTACAGTAATCTGATTTAGTATAATCTCCTCCAATCTCTGATAACTGCTTACTGCATGTATCTCTCAGAGAGGTCAGAGCGTTTGCAGCGCTGCAGGGCATCACTGCCATCTGCTGTTCACATTTGCTGTTCACATGTCCTGTTCACATGTGCTGTTTTCATGTGCTGTTCACATGTGCTGTTCACATGTGCTGTTCTCATGTGCTGTTCACATGGGCTGTTCTCATGTGCTGTTCACATGTGCTGTTCACATGTGCTGTTCTCATGTGCTGTTTTCATGTGCTGTTCTCATGTGCTGTTTTCATGTGCTGTTCACATGTGCTGTTTTCATGTGCTGTTCACATGTGCTGTTCACATGTGTTCACGGATGTTTTCCCCCTTTTCTGTGATGAAACATCAGAAGTTTCGCTTAAATGTTTGATATGAATGTTGAACAAAGACCATGGTTTGAAGGAGGACATATGAAACAAAAGATGCCAGTCCTTCATTTGGAATTTGAAACAAGAATGGATTCTACGAAAACGTCACGGTTCCGATCCCAGCTGGGCTCTATCTGTGTGGCATTTGGGTCTTCTCCAGTTCCTCCCACAGTCCCTAAACAGGCCTCAGAGGTTCATCGAGTCTACACTGTCAGTGCGAGTCCCTGCAGTAACCCTTGTTCTATCCTAGGCACTTTAACATTGGGAGTTGGGTCATCTAGACCCACTAGACAGTGCTCTGAACCTTTTTTCTTCAATGATTCGTGATCTTCACTGGTGTCCATGGATTACATGAAATCTTTCCACCTTTATCCTTAACAGAGAACCAATCTTCTGCTCTTGTTTGATTCAAGGTGGGTCAGGACTGACCCGAACCCTCTGAAGACTCAGAGAAGACCTGAATGAATTTGATTCATGGAAGGCTGAAATGCACACAGAGCTCTGTTCTATGCTATTTAGCAGTTTTGGTATCTGATGACAGGCCTCTCTCAGCTGCCTAACTATGAAGCAGTGAGGGGGGCCAAGTCTGGACCCCCCCCCGTGACGGCCGGTCCCCAGCCCAAAAATACAGGGTTGTGTCAGGAAAAGCCTGAAAATCTCAGCTAAACCACCTGTGCGGATCAGTGGAAGCCGATTCACTGTGGCGGCCGCTGAAGGGATGTGCCAACAGGTGAACAAGTGACAGGTCTTCGAGTAGGTCAAACAAGTACTAGTCACAGCAGACGCCCCCTGGTGGTGGAGGTCAGTTCTGCAATTATCAAACTACCATGTCTTCTAGTTGATTCATTTCAACTGGACTGAAAATCTTCTTCCTTGGAACATTTTGCCGCTCATTCAAGTGGACCTGTGCTGGATTTGACCGTCTTGTGGTCCAATATAAATAAAGGAAAATTCTGAAATGGACCCATTCATTGAAAAGGACTCTTCTTTCTCTTTCGGCTTTTCCCATCAGGGGTCGCCACAGCGAATCATCGTTTTCCACCTCACTCTATCATGGACATCTTCTACCCTAACATTAGCCAACTTCATGTCCTCTGTTAAGACATCCATATATCTCCTCTTTGGCCGTCCTCTTGCCCTCCTGCCAGGCAGCTCCATCTCCAACATCCTTCTACCAATATATCCACTATCCCTCCTCTGAACATGTCCAAACCATCTCAGTCTGGCTTCTCTGACTTTGTCGCCAACACAGGCAACATGAGCCGTCCCTCTGATGTACTCGTTCCTTATCCTGTCTAACCTGGTCACTCCTAAGGAGAACCTCAACATCTTCATCTCCGCTACCTCCATCTCAGCCTCTTGTCTCTGTCTCACTGCTACCGTCTCTAACCCATAGAGCAGAGCTGGTCTCACCACTGTCTTGTACACCTTTCCTTTGAGTCTTGCTGACACTCTTCTGTCACACAACACTCCTGACACTTTCCTCCAACCGCTCCAACCTGCCTGCACTCGCCTCTTCACCTCTTTTCCACACTCCCCATCACACTGAACTGTTGACCCCAAGTACTTAAACTCCTGGGGCCTCATTTCTAAAGGTTGCGTACGCACAAAAGAAGGCGTACGCCACTCTCTACGCAATAGTTGAGATTTATAAAAAGCAAACTTGACGGGAAAATGTGCGGTCCTCCACGCAAGCTCTGACCCAGGCGTACGCACAAAAACGGGTGAAATGAGAAACGGCGACACCGTCGGCAGATGGAAGAAACACGTGAAAGTGAAAATGACAATACTGCCTCTCAGAAATAACATGAAGACTTCACAAAGCAAGTCTTACAATTAACAGCCTACACAAACACCCGTTTGATCGATCAGCAGTGAAGCAAACAAAATTACCACAGAAATTCAAATGAACATTTATTTGCAAAAAGAAAAGTGAAATATGTTCTGCAATATTGGCATGTTGTGCAATTCATCCTCATAAATAATATATTTAACAGAACGAAATAATGTACAAAACTGATATTCCCGTCAGTGTGTCCGTCTGGCGGAGCAGATAGAGGTGCAATCAGACAGACAGATAGTAGTAGTAGTAGTCTTTTTTTATTTTGGACTAGTGAAACAAATGTAAAATAACAGAATAAGACAAGAACGAGACAAAACTTACAAAAACAAGAAAAAGACAAGTAAATTATACAAAACAAAACAAAACAAAATGATATAAACACCAGTCCAAAAGGGAGTGAGAAGAAGAAAAATCTTATAAACTCTCACCCCCCTTTACCCTAAGCCCTTACTTTCCCACCATTAGAGTCCAGGGCCCTACCCAAGTGTATATGTACATATATACATGTAATTTTCATTTCCAAACAACATACAAATGAATAACAAAACGTATTGTCAAAGTATGCAGATTTATAAATGCTGACATTCTGTATTTTTTTGTATTTGCACATATTTATCCATGATCATCTTCCTGTATCTATATTTAAATTATTTTATGTTTGGACATTGTTTCAAGCATTTACTGGTTCTGTTCCACAACTTCACTCCACAAATTGAAACACAGAATCTCTTTTTATTTGTACGTGCTTTATGTATGACAAATGTATCTTTTTCCCTAAAATTGTATTTTTCCTCTTTTGTAATAAATAACCTTTGGATATTTGTGGGTAATAAATTGTTTTTGGGCTTGAATATTATTTGAGCGGTACAATACTCTACTAGATCGTAAAATTTGAGTAATTTTGATTCTATGAATAATTTATTTGTGTGTTCAAGGTAACTGACTTTGTGTATGATTCGTATTGCTCTCTTCTGAAGTATTGAAAGTGAATGTAACGTTGTTTTATAGTTGTTCCCCCAAACCTCTACACAATAAGAAAAATATGGTAAAACTAATGTACAGTATAACATGTGGAGTGATTTGTGGTCCAGAACCAGTTTAGCTTTATTTAAGACAGAAATACTTCTGGATAGTTTAGCTTGTATGTAGCTAATATGTGCTTTCCAGGTAAGTTTGTCATCAATTATGACCCCAAGAAATTTATTTTCATAAATTCTTTCAAGTTTCACCCCATTTATGTGCATGTCAATGTTAATATTTTTACCCTTATGGTGACCAAATAACATCATTTTTGTTTTACTTAAATTTAGTGAAAGCTTATTTACATCAAACCACAGCTTCAGTTTTTCCATCTCCTTCTTAACAATTTCTATGAGTTGCTGCAGATCATCCCCATCACAAAACACATTAGTATCATCAGCAAATAGAACTAGCCGTAATTTGTTAGAAACCTGAAATAAATATATTATATATAAAATAAACAATATTGGTCCCAGAACCGACCCCTGAGGGACACCACAAACAATGTCCAAACATTGGGAACAAGCACCTTCAACCTTTACAAACTGCTTTCTGTTGCTCAAATAGCTTCTGATCCAGTCTAGCACTAACCCCCTAATGCCATACCGATCCAATTTATGAATTAATATACAGTGGTTAATTGTGTCGAAAGCTTTTTTTAAGTCAATAAATACCCCGATTACATGTTTTTTATTATCAATAGCATTTGTTATATTTTCTATTACATTCATCAGGGCCAGTGATGTTGATGGATTTGACCTGAACCCATACTGTCCTTCGTCCAGTATCTTGTGCTTTTCCATGAAAGAGTTTAATTGGGTTATGAACATTTTTTCCAAAATCTTTGATAACTGCGGTAACATAGAAACTGGCCTATAGTTTGTGAAGTGATGCTTGTTCCCGGTTTTGTACAATGGTATAACTTTTGCAATTTTCATTTGATTAGGAAATGAACCTGTTTGGAATGATAAATTGAAGATATATTCTAATGGTTTCAGAATTCCACTGATTACTGTTTTCACCAAGGCCATATCAATGCCATTAACATCAGTAGAGAGTTTACCCTTCATTCCTCTCACGGTCTTTAATATTTCATTTTCAGTTACTGGGCTAAGAACCATTGAACTGGGATTTCTGTCAATTAACATTTGCACATCCTTTCCAAATGTTCCTGGATCTGGGATTTGCTTTTCTAACTCAGGTCCCACGTTTACAAAGAAATCATTAAATCTTTTAGCAATCTCTTCCCTTTGATCTATTTCTTCACTCTTACTAATAAAATACTTTGGATAGGAGTCTTCCTTGTTACCCTTTCTTAGAATAGTATTAAGTATGCCCCATGTTTTTTTGATATTACTTTTGTTTTCCTCTAAAAGTTTTCCATAATATTCCTTCTTGCATGTTCTTATGATCTGCGTTAGCTTATTTTTGTATTTTTTATATTTAATTTCGGCCTCTTTTGTTCTCTTTTTTAAGTAGTTTTTGTAAAGAGTATTTTTTTTCTTACATGCATTCTGCAGTCCTTTTGTAATCCATGGACAATGGAAATACTTAATTTTTTCCTTGAACTTTTTAACTGGACAATGTTTATCATACATCGAACCAAATATCCGCAAAAAATATTCATAAGCCTCATCAACAGTTTCTTTTTGATAAATCACATCCCAATTATTCTCAAGTAGCTCAGTTTTAAATGCATTGATGGAGGTTTCTGTTTTAATTCGTCTGTATCCCATTGAGAAATGCAACTTGTGGTTGACATAACTACTGTCATATACTGTGAAAACTGGAAGATGGTCACTGATTTCATTAACTAGCAACCCATTAACTGTTTTATTTTCAGTGTCATTGGAGAATATGTTATCAATTAATGTTGCACAACTTGCAGTTATCCTACTTGGTTTTGTAATTCTTGGAAATAAGCAAATGCTGTACATGGTGTTAATAAATTCTTCAACTGCTTTAATCTTATGAGGATTTAATAGGTCAATGTTAAAATCCCCACATACAAAAATTACTTTATTTTTATCCACAAACATTTTCTCCATCCAGCCTGTAAACATATCCATATTTGAGCCAGGTGTTCTGTAAATACAACTAACAACTATATTTTTTTGATTTTCTTGAGAGATTTCGATTGTTAAACATTCAAGCATATTGTCAACAACAGCTGTCATGCTGGTCACTACTCTGAAATGCAGAGTTTTATCCACATATAGAGCAACTCCTCCACCACCTTTGTTTAGTCTGTTACAGTATCTGAGTTCATAACCCTCCAAAATAAAGTTTTCAACTCCCGTCTCTGCATTGAACCACGTTTCTGAGATTGCTATCACACTAAAGCGTTGTGAAAAATTGCACAAGTATTCCTTAATGTTATCAAAATTTGCATACATGCTCCTGCTATTGAAATGAACAAGTGGACAGATGGATAGATAGAGAGAGATGCATTAATTGTCCACTAGGGAAAGTTGTTTTCATAGTAAAACATTTCTTCATAAGCTACTGAATTATGGTTTTCATGCATATGCCTTTAGTTTGTTTTATTTTTGATGAAACAATTTATGGCGTATGTCTCAACCATTCAGAAAGCAACAAGAAATTACATTTGCGCTGATCAATTTCCCATTTCCACGTGGATTATTACCGACATCTGTAGCTTGTCAGATGTAATTAAATGGAGGGAAATAAAATGCTCCATCACAATGCGTAATGACGCACAATGGCTGATCTTGCGCTCTTAGAAGATGTGGCAAATGGAAGAATTCGGAGTGAACGCATCTTTAAACGGCAAGAAGACTTGCTGGCAAACGAGGACGACTGGCTTATGAGCCGGTTCCGACTTCCTCCAGCCGTCCTGTTGGACCTCTGCGGGCTTTTGGGGGGGTGTCACCCGGTGCATCTGGCGCGTCGGTGTCCCGCTGCGCCTCAGTCACCACTCCACTTAAAAGGGATTCCCCAATTATTGCCGCCAGTCTCTCATCAGGAGGGGTCAGCTCCGGTGTCCCCCCCCCCCCACACACACACACCCGTGGCAGACATGGGTGTGTGTGTGGGGGGGTGGGGGTGGGGGTGGGGGTAGGGGGGGTCAGCGCTAGACGTTTTTTTGCCTCGACTTTGATGTCCGACCATTTCTTTTTTATTTCGGCCACGGTCCGAGGTTGTGAGGCTGCAGCATTAACGGCGTCTGCCACCGTTTGCCGCTCACGTGCCTTTTTGGCATTAGTAATGCCCACACTGTGTCCTCCAAACAACATTATTCTCCTCTTTTCCACCTCGCCAACGATAACTTCTACTTCACATTGAGTGAAGTTACGTTTTTTTGATTTCCTCTCGGTGTTTGCCATGGTTTCGCAATCAATGAATATTAATTTGTGGGCGTTTCACGGACTATTTATGGGCAACTATGGGCGTGTCATGAAGCCGCAAAAGCTGCGCTGCATTTAGAATTGGTTGTGATTTATTAAGGGAAAGATCCGTAGGATGTGCGTGCGCACGGTTTTATAACTCCGAATATTTCTGTGCGTACGCACGTCCTATGTTTCATCCGTACGCCACTTCTGACGCAAATCCTACGCAAAGTTTTAGAAATGAGGCCCCTGCACCTTCTTCACCTCAGCCCCCTGTAACCTAACGCTTCTACCTTGATCCCTCTCGTTCAGACACATGTATTCTGTCTTACTACGACTGACCTTCATGCCTCTTCTTTCCAGAGCAAACCTCCACCTCTCTAGCTGTTCCTCCACCTGCTCTCTACTCTCACTGCAAATTACAATGTCATCCGCAAACATCATTGTCCAGGGAGATTCCTGTCTTACCTCGTCTGTCAGCCTGTCCATCAGCATAGCAAACAAAAAAGGACTCAAAGCTGATCCTTGGTGTAGTCCCACCTCCACCTTGAACTCCTCTGTCTGACCTACAGCACATCTCACCACCGTCATACTTCTCTCATACATGTCCTGAACTACTCTGACATACTTCTCTGCCACTCCAGACGACCTCATACAGTACCACAGCTCCTCCCTCGGCACCCTGTCATACGCCTTCTCTAAATCTACCAACACACAATGCAGCTCCTTCTGACCATCTCTGTACTTTTCCATCAACATTCTCAAAGCAAAAATGGCATCAGTGGTGCTCTTACGGGGCATGAAACCATACTGCTGCTCACAAATCTCCACCTTCTTCCTAAGCCTGGCTTCCACTACTCTTTCCCACAGCTTCATTGTGTGGCTCATCAACTTTATTCCTCTATAGTTGCTGCAGTTCTGCGTGTCACCCTTGTTCTTAAAGATCGGGACCAGAACGCTTCTCCTCCATTCCTCAGGCATCTTCTCACTCTCTAGAATCCTATTGAACAACCTCGTTAGAAATTCCACTGCTGTCTCTCCTAAGCACTTCCATACCTCCACAGGTACGTCATCAGGACCAACGGCCTTTCCGCTCTTCATCCTTTTCAGAGCCTTCCTAACCTCATCCTTTCCAATCTCTGCTACTTCCTGCTCCACAACAACCACATCTTCCTCCCTTCTTTCCCTGTCATTTTCCTCGTTCATCAGCTCCTCAAAATACTCCTTCCATCTTTTCTGTACACTCTCTTGGGTTGTTAGCACCTTTCCATCTCTGTCCTTAATCACCCTTATCTGTTGCACGTCCTTCCCATCTCTGTCTCTCTGTCTGGCTAGCCTGTACAAGTCCTTCTCTCCTTCCTTTGTGTCTAACCTGTCATATAGCTCATCGTAAGCTTTCTGTTTGGCCTTTGCCACCTCTCTCTTCACTCTACGCTGCGCTTCCTTGTACTCCTGTCTACCTTCCTCAGTCCTTTCTACATCCCACTTCCTTTTAGCCAACCTCTTCCTCTGGACGCATTCCTGTACTTCCTCATTCCACCACCAAGTGTCTTTACCGTCTTTCCTCTTTCCAGATGACACACCTAGCACCTTCCTACCTGTTTCCCTGATAATCTCTGCTGTAGTTTCCCAGTCATCTGGAAGCTCATCCTGACCACCCAGGACCTGTCTCAACTTCTGCCTAAATTCCTCACAAGTTTCTTCATTCTGTAGCTTCCACCACTTGGTCTTCTTTTCTGTTTTCCCTCTCTTCTTCTTCCTGACCTCTAGAGTCATCTTACACACCACCATGCGGTGCTGTCTAGCTACACTCTCTCCTACCACCACTTTGCAGTCATTAACCTCTCTCAAATGACCTCGTCTACATAGGATGTAGTCCACCTGAGTACTCCTACCTCCACTTCTGTATGTCACTCTATGTTCCTCTCTCTTCTGGAAGTAAGTGTTGACTACAGCCATTTCCATCCTCTTCGCAAAGTCCACCACCATCTGTCCCTCCAGATTCCTTTCCTTCACACCAAACCTGCCCATCACCTCCTCATCACCTCTGTTGCCCTCACCAACATGCCCATTAAAGTCTGCTCCAATAACAACTCTCTCTCCTCTGGGAAAACTCTCTATGACCTCATCCAACTCACTCCAGAATCTCTCCTTCACTTCTAACTCACAGCCAACCTGTGGCGCATACCCACTGACTACATTCACCATCACCCCTTCAATTTCTAACTTTAGGCTCATTATCCTGTCTGAGACTCTTTTCACCTCTAGAACACTGTTTACAAACTCCCCCTTCAGAATCACTCCTACCCCGTTTCTCTTCCTATCAACACCATGATAGAACAGTTTGTATCCTCCTCCAATACTACGGGCCTTGCTGCCCTTCCACCTTGTCTCCTGCACACACAGTACATCTACCTTCCTTCTCTCCATCATGTCTGCCAGCTCTCTGCCTTTCCCTGTCATTGTGCCAACGTTAAGAGTCCCTATTCTCAAACCTATGTTCCTGCCTTTTCCCTTCTCTCTCTGGCCACGGACCCTTCTGCCTCCCCTCTTTCTTCGACCAACAGTAGTCAAATTTCCACCGACACCCTGTAGGTTAACAGCATCGGTGGCGGTCGTTGTTAACCCGGGCCTCGACCGATCCGGTATGTCTAAAGTGTTGTGGATGATTCGCATGGTTATTTTGGCAATTTTTACGCCGGATGCCCTTCCTGACGCAACCCTCTCTATTTATCCGGGCTTGGGACCGGCACAGAAGTAACTGGCTTGCAACCCCTGTGGCTAGATTTTTTATTGAAAAGGACTGATTCATGTAAATAACTGACATTGTATATGGTGCAGCCACGTTTGCCCTATGTTTCGGTTAACACAAGCCATTATAATGGCGTTCATGCTAGTTCCAGTCTGTCAAAGCCAGAATCACGTCTGAAATCCATTTTCTGTCCGAATATTTCCAAACATTCAATGATTTTCTTTCAATGGTCTGACATGACCTTCACCTGCCTGTGCAGGATGGAGGAACCTGCTGGTTTGTCCAGGGTGGACCCTCTTTGCTGTGACTTCACCATGCTGACCCCCACCCACCTGATCATTGTCAAGAGGCACATTTCTCTGTGTGAACGACCCAAAATCCCCGGCTGGTCTGAAGAGATCAGTGAGAAGAACCTGCTTAGTGGTTCAGCATCACCCCACAACACTTTGAGTGGATTCCTGTACATCTGGAAAAGTCTGCACAGTATCATTTCTGCAGACAGATGGCCGCTCGTGAGCGCCTGACATGTGACACCCATCTCAACATGACGCATCTCCATCTGTGGAGGAGCCTAACCGCGGCCCAGCTCAATGTTAAGCAACCCATGGTGAGGTGATTCAAACAGCCAAACACATTTCAGCACATTTGATTGTGAATGTAGCAACCCATCTGGAAAGCGTTTGGGTCTGAGGCGTCTTCTGCGGATGTCTTCCAGGTCTGAGGAAAGCTGCAGAAGTTCTGGAAGGGATCGGACGTCCCGTTTCTTTATCATTCAAGCCTTTCAGTCTTCATGCTCTTCATCCTGAAAATACATCTGTTTTTTAAACTGATTACATCCAGATCCGCCAAATGCTCATTTCATAGACTTTACTGGTTTGATTACTGAAAGCAATCACATAACTGGAGAGAATTGGGTTCGGGGCTACTTAAGTGAATAAAACCTTTAGTGTAACGGCTGGAGGTGGCAGCAGCTCCAACTTAAACATATTTTAGTCAAACATTTCCATCAAACAAATGTCCCAATAATCCTCATCTACATGATTAAAGTTCATTCTGTAGAGTACTCATCATACAGATTCATAATCCATAAAAGGCTTTCTTCAAGTTTCCAGCCGTTTTTGTAAACATGGTCTCAAACTGGGACTTCTGGACTTGAACTCAAACGGCGTCAATCCCCAGTTCACATATGCAGCTAACGAAAGGGACGGTTCCACACAAACAGAAACAGGCCCACGGATCAAGTTCCATCCTTCTGACTGAATGGACTCCATCCTATCCAGTATTTAAACATTTGATGCCAAATTGGAAAGGAATCATCTGGAGGGATTTGGGTTACTCAGGTGTGGCAGGAAGCCTCAAACATCCAACATCTAGTAAAACTTTATCACACATATGTTGAGCTCATCTTTTCTCCCTTTTTTACTCACAGTAAACACTTAAAAAAAGGAAACAACCAAAGACAAGATGGTACAGAATGTTGTTGAAAGTATTTCTTAAAATCAGTTATGAACAAAAATCAAATTCGGGGCACAGTGGTCCCTCGCTCTATTGGGGTCCACCTTTCGCAGATTTTCTTTTGAACCCTGAACTGTATTCTGGATCCTGATTGGCTGCTGATCTTGTCAATCTGCCTCTTGCAAAGAGATGTGGCGCGTTCAGTTTGCTGAGTCTTTAATCTATTCAGATCTTTGTTTTCATTCTCTAAACCTGGACAGATTTACTCTGTGAAGGTTTGAGTTTTGAGAAAAGTCTGAAAACGTCTCTCTATCAGAGAAACTAGCGAGAGGTTTTACTGCCTGGAAACATCTAGAATGCTCCTTTATGGAGTTCGCCTATCGCAGGTTATTTATGGAATGTACCCCCCCATAAACGCCCAATTGGTATGGCACCAGTGTGGGAACTTTTGAAAGGATTTCCGGCCCCACATAGACCAAGCTACAAGCCAGAAACTCTGGATGTTGATGGTTTTACAGTAAAGGAGACTGAATGGATGTGTGTAAAAAACCCATGGTTCTCTAGGGTTCTAAAGGTTCTGTCAGTGACATGAGGAAGACAGAAGTCAGAACTGTGGCTGAAGATCCATGTTTGAGGAACACGGCTGGTTCTTCTGAATGCAGGTGAATTCATCAGTGGACCCGAGTCATCCATGAGGGGGAAGCTTTAGCAGGTTGTTGGTGTTTGACGTGTTCTCAGGATGTTCTCGATACTACTGCTCCTGTTAAAGTTAACATGCACATAGGCAGGCTGATACAGGATTCAATGGATCACAAGAAAAGAAAAGGGTGTGTGGAAATGACACAAGCTCCAGGTTCATCAGGAGATCCACCATGAACTGTTGAATGAACCTGAGTGGAACCAGAGACGTGTGTGTTCTGTCTGATGTGCTGCAACAGCCACTGGGGTTGGTTGTCCAGATGTATAGTCAGGTGTATGAAATTATGCTCTGATATATACGCTATTCCTATATTGCAGTTCAAGACTCTGTATTTGTCTGTGTTATTCACTAGGAAGTAATCTATTCTTGAGTGTATTTTATGAGCTGCTGAGTAGTGAGTGTAATCTTTCTCAGATGGATGTAGTTCCCTCCACACATCACTCAGTCCGGTTTGTTTTATGAAAATGTTGATGTTGAATGAATGAATCTCTTGATTTGATGCTCTTATGCTTCTTAAGGCTTGTCCAGTCCTTTGAATTGTCTGGAATTGTGTTTCAATCTCCTCCACAAATAAAAATTCCTTCTCTCAGAGTAGTAACTTTGTCAGATTCCGATTGATTGTTCTGGTTCTCTGTCATCTATTGTGTGTAAGTTTGTATCTTGAGCCTAAGGCCGACGCTGCAACAACTGAATTTCCCAAGCTGGGATCAATAAAGTATCTTTATCTTATCTTATCTTAGATACCGTATTTGGCAAATGGGATCTTCCAAGATCGACTGATTTATCTCATTTTGTAACAAGATCTGATTGGACTGTAGGAATATAAATCCATTCATGGATAAATCGATTATTCATCACACCGCTGCTCTGCACCCAAATGCAGGTGCCACACACCTTAACTTGAGCAGGTCAGTCACTGTGTTTGTTCAAATGAAATCTGTAAATAATTATTTATTACCCAGATACACCCCCACCTGTTGGTGCCTCCATGCTCAGCCTCTGGGGTCTCCATCCATCTGTCAGGTGTGAAAGTCTGGGTCTGAACGTCACCTGGATGAGACGCCTCGGAGACCGAGAAGCACAGCTGGAATCTGGGGTCTGACTGAACCAAGCAGACGAAACAGGTTTGGGCTTCAGGCTGCTTGGTGGGGGTCCCTGTGGTGGGGAGGGGGCGACCTCTGCTGGTAACAGTTATTGCAGCAGGTGCCGCTATGCTGTTTATGCCTGTGTCCACTAGAGGGCGCAATGACCCAAGCTCAGAGCTGCAGCAGCACTGCTTTCAGGTTCCCCTCCATCTGGAAAGCTTTGCTCCACACATTCTCAACAAGTCCGGTTCTGTCTGGTTCTGCTGTGACTCATAAAATATGACTGTGCTGTGGGGCAACAGCACGCCTGGGGTAAAGTATCAGAGGGTTTTCTGCTCCTGGTCTGCTAACATTCATCCACACCCCCACAAAGAGCAAAGTATTCCCTTTGACCTCCAGGGTTTCAGGTGGGAGTTCAGAACCAAAGCCTCAGCTAGGCGGGACCTCCAAACCCTGTGACCATGATTCAGGACGACGATGCTTGAATCTGGTCTTTGATCCGGTTTGAGTCCTGCTGTTTGTTACGGCAGTCCCAGGAAACGTGTGTGTGGGGGGTTTACTGATAAAGTATCAGGAACCAGCCCACCAGAACCCGAGGACTTCAGCTGCTTGGTGGGTTCTAAGCCTTCACTCTAACTCTCCGCTCAGCGAGGACGGCGCCTCCACGCCGCTGTAGTTTGTCTCCATGGTGATGAGAGATGGGTCCTGCAGCCATGCAGGCATATGAAAACCTGCAGCGCCCCTCCCTCTCAGATGGATCTTTCTCCTGAGTCCTGTAACCCCCCCCCCCCCCCCTTTTATTTTCTGTCAGCTGCATAAAAGTTTTTAAAGTAGCTTTGAAGCCTCATTATGGCCCTTCATTGCTCCTGCCCCCCCCCCCCCCCCCCGACTAGGCTGTGAACATATGGGGGGGGGGGGGGGGTTCTCTGTCAGCTGCAGACAGTCACTTCTGAATGATCTTGGCAAGCTGCAGTGGAAAAGCCTGGTGGGGCGCCGGCCGGCCAATATGTCGAGCAGAAATAGAGGACGATGCTGCTGCTCTGAGTTCCTGCTGTTCTCAGCCGTGTTCCGTTCAGCCTTCCGGCCGAAGTCAGCCTGGAAGAACCGGACGTCTGAGAAGCATCTGCAGCAGCAGCAGCAGCAGAAGCATCTGCATCTGCAGCAGCAGCAGCAGCAGCAGCAGCAGCAGCAGAAACAACTGCAGCAGCAGCAGCGTCTTTACGTTCCTGAAAAAACTGATTTCTCGGTGGACGCCACTCCTGCATTTAAAGTGATTATCCAAGGATTAGATGATGTCAGGATGGTTAACTGCTGGATCATGATGGAAAAGGACCAAACCACGCTTCGGTCCAAAGTGGCGGCGTGCTCTGCCTGGTTCTTGTGGCAGCGGCCATGTGCTGGCGTGTGGAGCCAGCATGCAAATGCAGCGGTGGAGCTGTTTGGCGTAATCTGCAGTAAATCATCCCTGTAATCCCCCTTTTATCAGCCGGAACTGCAGGGGTTGGCCCCGTGGCCGCTCTTCAGAGATTACACCAAAAACCGCTCAGAGAAGCAATCCCATTCCCATGATCCCGTCATCAGGTCCACGCCGCCATCAGAGGGGGCGCCGCAGGAAATCTCCTGTGTTAAAAGTTCTAAAACATCCTGAAAGCTCCAACAGTTCCTAAAGTTCTTAAAGTTCCTGAAAGTTCCTGAAGCACAGATCCTTAAAAACAGAACATTAGCAGGTCCAAGGAAAGGACTTCAGTCTGGAGACCAGACTGATGTCAAAGTCAAAGATGGTTTCCTCTACTGGCTAATGGCAGATTCACAGACACAGAATAATGATTACTGAATGCTGATGATTGATTACTGAATGCTGATGATTGATTACTGAATGCTGATGATTGATTACTGAATGCTGATTATTGATTATTGAATGCTGATGATTGATTACTGAATGCTGATGATTGATTACTGAATGCTGATGATTGATTACTGAATGCTGATTATTGATTATTGAATGCTGATGATTGATTACTGAATGCTGATGATTGATTACTGAATGCTGATGATTGATTATTGAATGCTGATGATTGATTACTGAATGCTGATGATTGATTACTGAATGCTGATGATTGATTACTGAATGCTGATTATTGATTACTGAATGCTGATGATTGATTACTGAATGCTGATGATTGATTATTGAATGCTGATTATTGATTACTGAATGCTGATTATTGATTACTGAATGCTGATGATTGATTACTGAATGCTGATTATTGATTACTGAATGCTGATGATTGATTACTGAATGCTGATGATTGATTACTGAATGCTGATTATTGATTACTGAATGCTGATGATTGATTACTGAATGCTGATGATTGATTACTGAATGCTATTTATTGATTATTGAATGCTGATGATTGATTACTGAATGCTGATTATTGATTATTGAATGCTGATGATTGATTACTGAATGCTGATTATTGATTACTGAATGCTGATTATTGATTATTGAATGCTGATTATTGATTACTGAATGCTGATGATTGATTACTGAATGCTGATTATTGATTATTGAATGCTGATGATTGATTACTGAATGCTGATGATTGATTACTGAATGCTGATGATTGATTACTGAATGCTGATTATTGATTACTGAATGCTGATGATTGATTACTGAATGCTGATGATTGATTACTGAATGCTGATGATTGATTACTGAATGCTGATGATTGATTACTGAATGCTGATTATTGATTACTGAATGCTGATGATTGATTACTGAATGCTGATGATTGATTACTGAATGCTGATTATTGATTATTGAATGCTGATGATTGATTATTGAATGCTGATTATTGATTACTGAATGCTGATGATTGATTACTGAATGCTGATGATTAATTACTGAATGCTGATTATTGATTATTGAATGCTGATGATTGATTACTGAATGCTGATTATTGATTATTGAATGCTGATGATTGATTACTGAATGCTGATTATTGATTACTGAATGCTGATTATTGATTATTGAATGCTGATTATTGATTACTGAATGCTGATTATTGATTACTGAATGCTGATGATTGATTACTGAATGCTGATGATTGATTATTGAATGCTGATGATTGATTACTGAATGCTGATGATTGATTACTGAATGCTGATTATTGATTACTGAATGCTGATTATTGATTATTGAATGCTGATGATTGATTACTGAATGCTGATTATTGATTACTGAATGCTGATGATTGATTACTGAATGCTGATGATTGATTACTGAATGCTGATGATTGATTACTGAATGCTGATTATTGATTACTGAATGCTGATTATTGATTATTGAATGCTGATGATTGATTACTGAATGCTGATGATTGATTACTGAATGCTGATGATTGATTACTGAATGCTGATGATTGATTACTGAATGCTGATTATTGATTACTGAATGCTGATGATTGATTACTGAATGCTGATTATTGATTATTGAATGCTGATGATTGATTATTGAATGCTGATTATTGATTACTGAATGCTGATGATTGATTACTGAATGCTGATGATTGATTACTGAATGCTATTTATTGATTATTGAATGCTGATGATTGATTACTGAATGCTGATTATTGATTACTGAATGCTGATGATTGATTACTGAATGCTGATGATTGATTACTGAATGCTGATTATTGATTACTGAATGCTGATGATTGATTACTGAATGCTGATTATTGATTATTGAATGCTGATTATTGATTACTGAATGCTGATTATTGATTACTGAATGCTGATGATTGATTACTGAATGCTGATTATTGATTATTGAATGCTGATGATTGATTACTGAATGCTGATGATTGATTACTGAATGCTGATGATTGATTACTGAATGCTGATTATTGATTACTGAATGCTGATGATTGATTACTGAATGCTGATTATTGATTACTGAATGCTGATGATTGATTACTGAATGCTGATTATTGATTACTGAATGCTGATGATTGATTACTGAATGCTGATTATTGATTACTGAATGCTGATGATTGATTACTGAATGCTGATTATTGATTATTGAATGCTGATGATTGATTATTGAATGCTGATTATTGATTACTGAATGCTGATGATTGATTACTGAATGCTGATGATTGATTACTGAATGCTATTTATTGATTATTGAATGCTGATGATTGATTACTGAATGCTGATTATTGATTATTGAATGCTGATGATTGATTACTGAATGCTGATTATTGATTACTGAATGCTGATTATTGATTATTGAATGCTGATGATTGATTACTGAATGCTGATGATTGATTACTGAAGTCTGATTATTGATTATTGAATGCTGATGATTGATTACTGAATGCTGATGATTGATTACTGAATGCTGATGATTGATTACTGAATGCTGATGATTGATTACTGAATGCTGATGATTGATTACTGAATGCTGATGATTGATTACTGAATGCTGATGATTGATTACTGAATGCTGATGATTGATTACTGAATGCTGATGATTGATTACTGAATGCTGATTATTGATTATTGAATGCTGATGATTGATTATTGAATGCTGATTATTGATTACTGAATGCTGATGATTGATTACTGAATGCTGATGATTGATTACTGAATGCTGATTATTGATTATTGAATGCTGATGATTGATTACTGAATGCTGATTATTGATTATTGAATGCTGATGATTGATTACTGAATGCTGATTATTGATTACTGAATGCTGATTATTGATTATTGAATGCTGATTATTGATTACTGAATGCTGATTATTGATTACTGAATGCTGATGATTGATTACTGAATGCTGATGATTGATTATTGAATGCTGATGATTGATTACTGAATGCTGATGATTGATTACTGAATGCTGATTATTGATTACTGAATGCTGATGATTGATTACTGAATGCTGATGATTGATTACTGAATGCTGATGATTGATTAATGAATGCTGATTATTGATTACTGAATGCTGATGATTGATTACTGAATGCTGATGATTGATTAATGAATGCTGATGATTGATAACAAATTGCTGGTCATTGATTACTGAATTTTGAGTATTGATGACAATATATCGATCGTCAATCACTCAGCATTCCCGCATCCCTCACCTCTTTGGAAGGATCTCCATGTGTTTGCTCAGTTAGGGCTTTCCTCAAAGGTCAGTCTCAGAGGGCAGCTTGCTCTGTCAAAACAGGTTCACCTTGATTAAACTGGTCGTCTGGTTTACCTGCAGATAAAAGCCACACCTTCTTCACTAAACGGCTTTAGCTGAAAAACATTTTCAGCCACATTTTTATTGTCGACGTGGAGGCAGCGATGAAAACATAAACTTACATATTTAAAATGAAAGGTTCAGAAACAGATACACTCTAAAAACAAATGAGGTTAAAAACTCGCCTGCTCCTTCTCTGCAGATCTCACCATTATTGACATGTGACCAAATCAGATTGATCAGCAAGAGACTTCATCAAAAGAAGATGGATCACTTAGAGGTTCTGCAGAAATGTTTCAGTTGAGGATGACTGTTCTCACAGCATCATGGCTCCTCTGCCCATCAGTCCTCTGCCTTGATGTTCATCAATAACTGAGCAGACCTTCATGTTTGGACTTTATCCCAGCCAACAAGGCCAAGTGGGTCCCATATGGTTTAAAAGTGGGCATGATTTGTGGGCCCCACCTTTGTTAGCCTACATTAGCTTAAGTGGACACTCAGTGACCACCAGGCAGCAGCTAGCTGCTAGCCAGCCTGCTAGCCAGCCTACTGAGTGTCCACTTACACCAATGTGGGCACACACAGGTGGGGCCACCATGGAAATTGTGGACAAATTCATCTGGGGCCACAATTTCTGCCCACTTTTAAACTATATGGGGCCCACTTGGCATTGCTGGCTGGGAGGTTCGGACTTGCATGTTTGGACCACCATGTTTGGATCTCCAGCTGGGAGTGTTTGAACTCCCAGGCTAGAAGAGGAATTTTCCCTGGAAGACCAAGCCAGAAACGTTACGTCCTGAAGCAGCAGAAGCTCCACGGTGCTGCTGCTTCTCGTGGGGTCCGTCCCCCTAAGGCAGAAAGTGACAGACTGTGATTACGGCAGCAGCTCTTGTTGTTTCCGCCCAAACGCCTGCCAAGCTTCTGTTTTCTCTCCTCTTAAAAAGCTGCAGTTCTCCGGCGCATGAGCCAGCGCGGCAGATGGCGTGTAAATCCCCCACATGCCCTCCCTCCCCCACACGACGTGACAGAGTTTCCTGCCCTGCTGCTCTTTACCCTTTGGCGTCATGAACCAAGCGCGGTTCAGGACTGGTCAGCTGGACTGGACCCACCTGCTCTGGACCACAATCAGTTCCTGGTTAAAGCAGCCAATCGTGCAGACCTTCAGGTTGATGCTTGGTTCAACCCACACAGGAGCGCCGACGGCCACACCTCTAACCTGCACAGGTATCTGCTCACATCTGTCCACAGTAACACCAAAGAACAGGTGAACATGGAAAAAAAACATGTCAGACATTTTCACATTTTTTTCTACATGTTTTGGTGACATACTGAACAAAATGCCACCGTTTGTTTGCTTCCATCAGAGGCTTTGATGCTGAGTCCAGTCGGCTCTGTCCTTGAACGGTTGGGGTGAAGGTGACCTCCAGTTTGAGGCTCTGAACAGCTCCGATCTCTCCTGCTCTCACCTGAACAGAAAAATAACCATCACCTTTACTGTAAACGCATCCATCTATCCAAAGACGCTGTGGACCCTCAGAGCGATCAGCACATCTGCAGACAAAACGAGCAGCAGATTTGATCAGAGAAGCTGCATCAGCGAAAAAACAAATGAGGTTCCTCAACATGAAAAACACCAAAGGAACCGGAATCAGAGGAGAAAAGACAGAGGAACAGTCACACTGCAGCAGCAGAGGTGGAACATTGGTTGAGCTGCTCAGTCCTGAGCCACTGCCTCCTGATCCTTTATAACGTGACCCTGGTTGCAGTGACAGAGGTCAAAGGTCACTTGCAGATCTACAGCAGGTTTGGTCCATCCTTCATGCAGATCTTCTCCAGAGCTGGGATGTTTTCAGACTCCCTCCTCAGAATCTCTGCTGGATTGAGGACCAGAAACGGGTCAGAACAGCCCAGAACCTTTATGTCTTTATGTAGATAGTCCTTTGTTGTCATGGCGATGCGTTTGGGATCATTGTCCTGTTGGGAGATCCATCCAGAAGATCCAACATGCAGATGCAGCTGGAGGGAGGTTGTCCCTGCTCCTCTAAGAATCGCTCCAACGGTGGATCTCTTCTCTCCAAACTGCTGTTTATAGTAGATGGGTTCATCCCAGTCTGGTTCAGGTCTACAGTCCCTGGTGTCCTCAGACAGCTCTTTGGTCTTGGAGGAGAGGTTGCAGTCTGATGTGGACAGGTGTACAGATGACCGGTCCAAACAGGTGACATTATTACAGGTAACCAGTGGGGTTCAAGTTTATTTTTATGGCGCATCAACGTGACCACAGTCAAAACAAGGCACTGTACATTAAAATCTCAAAAGGTTGTAAGCAAAAATAGAAAAGTTAAAACTATTTCAAAGTAAAATATAGAAGAAATACTATAGTAAAACCAGAGCAAATAAAAAACAGCTGCAGAGTCTCTTGCTGTGTCCAAAGTCCGGCTAGAAAAATAGGTTTTCAGAAAATAAACAGTTAGGATTTCTGTGCCTCAGTGGAAAGGCGTTCCACAGCTTCAGTCCGCTGACTGAAAACGCTCGTTCTCCACTGAGTTTCCTCTTCCTCTTCCTCAGTACCTCCAGGAGAAGCTGATCAGCTGACTGGAGGCTCCAGGCTGGGGAGACAGAAGCTCACTCAGAGAAGAACGGCAGCGCACGATTGTTTAAAGATTTAAAAACAAATGAGAGAGTCTTCAAATAAACTCTAGAATCCACATGATGTGGTCCTTCTCACGTGCTCCAACCAGAACCCGAGCAGCAGCGTTCTGGACCACCTGGAGACGTGAGAGGGACGACCTTCTGACTCGGGAATAAAGAGAATGACAGTAATCCAGCTGAGATGTGGGGAAAGCATGGATACCTCAGAGGGGTTTCACCGTCACCAACGGCCTGAAAGAAAGAAGCTGGAGTTGAGTTTCAAATCAGCGTCCATTTCAGAAGACGGCTTTGACACAAACTGCTTTAACCCTGGTGCTATCCTATGACCCCCCCCCCCCCTTATATAGAGGTGTTCCCCCTACCATGACAAAGGTGGCTAAAGGTGGAAAGATTTAATGTAATCCATAGACACCAGTGAAGATCACAAATCATTGAAGAAAAAAGGTTCAGAGCTCTGTCTAGTGGGTCTAGATGACCCCACTCCCAATGGTAAAGTGCCTAGGATAGAACAAGGGTTAAATGTGGAGCCAGGAGACCCCAGTGTGTGTGTGTGGGCAGGGGCATCCAGTCTTTGATGCTTTGGTAAATATATCTGACTATCATCAGCGTAGCAATGAAAGGAAATGCTGTGCTTCTCAAACGTCCTAAAGATGAAGTAACGGGTCTGTGAGGTTTGTTTGCAGGACACAAGTCCTTCTTTTCTGCTCCGTTACATGAATAGTCTGTAAACTTTGGGATTTCCTGGATTCTTGTTCTTCATTCTGTCTGTAGCAGCAGAAGCGTTTTTATGAAGGACAGAATCCAGGAATAACAGACGCCGGATTTCTGTGATCCTCACGCAGCTTTTGTTATCGTGCATCAGATCAGGAAATGAAGAGAATCCAACACCAAGGCAGGAATCCCAGTGAAAACCAAAGTTCTCCTGAAGAAACATTTGAGCTTCATGCAGAAGATTCAGAAACAACCGGAGGTTTTCTGCCTCTCTGAGTGAGGAAGTTCATTCAGAAAAGCAGCAGCTTTCCTGGTAGATTCATTAGGAAGCAAAGGTTTGTTACGAGACTAAACTTTGAAGCAGAAACTCCTACTTATCCTGAAACCGATGATCCTAAAGACATTTGCTGAAATAAATATTTCTTGTTTAAGTAAATGAAAATAAGTAGACATTTGTAGATGGGGGCGGGGCTACAAACCGTTGGGTGGAAAATGACTTGCATGTCACATGACATCACCGTAGAGAGGTAAGGAGGGGGGGTTCAAAGCTGAAACACAAAGGAAGTCATGAAAAGAGGAGAAGACATTATCACGTCTGTTTCTGCGTGTGGGGGCGTGGTTGAATACTTTTATGGCATAAGATGGTCCCTTTCCATGCAGGTCACCCATAAACACACATCCACGTGTTCGGGTGAACAGTGGCGCCAAACTACAACCGCCGGCAGCAATGTGGGGCTCAGCTAAACGCAGCCAGGCCTCAACAGAAGACGACTGCAAGTCTGCAACGGTCCCGGTTCTGTAAGCTAAGACGCAGATCCTCTGTGGACACGCATGCGTTCCTCACAAGTCCTCAAAGAAGACACTCCAACATCCCAGGTGTGACATGAGCTGACGGTTCTGGGATGGTGGGTGGGGGTCCTGCTGTGGCGCTGGGGTCAGGACCCCTGACGTGTTGGGTGGGGGTCCTGCTGTGGCGCTGGGGTCAGGACCCCTGACAGTCATGGCGGTCCCCCTGCTGTCCATCCAGTTTCTCAGGCGGCTTCCAAAGACGTGAAGGAACTGGAGCAGCTCAGCTGGGATTTCCTGCTGAGCGATGCAAAAGAAGAACTTCCTTCAGACCCAGATAAGAACGAGGCCAGACGAGCGCCGCGGGGGGGGGGGGCTGAAGGTTCTGCTCTAAATGATACATTCAAACTGCTTCTGTTCATAATTCACAGTCAGAAATGTCGACCACTCAAAGCTCCACGGCTGTCTTCGCTCTTTAAACATCCTGGTAACTATTCAAAATAGAAAATGAATCTCTTTGTCCATCTGGACGTTAACCTGCTGAGCAGAAGCTCAGCTGGAGGTCAGAGGTCATCTCCTGCTCTTCACTTCAAGCAAGCTGGAGCTCAAAAGCTGACAACTTCAGAATTCATCCTGATCTCTGCTGTTAACCCAGAAAACACCAAAACGGTTCCGGATCGTCCCTGCAGACGTTCTATGTCAGGTTCTGGTCCGCGGGTCTCTGCTCTCAGCTTCAGCCTTTTCTTCTTCTGCCGTTTAAAAAGCTTCAGCAGCTGAAAGAATGAAAACGGTCGTCTATTTTCTCACATTGGGGGGGAAACGCTGAATAACTGGGGCGGGGGGTCGGCTCTGTCATTTGCAGGTAGAAGAGCGGCGGCGGCGTCCGTCCATCAGGATCAGCTGTTCAGCCAACAGCAGATGCAGCAGAGCCCACTCTGGCACAAAGGCTCCTACGCTGGTGGGTGGGGGAGCCATTTTTAGAAAAGTGGGGGCGTTCATGAAGAAGCCCAGCGTGTTCTGGTTCTGCTGCTGTCTCTGCACATGAGGACCGGGCCGCAGGTCTCAGTATGGGGGAGGGGGGTGGGTCAGAATTTTCTGTCCATAGAAACATTTATGTATGGAGTCCTATACAGTTCATAATTAAATACATCAATATTTAATGAAATAAATAAATATGACCTCATGCAAATACACAATCAACCAATAAATCTCTCATAAATATATAAAAAGATCATGAAATTATGAAAAACCTGCACACTGATTTTAAATCAGCCATTATATTATTCAATATATTTCATTTTGCTTTAAAAACCTGTTCATTATTTTAAAACAGCATTTTAAAATATTCATGGAATATTATTATAATTCTACGTCTTTTATCAGAACCTCAGATTTCATAATCAATATTTTCCAAAGTAGCTTTGTTTTTATTTCATGTTGCTGTTTTTCACAATGGCGTATTTATTTCATGAAGAGCTTTTTCAGGAGACTGAGTCTGTCTGTCAATCAAACCAGACAAGGCGGAGACTTTGTGATTGGCTACTCGTTTACTCAGACATGAGCAGCAGCACCCTGACTACATCGATCGAAGATGCTTCAGCAAACGTGACGGCGCAATACACACCCCTCAACACTAGGGGGAGTATGCACCTCAACACATCCACAGTGTTACCATAAATTGGGCAGTTTTGGTTCTAAATTTGCGGATAAAAGTGGCTTTGGGCGAGTGTGCATAATTCGGGTGATTTTGTGGTCGGTTCAGCGGTTTTCATCTTCTCATTAACATCTAGTACTGGTCTAAGTTAGGCTGGATGGCTGTTGGAGTTCCAAGCTAAGCTTCTATGAACTGGAGTTCCATGAATGCACCATGCCGCGTGTGGGAGGAGCTAGCAGCTAATGTTTTTAGCCTGATAGCCACATGGAGCGGTTGCCTGTGCTTATCTCAGTAACAATGCATGGATGCACAATGTACATGGAGTGTAAAAAGATCAGGTTTTTTATTTTGAATAGTTTCACATGATAACAATGTTTCCATGTTTGAGTTCATGAGATCATCCCAGAGAGTCTCTGCTTCAGGTCCTGCAGTCAAACTACGTCTTAAATTACGTGTAAATCAGAGCGCCCAGCGCAAAAGTAAATGTGTGAGCGCAAGTTAAGGGTCTGTTGCTCAGTTAGCCGGAAAAGTGATAATAAAAAAAGGTTCCTAACCCATATTTATGACACAATAATGAAAATGTTTCTCAGATCAAGACGTGAAGGAAATGGAATCAGAAAGTTTTCATTCAACGTGATTTAGAACCACCTGACCCCCCCCCCCCCCGCCCCGCCCCGCCCCCCGGCTCCAACCAAGTGGAGTCAATCGAGTCGCCATTTTTTCACCGTGCAGACACCGCCATGTTGGAGCCAGACGAGGTTAATAAGCAGTGATTGGTCAGAGTCACCGTTTCTATGACAACCACTCTCACCAATCAGGAGTGAGCTTGTTGGAAGGCCACACCCCCACCACTTGAAAGCAGCTACATGAAGTTTGTCAAACATGGGGGCCAGTTAAAGAGTTACATTGCTAGAGACACTATGCTTCTTCTTGGCCGGGTCCTCGGTCGAGCAGGTGGGCCGGATGTAACCTTTAGATAATTCCCGCCATTACATCGGTGAATGTCCCGTCGCCTAGCAACCGCGAGTCCCGAACAGAGAGGACTGGTGAACCTGGCATGGAGCTCAACATTTTCATTTTCCTGGTTTATTTGATCCAACTTTTCATTATGAAAATGTGTAATTATGTCCAACTTTGGGTCCCGCCTCACAGTCCGCTGTCAGAGATTTTGTCGTCAGAAAATCTCAGTTTTCGGCCGCAATGCATCTTGGGATATGTACAGCATAGAAGGATACACCAGACCAATCCTTGAAATCTGGAAGAAGGAGGCCGTAGTCGTTGGCCACATTTGAAGGAGTCGCTCATTTGGACGGCGCCGTGCCGTAAGAACGCCGCCCACCCATCTGTCATTTCCGGCAGGCTCCACCTACTGCTACTAAGGCGTCTGATTGGTCCATTTCTATCTTGAACTGTAGAAAAACAAAAAGAAAAAACAGAAGATTATCAATAAGAGGTTTAAAAGATATCTTTGTCTTTGGATTTTACAGTCACTTCCTGTTTGTCAGCCTCTTGTGAAGATCAAAGAATTCTGACCATAAAGGACAGAAAAATGAATGTTTGACATGGAAGGTGAGGTGTTCAGACAGGCGGGTCCTCATCGGGACCTTCAGAGGACCATGACAGGCTTCAGCGAGGTGGGGGGGTCCGGATGGGGAGGTGCGACGTCCCTGCTGGGCCCGTGGGCCGCTGCTGGTTCAGGAAGAGGCATCCAGTGACTCATGGAGCCGACACGCATGAGGAGCTGCCATCCGTGTGTGGGAGGAGCTCTGCCTTCAGCCCCCCCACAGTGATTCAGTCGCTCCTGCAAATTTCACTTCTGGGACTGAATTCCAACAGTTCTGAGATCCTCGTGTTTATGGTTTTGGACAAACGGACTTCTGTCCACTGTGCCCCCTTCAGGCTGCCAGAGCCTGACCGCCCACTGCTGGGCAAAGGCAGGGTTCAAAGGTCACCGTCTGTGACTGCTGAGGAACCAGCTGTGGTGCAGAGCTGCACATGTGCTGAAGTGTCCTTGAGCAACCATGTTGCTCCAGGTTGGGGAGTCTGACTGTAAAGGAGGCAGAGAAGCACCATAGAAGTATTTCCAATAGAGCCTCCTTGATGTTTCTGCTCCTCTTTTGTTCTGAAACATATTTTTGTCACTTTTATTCATTTCTTTCAGTTCCGTTTTTCAGGGTTAAAGGTCGGCATGGAGGAGAAAGATGAATGTCATCCACTGAGATGAAAAAGAGCTGATCTGCTGCAGCCGTGTTGGAGTTTTCTCTCTGGAGTATTTCTACTTCCTCTGTGCAGAGCAGCTCTGGTCTTTGATCAGAGTTTGAGGACTTTACGTCAGAGACGGACTCTGATCCACCCGAGCTGTGGAGCAGAATATCCAACAGTCTGGGAGGAGGAGCGACTGAACACGAGGGAGGAGACCAGAACCACGGAGGAGAAGATGCTGCTTCTGCTCCAAGGAGAAAAGTGTGGCGGCCTCCAGGCGCCACGTGACGCTGGAGATCCAGGCCAAGAAAGACGGATCAGTGACGCCCCCCCCTCCTCCTCTCTCCCCCCTCTCCTGCCATCCCTCCTTCCCCCCCGCCATCCCTCCTTCCCCCTCCCTCCATCCGTCCTCCTCTCTCCCCCCTCTCCCGACATCCCTCCTTCCCCCCTCCCTCCATCCCTCCATCTCTCCCTCCATCCCTCCTCCTCTCTCCCCCCTCTCCTGCCATCCCTCCTTCCCCCCCCCGCCATCCCTCCTTCCCCCTCCCTCCATTCCTATTCCTACTCCTCTCTCCCTCCTTCCCCCTCCCTCCATCCCTACTCCTCTCTCCCCCCCTCTCCCGACATCCCTCCTTCCCCCCTCCCTCCTCCTCCCTCCATCCCTCCTCCTCTCTCCCCCCTCTCCTGCCATCCCTCCTTCCCCCTCCCTCCATCTCTCCCTCCTACCCCCCTCCCTCCATCCCTACTCCTCTCCCCCCCCCTCTCCCGACATCCCTCCTTCCCCCCTCCCTCCATCCCTCCTCCTCCCTCCATCCCTCCTCCTCTCTCCCCCCTCTCCTGCCATCCCTCCTCCCCCCCCGCCATCCCTCCTTCCCCCTCCCTCCATCTCTCCCTCCTTCCCCCCTCCCTCCATCCCTACTCCTCTCTCCCCCCCTCTCCCGACATCCCTCCTTCCCCCCTCCCTCCATCCCTCCTCCTCCCTCCATCCCTCCTCCTCTCTCCCCCCTCTCCTGCCATCCCTCCTTCCCCCTCCCTCCATCTCTCCCTCCATCCCTCCTCCATCTCACCCTCCCTCCTCCCTCTCTGTATAACGGGCTGTGGCTGCAGGAAGGATCGCTCCGTTAGCGCACAGGCACCGGGATTGTCTCCTCTCGGTCAGGCGGACCCGCCTCGCGCTCCAGAACCCGGAGGACGTGTGGATCTCATCATGGAGTCAGCATCGCGATCAGCCTCAGCAGCAGCCCCGCACTTGACTTCCCCCCCGCAGCGCCGGCTCACGCGGAGAGCGCACTGACTGAGAGATCCACCTTAGCAGAACTCTCTTTGGGTTTTAACGCTCCTCAGCTGCTCATTTGTGGCTCCGTCGGTTCTGGAATGAAGGTCCGAACTTTCCTGCTGTCCAGCCTGGCCCTGCTGTGCGTGGGGAGGGACATTTTCTCCAGGTGAGACCTGATTTTCTGTCCCTTACGACACCAATGCCATCCAAACGCGCATTCAGTAGTTTTCAAACCTGCGACAGATTCAGACATGAAGACTGTTGTCATGAAAACCCGCAGAATCCCGCAGAATCACGCACGGGGCTCCCGCGCTTCGCCTCCCACGACTCACTGAAAAACAACCGCTGCGCTTCTGTAGCCAGGATTGATTTTTCAGGCGCACAGTAGCTCCTACTGCCCCCCCCCCCCCGTGTTTCTGCTGCCCCGTGGCTGACAGTCCGGGACAGGCTAGGGGGGTTTCTGCAGGTGAATCCGCTCAGGTACACAACAGGGGTGGTGGGGGGGGGGGGGGGCAGACCCACCAAGTCTGGAAACTGTATAACAAATTATAGGAGAGACAGAGACAGTCATCACAGCAATGACGCATTAGAATAATCATTCTAATCCTCCTAGAGCTTCTAGCTGACTGGATTTCTGCTGAGCTGCAATCTGAAACACTGAAGTCACTTCAACCTGTAATCTCAGAAAATCCAAACCATTTCTGACGAACTGCTTTGGCTAGAAGACATCTATAAATATGAATGCAGCTCTTCAGAGCCGATCAAGCAGCAGAGCTGCAGCGTTATGTGAGAACTTAGCGTTTGAGAGATTCTGCAGGAAGAAGGTCACTGCAGGAATTTACAAAGCCAAGAGTTTCAGAAAATTCACCAAGATCGAATCCAATGGTTTGATCTATAAAGCATTGATTTACATAATGGGGGGGCAAAAGAGGGATTTGCACCTTCAACAGGAATTTTGTCCCTTACTGAAGAAGCTCTTCTATCCTGCACTGGTTACCTGTAATAATGTCACCTGTTTGGACCGGTCATCTGTACACCTGTCCACATCAGACTGCAACCTCTCCTCCAAGACCAAAGAGCTGTCTGAGGACACCAGGGACTGTAGACCTGAACCAGACTGGGATGAACCCATCTACTATAAACAGCAGTTTGGAGAGAAGAGATCCACCGTTGGAGCGATTCTTAGAGGAGCAGGGACAACCTCCCTCCACCTGCATCTGCATGTTAGAGCCCAGAACTACACGGGGGAACTGGTCCTGAAGAGAGCTGGAACCACAGAAACAAAGGCCGCTACGGGAACTCACAACGTCACGGACCCAAATCCTGCAGAGCTCCACAGGTTCATCCTGCCTGAACCAGAACACGTCCAGGACCGTCTACAGTTCTGCACAGACCATGGATGATCCAGATGAGAAGGTCATGAGGTCAGATGAGACCAAGATGGAGCTCTTTGATATAAACGCCAGTCCCCGTGTTTGGAGGATGAAGACCCCCAGACCCACTGTGAAGCATGGGGGTGGAAGCATCATGATTTGGGGCTGATGTGATTCTGAGTGAAAACCTCCCTCCATCAGTGAGAGCATTGAAGACGAAACGTGGCTGCATCATCCAGCAGTGACGCCGAACGCATCGCCATGGCAACCAAGAAGTGTTCAAGAAAAAAAGCATTTCAAGGTTCTGGGGTGTTTTTGACCCGTTTCTGGTCCACAATCCATCAGAGATGCTCTGGAGGGAGTCTGAAAACATCCCAGCTCTAGAGAAGATCTGCATGAAGAATGGACCAAACCTGCTGCAGACCTGCAGGTGACCTTTGACCTCTGTCACAGCAACCGGGGTCACGTTACGTTCAGGTGAACGTTTGCTATTGACTGAATACTTATACTGGGATTTGCTGCTCTCTGCGTGCTCTTCGCGTGCTCTTCGCGTGTTCTTCGCGTGCTCTTCGCATGCTCTTCGCATGCTCTTCGCGTGCTCTTCGCGTGTTCTCCGCGTGCTCTTTGCGTGTTCTCCGCGTGCTCTTCGCGTGTTCTTCGCGTGCTCTTCGCGTGCTCTTCGCGTGTTCTCCGCGTGCTCTTTGCGTGTTCTCCGCGTGCTCTTCGCGTGTTCTCCGCGTGCTCTTCGCGTGCTCTCCGCATGCTCTTCGCGTGTTCTCCGCGTGCTCTTTGCGTGTTCTCCGCGTGCTCTTCGCGTGTTCTCCGCGTGCTCTTCGCGTGCTCTCCGCGTGCTCTTCGCGTGCTCTTCGCGTGCTCTCCGCGTGCTCTTCGCGTGTTCTCCGCGTGCTCTTTGCGTGTTCTCCGCGTGCTCTTCGCGTGTTCTCCGCGTGCTCTTTGCGTGCTCTTCGCGTGCTCTTCGCGTGCTCTCCGCGTGCTCTTCGCGTGTTCTCCGCGTGCTCTTTGCGTGTTCTCCGCGTGCTCTTCGCGTGTTCTCCGCGTGCTCTTCGCGTGTTCTCCGCGTGCTCTTCGCGTGCTCTTCGCGTGCTCTCCGCGTGCTCTTCGCGTGTTCTCTGCGTGCTCTTCGCGTGTTCTCCGCGTGTTCTCCGCGTGTTCTCCGCATGTTCTCCGCATGTTCTCTGCGTGCTCTTCGCGTGTTCTCTGCGTGCTCTTCGCGTGTTCTCCGCATGTTCTCTGCGTGTTCTCTGCGTGCTCTTCGCGTGCTCTTCGCGTGTTCTTCGCGTGCTCTTCGCATGCTCTTCGCATGCTCTTCGCGTGCTCTTCGCATGCTCTTCGCGTGCTCTTCGCGTGTTCTCCGCGTGCTCTTTGCGTGTTCTCCGCGTGCTCTTTGCGTGTTCTCCGCGTGCTCTTCGCGTGTTCTTCGCGTGCTCTTCGCGTGCTCTTCGCGTGTTCTCCGCGTGCTCTTTGCGTGTTCTCCGCGTGCTCTTCGCGTGTTCTCCGCGTGCTCTTCGCGTGCTCTCCGCGTGCTCTTCGCGTGTTCTCCGCGTGCTCTTTGCGTGTTCTCCGCGTGCTCTTCGCGTGTTCTCCGCGTGCTCTTCGCGTGCTCTCCGCGTGCTCTTCGCGTGCTCTTCGCGTGCTCTCCGCGTGCTCTTCGCGTGTTCTCCGCGTGCTCTTAGCGTGTTCTCCGCGTGCTCTTCGCGTGTTCTCCGCGTGCTCTTTGCGTGCTCTTCGCGTGCTCTTCGCGTGCTCTCCGCGTGCTCTTCGCGTGTTTTCCGCGTGCTCTTTGCGTGTTCTCCGCGTGCTCTTCGCGTGTTCTCCGCGTGCTCTTCGCGTGTTCTCCGCGTGCTCTTCGCGTGCTCTTCGCGTGCTCTCCGCGTGCTCTTCGCGTGTTCTCTGCGTGCTCTTCGCGTGTTCTCCGTGTGTTCTCCGCGTGTTCTCCGCATGTTCTCCGCATGTTCTCCGCATGTTCTCTGCGTGCTCTTCGCGTGTTCTCTGCGTGCTCTTCGCGTGTTCTCCGCATGTTCTCTGCGTGTTCTCCGCGTGCTCTTCGCGTGCTCTTTGCGTGATCGCTCTCCAGGTTCTGACTGGAATTTGTTTTCTTTCATCCGTTTGTGTTTCTGTGGTTCTGTATTGACAGGATGTAAAAAATTGTCTGACAGCAGTTTCTGAGTCCAGCTGATGAGATTTTCAGCCAAATCTCTTTTAAAGCCCTGAGAAAGCTGAATGACTGCAGTCTTTGTTACACAACAACTCTGGTTTCAGAGCAGTGGAGACCAGCTCCATCCAACACGCCGACTGAGGGTCCAGCAGCAGAAAAGCTCCTTAAATCAGGGCTGACAGGAGCGGAAACAAAAGCGGACCGACCCCACAGAGGCGCGCTCGTCATCACGATGACTCCACTTGTCACTTTGTCAGCTTTGCAGCACCAGTTTGTTGGAGGAAGGGTAGAGTGCAAACGACAACGCCAAGCGCTAGAAGCACATTTGTGTCACAAATTTTAAACGCAAGTCATTCAGCTCATTAGAAACTCGGATGTCACTCATTTCAGTCAAAAATGTCCTTTTAAAATAAGTTCAAACACAGATTTGTGCACAGACAGACGTCATGACTGGCTCCACCCACAATACTCCAGACTACACAGAAGTGTCGACTTCCTCTTGATTTTATATCTTTCACAAACTAAATTGTCTTCCGTCGTCCTTCTTCATCAAAGCCGTGTCTTCATGGCCTTCTAAGTGAAAGCATTAGTGACCATCGCAGAGGTGAAAATGTTTGTGGGACGGGCTTTCAGCTTCCTGATTTTAACTCTGATCATTAAATGCAAATTATTTGAGTTAAAGGTAAAAAACACAAAATAATAGCATTCTCACCTGCACTCTTCACCTCCAGGTTTTTCTCTCTGAGTCTCACTGGTGGAAGATGTTCTGGATCCACTTTAGTTCAGAGAATCGGACCCAATCAGAATCATTCAGAATGAACCAAAATTGACTGGGAATCGGATCAGGATCCATAAACTATGACATGAATCCCTATAAATCGATGAATGCGTCTCCTCTCACCTCCTCAAGCTTTGTGCAGTTGTTCCTGGGATGTCTCCATCAGGAAGGGGAGAAACTGGAGAGATCTCAGGGAAGAAGTGGAAAGGCCAGTGGGGGGGGGGGGGGGGGGGGGGGGCAGTAAACCCCAGACTATGCTTTCTTATTCATCTCTCTGAGTCGGTTCTGACAAGAACACTGGAAATCTCACCAACATCCGGTTCAGGTCTCCTGCTCTGCATTCAGCTGAGAACACGACAGAACACGGAGAAAAGCGTCCGGACGGGAACATGAACTGACGGATGGAGGGGGGGTCCGTCAACTGTGTGGCTGGAAGAGGTCATGTCATGCTTCACCTGTTCCTGCCGACCAACACCGGACTAATCAGCTGGACGTCTGCCCAGAGGACATGATGGGATGTTGGCGATGAGGCGAGCAGCTTTTCTCTGAGGTGAGAGTGGGAGGCTGAGCCGATTCACCCGGTACCACAGCCGGGCCGGGCCGGGCTCGCTGCTGACAGCAAACACAGAACCAAACTGGACTGGTGCTGCAGTGATGCGTCAGGAAGTGGGTCTGGGCTTCACATGATGAACTGAATTCAAGCCAGAACCAGAGGAGCGTCTGTTTGAGGCTTTCTGGGCGTCACGTCTGTTTTTACAAACATGTTGGTTTTCCAAACTGAGGAATTGATCAGCTGGATTTCCTGCAGACTGAAGCTTTCTTTCTGGTTGCGACCCTCACTCCACTGAAACTCAGGTGACGTCCATCTCCGGACTAATCTGCGTGAAAGGCGGAGTTAGCGGACACTCCCCCCCCCCCCGGCAGGCGTGAAGGTCTGGTCCTGCCGTTGACTCGACCTCACGATCAACTTTAGTCAGACCTGGATTGGATTGAAGGACGCCACGTTCTTCCTGATATGGAACAGAGGAAACGCTGACGCAGTCTGGCGGACGCTACGACCATTTCCTGTTAAACCCCGTGTATGCTGGGTCCTCAGCGCTCACAATAATAAATAATGTGAAGCAACACTTAAACAGTAAAAGAACGGCGTTCCAACCATTGACAGCTCCAGTAATCCCAGTTTAACACACGTCTAGGGTTCGATTCCCACTCTGATCCATTTAGCCAACATCTGAAGCTTTGTGTTGTTTTCTAGGACATAGTTTCTGCAGAGCGGCAGGATTTCATTAAAAATTTACCTCCAAGTTGTGGCGGGACTGTTGGCACAGAGTAAGCCCACCCCCACTTCCCATCACGCTTCTGTTTACGCGCTCACTTCAGTTTCAGTTTGTTGGTGGGAGGGGTTATGGAGGTGGTTGAAGAGGAGATACCCTGGGTGGGGTATGAGATACCCTACCCAGTGGATGGGTGGGGTATGGGGGTTAAAGGAGAGGCGGACCGTTTTCACCTGCAGGCGGCCCCCTCCCCCTGTGAGGACAGCTGGGACTGAAGCTGCTGCTCTGACGCACACAGGACTGAGCGTGTCAGCCTCTGCGACCTTGGTCAATGTCCTTCAAGGAGAAGTTTCCTATCCAGATTTAGAAACTGGCAAATAGTGCAGGACAGCAGGAGCTGCAGAGTGAGAGCCCAGACCATGATGTGCTGAGGGGTAGGAGTCCTCTGCTCCTCCTGCTCCTTCCTCCTTCAGAGGAGCGTCTGTCAGTCAGTCAGAGCCCGGATCATCATTCCTTCCTTCATGCCACACAGTCCTCTCTCCTCAGCACCATGTGACCGGCCAGCAGTGTTTACACCTGTTTAAGGTGCAAGACTGCCACCTGGTGGTGTGTCTGTGAATGCAGCCCTTCCTGCAGGCCAGTTCTGCCCGTTTCTTCTGCCTGGGAGGAGACTGAAGCTCCACATTTGCAGCATGGCTGAAACCACAGCAGCTGTGGTTGTTGTGGAAGGAGAACAGCTGACGGTGTAAAGACGGACTTCCTCCTGATCTAATGACCTTCATGCCTCATCTGCTGAATGAGGTCACGTGGAACAACAGCCCTTCAGTGAAATCCTAAAGGTCATTTGCTGTATGGACAGATATGTTTCTAAATCTAGGGGAGACTGTTGGTGAATTACTGTTTGTCATTTCAATGCATAAAAGAGCAAATATGCTCACAAACACACTTCAGTTCTGGCTTTAGCAGTTATGATCTTCTATCAACGTCATTCTGTTTGGACCTTCAGAGTTCTGCATCAGGAGACTTCTGGCACTGATGGAACCTTCCATCCATCAGCGTTGAGGAGGCGTCACTGCACTAAATGAGGCTCATCACTCTTGTCCTTCACTCTGCACATCACTTCTAACTGAGCTAACACAGAACCTGAAGACCTGCTGCAGCGTTCAAGGACACGTTCAGTGACTAACCTTCTGTGGATGGATTCTGATCTGGAAATGCTGGATAATCATGGAGGTGTTGAAACCGAGCCGCGGTTACCTCCATGAAGTATTCCTTTAAGACGCTCATTTAGCTCTTAAAGTCTGAAACGTTCTTTGTTTGAAGGTTGTGTGTTGTCTTTAGTGTTCCCACTGAGACGGAGAAACCTGACGGCTGAAATAAGCACAGCTTTCCCTGCAGGGCGGCGCTGTGGAGCAGAACACAGCGAGCACGCATTCATGGACGGATTCGTGCACACTGAAGCACACACCGATGAGCACGCTGGTGCACAACGCTCCTTTTTTAGCTGGTTTTTGGCCTTTTCCTGTGACTTAAAGGTGCAGCAGTGGCCAGCCAGAGCGCGGCGGAGGCCGTTCACGTGACAGACTCTTCCAACGGCGCCATTCTGTTGTGGATTAAAATAGTTTTTCCTTCAGACACACTTTCACACCAGTGAGAATTTGTGCTTTTCTTTGCAGGTCGCTGATATTTGCCTAATAAATCTTAGTATTTCAGAGGAGTTCTTGCAGACATGAAATGGCCCTTTGGTGCTGAATGTTCCTGACAGGCTTTGCTGTGAAGGATCGTCCTCTCAGGCTGCTGTCTCCTGTCTGTCTCCCCCAGGGCCATGCTGAGTGACATCGGGGATTATGTAGGTACAGACATTCAAATCTCCTGGTTACCTAATCTGGATGAATTAATGAAGGGCTATGCGAGAAACTTTCGTCCTGGGATAGGAGGTGAGTATGAGATCTACTGCTTGAGGTGTTGGGTTGCAGTTCACCCCCTCACATTTACAGCCATCCTTAGCACAACACCAGCCTTTTCCAGACAAGTCTTCCTTGGTTTTTCCAAATGGTCCTCAGAGAAAAACAGGAGCTTCTCAGGCAGATGAACGACCTTCTCTGCTAAGAATGGCTGCTACATGTGAAACATCCAACAACCACAGCGATAGATTTCTCAATCTCACAGCTTAACTCAGATGAACTGGGGCTCTGCTAGGATCACACTCTGTGGTTCTGATGGGACTATTAGCGAATCATGTCTGTTATCCGAGTTCATTGCCTTGATTCAATTTCCCCTGTGACTCTTTATGTGTTCTGCTATTTATTTCAGAAATCTGAATATTTAAAGGAGTAATGTATGCATAAGAGTGGGACTGCAGGAACAAGACATGAATACTTGAAAGGATTTGTTGCTAACAAATGACATTGCAGCGTTTGTGCTGCTTGTATTTCTGTCAGAGTTTACTGCAACAAACACGCTTCAATGAGTTTCTGCATCAGTTAAGTGTCTCCATAAAGCATTCAAAGTCACCCAAACTGCATGTTTAGAGCTGCAGGGAGATGAGGATTCCTCCGTTACAGTTTTTAACCAGGTCTTTGTCGTTTAGTCAGCAAACCTGCTGTTTTCAGTAGTTTCCCAGAGGAATCAGCGCCGACAGAGGAGGGTCTGGGGGGCTTTGAATGATGTGGAATACAGAGTGTGGTTCCTTAGGCCTCATCCTGCTCTGCATGGCAGCACGTCACAAAAACACGCTCCATGCTAACAACGCTAATCATGCTAATCATGGCAAGCTGCTGGGTGACAGCATCCCACTGAATGTCTGCATGCACGTGTGTGTGTGTGTGAGTGTGTGTGTGAGTGTGCATCTGCAGATGTGTGTGTGTGTGTGAGTGTGCCTCTGCAGATTTGTGTGTGTGCGTCTGCAGATGTGTGTGTGTGTGTGAGTGTGCCTCTGCAGATTTGTGTGTGTGCGTCTGCAGATGTGTGTGTGTGCGTCTGCAGATGTGTGTGTGTGTGTGTGCCTCTACAGATGTGTGTGTGTGTGTGTGCGTGCATCTGCAGATGTGTATGAGTGTGTGCCTCTGCAGATGTGTGTGTGTGTGTGCCTCTACAGATGTGTGTGTGTGTGTGTGCCTCTACAGATTTGTGTGTGTGCGTCTGCAGATGTGTGTGTGTGCCTCTGCAGATGTGTGTGTGTGTGTGCGTGCATCTGCAGATGTGTGTGTGTGTGTGAGTGTGCCTCTGCAGATTTGTGTGTGTGCGTCTGCAGATGTGTGTGTGTGCGTCTGCAGATGTGTGTGTGTGTGTGTGCCTCTACAGATGTGTGTGTGTGTGTGTGCGTGCATCTGCAGATGTGTATGAGTGTGTGCCTCTGCAGATGTGTGTGTGTGTGTGTGTGCCTCTACAGATGTGTGTGTGTGTGTGTGCCTCTACAGATTTGTGTGTGTGCGTCTGCAGATGTGTGTGTGTGCCTCTGCAGATGTGTGTGTGTGTGTGCGTGCATCTGCAGATGTGTGTGTGTGCCTCTGCAGATGTGTGTGTGTGTGCATCTGCAGATGTGTGTGTATCTGCGGATGTGTGTGTGTGTGCCTCTGCAGATGTGTGTGTGCATCTGCGGATGTGTGTGTGTGCCTCTGCAGATGTGTGTGTGCATCTGCGGATGTGTGTGTGTGTGCCTCTGCAGATGTGTGTGTGCATCTGCGGATGTGTGTGTTTGACATGAGGATGCTGCTGGTTTGCTGTTTTCTTACCTTTTCTCCCGACAGGCCCTCCAGTGAATGTTGCCATGGCGATTGAAGTGGCCAGCATAGACCACATCTCTGAAGCCAACATGGTAATCCATGATGAACACTGCTGAGCTGCCACATCAACACAGACCTTAGCAGACCACATGACCAACATGCATTGCATTGTGGGTAGCAGTGGGAACTTCACCAAAAACAAGCCTAGTTCTCGTTACGTTTGAAAAAGGTCAGTGATGAAAACATCAAAGCAAAGGAGAAAAACTGGAGTTTGAACAGCAAGAGGCTAGAAAAAAGACCCACAGATGTCAGCAGTCGTCATCTTTATTTGACGAACTTCCTGTGGCATCACGGTTTCCCCTTTTATTTTAGCCGAGCAAAACTAAACTAAAACCGAATAAGCGCAGGACTCTGACAGAGCAAAGCGAGAGGTTTCCCCTAGACAGCGGCTCCAAACGACTGAACAGTGCCCCCTACAGACAAATGCAGGTTCATAAAACACACATACCTGATCCCACAGCTTAGGAGGACGACCCACAGGAGTCACACCAACAGCAACGACACGCAGCATCTGATGCTGAGACCCTCAGCCAAAAAGCCCCGCGCTGAGCCGCATTTACCCCTGGACTCCGCTTGAAGGCAGCCTTGGCTCAGCCGGTCACGCTGACAGAGGGAAAGCACCTTTATGAACCCTCTGCAGGTGAGCAGCTGGAGTGCACAGGTGGAACCATCTTCCACCCGCCCCACTCCCATTTAGTTTAGCACTTCTTACAAAGAAGTCCCCATTAGGGGAGTTTGGGGGTAACAGCACTGCCAGACCAGATCATGCAGACATAGATAGAGCACTAGCATGATTGCTCCTCGACTCTTAGAGATTTCAGATAATTCAGCTGTTTTTATTCCATCCTGGAAAAGATAAAAGCCAATTTCCCATGGTTGTCATGACTACAGCTTGTATATCACAACGTCTTGACTCTGCGCCTTAGTCTCTGTCAATCAGTGCTGCTAAGGCTCGTCTGCCCGTCGTTGAGGGGTTTCAATCTGCACTCATACCCACAATGCTTTGTGGTACACCACAGAAAGGGTGTCAAGTTTCCATTCCTATAACGAGGAACCAAATCCAGCAGCTTTGGTTGCTTCAATGTTTTTAAAAACCAACACCAAAGTACGGTGGCCCTGAGGGCTCAAGAAACTGGTGTGGGACAAATCCCATGTAAATTAAAAAACTACAAAGGTCATCGTCATAATGAAGAAACCTTTTTAAAATGCTCTTCCTGTCATTTGAAGTTTCCGCCTGACAGGTGACTGAACTGCAGCCGCTCTGTCCTCATGGACATGTTTTCTGGTGTGGGCGGGGCGGCGCTGGACCTTTCTGACTTTAACAATCACAGGTTATTGTCTTCAACAGGAAGAAGAAAACAAAATCTCACACAACGTCACACAACCAACACAAACCAAACACGCAGCAGCAAAGGCGCTCTTACCCTCAGCACTGCCGGTCACTGATCGGACAAAGCGGGAAAAACTTCTACAAAATCAAATGACAAACACAAATCAGATATTTGGACTGAAATCAAATTCACAAAACGTCTGTCTATGTCAGTGTTTTTCAACCAGCGTGCCGTGAGAGATGGTCAAGTGTGCCGTGGGAAATTACCCTCATTAATCATTAACTGATCTAAAAACATTTCCCATCTCCAGGATATCAGCTCTGTGTTCATCCAAACAGGCCCTGATAAAACACTGAGTAGTTAGGAATATAAAAGATCATAAAATTACTTTTTCTTTGTGTTTATTTAATTCTATTAAAGACATTTTGATAAGAATCACGGGATACCGCGATTTACCTGCAGCTATAAGTGTTTGCGGAAAAGTCCCGCCCCTTTAACTGTCTCCACCAATCATTCTTGGGATCTTAATCACATGTCATCAGTCTGACCAATCAGAAGTGGATCAAGTCTTCACTTCCTTGTTCCAATTTAGCTCAAAAAGTCGCTCAGTTCTAACAGAAATACCAGCTAAAGCTCGTCTTTAGCGGTGTAGCTTTCCACAGAATCCGGTGTCAGACCGTGGAACAAGAGAACAAAACATTGAAGCTCACAGACGCGAGTCTTTCTGCCCTCTTTCGGCAGTTTTCACACTACATCTCCCATGATGCATTGGCTTAAAGGGACAGTGTCTCAGCGCACAATGAGTCGTCCTTGTTTAATGTATTGAAACCACAACAAACAGTTTCTAAATTTTCTAACTTAACTTTTATTTCATCTCTTAGAAAAAAACAGCCGCAACTTCCTGCTTTTTCTGCCACAACTATCCCAAAAATGCACGTGAGATCATTACAGACCATGAATTTCTCCCTTTTTTTTTTTTTCTTTGGATGCTGGTGTGCCGCGGGATTTTTGTCAAGGTTAAAGTGTGCCGTGGCTCAGAAAAGGTTGAAAAACACTGATCTATGTCACAAAAGCAGGACGGTTCATCAGTTTTCCTCTGTTTGGACACATTTGTGAGGGAGAGGTTGAATACTTCTTGGTCGCCCTCTGTCACATGTTCTCCCTTCAGACCTGAAAGTCTTTGTTGGTTTCTGGTTTCTTTCCTCTTCCGTTCCTGGCAGGAGTACACCATGACCATCTTCTTACGGCAGAGCTGGCACGACGACCGCCTGTCCTACAACCACACCAACAAGACTCTGGGGCTGGACAGCCGCTTCGTGGACAAGTTGTGGCTTCCAGATACCTTCATCGTGAACGCCAAATCGGCGTGGTTTCACGACGTGACCGTGGAGAACAAGCTGATCCGCCTGCAGCCCAACGGGGTCATCCTGTACAGCAGCCGGTACGGTCCAGTCTCTGCGTTCATCTGCTCCTTCTGCTGGTTCTGAACCTTCCTTCCTGTAGGATCACCTCTACGGTGGCGTGTGACATGGACCTGACCAAGTATCCTATGGATGAGCAGGAGTGCATGCTGGACTTGGAGAGCTGTGAGTGGCGGTTCAGCGACATCATCAGCAGTCATGTGAACACACCAACGATCTGCTGTGTTTGCTCTGTCCCAAGATGGCTACTCCTCAGAGGACATCGTGTACCACTGGTCGGACAGTCAGAGACACATCCACGGCCTGGACAAGCTGGAGCTGTCCCAGTTCACCATCATCGATTACCGCTTTGTCACAGAACTGATGAACTTCAAGTCCGGTGAGCGGAAGCGTCCTCCTTCTGATGGCGGCTGACGGTTTGACTCATCATGAAGCATTTTTGACCTTTCACGCGGTAGAAACCTGCAGGCAGACGTGTTCTGAGCGCAGAAAGAAAAGGTTTAGGACATGACAGGAGTTTCTGCTGTAAAACTGTCACGCCTCACATTTTAAAATGACTCCACTGGAAGCAGAATTGAGCCAGATAGGAAATCTAAAAACCCAACGGCGTGGAGATCGTGGAACTAAACCAGTGTTTTCTTCCTCCAGCGGGACGATTTCCGAGGCTCAGCCTTCGCTTCCAGCTGAGGCGCAACAGAGGCGTCTACATCATCCAGTCCTACATGCCTTCCATCCTGCTGGTGGCCATGTCCTGGGTGTCCTTCTGGATCAGCCAATCAGCAGTTCCGGCTCGTGTGACCTTAGGTTGGTTTGTGTTTAAAGCCTGTTTTGAAGCTCCCGGTCATTTTTTTTCACTCGTGGTATTCATTGAGGTCAAACGACCCTTTGGGCCAAACTGAAACCAGTTTCTTATCGTCATGGCCTTCGCCAGCTATGATGTCATCAGAAAAGGTCATTTAGCCTTGGAATAACAACAGAATAATAAGATTACCCCCCCCACCCCCGGTTACCATGGATACTAAATCTAGCCACAGGGCAAAGGTTTTCATTTTGTCTTTGTCGTGCAGGTGGAACTTTTTTATTTTGGACTAATTCTGAACAACTCAAACCACCTGGTGTTGACTTTGTGAACTGACCCGGCTCCGGTTACTTTAATTTAAGTGTGCTTCAATCTGGAAGTCTAACCCCCCCCCCCATGATATAAACTGAGGCTGGGTTCGTGTTCATCCACATCTTTGTTTGTGGCTTTTCTTACTTTTTATTTCTTTGGTAAATGTTTGCACCTAAATGATTCAGATCATAAAAAAGGATCAACCACATTTTTTAAGGATCCTTTTTTCTAAAGTAAAAACCGTCGTGGATCTGCGTGTCTGAGGACAAAATCCCGTTTGATTGATGGGATGTTAGTTTATGAAATTCTGTTTTATCCACAGAATCCAGAAACTTTAAACGCACCATCATCAGTCCAACAAAATCCTTTCTATGGAAATCTTCTGGGATGTTTCTTTTCTTTTTTTAACAGCTTTTAAAAAATAACAACACAAGCCGGACGCCACGGCTAAAGCGGCGGCGTAGATCTTCACTAAAGAATGGGCAGATTCACGTTTCTCAGGGATCCTGGAAGGTCCAAATCAGCCTTCAAACGCTCTCTTTTTACAGCATTTCTGAGTTCAAATTATCAGGAAAACGTTCCGAACCCGAAGGCTGGTCGCCTAATTGGACTCCTATCTGAGCTTTTCACCTCGGAATGACAGAGATGAACTGATGACGCTCAGGCTGCAGCTGCATGAAGGCAGGAAGAAAGCTGCTGCTCCCACAGACTCAGACATGTTTGCTCTCCTGCAGGGATAACAACCGTTCTCACCATGACCACCTTGATGGTGAGCGCACGCTCCTCGCTGCCGCGGGCATCCGCCATCAAGGCCCTGGACGTGTACTTCTGGATCTGCTACGTGTTCGTGTTTGCAGCCCTCATCGAGTACGCCTTCGCCCACTACAACGCCGATTACCGACTGAAAGAGAAAAGCAAGGTGAAGCCCAAGCTGAGCTCTGAGGTGAGTTCTCCATCAGACTGCATCAATGAGCAGGGTTTGAGTGACGAGCCTTCACACGCGGAGGCGGGGCAGACATGGAGGCGGGGCAGAAATGGGGGCGGGGCAGACATGGAGGCGGGGCAGACCTGGAGGCGGGGCAGACCTGGAGGCGGGGCAGACATGGAGGCGGGGCAGACATGGAGGCGGGGCAGACCTCGAGGCGGGGCAGACCTGGAGGCGGGGCAGACATGGAGGCTGGGCAGACATGGAGGCGGGGCAGACCTGGAGGCGGGGCAGACATGGAGGCTGGGCAGACCTGGAGGCGGGGCAGACCTGGAGGCGGGGCAGACATGGAGGCGGGGCAGACATGGAGGCGGGGCAGACCTGGAGGCGGGGCAGACATGGAGGCGGGGCAGACATGGAGGCGGGGCAGACCTGGAGGCGGGGCAGACCTGGAGGCGGGGCAGACATGGAGGCGGGGCAGACATGGAGGCGGGGCAGACATGGAGGCGGGGCAGACATGGAGGCGGGGCAGACCTGGAGGCGGGGCAGACATGGAGGCGGGGCAGACATGGAGGCGGGGCAGACATGGAGGCGGGGCAGACATGGAGGCTGGGCAGACATGGAGGCGGGGCAGACCTGGAGGCGGGGCAGACCTGGAGGCGGGGCAGACATGGAGGCTGGGCAGACATGGAGGCGGGGCAGACATGGAGGCGGGGCAGACCTGGAGGCGGGGCAGACATGGAGGCGGGGCAGACATGGAGGCGGGGCAGACCTGGAGGCGGGGCAGACATGGAGGCGGGGCAGACCTGGAGGCGGGGAAGACCTGGAGGCGGGGCAGACCTGGAGGCGGGGCAGACATGGAGGCGGGGCAGACATGGAGGCGGGGCAGACCTGGAGGCGGGGCAGACCTGGAGGCGGGGCAGACATGGAGGCGGGGCAGACATGGAGGCGGGGCAGACATGGAGGCGGGGCAGACATGGAGGCGGGGCAGACATGGAGGCGGGGCAGACCTGGAGGCGGGGCAGACATGGAGGCGGGGCAGACATGGAGGCGGGGCAGACCTGGAGGCGGGGCAGACCTGGAAGCGGGGCAGACATGGAGGCGGGGCAGACATGGAGGCGGGGCAGACCTGGAGGCGGGGCAGACATGGAGGCGGGGCAGACCTGGAGGCGGGGCAGACATGGAGGCGGGGCAGACCTGGAGGCGGGGCAGACCTGGAGGCGGGGCAGACATGGAGGCGGGGCAGACATGGAGGCGGGGCAGACCTGGAGGCGGGGCAGACCTGGAGGCGGGGCAGACCTTGAGGCGGGGCAGACCTGGAGGAGGGCGCTGTCCCATCGTCCCACAGCCACCCTTCTGCTGCAGTCTGCCGCTCTGTTAGAGATGACCCCCCAACAGGATTATCCACAATACTCTAGTTTACACAAATGATGTGAAGATGGGAACTAAAACTCACTGATGCTATTGAAGATGCAGCTGATGTCAAGTGGAGCAGCAGGGATGGATGATACCAACTTGGTCACATCACCCTGGGTGGGTTCTGCGGGTTTTTGGGTTGTCTGGGTCCGAGGAGGGTCGTAGAGAAGAGGGGCTGCATCTTAGGGGAGTGAGGTATGTCTTATGTTTTCCCAAAGGCTCGTACGACCACTTCAAGGGACGCCATGAAAATGGAACGTACCATTGTTGTGTGCGATGTGAGTTTATCGTGACGTGACGTTGCACACACTTATGATGCTGTCGTACGGCGTCCTTACGCCACACTCTAGTGTTTAGTGACTTCTGGCTCCTCACTGACCGCCTAAATGCTGCCTGCGTCTGACTTACTCCCCCCCTACTCCCCCCTACGTGTTGTAGAAGTGTTCTCTACCACCTGTCGCCGCAGCATGCACAGAAAAAGGACCTTTTTCAGTCTACGGGGTCACCGGGCCGTCCATCACCTGATTTTTCCTGTGTTTTGACCACGTTACACCTGCAGACAGCCCACAAGGACCGGTGGGACTGAGGCTGTAACTGTATCAGACAAACGTGTGGAATCAAAGCTGATTAATGACAGAAAACCATTTCTACCCACTGTGGAAAGTGGGGGTCCTTCACCCTGTGTCCTTCAAAGTACTTACAGTAAAAATGTATATAATATTAGGAAAATACTACAGGAGGTTCCAGCAAAACGTTTCTAGAAGAATGGGAGTTAACCTTTGACATTTATTTCCTTTCTTTATTTTACTTAAAAAAATAAGTTAAAGTTACCATTACTGACATCTAGTGGCCGAATCAGAAGCAGCAGTTCAATGTCAACAGCTGTTGTCTCTCCTATTCAGACAGGAGGTCCGACTCAGAAGAGAAGGAGCGTTTTGGAACTTTCATAACTCAGTCACACTTTTTCCTGTCTCCACAGTCCATCGTGAAGAACGGCAAACAGGCCATGGTCCTGTTTTCCCTGTCTGTCACCGGCATGAACCAAGGCGTGGTTATTTCCAACCGCCAGGGCCGCACGCAGCGCTCCGGCAGCGAAATCCCTGGAGAGAGGGGCACGGAGGAGGCAGTGCCCCGGAGGAGGAGGTCAAGGCCGGTGGAGGAGAGTGAGGAAGAGAAGAAGTGCTGCTCCAAGTGTGTCTGCAAACCCATCGATGCAGACACCATCGACATCTACGCCCGCGCTGTGTTCCCCTTCACCTTCGCCGTGGTCAACGTCATCTACTGGGTGGCGTACACCATGTAAGGGGGGGCAGGTTTAAGTGGAGAGCTGCCATCCGGAGATGTATAGAAAAAAATCTTTAGATTTGTGCCAACGAACCGCTGAGCTGAACTGCTGATGCGGGGGGGGGGGGGGGGGGGGGGGGGGGGGGGGGGCATGTCTGCCAAGAGGAGCTTCGCCTGAAGGTGGAGCCTCGCCTGAAGGTGGAGCTTCACCTGAAGGTTCCCTGAAGTAATTGTAATCAAGGACCTGCTCCTCCAGATCTCCCCGTTCTCCTGCATCTCCACCTGGAGGTGTCCTGTTCCTCTGCATGGCTGATAACACATTGCCCTCCCCCCGTACCAATGAAGCTCTTTTCTATCTCCCCCTTATTTTCGTATTCATAGAAGGTGAGGAGCAGCTTCTCTCCTCCTGCCAGTTCTGCCTGTCTCCCCCTCATTAAAGGAGCTCCCCCTCATTAAAGGACCTCCCCCTCATTAAAGGAGCTCCCCCTCATTAAAGGAGGCTCCCCCTCATTAAAGGACCTCCCCCTCATTAAAGGACCTCCCCCTCATTAAAGGAGGCTCCCCCTCATTAAAGGAGCTCCCCCTCATTAAAGGAGGCTCCCCCTCATTAAAGGACCTCCCCCTCATTAAAGGAGCTCCCCCTCATTAAAGGACCTCCCCCTCATTAAAGGACCTCCCCCTCATTAAAGGAGCTCCCCCTCATTAAAGGACCTCCCCCTCATTAAAGGACCCCCCCCCCTCATTAAAGGACCTCCTCCCCATGATTGTGTCTGTGTTTGTTCTCCATTTACATCTTTCTAGGACATAGTTTCTTCTGTGCGAAAGAAGTTCATCAAAAATTCTCCTCTGAGTTGTGGGCGGGACTGTTGGTGGGGAGTAAGCCTCCACTGATTTCCCATAATCCCTTGGTTTACCCGCCCTCCCACTAGTTCACAGCCATAACCTAACATTAGCGGTCCAGCAGAAACATCAGATCCAGATCCAGCTCAGACCAGGAGAACAAAGACGTTCATGGATCTGTTTTTCTGATGGATCAGAATGGGAGGGGCAGGGAGCTTGTGGCCCCGCCCAGCGTATTTTCTACGGCTCAAACTTTTTCAAACTGCATGTCTTCATCTGCTCCTGATTCACGATTTGAATAAAGAAATCCTCAGAAATGCCGTTTTTTCTTAATTGTCCTCCGTGATCATCTGCTAAAAAAAGAAGACGTTAGAAACACCAAAAACATCCTTTTTCATCAGTGACCTTCAAAGAGGAACCACTCTACTGCTTCCTGCTGGTGGGCGTGGCTTTGCTGGGCGTGGAAAAGGCCGTCAGGATGTTTGGCTAATCGAATACTTAGATGGGAGGGGGGGCATTGGAAAAGAGGGAAACAGTCAATTCTGTATGTCATCCTTCATCACTTTGCTGTGTTTATGGCGGAGCGGCGTCTTTGAACTCAGTCTGAACGACGCCGTCTGTCTGCAGGCGTCTCCTTTGAAGTTCCGCCCTCGTGGCTAAAACTGGGATTTGCATTTGTGATAAGAATGACTGCATCTCTGGAAGTTGATGCTTTTCGTGGTGGTGGAGATGGGAAGGGGGGGGGACTAAACCACTAGAAGAGCTATCCCTCATCTTTGGCCCCCCCATGCCTCCCCTCAGCACCGCCATCCTATCAAACTGCTTTCTGTGAAGCTGCAGTCCAACGCTGCCCCCAGTGGCTCCTCCAGCCACGGGCTACAGTTGTTGGTTCACAACCCCCCCACAGGGTTGGGCGTGCAGCTACAGATACCCCCCCGGAGTGTCACACCCAGACCCCTTTTGGTAAAAAAAAAGGCAGAAACATCTTCAGTGGGATTTTGGAGGAAATGACCAAAACGACCAAATGAGGGGATGGGGGCGGGGCCTGTGGTTCAACCACTGACTGAACCATGCATAGCTGGACATCACGTATGACGTCTCCCATAGCAAAATATCTTGCTACGCTTACAACCAAATGAAGTCAACATCTACGTTTCTATGGCAACCACTCTCTTCAGTCAGGACTGAAGCCACGCCCCTTCCACTGAAAGCGGGCTGGGAGAATCTGTCCATCAAACGCTTCAAATGTTCATCGTGCTTCAGCAAAAACATCCAAACTAGGATGATCAAAAACATGTTAAAAAAGGACCAGAACCACTGAGGAACAGCGGTTTGATTCTCTAGAGACGTCTGTGGGAGTTTGGCTTCCTTAAACCACTTTCTGTTTGGGGGGAGGTTGTCCAGGTCAGTTCTTATTTTGCTGTTGTTGGGGTCAAAACACCAGCAGCAATGATGGTTGTGGTGCAGAGGTAGAGTGGTCGACCTCTGATTGGGGATTGCAGGTTTGGTTCCCACTTTGCGTGTCCGTGTGTTGAGGTGTCTTTCAGCTAGACACTGAACTCCGCGTTGGTTAAAGGGTGGTGCCAGTGTTTGGCGGTGGTGCAGCCATCAGTGTGTGTGTGAATGGGACGGTGAAGCAGTAGTAGACGCTGTCACCATCTCTTGTAAACGGTCTTCTTGGTTGATCCAATGACCAACGAGCATGGCTGATCCTCCATTTGACGGATCCTTCCCAAATATTCTGGCATTAGCTTGTTGGCCTCTTTACTCAGGGCGCGGTGGGCCTGGGGCTTGAAAACTGGATGGCTGGACTGGACCGGACCATACCACCCTCTGTGTAAGCAGGCTGATGCTCAAAGGAGACAGGTCATATGACCGCCTCCTGGTCCACAATGAAGACAAGGCAGACATGCTGGACATGCTTTCAGGGACCTGGAGTCAAGGCCAACTGGGTCGGGGTCATCACTGCCTGGTTCTGTTCTGCTGAGCCTTCATGCAGGTTCTTGTGGTTCTCAGCAGGTTTGTCCCTCACCTCCCCTGCAATCCCGCGGCTCCTCTTTTGCTCACAGCTGGACTCCATCGTGGACTCCAACAGCATCATCTTCATCATCATCCGACTGGGGATTTACAGCCGAACCCGCGGCTGCAGAGCTGTGACGCTCTGCTGGTCCACAGCAGCAGGGAGGAGGACGAGGAGGAGGAGGAGGGGAGTGAAGAGCATCCCCGCTGAAGAGCTTCACTGTCATGGAGTTTCAGAAACAGGACGTTTCTCCAAAGCTGGAAATCTTTGAGAACAAACCAGAGAGCCAAAAACAAATCCAACCTCTGTGAGCCTGCAGTGAAGTCTGCTGAACATTCTTCCTTTGGTTTGACAGAAGCTGAGAGATCAGGAGAAGCACAGAGGAGCAGAAAACTCAGGAAAGAGACATTCCCTTTGATTCCCACTTTTAACCATTAGATGGCAGTGTTGCCAAGTCAACTGAAGGCCAACATGGATAAATATTTATCATGGCTGCAACATGCCTGACTGTTAAAAAGAGAAAAGCAGAGAAACGGCTCCACAGGTTTGGTTGAATGATCTCAAAATAAGAAAGAAGGTCATCTGAAGACATGACAACATTATTTTTGAATTATTGAATAATTTTTGGTTGCCTGATCTAAATGAAAGACCCAGTGGTCTTCATCTCAGGACAGGCAGAAAGTGACTCCATACCAGGATCAGGAGATCATCGCCTCATGAAGGTGTTTTGTTATTCCAGTGAAACTGTAGGAAATGAATCCCTTCAGTCACGTCCACCATCCTGTCAGATGTTTGAGCTGCTGCTCATTACGGTTAAAGAAAAATCTTAGAGAAAGCTAAACCCTGGAACATGTTTGGACAAACATCTGAGGTTCAGTTCTCATCCTCACTTGGATCCAGAGATGACTTGTGGTGTCTGCTGAGGGCTGGACGACCCCTTCCCTCTGGGAATGCCCAGGTGTTGAGCAGCATCTCAACCTTTGCAGCCCTGATTCTGTCGGCATCATCTGACCTGCAGCTTCTCCATGAGGCTCAGCAAGATGCAGCTCTTTGTTCCCCCTGAGCTTCTCCTGTCAGAATGAGAAAAGGAGATTTTCCACAACAGTGGCAGCAGGGAGCTTCAGAAGGACCTGCTGGAGATCTCTGGTGTCAGTGCATCACTGGGGGTGGAGCCAACTCCCAAGAAATCACATTCCCTGCTGAGGTTCTAATGTCTGCAGTGCCTACAGCTCTGATCACTCCAAAAAGTTCCTCCTGGAGAACCTGCAGAACCAGGAGAACATGTGAGGACCCAGAAGAACATGTGAGGACCCAGAAAAACATGTGAAGAACCAGAAGAACATGTGAAGAACCAGAAGAACATGTGAGGAACCAGAAGAACATGTGAGGACCCAGAAGAACATGTGAGGAACCAGAAGAACATGTGAGGACCCAGAAGAACATGTGAAGAACCAGAAGAACATGTGAGGAACCAGAAGAACATGTGAGGACCCAGGAGAACATGTGAGGACCCAGGAGAACATGTGAGGACCCAGAAGAACATGTGAGGACCCAGAAGAACATGTGAGGACCCAGAAAAACATGTGAAGAACCAGAAGAACATGTGAAGAACCAGAAGAACATGTGAGGAACCAGAAGAACATGTGAGGACCCAGAAGAACATGTGAGGAACCAGAAAAACATGTGAGGACCCAGAAAAACATGTGAGGACCCAGAAAAACATGTGAAGAACCAGAAGAACATGTGAAGAACCAGAAGAACATGTGAGGAACCAGAAGAACATGTGAAGAACCAGAAGAACATGTGAAGAACCAGAAGAACATGTGAGGACCCAGAAGAACATGTGAGGACCCAGGAGAACATGTGAGGACCCAGGAGAACATGTGAGGACCCAGAAAAACATGTGAGGACCCAGAAGAACATGTGAGGACCCAGAAAAACATGTGAAGAACCAGAAGAACATGTGAAGAACCAGAAGAACATGTGAGGAACCAGAAGAACATGTGAGGACCCAGGAGAACATGTGAGGACCCAGGAGAACATGTGAGGACCCAGGAGAACATGTGAGGACCCAGAAGAACATGTGAGGACCCAGAAGAACATGTGAGGACCCAGAAAAACATGTGAAGAACCAGAAGAACATGTGAGGAACCAGAAGAACATGTGAGGACCCAGAAGAACATGTGAGGACCCAGGAGAACATGTGAGGACCCAGAAAAACATGTGAAGAACCAGAAGAACATGTGAAGAACCAGAAGAACATGTGAGGAACCAGAAGAACATGTGAAGAACCAGAAGAACATGTGAGGACCCAGAAGAACATGTGAGGACCCAGAAGAACATGTGAGGACCCAGGAGAACATGTGAGGACCCAGGAGAACATGTGAGGACCCAGAAGAACATGTGAGGACCCAGAAGAACATGTGAGGACCCAGAAGAACATGTGAGGACCCAGAAGAACATGTGAGGACCCAGAAGAACATGTGAGGACCCAGAAGAACATGTGAGGACCCAGTAGAACATGTGAGGACCCAGAAGAACATGTGAGGACCCAGGAGAACATGTGAGGAACCAGCAGAACATGTGAGGACCCAGAAGAACATGTGAGGAACCAGAAGAACATGTGAGGACCCAGAAGAACATGTGAAGAACCAGAAGAACATGTGAGGACCCAGAAGAACATGTGAAGAACCAGAAGAACATGTGAAGAACCAGAAGAACATGTGAAGAACCAGAAGAACATGTGAAGAACCAGAAGAACATGTGAAGAACCAGAAGAACATGTGAGGACCCAGAAGAACATGTGAGGACCCAGAAGAACATGTGAAGAACCAGAAGAACATGTGAGGACCCAGAAGAACATGTGAGGAACCAGAAGAACATGTGAGGACCCAGAAGAACATGTGAAGAACCAGAAGAACATGTGAGGACCCAGAAGAACATGTGAGGACCCAGGAGAACATGTGAGGACCCAGAAGAACATGTGAGGACCCAGAAGAACATGTGAGGACCCAGAAGAACATGTGAAGAACCAGAAGAACATGTGAGGACCCAGAAGAACATGTGAGGACCCAGGAGAACATGTGAGGACCCAGAAGAACATGTGAGGACCCAGAAGAACATGTGAGGACCCAGAAGAACATGTGAGGACCCAGAAGAACATGTGAAGAACCAGAAGAACATGTGAGGACCCAGAAGAACATGTGAGGACCCAGGAGAACATGTGAGGACCCAGGAGAACATGTGAGGACCCAGAAGAACATGTGAGGACCCAGAAGAACATGTGAGGACCCAGAAGAACATGTGAGGAACCAGCCTGTCCCAAAGGAACCGGCACACTGATAGAATTCAGGGTTCTTGCCACAGCGTGATGTGGGCAGAACAATAGGCTGATGAAAGCGGCGTGAGCTTCAGAAGAGTCGTCTTCCTCTTCAGATTAGCTGCACGCTTTAACACGATTGTGTGGGAATGTAGGAGGATGGGAATGTTAGCGGATCCACGGGCTGCCCTACATACATCCACACAGAGGAAAAAACCGTTAACCCTCTCATACCATCAGGGGTGAATTACCAGTCACAGAGAAACGCTTATTATGGGATGTTCACAGACAAGTCAATAGCTACAGGAAGATCTTTCTTCTTCTGCTCTGACAAAGGAGCTTCAGATCTGCGTCCTTAACTTGAATTAGAAACTGGATCTTCGTGTTTCCACAGAGAAGAAGGTTTACTGAACTGTGGATCCTGCTGGGTTACCGTTGAACCAGCAACATAACCAGACGTGATCCAGCCGGAGAAGATCAACCAGCCGCATGGATGAGCTGTTAGTAAAAACAGTAAAGCAGAATGGCAGGTCTTGCAGACGCATTGCAAACAGGCTGTTTATTGAAGGCAGACAGTTTTTAGGATAAATTACAATCCCCACATGTATTGAAGTGTAAATCAGAGGGTGGCAGTACGTCTCAGTGTCTTAGCGGGGACTTCAGCTTGAAGTCAAGCCGCTGACAAGCTGCCTGGGAAAAAATTCATGACAGGTTTGTCAATTTCCGAAGCAATCTGAAGGCTGCAGACCAGAGCCTCTGAGAAATGAGCTCAACCCAAACCGCCGCGTCTTCCATGACAGCCAGCATTTTATCACACACCACAATTTGCCGCTTGCTATCAAATCATCAGAAAGTCCAGGCACGGCGAGTTGCAGCCGCCGTGAAGGAGGCAAAAACAAAAGCAAACTTCAAATGAACCCCACAACTTCCTGACAGGCAGCTGAAGATGCAGCTCATGCAGCGGCCCGGGTGGAAACTAATGAGCTTCTCTGCTGTGGATCAGAGACGCTGCATGGCTGACTTGTTTCACAGAGTGGAGGAAACCGAAGAGACAAAGCCACGATTCCCCAAAACAACTGCCATGAACCGTCATTTAAATCAATGGAGGGTTCATGCTCATCCCTCTTGCTTCTACCGTACCACGATGAGTTCATGCAGCTGAAGATACGAGCAGTTTCATGAAAATTTAAATCAAAATAAACTCTCCAAAGCCACAGGAGACGAGCGATCAGGCTCAGGGGAGCAGCTCATCCATTTAGGAAGCGGTCAAACAGGCAGAGCTAACTTTAGTCTCATCAAACTCGCCTCACTGCGCAGGACTGAAGGAGCCACGGCTACCGTCAGCTGATCCCTGCATGTGCACAGAAGCTCCGCTCTTCGTCTGTGCATCATCATGGTCACCAGGGAGATGCTGACCATCCAGCTCCAACAGATATGACCCAACGTGTGAGCAAAGCACAGGAATGTGGCATCAAAGGAGGGAAATATTTACCAGAATCATTTTAGGCAAGGCAAGTTTATTTGTATAGCACAATTCGTACACAAAGTAATTCAAGGTGCTTCACAAAACAGAAAAATGCATTAAAATCACAATACATCATTGAAATAATCAACGTAAAATTTACTTTAAAAGAAAAGAAAAAATTTGAAAATTGATTTAAAAATAAAGGAAGGAAAGGAAAGAAAAGTGTAGATAGGACCAGATAAGACCTTTCAGTCATATACACGGCTAAACAGAAATGTTTTAAGCACAGAAGAGGCCTGTCTTACGCCTTCAGGGAGGCTGTTTCAGATTTTAGCTGCAGAATATTAAAACGCTGATTCCCCTTGTTTAGTTCTGACTCTGGGAATCAACAGGAGGCCGGTCCCTGAGGTCCTCAGAGTACGAGATGGTTCATATGGCACTAACATGTCAGAGATGTACTTTGGTGCGTGGCCATGGAGAGACTTGTACACAAGCAGAGCTGCTTTGAAGTCTATTCTTTGAGGTACAGGGAGCCAGTGCAAAGACCTGAGCACAGGACTAATGTGATCATACTTCCTGGTTCTGGTCAGGACTCGAGCAGCAGCATTCTGGATGTACTGAAGCTGTTTTACACCTCGTTTGGAGAGGCTATTTTAAAGTATGGAGAAACTGAAATGACACAGAAAAGGGTCACATTCAGTTTCTGTGGCTAAATATCTGAACATTTGTAAATCTGTACCTTCATGCATGAACGGAAGTTCTCTGTGGCTTCAGGGAGAAAAGATCATTTCATTCACCCAAACCTTTCAAGAAGCTCAAGAGAAGTGGGGTCCCTGGTAAAAATGGGTCGACCAGGCTCCCCCACTGGTGGAATTTTGGAGGGGCCTGGTGCTTAAGGGCGCGGTCCAGATCCAGCACTACAGGGACACGTGCCTCCCAGGTTCAGATGAGATGGGATGTTATCCCGGCTCATAGTCTAGCCAGAGTACTCAGGGATTCCTCTCCGTGGGTGGGGGGCCGGGCAACCGGATCCGGTAAGCCGACACCCAAAGGAACACGGGCACCACTGCTGCTGGGGGCCCAGTCCAGCCCCCGAATGATTGAAACAGCTGCCCCCCAACCCCCCCAAACTTCATCTATTTCTGTTAAAATAGGCTCCAACAACCCTGAAATGGGTAAGCGTTCCTATGAAGAGGAATAAATGGATAGATGGATGGATAAATAGATGAACGGATGAATGGATCGATGAAAAGATGAATGGGTGGATGGATGGATGAATTTATAGATGAATGGATGGATGGATGAATAAATGAATGGATGGATGGATGAATTGATGAATGGATGGATGAATGAATGGATGGATGGATGGAAGGATGAGTGGATGAATAGATGAATGCATGAATGGATGGATGGATCAATGAATGGATACATGAATGGATGGATGAATAGATGAATGGATAGATGAATGAATGGATGGATGGATGCATGAATTGATGAATGAATGGATAGATGGATGGATGGAAGGATGAGTGGATGAATAGATGAATGCATGCATGGATGGATGGATGGATAGATGGATGGATGAATGAATGGATGGATGGATGAATTGATGAATGGATGGATGGATGGATGGATGGATGGATGGATGGACGGATGGATGGATGGATGCATGAATTGATGGATGGATGAATGAATGGATAGATGGATGGATGAATTGATGAATGAATGGATAGATGAATGGATGGATGGATGAATAGATGAATGGATGGATGAATGAATGGATGGATGGATGCATGAATTGATGAATGAATGGACAGATGGATGAGTGGATGAATGGATGGACGGATGCATGAATTGATGGATGGATGAATGAATGGATAGATGGATGGATGGATGAATGAATGGATAGATGGATGAATGGATGAATGGATGGATGGATGAATGAATGAATGAATGGATGGATGGATGGATGGATGAGTGGATGAATTGATGGATTGATGAATGAATGGATAGATGGATGGACGAATGAATGGATGGATGGATGCATAGATGGATGGATGCATGGATGCATGCATGGATAGATGGATGAATGGATGGATGGATTGATGGGTGGATAGATGGATGGATGGGAGGATAGATGGATGGTTGGATGGATGCATGGATGGATGAATGGATGGATGGATGGATGAGTGAATGAATAGATGAATGCATGCATGGATGGATGGATGGATGAATGAATGGAGGGACGGATGGATGAATTGATGAATGGACGGATGAATGAATGGATGGACGGATGGATGGATAGATGGATGAGTGGATGAATATATGGATGGATGTATGGATGGATGGATGGATGCATGAATTGATGGATGGATGAATGAATGGATAGATGGATGGATGGATGAATGAATGGATAGATGGATGAATGGATGGATGAATGAATGGATGGATTAGTGGATGAATTGATGGATGGATGAATGAATGGATAGATGGATGGATGGATGAATGAATGGATGGATGGATGCATAGATGGATGGATGCATGGATGAATGGATGGATGGATGGGTGGATAGATGGATGGATGGGTGGATGGATGCATGGATGGATGAATGGATGGATGGATGGATGAGTGGATGAATAGATGGATAGATGGATGGATGGGTGGATAGATGGATGGTTGGATGGATGCATGGATGGATGAATGGATGGATGGATGAGTGGATGAATAGAAGGATTGATGAATGGATGGATGGATGGATGGATGAATACATGAATGGATGGATGAATGAATGGATGGATGGATGCATGGATGGATGGATGGATGAGTGGATGAATAGATGAATGGATTCATGGATGGATGAATAGATGAATGGATGGATGGATGGATGGATGAATGGATGGATGGATGGAAGAATGGAGGGATGGACGGATGAATTGATGAATGGATGGATGGATGCATGAATGGATGGATGGATGAATCAATGGATAGTTGAACGGATGGATGGATGAATAGATGAATGGATGGATGAATGAATGGATGGATGGATGCATGAATTGATGAATGAATGGATAGATGGATGAGTGGATGAATATATGGATAGATGAATGGATGAATGGATGGATGGATGGATGCACGAAATTATGGATGGATGAATGAATGGATAGATAGATGGATGGATGAATGAATGGATAGATGGATGAATGGATGGATGAATAAATTAATGAATGAATGGATGGATGAGTGGATGAATTGATGGATGGATGAATGAATGGATAGATGGATGGATGGATGAATGAATGAATGGATAGATGGATGCATGAATGGATGGATGGATGGGTGGATAGATGGATGGATGGACGAATGGATGCATGCATGGATGGATGGATGAATGGATGGATGGATGCATAGATGGATGAATGGATGGATGGATGGATGAGTGGATGAATAGATGAATGGATTCATGGATGGATGAATAGATGAATGGATGGATGGATGAATGAATGGATGGATGGATGGATGGAAGAATGGAGGGATGGATGGATGAATTGATGAATGGAGGGATGGATGGATGAATTGATGAATGGATGGATGAATGAATGGATGGATGGATGCATGAATTGATGAATGAATGGATAGATGGATGAGTGGATGAATATATGGATGGATGAATGGATGAATGGATGGATGCATGAAATTATGGATGGATGAATGAATGGATAGATGGATGGATGGATGAATGAATGGATAGATGGATGAATGGATGGATGAATAAATGAATGAATGAATGGATGGATGGATGAGTGGATGAATTGAAGGATGGATGAATGAATGGATAGATGGATGGATTGATGAATGAATGGATAGATGGATGCATGAATGGATGGATGGATGGGTGGATAGATGGATGGATGGACGAATGGATGCATGCATGGATGGATGGATGAATGGATGAGTGGATGAATAGATGGATTGATGAATGGATGGATAGATGAATAGATGAATGGATGGATGAATGAATGGAGGGACGGATGGATGAATTGATGAATGGACAGATGAATGGATGGATGGATGGATGGATAGATGGATGGATGCAAGGATGGATGGATGGATGGATGAATGGATGGATGGATGGATGGATGGATGAGTGGATGAATAGATGGATGGATGAATGGAGGGATGAATAGATGGATGGATGGGTGGATAGATGGATGGTTGGATGAATGCATGGATGGATGAATGGATGGATGGATGAGTGGATGAATAGATGGATTGATGAATGGATGGATGAATGAATGGAGGGACGGATGGATGAATTAATGAATGGACAGATGAATGAATGGATGGATGGATGGATGGATAGATGGATGGATGCAAGGATGGATGGATGGATGGATGGATGGATGAATGGATGGATGGATGGATGGATGGATGAGTGGATGAATAGATGGATGGATGAATGGAGGGATGAATAGATGAATGGATGAATGAATAGATGAATGGATGGATGGATGGATGAATGAATGAATGGATGGATGGATGGATGGATGGATGGATGGATGGATGAGTGGATGAATAGATGGATGGATGAATAGATGAATGGATGGATGAATGGATGGATGGATGGATGAATGAATAGATGAATGGATGGATGAATGAATGGATGGATGGATGGATGAGTGGATGAATAGATGGATGGATGAATAGATGAATGGATGGATGGATGGATGAATAGATGAATGGATGGATGAATGAATGGATGGATGGATGAATGGATGGATGAATGAATAGATGAATGGATGGATGAATGAATGGATGGATGGATGAATGAATGAATGGATGGATGGATGAATGAATGGATGGATGAATAGATGAATGGATGGATGAATGAATGGATGGATGGATGAATGAATGGATGGATGAATAGATGAATGGATGGATGAATGAATGGATGGATGGATGAATGAATGGATGGATGAATGAATGGAGGGATGGATGGATGAGTGGATCAATAGATGGATGGATGGTTTGATGGATGGATGGATGAATGAATAGATGAATGGATGGATGGATGGATGAATTAATGGATGAATGGATGGATGGATAGATAGAAACTACTATGACGATCCATGAGCTTTGAGAGTGAACACGCTTCTCCTGTTGACGCGTATAATGTCAAACATGTGAAACACATGGAAGCGACTGCAGCAGCTTTATACATTTTTTGGTTGCATGCTTTGGGTTTGCAGCGCTGCACCGATCAGCTGTCATGATTGTGTTCCATCTTTCTCTGGCTGCGTTAACATGATGTCATTATGTAGGACACGGGCAGCCAGGAGCGCTCTGGAAGACTTCTGACAGTGAATGGAGCAGATCTATTTCAGGAAGTGGGTTAGTGGTGAGGGGAACGTTTGGCTTCACAGAGTAAACATGTTTCCAGACATGAAGACGTTTGTTTTTCTACACTTCAGCTTTTACACTGTCTGAACCCAGTCTGACGCGAACTCTGACGCCCTCCAGGCGTGAAGACTGAATGAAGTCAGTGAGGTCACGTCACAGCGTTTAGACTTTTGGAAACTTTTCATGTAACTGAATCTGTAGGATAGCCCACACAGCTGCACATTTGGGCCTGGTTCTATGTTTTGGGCTCACGGTGCCACTAAGAAATCTGTCTGAGATCATTTCCTCCAGACTTTATGACTATAAGCCGCTTCTCTTCTTCATTCAGGACAGCTCTGGTTCCTTTCTGCTGGCATGGCATCATGGAGTCCTGAACAAAAGGAGAGTTCTGCAGAGTTCTGCATCGGAAGTGAAGTCGGGCTGGACCCAGAGTTTTCTGTATTTGAAGGAGTCAAAAACAGAGAGAAATGTCTTTGGTGACACCTCTACTGCCGACTCTACTGCTCTTTGACAGCCGTTTCACATTTGACAAACAGATGAACAATGTTGTCAAAAAGAGTTTTGCATAATTTTAGCTAAAGCTGAAGCCTCCTTCAGCCGCAGTGATGAAGAAACAGCCATCCACGCCGTGATCCCCTCTCACGTGGATTATTGGAACGCTCTGTGTCAATGGCGATCACTGAACCGCCTCCAGTTGGTCCTGAACGCAGCAGCGTGGCTGTTTAGGGGAACGTCCAGACGAGAACTCATCGCTCCAGGACTCAGATCCCTTCACTGACTCCCTGTTATTTCAGAATTCAGTTCAAACGTTCACCGTTTGCTCTGGTTTGAGCCTTAAAGTGTCTGCAGCCGTTCTAGAGTTCAAACCAGAACCTGCTTCATGTTCCCTGGTTACCATGGAAACACTGGGGTGACTGTGCCTTTTCTGTGGCTGGCCCCCAGTCAGGGACTGATATTCCTGCAGAGCTGGGCAGGACATCAGACCTAAACAGTTTTAAATATCAACTAAAAACTCTTTTTGTTGTTTTTCATGTTTCTATCTGCCTCTCGGTATTTTACTCCCCGTTGGCATTTTGTGCAGTTTTTCATCTTTGTTCTTAGTTTGCTGAACTTTTAACTCTCTTGTTGCCTCTTTTCATTGGTACCCTGGTGGCGTCACTAAGAGCTGTTTAAATAAAGGTTCATTCATTCAGAATGAATACACATAATGTTTTTCGCTAAATAAAAACACAGTCACACAACTTCCTCTGTTACCTGTGCAGGTGTGGCTCCGCTTCCTCTGTGTCTTCCAGCTGTCAGGGTTCTCTGCGCCGGTGGTCCTTCCTCAGACCGGTCTCTCTGTGGATTCGCCACAGACGTGCTGGGAGGAAAAAAAACACCTGAAGGACTCAAACTCCCCTCTTCCATTGACCTGATCGTCAGCAGAGCCTTCCCTCGTTCTCCATCATTCTCCAGGAGCTGCAGAGCCTTCTTTCAGTCAGACAACTCTTGCAGTAAAGAAGATTTATTCCACATTTCTTTTAGTTTGGAATAAGGCTCCATTCAGATACATAAAACAAAGATCTCCATAGAAAACCTATGGTAATAAACTCCCCCTAACACCAAAGATCATCAAGGTAGAAGAGAATGTGAATGTATAATCAGTGTGTAAGTCATATGAAGTGTGTTTCAGAGGCATTCCATATTCAGACTTACAAGTATGACTGCTATGTGTGACCCGGAACCTTTGACCGTTGGGCCGCTCCCATTCGAGTACAGCGCCACGAAGGGAACACACTATCTAGATAGAAGAGAAAATGAGCCAGGCAAATTGAACGTGGAGCCAATCCGTCCACAAAAACGCAATAGGGAACTATAAATTATAACCGCCACAAACCAAACCTGGAAGACGACACAAAGCTTAACTTCCAAAATCTGTAGCTTTCATAAGAAGTACTAAGATACGAGCTTAAAGGCCATGATTTTGAGGCTTCCACCTAGCAAAATATAGCATTCAAATATCTATAATCCAAGAAATTATATTTCATTCTGCTGCTAACAAATTGGTTGATTTAAGTCTGAAGTCTCTTTGGAACGTGGAGGAGGTTAACGCCCCATCACTTCCAGTGCAGAAATTGGTCCGTGGAGTGCAGTCGTCGTTGCTACACCAATTCAAGGAGTGCAGGGGCAACGATCTGCAGGGAAGCTGCAGGACCAGCAGAGACTGTGGAACTTGGAGCCAGCCAACTTTGTCAAGGTTTATGTCATCCACCAGAAACTGAGTGCTGACCGGGTAGTAGGGGGTCGCAGGCTCAGGAAGTGATGCGTAGAGAAAGACAAAGCAGTATTAGTCCTGGCAATGAATACGTAAATAACTTAGAACTGATCACCATCAGCGTTCTGACGCATGATCGCTTTCTCTTACTTAATCTTTCATTTGCAGGAAGACTTCAAACCTTCCATTGAACTACAGTCTGAACTTGTTCTCAGGCACATTGTCAGGTTGGTTTTTATTTGCGTTTTGTCTTTTGAATGAGTTTCTTCCATCAGTGACTCCTGCTTCATCCACAACAGAAGAGTTTGCACATTTACGAAGCTGCTGAGCAAAACAAATACACAAAATCTCTTCTGGTTCAGATTTCTGGCAGAACCAAGTGTTCACCTGGGAGCCAAAGACTCCACCCTTAGAGGCAGCAAGACCAAGACTTTTAAGTCCAAGCATGAGCTTCTGGACCTCCAGGTGACACAGGTTTGTCCAGAAGAACCTGCGGTGTTGCTGATGGAGCTCTGAGGATTAAAAGCTCCGTCTGGTTTTTCCGTCTTCTGCCTCTCTCTCTGCTCTCAGACCCACCGTTCAGCTGATGGTGATGATGTTGGTCAACACAAATGCCAATCATTCTAGCGTTTCTGGACTGTTTGTGGATCTGACAGCCTTCTCTAACACACACAGAAGAGATGCTCACAAAAACTACAACAACACATCACACTAACTATGGAAACAGGGCCATAGCTACTGTGTCTTCATTCTGAGTGCTGGACTTGTCCCTGAAACCCACTTAGTGTGAGTTGATGAAACCTGTTCTCCTTCATGCCCCCCCTCAAGGAGGCCCTCTCACAGTTGCAGACTGGGTCAAGACCTGATTTCTGTTTCCGTCATAACCGCCTCGCCTCACTTCCTGACAAACGACCAACCAGAACACTCAAAGGGGGTCAAACGTCTCCTCCAATCCTGGCTTCCTTTTCCCGGTTCAATCAGCGTTCCACACTGAAGAACACAAAAACACTGAAGAACACACACTGAACACACACTGTCACATAGCTGAAATGTTCACTGACCGGCTCCTTTAAAACAAAATTTAGCTTCATCATCTGGACAGAAACAAGAGGAATAGGTGAACTTTCTCTCTGATCTCATTCTTTACTGGGGTTTATCACTTTTTAATGCACACCCAGCAGCCAATCAGAATCAAGTATTCACACGGACCTGGGGATCAGGGGTACATGCGTTGCATAGGGGCTACAGAGGGTGCCAAACTGAAGTTGGGAAAATTATTTGCAGTCCGTATTTTTAAATGTCACAGCTGTTTGTGCACGTATGAATGATATGTAACAGAAGCACATCATAACTGATGGGGCGATTGTTCATTTCTATCCATCTAACAAAAATATGGTTCAGGGTAGGAAATCCAAGTTTCTTTGGCATATTTCTGTCATTTGTATGATCAGTTTGATGAAAAATCAAATGTGTAGTGTTTGTTAAACTCTCTTTTGGTTTGGCTTCAGCTTTTATTACATTAATGGAATCCACAGTTCCATTGGAACTTCCTCAGTCAATGAGGAAGACTATCTGTCCACAGCAGTAATGTGAAGGTAACTGAATTTATTGTCCCTAATAAGTATTAAAGCTGTAAAACTCACTATTGAGTCTGCATAACTAGTGATGCCATACTCCAATATTATAGCTTTTTTCTCCCTTAGGCTATTTGTTCAATTTGGTGATCAACTCAACAGGTCTTTAACTCTGGGTCACAGGGAGGAGTTTGGTTAAACTAACTCCTATTAGCTGCTCTGGAAAGGACATACTCAGACCAATCAGAACACTTCACTCGCAAAATGCAGGACTGCTTGTGGTTCCTAGAATCAGTAAAAGTACGGTTGGAGGTAGAGCGTTTAGCCACCAAGCCCCTGTTTTCTGGAATAAGCTCCCAGCTCATGGAAGAGAGGCCGACTCAGTTTCTACATTCAAAGCTAGACTGAAAACAATTAGAGGTGGACCGCTGTGCCTCTGCACCACACCTGTCCCAGTGGCTGAATTGAATTCATTTGAGTGACGTCACACTCAGTCCCTTCAGTTCTCAGGTCCAGTCAATGTGCTGAACCCACAGGCGTGTGCGACATGCTTCCAACACACAGCACTCATATCAGCTTTGTGTAGGGTCGCTGCTCACTGATAGCTATGGACCTTTTGACAGACCACTGACATAAATATGATCAGCTGACACACTAATGTAATACTTATGACTACACATTTGGAAACAGAGACAGACGAGCTCATAAAGGGTTCAAACAGCGGTTGTGGGTCAGTCCCTGACGGCTGGGGATCCACAGCATTTAGAGAACGTCCTTCTCCGATGGACGTCCTCTGCTGTGGAGCTCCAGTCTACCGCAGGAGGTGCAGCCATGAAGTCCACCACCAGTCCGTCCCAGATGGCAGTGACCCTTCCCCGTCAGGGATGAAGCTGCTGGTCGTGGTTCTGAAGGAGTCTCACACCTGAAGAAATACAAGTTCTAAGTTTAAGTTGACATTAGTTAGTAGAGCTTGTACTTTTGAAGGAGTAAGAAAAGGCAGGCAAGGTGTCCAAAGTTTGAGGAAAAGTAACTCTGCTTTCACTAAATATTACTTGTAAAGTATGTCAAGTAAAAAGGATGGAGCCATAAAAATACTTTTAGGAATACAGTAAACCCTTTTTTCGCAGGGGTTACGTTCCAAAAAGAACCCGTGATAGCCAAAATCCGTGAAGTAGAAACCTTGATTTTTTCTTACAATTATTATACAATTAAATACTCTATTATACATTGAAAAGAAAGAACAAACCATTTTACAGGCTCAAGCATTTGTTTCACAAATAAAAGTACTTTAGAAACGTTTTTTTTTTTCAACAAATAACTTCTGCACTGTACTATCAAATAATAATTTTAATCATCAATGTGAACAGAAGGCTTCAAATTGCGGCGATTAGCCCCGCCCACCGCAACCCGAGTATTGGATTAAACGGGAGAAAATTTTAAATGATCATGAAAAACACAAAGTACAGTGGGACAAATAGTGACTCAGGTGTGTTTCACTGCTCTTCAGACTGAGCCGCTGCATCCTGCATCCTGACTCCGCTCTGCAGAGCGGAGTCAGGATTTAGTGAGTGAAGTGTTCTGATTGGTCTGAGTATGTCCTTTCCAGAGCAGCTAATAGGAGTTAGTTTAACCAAACTCCTCCCTGTGACCCAGAGTTAAAGACCTGTTGAGTTGATCACCAAATTGAACAAATAGCCTAAGGGAGAAAAAAGCTATAATATGGGAGTATGGCATCACTAGTTATGCAGACTCAATAGTGAGTTTTACAGCTTTAATACTTATTAGGGACAATAAATTCAGTTACCTTCACATTACTGCTGTGGACAGATAGTCTTCCTCATTGACTGAGGAAGTTCCAATGGAACTGTGGATTCCATTAATGTAATAAAAGCTGAAGCCAAACCAAAAATAGTGTCAAAGCCATGCATTTGTCTCCAGTAGGTTAGACTACTGTAACGGCCTGCTCACCGGCCTGTCCAAACGAGCTGTAAAACAGCTTCAGTACATCCAGAATGCTGCTGCTCGAGTCCTGACCAAAACCAGGAAGTATGATCACATTAGTCCTGTGCTCAGGTCTTTGCACTGGCTCCCTGTACCTCAAAGAATAGACTTCAAAGCAGCTCTGCTTGTGTACAAGTCTCTCCATGGCCGAGCACCAAAGTACATCTCTGACATGTTAGTGCCATATGAACCATCTCGTACTCTGAGGACCTCAGGGGCCGGCCTCCTGTTGATTCCCAGAGTCAGAACTAAACAAGGGGAATCAGCGTTTCAATATTCTGCAGCTAAAATCTGGAACAGCCTCCCTGAAGGCGTAAGACAGGCCTCTTCTGTGCTCATGTTCAAATCTAGACTTAAAACATTTCTGTTCAGCCGTGTATATGACTGAAAGGTCCTATCTGCACTTTTCTTTCCTTTCCTTCCTTTATTTTTAAATCAATTTTCAAATTTTTTTTTCTTTTCTTTTAAAGTAAATTTTATGTTGATTATTTCTATGATGTATTGTGATTTTAATGCATTTTTCTGTTTTGTGAAGCACCTTGCATTACTTTGTGTACGAATTGTGCTATACAAATAAACTTGCCTTGCAGTGTTTTCTTCTTTTGAAGCCCGCGGTGCAGCTGTGTTTGTTTGGGGGGGAAGAACACAGTGATTGACAGTTGTTGTCGCTCTTTTCTATGGGTTTTAGAGAAACTCGAAATTGCTAGAGAATTTGCACATTCTTCATGTAAATTTGGCAAGCTGTTTTACGTACGTGTACATATTAAACTACAACGTTATTGACGCACAGGTAGAGAAGAAGCGGAGTGACTTTTTAGCCAATCAGAATGCAGAACACAATGCACGATGCAAATCTGTTAGGTAGCAAAACCGAGAAAAGTAAACCGCGTTATAGCGAGGGATCACTGTATACAATCTCTTAAAGGAAATGAAATTGAGTAAAAGTGAATCATTACTGACCTCTGTAAGTACTAATGAACTAAACCTTTGTCATCTTAAAGTAACTCTACTCTTTGCAGCCGTTCATTAGTTACAGTAAAACGGTAGACTGATTTAGCATGGACACATGCTGGAAAACAGAGACTGAAGTTCGTGTCCTGTTGACTCATCTAGACCGGTGCTAGACTGCAGGTCATCGAACTGGGCCACAGAGCGTCCCGCTGAGGGCGGCCGTCATTCAGAAGCAGCTGCTGCCGGCCATGGTGAAGCCCACCGTACTGGGAGTGTCTCTGAATGATCTCATGACACTGTGGCGTGCTCGCCGGCGCCTTTGGTAGGTTTGGTGTAAACGCAGCACGAGTGCTTCAGTCCTGCTGTCCTTTTCTGTTCCTGCGGAAGGACACGCCTACATCCTCTCCTTCCTCCACCAACCGTAGTCCTAGCTCCGCCTTTACGTCAACAGCACCGGTTCTGGTTAAGCGGGCCATGACCCATCCGGTCTGACAGTTCTGTTCATGATTGATTTGGTTTGGTTTTTATGTCAGATGCCCTCCGACAACCCTCTGCATTTATCCGGACTTGGGACCGGCACATGCGAGCACCCAGTGGTGCCCACATGTGGTTGCATTAAAACACGCTAGAACCTCAAATATGCCAAATACCATCAAAGTACTTTATCTATTTAGCGTGTTTTTAATTTGATTTAAGAATTATTGTATTATTTAGATGTGGGCAACTTGCCCTCGGAAATTTCCTTCAGGATTAATAAATGTCCATCTATCCATCCATCCATCCATCCATCCATCCAAACCCTCTGCTTCTCTGGAACAACATAGCTGCAGCGGTCAGACCGTTTTTTTCTGGAAGCTGAGCGATAAAGCGTTTAATGCCTTGCTTTTCTGTCCTGGCTCTGCTCCTGAGCTTTTCTACAGACAAAGACAATCACATTTTCTCAAACTTCTTCAATTCTTTTTTGATCTGGGGAAGCCGGAGCGCCCGGAGAGAACCCGTGCTAACTGGATCCTCTTCCAGTGAAGCCACAGAAAGACTGCTGTGACTTCCATTCAACAACAACCTTCAGTGTGTTTGCCGGTTACCATAGTGACGGCATGTTTAGATGAAAAAGGTTGGGTTGAAGGTTCCACTTCCCTGGAAGAGGATCTGGTTTAAAATACTGGATCAAAATTATGTTTTACTGATAAAGTGTTTGGTATTAAACATTAACAAAAAGGTATTTTTTAACTTTATGATAATTTTTTTTTTGAAATTCCTCCTGTTTGGAATAAAGAACAAAACTTAAAGGCTGAATGCACCCTGTACATTTCCCTCATGTTTATTTCCTAATATTCTGTAAATGTCTCCAATTTCTTTTTTCCTACTAGTCATCTAAAAATGTCTCTAATTTTTATTTCCTACAAATCTAAAAATGTCTCTAATTTTTATTTCCTACAAGTGATCTAATAATATAACCTAAATCCTTACAGAACCAGCAGATCCTCAACCTGATCATCAAAGTCGGAAAACTCCTCATCAAAATCGGAATATTCCTCATCATCCTCATCACATTCTTCCTCATCTTCCCCATGTTTCTCTTGATCTTCCTCAGTCAGTGAAGAGACAGAAACCTTCATTTCTTTGATAGAGACTGTTCCTTTAATGGAATTCACAGACTCTTCATCGTCCATTTTATTCTGGAGCTCTTCAACATCTGAAGGATTCTGGAGCTCTTCATCAGAGCTGATGTCCTCATATTCTACCTCATCCCCTTCATATTCCTCCTCACACTCTCCCTCATATTCCTCATCCTCTGAAGTATTCTGGAGCTCTTCATCAGAACTGACATTCTCATCCTCCTCTTCCTCACATTCCTCATCCCCTACATGTTTCTCTTGATCTTCCTCAGTCAGTGAAGAGACAGAAACCTTCATTTCTTTGATGGAGTCTGTTCCTTTAATGGAATTCACAGACTCTTCATCATCTGAGAGATTCTGGAGCTCTTCATCATCTGAAGTCTTCTGGAGCTCTTCATCAGAACTGACCTCCTCATCATTTTGGATGCCTGATGAAGAGGAGGATGAAGGCTCCTGGAGGCTTGTTTCCTCCTGGTCTGTGAGGATCTTCCTGATGGACTCTGTCAGGTCCTCCTTGGTTTTCTGGAGGTCCTGGTTCTCCAGCTGAAGAACATCTGCTGCAGCCTTTTGCTTCTTGAACTCTTCCATCCACTCCTGAGCTTCAATCTCTTCCACTTTCAGGCGTGAGATTTCCGTGTCCAGACCTGCCTGCTGGTCCTGCAGGCAGCAGATGTCCTCCAGCATTCTGGAGTACTCCTCCCTCATCTGGTCTCTTTGGTGGCGTCGGTTCTGCAGCGTCTGACGTTCCTGCTGCAGAACCTCCGTTTGCTGCTGGAACTGCTGCATCTGGAGGTGCAGGTCTTGGATTTTTCCTTGAAGGATGACAGTTTCCTTCTCCATCCTCTCACTTTCCTCTCTGGCGGCACAGACTCTGTCCTCCAAATCCAAATGATGACTGACTTCCTGTTCCAGTCTGGAGATTTCCTCTGAGAGGTCAGAGTTGATCTGGACCGCCTTCCTGTTTTTGGCTTGATGTTTCTGACATGCAGACTGCAGAGCTTTCATGTTCTTGATGGACTTTGTCAGCTGCTCCTTGGTTTTCTGGAGTTCTTGGTAGTCCAGCTGAAGAACATCTGCTTCAGCCTTTTGCTTGTTGTACTCTTCAGTCCACTCCTGACCTCTAGCTTCTTGAATTTTCAGCTGTGAGATTTCATTTTCCAGTCTGGTGATTTCCTCTGTGAGGTCAGAGTTGATCTGGAACGCCTCCCTGGTCTTTGCTCGGAGATGCTGACATGCAGATTGCATCTCCTCCACACCCTGAAAGGAGCGTTGGACTCCTTCCCGTCTCCTCTGCAGGTCTTTGGTCTCTTTTCTGAGCTGCATCAGCTCCAGGCTGAGTCTCTGGTGCAGCATGCGGAGCTGGATGGCGTCGTTGGGCTGCTCTCTCAGCTGGGACAGCTCTGCCTGCAGCTCTTTCTTGAGTTCCTCCAAACGGTATTGTTCTTCAACCATGGCGGGGAACTCTTCTCTCATTTGGTCTCGCTCCAGGATTTCTGTCTGCAGCTTCTGAAGCTCCGTTTTCAGAGCGGCGGTCTCCTCTTCCAGAGCGTGGAAATGGTTGAACTCCAGTTTTTAGTCCATTTCCAGGACGGCTTGGTGGCCGACCTTTTTCTGCAGCTTCTGCAGCTCGGCTTTCAGAACTGCAGACTTCTTCTCCATGATTTTCCTCTCCTGTTTCACCCGCTCCTGCTCTAGTTTCAGCTCTGCGTCCAGCCAGAGTTTGGACCTCAGAGCCACCATTTCCTCTTTGCTTTCACGGATGTTCTCAGAGAAGGCAGCGATTGTCTGTCTTTCTGCCTCACATTTCTCCTGGATCTTCATCTGCTGCTGAACTTGTGTGTTCAGGGTCTCCAGGGATTTCAGCAGCTCTTTGTTTTTCTGAGCAGCAGCTTTCCTCTCCCTCTTCAGGTTCTTGCAGGTGCTCTCCAGATCTTTCATGTTGGACAGATTTTTGCCAATCTTTTCCATCTGGCTGACCATGATGGAGTTCTGGGTCAGGATTGTCTCCGTACTTTGGCTGATTTCTTTCAGAGACATTTTCAAACTTTCTTTTAGAATTTCTGGAACTGTTATTTTGCTGCTTTTAGTCTTTCTTGTCGCTTAAGTTCTTTCAGTATTCCTTCCACTAGTCTCTTTCCCTCGTTTCTCTCGGTTACTCTGTGAGTTCAGGCGGTTATATTTGGCAACGTTGCTGACAACATTAGATGACGTCAGATGCTGTCATCTGACGCTGATTGACCTGCTAAACAATCGTAGTAATGACACAATATGCCGTCATCGGTCTGAATGACCTAATGTGACCTCTTCTGACGATGTGTCACGTGCTGCGTCGCAAACGTTATGAATGGATTTATGAAACGCTTCATATTCGCGCATGCGTACTGACGGCTCCTCCACGGAGCCGCAGTTCGACCGGCGGAAACTGCGCAAACGAGAGGAATTCTGGACGCTATCGATCCATATCAATACTCCAGTGGTATTGATTGATTGGTTGTGAAATGCCCGCGTGCTGCCGTCATGAAGCAGAGATGTTCAAAGGAACCGCCGAAGGCCTGTCGACGTTTTCCCGGTTCTGAACTTCCGGACCCGAGTCGCATGGAGACAGGCGGACTGAGTTTATGGTGAAGAAACAGTGAAAACAGCATTTAATGACAAAAGAAGGAAGTTTTTGAGTAAAATAAAAGTTTCCAAACATTTTCTGATTCTAAAGTAGAAAGAATTTCTGGAATTTATCAAAAAGAATCAAATTATCAGTAAAAAATGTAAAAAACATTTTGTTTAATACATTTATGTCTTCATTTTTGGTTTAAATGTTGTTTAATGTCCTGAGTTTGAATTAAATGTGGACCTGCTGTTCTTGATGAATGTTCACTTCATGACTTCTTATTAATGTCATTTTACAAAAATCAGACATTTGAATCGAGGATCCGTCCTGATTGTAAAATGTGGAACATCAAAAATGCTTAAAGACCAGGTTCAACTGGGTTTTTAAAAGTGTAATATACCCTCATTATAAACATTTAACTGCGATGTTGTGGGTGTCTTGCCTCCAGAATAAATTCTTTTTTTTTTTTTGGGAGGGGCCTGATGCTGTAGTATGGCGAGACTCAACGAGACCAGTGTGGCAACTCAACTTGGCGGTGCGTAAGTAGCTAAACATTTGGCTATTATATGATTTTACCGGCAAATTAAAACCAGCTGTAAAACTACAAACATCTGAAAAAGTTTAATAAGCCTTTTGACAGCCTGGAGGACCTGGAGAATTATATAGACGGCTGCTACAATACCTTGGTTATGGGGAAGACCACCCCCACCATTACTTCCTCCTAACGCGGCCGTCCAGAAGATTCTCACGGAGCTGCCTCCTCTCCAGGCAGCGGAATCAGTGACGCTTTAGATTCCATCGATAAAAAGCTCTCCAGCCTTGATTGCCGCTTGAATCTGCTAGAGATCCTCCATAGAGAGTTCCAAGGCCTGCGGAAGTCTTTAGAGTTCAGCCAGCAGCAGGTGCGGGAGCTCGCAGCGGAGAATCAGGCCCTCAGAGAAACTGTCAAGACCCTGATCATCCAAGATCATCCAAAGGCAACGCGTCCCCGGTAAATTTATACTTATTTATGCACGGAACGGGCACATACATGCATACACGCGCGCACACGTGCATGCACACGCGAACCAGCTCACACTCGCGGACGTCCCGCAAACACCTCACATAAGCTCACATAGGACACACGCAACATGCAGCTCACAGCCAGAAAACGTATACCCACAAACGCACACCGCTCCTTCATCGATCAGCGGGCACGCGCACACGGACTGGCACACGCTCTATTTAGCCTTACACTCTCCCGGTTAGAGCAGTTATGAAAAGTCTTAACATTGTTAGCTGGAATGTGCGTGGACTTGGCTCTGGGCCAAAGAGACTGAAAGTTTTAAACCACCTGAACGATCTTAAAGCAGATATAGCTCTACTGCAGGAGACCTACTTATCTAAATCAGCTGATCATCTCCTGTGCTGCTCACAATTTCCATTCATGTATTCTGCCAGTTACAACTCGAAACAAAGAGGAGTTACATTTACTCATAAGGATACAGTTACTGACCCAGAAGGCAGATTTGTAATCATTAATATATCCATTCAGAATAAGGACTTTTGTATAGCCAGTATCTATGACCAGAATGTTGACGACTCTTCCTTCTTTCACAGATTCTTCACCTCACTCTCAGTTCACTCTGACTCCACAATCATTATAGGAGGAGACGTCAACCTTGTTTTGGACCCTGAACTTGACAGACTCAGCACAGCAGCAAACCAGCGTACATGGCGGTCTGCAAGTATTCTAAAGCAGTACATGAATGATCTGGGTCTCTGCGACACGTGGCGCTCATGTCACCCAAACACTAAAGGGTTCACCTTTTTTCTCCAGTTCACCACTCACACTCCCGTTTAGACTATTTATTAGTCAGTAACTCTCTTTTAAAAGAAATTAAAAGTTCCAACATTCATCCGATTATTATCAGTGATCATGCACCAGTCTCTGTAAACATTTCTAGGGAAAAATCCACACCCTCATGTACAACCTGGAGGTTTAATACGTCTCTGTTAAAAGACCAGGAATTTATTGAATTCTTTAAAAAAGAGTGGGCAACCTTCTTAGAATTCAACAATACTCCCGATATTTCACAGTGTCTTCTTTGGGAATCAGCGAAAGCAGTCATGAGAGGGAAAATCATTTCTTATTCAACTCATAACAAACGCAGAGAGAAGCAGAATTATTAGAATAAGAAAATAAAATCAAAACCCTGGAGACTGCTTATACTGCTTCTGCACAGGAACACATTCTGGGAGATCTGAAAAATTTAAAGCTGCAGTTAAATGACATCATTAATAAACAAACACAATTTCAAATACAAAGGCTACGACTTGAAAGATTTGAAAACTCTAATAAATCTGGCAAATTTCTGGCTAATCAGCTTAAAATTAACAGAGAAAAATCAACAATCACTTCTATTATGGACCAAACAGGAAATGTCACTCATGATCCGGTCAAAATTAATAAAGCATTTGAAAACTTTTATAAAAACTTGTACACACCACAGATCAATCCGTCAGAGCAAAGTATTGACTCATTTCTTAATAATGTAAACCTACCCAGGCTAAATCAGGATCAAATAACAAACTTTGACTCTCCGCTCTCGTTGTCTGAACTTCATGAAGCTCTGTTACTTATGCCTAATGGTAAAGCACCAGGGCCTGACGGCTTTCCTGCTGAGTTTTATAAGGAATTCTGGGAACAACTGGCACCAACATTTTATAAAACCGTCACATCTATCAATGAGAGCCAATCAATGCCACCTAACATGAACTCAGCCAACATTATCCTTCTTCTAAAACCAGACAAAGATCCCACTAGTCCTTCAAGCTATCGCCCCATTTCTCTAATCAATGCAGATGTAAAAATTATCTGCAAAGCACTAGCACAGAGAATAGAAATAATCACTCCTCACATAATTCACTTCGACCAGACTGGATTCATCAAAGGCAGACACTCGGATGACAATCTCCGAAGACTAGTTAATATAATAGACTTAAAAGCCAGGAAATGACCATACTCTCATTCGATGCTGAAAAAGCATTTGACAGAGTAAACTGGAAGTTTCTCCTTGCTGCCCTCCATAAGTTTGGGTTTGGAGAATCATTCGTCAATTGGATTAAAATATAATATCGCAACCCCAATGCAGCAGTCAGAACTAATAAACAATAATAATAAAATTAATAATTAAAAAATTAATTAATAATTAATAAAAAAAAAAGAACTAATAAACAGACTTCCAACAGGTTTTTCCTTGGAAGAGGAACCGGACAGGGTTGCCCACTCTCTCCTTCTCTTTTTGCTATACTTATTGAGCCTCTAGCTGCAGCATAAGACAGAAAGAGAGAACTAAACACAGCCATCATAAAATTAGTCTCTATGCGGATGACATATTACTGTTTTTAAGTAATTTACATTCTGTAAATGAAACGGCAACAATTATTAATGAATTCTCCTCCATATCAGACTACTCCATTAATTGGAATAAATCTGTTTTATTATCACAGAACAGTAATGCGGAGCAAAGATTCTTGATATAAGAGTTTCTCATCCAGTAATAATGAATAAAGCACATTTCCATGTTTTCTGCTGCAGCTATGCATATCTGCGTTACATTTACACCAGTACAGAGTTCCCTCGTTTATTGCAGGAGTTTCATTCTAAAAATAACCATGATCGGTGAAATCCTGATTATATACAGAGGTTTTTATGGCATCAAACTCTTCACTGCCTAAATACACTTTTCTCACACAGACATGAACATTTTCACCCTTTTTTCTCGTTTAAATTCTCAAACCTTCATAGAAATTAGGTCAAGGATCTTAGAATGAAGACAAAGATCTGATCATCGATCACAGATTTCTGATCTGAAGAGCTCCGCGTTCCGCTGTACAGGAGACACGGCACGGACTGAGGAGATTGATTGACAAGGTCTCCAGCCAATCAGGACACAGAACAGGGTGCGCTGTTTAAAAAAGGCAGCATAATCGCTCTAAAAGAATGAGTTAAACCGGGAAAGATGAACTGCTACATAGAAAGGAAAGACTGTCTTCTATTCTGTTTGACATAGATTTTAGAGGGTTTCAGATTGGAGCACAGACTGCAGAAGGGGGGAAGAAAATGTCCCGTCTTGATCGTGTGGCCAGATAAAAAAAAATGAATAAACTGAAATTGTTCAGTGGGCCGGACCAAACATAGAGGAGGGCCGGATCCAGCCCGCGGGCCGTAGTTTGCCCACCCCTGAGCTAGGTGCAAAACTATAGATCTGCATCCAGTATGCAATACCCACCGCTTACCCGTTTCTCCCTGAACATACAAAATATCGTTATGTAATACACATTTTGTATCTGCAGAGACATTGTCAGTTTCAGTTTCAACTTGATTGTACAGAAAAGCCAAAGTAGTGTCAGTCAACTACAAATGACTAATGTCATTTGGTATATCCCAAACAAAATTCTGACATTGAAATTTCTGTTCAAGAGATTTAAAAGACACTCTATGCTTTTCTTGACGGCGTTGACGCCATGATTTCTTTTGGCCTTTGTAGCCGCCCTCACAAAGATCACCATGAAGATCTGGAAGAGGTTCCAGACCGGCCTTAACCTGTGACCTTGTGACAACAGCAGCAACAATGGTTCGTCTTTTGTCCCTGAGTAAGTCCCGAAAACAAGGACAATCCCTCCCAATAACACAATCAACTGGCATAGTGTCCAACACTGCAACTTGCAAAAGAAATGCTTGATCATCCAGATCCAAAGTAACTTCAGCAGTGGGATACACTTTGCCATCTTCATGGACACACTCAATAACAGTTTTGTTCTTATAATTGAGAACATGGTCCGGTAAATAACATTTCTTGACCAAAGACTTAGAACTGCCACATTCTAACAAAGCAGTTAAAGGAACACCATTAACAGTCATTGCATAAAAAGAAGCAGAGTCTAAACATGGATGCTGCAACTTAGTAACACTCATTTGTGGCACACAACAATAACCAGACATTTTGGGCTTTTTAAGTGGGCCCACAGAAGCTTTATGTCCAGGCTGCTGACGATAATGGCAGATTAAAGTCTGTTCCCCATTGCAACCCCAGGTATAGTCTTACTCACGCTACTGCTGGTTCTCTGGGCCTCTGGTCTTTTGTCAACCGGCCGCCGACCATCTCCAAGGGTGTGATGAAAGACCCGTTGCTGCGTCCTTGGGCCAGTTGTTCTGTGAGCATTAATGTACTGCGTTGGAAGTTTGGCTGCTTCCATCCCTGTTGGTGGTTCATGCTCCTTCACCCACGTACGTACATCAGGATGTAAGGTGCAAAGAAACTATTCCAACATGATGATTTCTACAATGTCTTCTACACCACGTTGGTCAGGCCTTATCCAACAGCGATATAAACCCCTAAGACGATGATAGGTCTCTGTAGGCAACTCCCCTGGTGGGACATTAGTGTCTCTGAAATGTTGTCTGTAGGTCTCAGCTGACACATTAAATTTGGCCAATAAAGCCTCCTTGATATCCGGATAAGAGTCTGAGAGGTCCTCATCCATCGCTGAGTAGGCTGCTAGAGCCTTTCCAGTTAACAAAGGTACAAGTCTGTATGCCCATTCAGTGTACGCCCGACCCCAAGTCTTTGCAATCCTCTCAAAACGGAGTAAAAAATTTTCAATATCTTCCTCAGGCTGACATGGTAGTATCTTGGGGTCCTTCCGACAGAAGGGTGGTGGTTGCATCATGGGGGGTACAGCAGTCATGTCCATGTCAACTTCATGCTATCTTCTCCACGAATTGGGCGCGCTGGTGTTGGGAGTGGCAATAAGGAGGCCTCACTCCTAGCTGAGCGTGGAGAGTCACTCACATCTGTTGCAGGTTGTCTCTGGGATTGGAGAACCACCCTTAGGTTCTTCAGTTCAGCCAACAAACCGTCTTCTCTGGTCCTCTGTGCTCCAAAGAACTGCTGAAGCATTTCCAGGAACTGCTCCACATCTCCACTCGGGCCGGCACACTCTGCTGATGGCCCATCGTCATCAGTTTCCCAGTCTGGTTCCACTCCTTCATCCTTCACCGCTTGACTTCTGGTTTGCATTGTGGGACGTGCGTAGCTCCTCTTTGGGCCTTTGCGGCTTGCCATATTTGGCCTCCTTCCAAAACACTGATCCCACTTCTGATACCATATGTCAGAATAACAAACCACCGTCCACACAAATAGTCAAGGTGCTCTCAATTTTTATGTTGTCTTTAAGCAACATGTGGGGGAAAATGGTTCCATCCACAATTCTTTTGGCAGGAAAGCAGCCTACAGTGCAGCAGCATGGAAGTCAGACATCACCAGAGGGCCTCCATCTTGAAAAGAGGTCCTCTTTTATAGGTGGTTGGCTCCACATCTTACCAAACAAACACAATTAACAATCAAAATCAAGCTTTTCCTAAAAAACAAAAGAACAATTACATGCCTTTTCCTAGCAACCAATGCAACATAAATAAACAAAAATATCCTAAATTCAACAACAATCTTTAAAAAAAAAGGCAAAAATAAAAAGAAATCATTTTGAATTTAAAACAGGCCTGTCAAAGGAAACCAAAACAATAGGCGGTGTGGGTACCGGATGTTCTCGGGTTGCCGGATGTTCTCAGGGTCCTTCGGGGTCCTTCCAATGAGTTATATCTCTAGAGGAGACATCACGTGGTTCCTCATGGGAGGAGAGCACCGCCATCTTGGTGAGGTCAAGTTTTGAAGACCAAACCACTTTTTATAACATATAATAAAGAGCTCTGTTTTTACTTTCAATCACTTCATTATATGAAAAAGAATAATGGCTTGAAATTGCTTAGTTTTGTCCAGAAATACAAACTTCACGAGTACCCCTAGCTTAACTAGTATTAGACTATTTAGATTTTTTCTATGTTCCTTTATTTTATTTTATTTTACTTACGTTTTTATTTATTTGTGTGTTATGTTCATTGTTTCTTTTTTTCCCCTCTATTCTTTATTTTCTATGTTATTATGTTATGTTTGGCAATGGTGACTGATCTTCGAAGCAATATTCATTACATTGTTATTGGTCGTTGTTAACGTTAATGTCATTGTTAATGTATGATACCGCAATTGTCAATAAAGTTTAAAAAAAAACTTAGCGACGTTAACTCATTGGTCGTGGCAACTTACAGCCAATCCAATAGTGTGACGTCATCATTGGTCGAAGGACCCCGAAGGACCCCGAGAACATCCGGCAACCCGAGAACATCCGGTACCCACAGCGGGTCCACTGGACCTTCTGGATACAGGAAGTGCTCCTATGAAATCAGGAAGTAAACAAATAAGACATTGAAAAAAAACAGAAAATAAACAAAGTGAATTGCAAGAAATGTTGGAAGTCTACAGCTGTAAAGTGTGTGCCCCCACTGAAGCAAATACACTTTATTTAACTCTCAAACCGTGACAGACTTGTGCTCTGTCAGAACTACCTAGCAGCTGTCAGCTCATGTCTGCCCCCTGCTGGCGAGGCTCGCCTCAGCAGCCTTTTCTCCGGCCTCACGGCAGCATTCTGACGGCACGTCTCTGGTAAAACTGAGTCCTGCAGTCAAACATGAGGCAAAGCTCCAGAGCCTCACCCAGAGTCTCTGCTATGTGATTGCTCAACACTCAGTGATTTCCACCTCAGAAATTGTGGAAAACGTGTTGACTCAACTGAAAATGTATCTGTTACACGGATCAGTGGAAAACAATATTTATTTGATGTACTTTTTTTATTGTATCACAATGACAGCTGAGGCCGAGCCTCCCTTGTCTCATCTGACCGCAAGTCACTGATTGGGATGCCCTTCCTTCAATCAAAAGTCTGACCTTCCTGTTGCTCCACAGGCGGCGCTGTGGAGCAACAAAAATATCTACGGGATTTTGGCGGGTACTTCCTATTTGGAACGGCAGGGGGCGGGATTACTTAGTCCAGTGTCAGACACAGTCAACTCTAAGAGAATCACCAGCAGCATGCCTCAGTGTCTGTCTAGTTACGGTCAGTTTCATCAAACGTCCTGCAGACCGATGATGGATGGATGAATGGATGGATACCTGGATGGATGCATGGATGGATGCATGGATGGATGCATGGATGGATGGATCTATGCATCCATCCATCCATCCATCTATTCATGCATCATTCCATCACGCTAACATGTGCTCACACTCATGATGCTATTACGCTAACATTTGCTCACATCCATGATGCTAACACGCTAACACGTCCACACTCATGATGGTAACACACGCTAACATGTGATCGCACCCTTAATGCTAACACATGCTCACACCCATGATGCTAACATGCTAACACACGCCAACATGGGCTGTTTCTCATAGTGTGAAACTGAAGTCTCCTGCTTTATTGATTGTCCGTTCATGCTTGCTGAAAGCAGTCTGAGGTTAAACCCTGTTGTGCCGCCGCCGCTTCTTCCTTTCAAACTCCCCCTGCACTGTCAGTAATGATGTCTGACCGCATAGAAAGGTCTGGATTATTGTCAACAGACTAAGTTTTACAGGTGAGGGGAGATTATCTATAACTTTTCAATATCGTTCAGTTGCTGAACATTTCCTAAAGATGTTGGCTGGATTGGAGCTCTTACAGATACTTGGCCTGAATCGTCGGTGCCGCTGCCAAAGGCTTTTCTGACAGATCACGCTAGCTTTTAAAATTACCCCTGGCTGACATCCCCTGTGTAATTGCACTTTCCAGCCTGCTCGCCACACAAACACACAATTTATGTATTTATTCCCCTCCTCTGCAGCTTATTCAAAGCTGTGTACGTGTCACCCTCCTTTGATGAGTAAAGTTCAGGTTTTTAAATTACTACTGAGCAAAATATCCAAAGCAGATTGATTCCACCGCTTTCCAGCGGACAGCCTCTGCTCAGGAGACTGAAGCGGAGACGGTTTGACTGAGCAAACGGCTCCTGGAGCTTCTGATGAAGCTGTACTCCTCATCATTTACACCTGGTGAGTTCTTTTGCTGCAGACAAACATCAGAACCTATCAGAACCTCACGGATGTATCAGAAGCTGTTATGGGTTTTCACTGTTACGCAGAATCTCCCTGCTGGTCAGGACCGTCTGAATCCTGCCTCATGAAGGACATCACAGAAGAGCCTCTGCATCTCTGCAGATGTCGTGGTCACGCATACATCATCGCACACATCAGGGACCTGTTCTAAATTTAACAGAAACTCCCTTCTTCTCCTCTGGAAAAACATCAGAAACGTTGGGTAGTCAAAAAGAGGAACGTCAAGCGCTCCATTGAGTCTTCAGCTGACGAGATCTTCAGAGTCCAGAGAAGACAAGAATGCAGCTCAGAACATGTATAGATGCAGGAAAATCTTTAGGTTCATGTTTACATGCAGGCATCTCTGTGAAAACTCCGCCCTGCAGTCAGCTCCAGGGGCAGCAGGGACCCATCAGTCATCCATGTTCCTCCGCCCATGTGGGACACGGTCACGGTGGCAGCAGACCAACCAAAGATGCCCAGACTTTCCTCCAGGACAGTCGAGAGCCGTAGTCTCTTCAGCGTCTTCTGGGTTTCCCATGGAGTCTGTTGTTGATCTTGTGGGCGTTGAAGTCCCCCCAGGAGGACATAGATGCCCCTGTAAGGGCATTTTTCAGCTCCCCTCTGAAAAGTGCCAAAAGCTGCAGTTTGGTCTGTTCACCAGAACCACAGTCAAAGACCCGCCCTCTAAGCAGGGTGAGGGGGCACAAAGCCTCAGACCTGAGGCTGTTCTGTTCTTTCAGGGCGCCGTTGGGGCACTTCCCTCTGGGAGGGACCCCTCTGTGTCTCTAAATGGCGGGTGTGGTCTTCCAAGCGCAGTTCCTTGCCTCACCAATCAGCTGGTTTCCCGCTCACAGCCTGGAGCCTGATGCAGACCTGGAGTCACCGCGGTCCGGCCTCGCGCTCCTCTGCCCTCATCGGAGGCGGCGCTCCCATGGCTCACATGGGTTTGATTCCAACACCCTGGTCCTGGCCTGGTGCTGGTGCTGGTGTGAGCCAGCATCAGAGGATGATGTCGGTGGTTCATGAGGAGCTTTGACTCTGGCGGGTAAGAGCTTTCTAAGCCATTTAACATCCGAGCAATCCTTTCTCAAACCTTCAGAGCTTGTGGAAATGTCACACGACTGATGACTTCTAGATAACAGGAAATATCCCAGCATGCTTAGAGAAGAACAGAACAAAGTCTAAATGTAGAAAAAGAGAAAACAAGACCAACAAATGGGAAACCAAGAAGGGAGTTTAACTACAGAATTTTACCCTGCAGAGTTCTAGTGAGGCATCTTACAGACAAATGTTGATATAGATACTGAAGAAAACTGTTGCTTTGAGACACTGAGGGGAGACAGGGTTATGAATGGCATCAAAGGCAATTTTAGGAGCCCCCATTTTGGATAAGACCACCTAGTGGAAAATACAGATCCGCTAGTTTGATCCTCTGGTTTATGAAGTCATCAGCTGAAAAAAAAGCTCTTTTGCATCTTCAGGTTGTTTTTTTCCCCCCATAAAAATGTTCTTCTAAAACAGCAAATGCCCTCGTTGATCCGGAGAATTAACCCCTTAAGACCCGAGCTAACATTGGAGTTAACCCTCTCCACATGTAGTCAGAGAGCCACAATGAACTAGTGTGCTAATAAAACCCAAAATGTGATGTCCACGCATGAGGACAGCAGGTCTGAAGAAAGAATCCATGAATCAGTCAAATCTGAAGTAAAAGAGCTTAGATTAAAAAGCTAAAGATCTGACACCAGATTTCCAAAGAAGGTGGCGATAAAGTCACAGCCACTTGGCAGTGGTCCCCCACCCATGGTTGCTGTATGGAGTGGGCCCCCCCTCTTTCGGTTTTATTTGCACCTTAGACATGTAGGGCCCTTGGTAGGGGGGGTGCTTGGACATCACTGCCAGCAAGCAGCAGATGTCCTCCTAGCACCCTACCCGCCAATTTTAACTGCACCTTAGACATTCAGGGCCCCTTGGTGGGGAGGGGGAGGGGACATCACTGTGAGTAATCAGGAGATGTCCCCTTAGTGCCCTACCTGCCAATTTTACCTGCACCCCCCTTAGTACACAGACCCCTCCCCCCTCAAGATATACATTCCAACACAAAACACACACACATGCACACACACACCCTCACAAACACACATACACGCACACACATTTAGCAAGGAAGGTGGGACTTAGGACCATCTGTCCCCTTACCCTTCCCTGCTGGGGGGTACGGGCCCCTTGGCAACGGCGGCCGTGTCCCCTGGGCCCGGCGGTGCTCTCTCCGCGCGGGGTGGGGGGGGTTCACATTACACCTGAGCCGGAGGTGTCCGTGTCCCTGGGGGGTGGGTTCTGGTCCTTGCCCCTGAGCGCTGGGCCCCGCCAAATTTCCAACTGTGGCCGAGCCTGGTCGGGCCATGTTTACAACACCCCTTGTGGGCCCCCTTTTTCCCCGGGGTGCTCCCCTCCTGGGCGGGGGCGGCTGGCCCCTGCCTTGCTCCTCCTTGGACCAACTTTGGGCCGGGTGGGTGGCTGCCTGGAGTGCGGAGCAGGTCTCCCTTGGGGGGTCCTGGCTCGTACCTGGGGTTGGGGCGGGGGGATGCCCAGAACTCCTGGGTGGTGATGGGGTGCTCATCTGGGGCTGCGAGCGCCCTTCTCGGGTGGGGCCCTGCGCTGGGCTCTCCTGGCGCGGTGGGGGGGCTGCTCTCCTGGTTGGGCTGGGGCGGCGCTCTCTTTCCCCCCGTGCCTCCCTGCTCTCTGGCTCTGGGGGCCTCGCGGCGGTCCTGCTGGCCCTGGCCTGGGTGGCGGATTTGGTCGCCCGGGGAGCGGTTGTTCCCTGCCTGCTCCTGTGTGGCGTTGGGAGGATTCCGGCTGACCGCTGCTGCTGCGGCGGGGGTCTTGGGGTGGGGATGGCTGGGCACTCTCCGTCCTTCTTTTCACATTCCACCATCCATTTTAGAAGAACATAAACACTCACCTGAGCACAGGTGTTAGCTCACCTTTGCACTAATAGTTTGCATGACTGAATGACTGAAATATTTCACACTAGTTGGTTTAAAGGCATAAGTATGTGTGTGAACACTATCTCTTTTGTGTACATGTTGACATGTGGACATTTTTGCAGCTAGCAGGTGTGTTGATAACATTTGAGTGTGTGTGTGGACAGGCCCCGCCCTTTTTGTACTACATTTGAACCGTACCGTATTGATAAACAACCAGTAAACTTGCTGCTTTATGCTGCTTCATGGTCTTATCCCCCCTCCTATTATCACCCTCTTATCCCCCCCCTCTCTCTCTAACATCCCTCTCTCCTCTTCCCTCCTTTCCTTTTCCGTCCGGTCCAACACCAAAGATTTTCAAACATGATTGAAATTAATAAAGTAAAACCTGTATTTCTCAGTTTGTCTTTGTTCATATTGTTGGGAATCAGGAGCAGACGTAAAAATGACGTTTGAAAAAGATCGTACTTTCAATAAATAAGGTGGATGCCTCATAAAATTGCTAAATGTACACAAATATTTAGACCTCAGGTGTTTTTTGTGACTTTTTTTCATCATGAAATGGTTAAAAACCAGGACAGAATTGGGAGAATCCTCACAAATGGATCAAAAATGCTGTCCAGGAACATGGTGCACATAACGTGATGTGTTTGAGTTCCTGCATGTTCTCCGTGCAGAAACTCTCCAGGAATGGTGTGTTCAGGGTTCAGAGAATCCGTCACAATCGGTTTTTCCTCTACAGCTTTGCAGAAACGAGGCCAAGCAGGATCCAGGTATCATCTAACAAGAGCCGTTTTGTAACAATTCTATTTTACATAACACTTTCCTCGCCAAGTCACACCAACGCAGCACAAATAACAACAGCTGGCTGTGAGAATGACAGCCAACCATCAGCCGCTTCAGTCGCTTGGCAACAGCAGAACTCAAACGCAGCGTTTCCCTCTCTGCTCAGACATTAGTTTGTTCCCTTCAGCGCTTGGTGGCGTGTTGTGTCCTGATCTTTCATCAGCTGATGTGTGTTTCTCTGCTGTTTCCAGTGTGACTCACTGGGATGGAGGTGTCTCCATCAGGAGCCATTATTCCACTGGAAGCCGTTATTTCAGAACTGCTTTTTGGGCGTGCAGAGAGGACCTTTCTATCTTTTCTACAGCGGTTCATTCATGAATCTGTCCATCTTAGCTCCATACTTACTAGGATTCAGTTTCTTTGAAGATTTTCGGACACGTTTTAGTTTCCGATGACATTTTCTAAGGCGGTCAACTGTTCCTTTGTTTTATTAAAAGAAAAATAAACGTTTTTCAAACTAAACAAATTTAAACTTGTTTTACAAACTTCACATAAAATCCATCACTAAAACTCCATCTTCCACCTGATCAAAGATTAAAAGAGGATCTCTAGATCCACTTTCCTGCTAGAAGCTTCCTGCTTTGCTGACGGTAGTTGAGGATGAGTTGCCTAGCAACAGAATGATCTGCCTCCTCTCTCATCTCCTGTGTTCTGTTACCTCTCTCATGCACTATGCTCATTAGCACCACCTGTGGGTTGGTGTTGCTCCTCATTGACGAAAGTCTTAGTCACATGACCCCATACGGGGGGTGACCCGGATGGGGTCATGTGACTGAGGTGCTGTGGGGTTTTGGGTTTTCCGAGCCAGTGGAGGGTCGTAGAGGAGCGGCTGCACCTTAAGGGGAGCTCAGGTGTGTCTGCAGTTCCCTTGAGGCTCGTATGACCACCTTAAGAGACGCCATGACAATGGAACGTACCATTGTGGTTTGTGTGGTAAGAGTATCATGAAGTATTCCTGAGCATAGTGGAAGTCACACACACTTCTGATGTACAGGTGATGCTGTTGTACGCCGTCCTTACGCCACACTCTAGCCGTTAGTAAAGTGTGAATTCTGGCTCCTTACTGAACATGCAGATGCTGCACGCACGTGGTGTGCACGTGATCTGTAAGTACCTGCAGGGCGTCCACATGAACTACACTCTGATTGTCTAACAGTCGGGCTGCAGCGAGGAGCGTGCACGTGTCACGTGAACAGCTCTAACGGGCTCCTCGTTCAGTCTGCAGGATGTGTGTGTGTGTGTGTGTGTGTGGGGGGGGGGGGTTGAAAACATGTCAAATCTGTATGACACGCCTGCGTCTGACCTACTTCCTGTACTTACCCCTACGTGTTGTAGAAGTGTTCTCTATGACCTGTCGCCGCAGCATGAATGTAGAAGACATGGACATTACTGGCCCACCAGGTTGTCTGTGACCCTAAACGGTCCCGCGGGTCACCTAGGTTACCTGTACAGGTTTGACAGTTCTTCACCTGCAGAGCGTCTGTAAGGAGAGCTGGACTGAGGTAAATCTGGGTAATTTATGGACGCTTTCACATTTCACTTCACCCTGGAACTGCTTTTGAAAGCACTGACACAAACATACAAATAACCTCAACAAAAGCCCCGCCCATTCTCAGCTTCTTAAACATTTTTGTTAAAGATTTTGATCAAAGTTTATCCATAGCTCGATTCTGCGTTCATAGTGTGAGTCAATGTCCCGGTGTCTGCAGTCTCAACGCCATAGAACCAGAGATGCTAAATGCAAACAACAAGAAACGACCAATGGCAGCGAGGACGTCACACCGTTCAGCACTGAAGTTATTGAGGAAGAGCAGAAAAATGTGCTGAAGAGGATGGATTCATGATCTGTCTGCCTCTGAGTGGAGAAAGGGCGGTACCTGAGTGTTCCCATGTCAACATTTCATTCTGTTGCTGTGCTCACAACAGTTTCATGAACGGCGTGTTGCTACATTTGTGGCTGAACCTGCAGGTTTTCTCACATCATCAAAACCGGGAAGATTTCTAGAAATTCATTTAGAAAATTCAGGACTGATGTGTGTTTTCACTGGACAGTATCACACACACACATACACACACACACATGCACACCAGCACACAATCACACATGCACACGCAAACAACCACACACACACATGCACACACACATACACACCAATGCGCACACACACACACATGCACACAACACGTGCACACACATATGCGGACACACTCATGCACACACAAATGCACACACCCACATGCACACAAACACATGCACACACACACACATAAATGCACACACACATAAATGCACACACACGTGCACACAAACGCACACACACATGCACACACACCTACACACACATGCACACAAACACACATGCACACGCAAACAACCACACACACACATGCACACACACATACACACCAATGCGCACACACACACATGCACACACAAACACGTGCACACACACGCACGAACACACATGCACACAAACAGGTGCACACACATATGCTTGTTCAGAACGCAGCAGCTAGATTGTTAGCAGGAACTAGCAGAAGAGATCACATCACTCCTGTGTTAGTTTCACTTCACTGGATCCCAGTTGATTCTAGAATCAAGTTCAAGATCCTCCTGTTAACCTATAAGGCCTTACATGGAATGGCCCCGTCCTATATTAAGGACCTCATAGTCCCTTACCATCCAATGAGAACACTTCGCTCGCAAAATGCAGGACTGCTTGTGGTTCCTAGAATTAGTAAAAGTACGGTTGGAGGTAGAGCGTTTAGCCACCAAGCCCCTGTTTTATGGAATAAACTCCCAGCTCATGGAAGAGAGGCCGACTCAGTTTCTACATTCAAAGCTAGACTGAAAACATTCCTCTGTGGACAGGCTTATTGTCAGACTAGTTAGTATTCAGAGATTATTTAACTTAATGTTAATGTGTTTAAATTAAACTTAATAACTATTTGTTTTAAAAGGCTGCTAGAAGTTGAAGCTGGGGTAACTATGGTGCTCTGGGGTTCTGTCCTCTTTTCTCTACTTCTACCCTTCCTCTCTCCTCTATTCTTGATCATTATTCATCATTTAGTTCTCCATGCCTCTGTTTGCTGCAGTGATTCATGTATTGTCCCTCTTTCCCTCTTTCCCCTCCTGGGGAGTGGGAGTGCTTCCAGACTCCAGTTGGTTCATCCGTGCTCCAGTTCCTGACCGAGTACCTCGTCTCTGCTCCTGCTCCTACACCTGGCTGTGGTTCCTGTCTCCGGCTCGACTCGCGCCTTTGACTGTCCCCCCCCCCCCCCCCCCCCAACTCCATCTGGATGAAGCTCGTCTGCTGGACTTTTATATATGTAGTTGTAGATTTAGATAAGTTAATTCTTCTCTTTCAGTTCTGGTAAATCGCCTGTCCGTCCTGGGGGAGGATCCCTCCTTCATCACCCCTGAGGTTTCTTCGTTTTTTCCGGAATCCGGTTTTTTTGGGAGTTTTTCCTTACCGCGAAGGGGGGTCTAAGGGCAGGGATGCCAGTATAGCTTAGTCAGTTTGTTAGTTCATTTTAGTATTTTTCTATTGAATTCTATGTATTTATGATCCTTTTGTTTCTTGTTGATTTTCATGTTTTACTTCGAAGCCCAACTGTTGTTGTGATTTTGGGCTACAAATAAAACTGAATTGAATTGAATTGAATATGCACGCACACAAATGCACACACACATGCACACACACACATGCACACACACACACACACACACGCACAGCTTCTTTCTTGATTCCCTCTCAGACATTCTGATGAGGTTCATGGTCCAGACGAAGCTCAGCTTCATCCCTGCAGCTCACTGCTGCTCTGGAGCATCCGGACTCCAGAACCAAACCAGAACCCCAGATACAAGAGCACTTCTAATGAGCTGGGCCTGCTGCTGGGGTCACACCTATGTTTCAAATGATCCACCTGGATCAATTGAAGATGGAAGCTGACAAATTCATCTCAGGTAATGAAGGCACTGTTTTTCTGGCAGTGAAAATACTGCTTGTCTGGTAAGTTTTCTAATTGCTGCAGGGCATCACCTCAGTGTTGGATATCCTTTATTAGTTTTCCAAACCCAAACGAGGCTCATTAGCTCGCCGGCTGTAATTAGAGGACATACATCACAGCACTCTGGGGTTTCTCACTCTGCATGCTGAGAAAAATGAATTTCCATTCATCAATTCGGACTCCTGTGTGATGTTTTGGACAGTGGAAACATACGAATCGCGCAGATTAAATGAGTTCAGCGCTCAGGAAACCAAGAGGCTTTGAAGCAGAGCTCTCATGAAACGTCTCTGGGCTCAGCTGAGGCCAAACCGACGCCGGTCTGCGAGCAGAGGAGCGGCTTTGGGTCAGTGTGTGAGCTAACGGAGTTGAATGAACAGTCCTGAGAAAGCGTGGAAACAATCCTGTGGATTCATGTTTCCAGTGGTGTCCATGTACACAGTTCAATTCTGATCCCGTCCTTCATCCCATCAGAGAGATTTTGCACATAGAACCGCGGCTATTGTCACTGTTTAAACTGATCAACTGGTTTAGAAAATTGAATTTGAAAGTGTCTCCAGATGGTTTTCCGGACAAAAGTCTTTCTTTTCTAGTCTTCATTTTTGCCTCCAGGGTCTGTTTTTCTGTGACGGCCGTGTTCCAGCCACACGCTGAATGTGAATGACAGCTCTTCCAGCGAGTGGTCTGCAGAGTAGGGGGGGTATTCCAGAAAGCAGGTTCTGCTAGCTCCCACGGTAAGTTTGAGGCTAAGGAAGTTGATAACCTCAGCTTTCGGTTCCAGAAATGGAGGTATGTTTCAGGGTAGGTCAAGTTGCCATGGCAACTCATGCTCTGAACATAACCTGGTCTGGAGCAGGTTTAGTTGAAGGTTAGTTTGTTTTCGGAGAGGTGAAGCAGCATGGCGTGTCCATTTGAAGATGATTTAGTGGATGAAGAAGCTCAGATAATACTTTTTCCACCATGAGAGGATGATAAGACCACATATGGATGTTGGAAAGAGAAACTTTATACTTTGATCTAACTTCATTATTTGCTTCAGTTAAGATAAATCATTTTTATTGTTTAGTCAGCTTAAAAATAACACATAGTTTTCAGACAGTTATTTTACTTTCATTCAAATTAATTCAATTAAGTAGGTGTAACTTTGGTGCTGCTGTTAGATCGGCACCGCAAGGGATTCTGGGATACCATTCCCTTTGCCTGTCTGGACGGATTTGGGTTTAAGTGTGGCTTTTTGACCAAATGTGTTTAGTTGTTTAGCTGTTTCACTGTGTTTTACCGAGTTATTTTGTCCTAGTGTGCTTTAGTCACTGCACCATGAGTGAGAGTGAAGGGAGAAGATGATGAGTTTATATAGCACCCCTACATCTGAATGGCATTTCAACAATGATGGAAAACTCCTAACTGAAATTGTGCACCTTGTGCATATTGTTTTGTCCTTTTTATTGTTATACAAATGAGCATATCTGCCGCTCAAACTTAGACATATGAGAGTTCAAGAATTACAATTCATTAAGATGGAAAAAAGATTTAAATATGTAAATTTGAGTTGTATAAAAAATTATTGAGTTTTATAGACGTAAGAAATTCGGTTGAATAAATTTAACTCAGTTACTTGTTACCAATACATATATATATATATGCGTCACAAGGAAAATGGAAAAAAGATCAGAAACTTGTGCGTTTACTTTGTTCTTTTTCTCCAAGCAGAAACTCTTTCTTTTGCTGATGATGCAGCCGTGTTACTTTATTGATGGACGTATAATCTTCATACGCCGTCATTAATCTCAGACTCCGTCTCACTGAAGTATAGCGCTCTCTTTTTTTCTCCACGTGTTTCCATGGTTACTCCAGAAATCGTTGATCCATTGAGAATGTCTTTATGTACCGTGTGTTAACCCAGGGTTACCAAGTGGAGCGTAATTACACTAACTCATATCCGGTCTGTTGGAACCGACATACCCAGAGTAAACAAGTTCAGGAGGATTTCAGCCAGAGTTCAGGGTTAAAGTCAGGAAAACCCCCCAGAAGGCTCAGAGGAACTCCCAGAATTCCACAGTTCCCCCTGACAGTGACTCCTGTTCCGTAGCGTCCCTCCTTCAGTCTTCTGTGGGCGTCTGAGGTCTATATTTGCGCCACAACCTTCCTCTGATTCAGTTTTGAGTAAATTCTGCAGATAGTCCAGGTCTGTTTGTGACTCCTAAAGCAGGCGAGTCCACAGAGAAGCTGCAGGAAGCTTCTGTTTCAAAATCGGAGCTGAATTGATTCCTGAGCTGTTTGCTTGATGCGCCGTGTGGTCCTCTGCTGGCATTTCTCCCTTCATTAAGCTGCCAGCATTCAGACCCCAGACGTGGCATTTGTCTTTGAAAGCTGCTGCTGTGAATCCCAAACATTTGATCAGGAAGCTGCAAGAAAATCAAGTCCGTCCAAAGCTGAGCCTTAAGAAAAACTAAAACCTTCATTTCTGGTCAACTTCTAAGAAGAACGAGGAAGCATTTGTGGCACCGACGTCACTGACGTTCACATCCAATCCTCGGTCCTCGCGTCACACAGGAGGAACGTCCAGAGTTCAAATATCTCCACAAACATCAGTGGGTGGAGTCTGAAACCAACATGGAGGAGGATCTGCTGGTTCTCCTGAACTTCAGGATATTTTCCTTATTTGTATGGAGACAAAACAAAAAGATCCTCCGCTGGTTTCCTCTTTATTCCCCCTCCGACCAAAGCGGGACAGCGACTGGGTCACAGAGAGACGGGAATGCCGCTGAGAGCGCCATCCGGACAGCGCCATCCGGACAGCGCCATCCGAACGACGCCATCTGGACGCCGCCATCTGGACGCGGCCATGTGGACGCTGCCATGTGGACGCCATCATCTGGACGCCGCCATGCGGACGCCGTCATCTGGACGCCGCTATCTGGACGCCGCCATCTGGACGCCGCCATCTGGACGCCGTCATCTGGACGCCGCCATGCGGACGCCGTCATCTGGACGCCACTATCTGGACGCCGCCATCTGGACGCCGCCATCTGGACGCCGTCATCTGGACGCCGCCATGCGGATGCCGTAATCTGGACGCGGACGCGCCAGTCTCTGACGTCATGAACCCATTAAAACATAACTACTGAGGTTGTTGGAGAGTCTGACGTTCACATGAATGAAAGCTTTTCTTTAGTAGCGTCTAATGTTCTGAAGGGATTGAACAGAGAATGACTTTGATCTGAACTGAGTGACTTTCGTGGTCAATTTTACACGGACGGCATGAGCTGGTTTCAGACCATCCTTTCAGCTGCGAGAAAACGATCTTCCTTCTTTACTTGAAGCTCTATCAGTGTGCCGTCAGAGGAACCAGCGATTCTGCAGAGCCGGACCCCCAGCAGCTGATGCCTCGGCTTGAATCCGATCCTCCACCCAAAACCCCAGAACCCGAAAGGCTGTCGCTGGAATGCAAAGAAGAAACTATGTAAAAAGGTCACCAGGATTTCCTGCCTCGACCACAGATGTGCAGACTGACGTCCGACCCGTACGGGTGACAGTCAGCTCACCTGTTGTTGGCCTCTGCTCTGGTCAGTGCAGCAGCTCTGCATGGACACTCTGCACTCCAGAAACAGAAAGTAATGGATGACATTCTCTTTGCATTTCAGAAAATCTCACGTTTGTATTTATGTGAACACGGTTAAATAATAGAGTGACACACTAAATAATGGAGTTTCCTACTGACTGCTGAGGTCCCAAACCGGACTAATGCATGAAGGAAAACCCAACTGAAAACTTTCAGTAAGTGCTTGAAGCCTCTGGACACTCTGAACGGAGAAAAGGAGGCAAAAAGAGGGCAGAGGACCTGTCCTCCCATCATCCATCTCACCTGTTCATCTTCTGAACTGTTCAGGGTCACAGGGTGGCTGGGGCCTATCCAGCTAGTGTCAGATGAGGCGGGGCTCAGCCTGGACTGGTCCATGGCAGAAGCACAGAAAGTCACCAGTCCACCTGTTGGACCGTGATGTGAGAGTGACGACCACCTCACCTGTGTGGGTCCACACTTACCAAAAAACATACTTAGAAGTGCCTTTGAGCAAGGCACTGAACCCCACACTGCTGCTGGTTGGAGCCATCAGTGTGTGAATGTGTAAGTGACTGTAAAGCTTGGATGACTTTAACTGCTTTCAGTTTTTCTGTCTTAACTCTGTTTCTGGTTAGACTGGAGGTTTGGCGTTTAAGCAGCCGGTGGTCACAGCTAAATGTTACGGAGCTCCTCACCTGTGGAGAACGGTCCCGTGTCACACAGCCATTACACACATTTGGCACATGTTGCAGGGATGAAAATAGGAACATTGGTGCAATTGGTCATACAACAATGTGTGTGCCTCTTTCAGCTTTTCCCATCAGGGGTCGCCACAGCGAACGAGTTGCATGGTAAATTTGGCAATGTTTTACGCCGAATGCCCTTCCTGATGCAACCCTCTCAAAGCAACCGGGCTCTAGACCGGCACAGAAGCAGAGAAGGGAACAGGGAGCAGCCCGGATTCGAACCCTGGTTTCACGGATGGAAGGCGCCGCAAACCAGCACGAGCTAAACCGGCTCCAATTGGTCATATGACAATATATGTGGAAAAAGTTGTGGTTCTTTACATGAGATTTTCACTGATGTCTCAGGAATGAACCGCGTCAAAACCACAGAAGAACAAAGAAACCACACAAAAAAACCGTAAACATTGAACTTCTTTATTTTGACATCAGCTCCGTGGTCAGCGCCCGCCACAGGCCCACGCGATGCTTTGTCTTTATGAAAAGGTCAGATTCCTCTGGTCCACACCAGTTCTGTCAGCTGGTAGGCACCAGCCGAGGCAGCCTGCCGGCGGTGGGAGTGGCGGTGCACACGGTGAGACCCGTGAGGAGCGCCCTGTGCCTGTGCAGAGTCCGTGACCGCCTTACCTAAAGAATGTATGTATAAATGATGGTGGAAAATAAATCTTGGTCATCTACAAACAAACATTTCTGGTTCTCACAGACCTGTAACCTATTCTGTAGAGGATCCTCTGTCCTCCACTCCTTACCTGTTTTAATGTCACCTGTTTGAACTGGTTATCTATAGAAAAGACACCTGTCCACAACCTCAGACAGTCACACTCCACCAAAGACCAAAGAGCTGTCTAAGGACACCAGAAACCAAACGTTGTCATTACCAACAAAGAGTATGAAACAAAGTATTGAGTTGAACTTTTGTTTTTGACCAAATACTTATTTTCCACCATAATTTACAAATAAATTCATTAAAAATCAGACAATGTGATTCTCTGGATTTTTGTCCTCATTTTGTCTCTCATAGTTGAGTTTTACCTAAGATGGAAATGACAGGCCTCTTATGTTTTTGAGTGGGAGAACTCGAACAATTGGTGGCTGACTTTTTTGCCCCCCTGTAAAGTCATACATCCATGCGTGAAAAGTCTGCTAGACACACATGGAACGGTCGTGGAAAGACACAAACTTGTGAATGATTTATGTAATAATGCTAAAATACTCATCAATCGACCAAAATTTTGAACAGCTCAAAACCAAATTCACGTAAAGACCCGTCAGTCGAAACCCTCGACGGAAGCCTGAGCACGTCAACGAATGAGGAACGGAAGAAACACGTATGAAACACTAATATCATGCATGTATCACGAAAGAGCGATATGTCATACGTGGAAAATGTGGAGATTGTCTTTTCTCAGAGATGACATGGAGCCGTTCACTGGGAGGCGTGGTCTGCTGTTGTTGCTGATGCTGCCTCACCTGGACAGCAGGTGGGTGGAGCTGTCGTGGAATTTAGTGCATCGTGAACGCATTTTGATAAAGTTCTGGAGAAGGAAAAGTCTGGTGTTCCGGTGATCCGGCATCACGTTGGCGTTCCTTCCTGATGCTGCTAATCTCATTTTCATGCTGCTAATCTCTGCAGACTGAAGGTTGAGTTAAAGAAGTCAGCCCAATGCAACCTGGAACGACAAAGTCTCTGCTCTTGTTTTGGGGAAGAAAGCATTTGAAAAGGCACAAGTTTATTCAGGGGTGGGCAGAAGCTGCTGTGGAGTGAAGCAAACACACACTGATGGATAATCCCACACGCTGACAGCACACGGTTCCAGTTAAAGGGGATTGTGCCATCCTGCTGCTTTTTTTAGGAGCTGTGTGATGTGTTGTGGAGCATTTCTCCCAGAGGTTCTCTTGCTAAAGAGCTTTGGCAAGTGGGAGATGTGCTGGGGGGGGGGGGGGTTAGGATGAAATTAATTAAAAATGCAGAAGAACACGATCAAACTTTGCTCTCGCAGCAGCGCTCCCACACTCCCACTTCTCACTGAGTGTTTTTTACTTCAAGTCCTGGTTTTTGTGAGACCAGCTGACCACAACCCCCCCCCCCCCCCCCCCCCCCCCCCCCCCCCCCCCACACACACACACACACACACCACCTGAAGATGGACTTAGCTCAGCCCAAATACCTGCCGGTTTGATTTATACCATAACTTTTGTCCCATCCATTCCTGTAAATCCCGTTTGATCATCTCCTGCCCTCAGAGTGGAAATGTACTTATGGGTGAACGCGACGTCTGACGGAAGGGAAGCGCTGTAGACGTCCACACCACGTAAATCCAGCCGGTTGACTAAACTAACTAGCTAACTGGATTCTCTGCACTAGGATCGAAGTGTTCCAGACCGAGTCTGGATCCAGTCCTGAATCTCTGGTTTGGTCTGAATTCAGACTACGTCAACTGGACAATTCTGATTTGAACCAGAGCTTGTAAAGAAAACCGCGTGACTAAAATTCCCTTCAGTCATTGGCCAGGAATTATGGGGGCGGGGCAAAGCCATGAGAGAAAGAATGATGGACGTCCTGTGCTTTGTAGTCCTTGTTGGCTTTCAAACTTTATACTTTATACTTCATGACCGACTCTGAACGTCAGGTCCAACACCTTCTAGTGGTCCGGTGGAGACGTGCTGCAAGACGGTTGCTAAGGAGACGACGGCTAAGAAGGAACGCCGATACGTGTTTATGACGGATGGACTGCTGGGAAAACAGGGAGAAGAGAGGAGCCTGTTTTTAAAATGAGTTTGGGAATACAGTGATGAAAGTCAGGCAAGGAAAAATTCCCTGAACTTTTCTTTGAGCGATATGGCGGGCACAGAGCGAAATTTTGGAAAAATACGTGGTCTTAGATGCATTCTGGTGCATTCTGGCAACTAGTTATTCACTTCTTTATCAAGAAACTAAGACTAATTGGAGCATCATGATTTGTCATTCAATCCCCTAGTTTGACTCTCCATTAAGGACTTGCTGGTCCTAAAAAAGAATTTGGAAAATTGCTCAAAGTAACACAATCCTACAATCTACGCTTTTCCTTAAAGCTGCAAAACATACAATTGCTAAAATATAGTAACATCAAAGCCCCAAATGGCAAAAAGAACACCAGTAACTATGATATTCTATGAAAATACCTCAGTTATTTATACATTATTTCTGCTTTAGAAATGACTGATGTACAACATCCACTTGCACCGTTTTCTCAAACTATAATTACATCAAAATATGGGATCTGCTTTAAACTATAATTCTATAACATAATAAATCAATTCTTTAACACCAATACTAAGTAATCTGGGAAATATCAAAACAAACATACAAACTAAACTAAACATTGTAAACATTATTTTTTAAGGGAGTGCGGGTCCAAACCATCAAATACTTATAATTAATGTCAACTATACTGAACTAAATCATGGTAATTAGGAAATACAAATAAATTAGATAGAGAAATGTATTCAAAATAAAAACTGAAACTCATAACTAAAATTGAAATTATTTCAAAATGTGGTTTTGAGATTATTTTACAATAAAGGTTTTGACCTACACTACCTTAAAAATCTTTTTTTTCCAGCCAAGACCACTTCAATTTGTTTTTTATCGTCTTCTCACAACTGAGGTCGTGACCACGCTCAATAATGACGATGCCTGCCATTATTTTAACACAAATTTGATCGCAAACTCTTCAGATGTGTTTGTGAAAGTTTAGCGTGGGTCCGCCAGTTTTGGTCTCTAGGGAAGCGAGTCACGCTGACCACGTGGTGCAGACAGAGCCAATCAGACCCGTCGACGCATCCGAAAGCAACTAAAACGTCCCGTCATTGGTCAATTAGGCCGGGAAGACGAGAGATGGCCACGACCATAGAGGAAGCGATCTGCGGAGAAATATAGAAAATAAAGCTAAAATTAGCTGATTTCAGACCATTTTTTAATCCGGAAAGCGATTTGTCCGTAGAGATCAGGTCTTTATTTCCCGGAAAGTACGTTCGGTTTGCTCAAAAACCCGGATTTCCGGGAATTCCCGGAAGACTTTCATCACTGGGAATAAAGAATGAGGTTGAGTGGGAATACGATGTGCTAACAGAGGAAAGTTATGAGTGAGACACGTGACGCATCAAACGGCGTGATGCCAGGTGAGGCAGAGCGACTGTCATCACACGAACGGCAGCTTTGTGGTCACTGAAGGCGGACATACGCGCCGGCAGAGCAGGAGCAGCTGTCACACAAACCTGGAGGAGGAACTGATTCAGATCCTGAGGAGGAACCGTCTCCGCCGGCAACAGCAGGGCAGGATGTGATTGGAGCAGGAGACACAGACTGAGATCGGAAACCAACCGACGGCAAACAGAGCAGACTTACGGACCGCCGTAACCAGCTGACATCCGGCCTTCACACTAAAGAACTGCTTAAATCTGAGCGTGGAAAACAAAGCGCTGGTTTGTACAGAGCACGCCATGACATGTGACCTTTACATCCAACTGTGGAACTGAAACACGTCTGAAACACGTCTATGAACGAAGAAACTATAAACAACTACAGTCTGTTAGAGAGCAAAGCTGAGACGGCGAGAAGAGGCTGGTGCTTCTCAGAAGAACCGACCACGATGCTGAGGAAACACTGCTGATTGGCTGAGAAAAGCAGGCATTTTATTGGTCTGAAGGCCTGCTACAGGATGGCGTCTAAAGTGACGTGAGAAGCCAGCCTGCACGCACTTCCCAACTGAAGTGGAACCAGAACTTCCCAAAAAGAGACAAGAAGACCACCAAACGCAGACGTGTGGCTCAACGCTTCCCGTCTGCTAGAGGATAAAAGCTGCAGACGAGCAGTGATGCCCAACGTCTGCAGGAAAAGGTCAAAGAAATGTGCTGAGTGCAAACAAGCTCCGCCTTCACCTCGCCAAATCCCATTTCCTCAACTCTGATGAAAGATGGACAGGGCGGCTTGGGGGAGGATCAGTGGGCTGCTCCTCACTGCTCCTCACTGCTCCTCACTGCTCCTCACAGCTCCTCACTGCTCCTCATTGCTCCTCATAGCTCCTCACAGCTCCTCACTGCTCCTCACTGCTTCTCACAGCTCCTCATAGCTCCTCACTGCTCCTCACTGCTTCTCACAGCTCCTCACTGCTTCTCACAGCTCCTCACTGCTCCTCACAGCTCCTCACTGCTCCCCACAGCTCCTCACTGCTCCTCACTGCTTCTCACAGCTCCTCACTGCTCCTCATAGCTCCTCACTGCTCCTCATTGCTCCTCACTCCTCACTGCTTCTCACAGCTCCTCACTGCTCCCCACAGCTCCTCACAGCTCCTCACTGCTCCTCATAGCTCCTCACTGCTTCTCACAGCTCCTCACTGCTCCTCACAGCTCCTCACTGCTCCCCACAGCTCCTCACAGCTCCTCACTGCTCCTCACTGCTCCCCACAGCTCCTCACTGCTCCTCACTGCTTCTCACAGCTCCTCACTGCTCCTCATAGCTCCTCACTGCTCCTCATTGCTCCTCACTCCTCACTGCTTCTCACAGCTCCTCACTGCTCCCCACAGCTCCTCACAGCTCCTCACTGCTCCTCATAGCTCCTCACTGCTTCTCACAGCTCCTCACTGCTCCTCACTGCTCCTCATTGCTCCTCACTGCTCCTCACAGCTCCTCACAGCTCCTCACTGCTCCCCACAGCTCCTCACAGCTCCTCACTGCTCCTCACTGCTCCCCAGAGCTCCTCACAGCTCCTCACTGCTCCTCATAGCTCCTCACTGCTTCTCACAGCTCCTCACTGCTCCTCACTGCTCCTCATTGCTCCTCACAGCTCCTCACTGCTTCTCACAACTCCTCACTGCTACCCACAGCTCCTCACTGCTCCTCACTGCTTCTCACAGCTCCTCACAGCTCCTCACAGCTCCTCACTGCTCCCCACAGCTCCTCACAGCTCCTCACAGCTCCTCACAGCTCCTCACTGCTCCTCATAGCTCCTCACTGCTTCTCACAGCTCCTCACTGCTCCTCACTGCTCCTCATTGCTCCTCACTGCTCCTCACAGCTCCTCACTGCTCCTCACTGCTCCTCATTGCTCCTCACAGCTCCTCACAGCTCCTCATAGCTCCTCACTGCTTCTCACAGCTCCTCACAGCTCCTCACTGCTCCTCATAGCTCCTCACTGCTTCTCACAGCTCCTCACTGCTCCTCACTGCTCCTCATTGCTCCTCACAGCTCCTCACAGCTCCTCACAGCTCCTCATAGCTCCTCACTGCTTCTCACAGCTCCTCACAGCTCCTCACTGCTCCTCATAGCTCCTCACAGCTCCTCACTGCTCCTCACTGCTCCTCACTGCTCCTCATAGCTCCTCACTGCTTCTCACAGCTCCTCACTGCTCCCCACAGCTCCTCACAGCTCCTCATAGCTCCTCACTGCTTCTCACAGCTCCTCACTGCTCCTCACTGCTCCTCATAGCTCCTCACAGCTCCTCACAGCTCCTCACTGCTCCTGCATCACTGCTGTGCTCCTTTTTAACGCAGCAGCCTGAAATAATCCATTTGAGCATGCAAAAATGGAGAGTCAGGCTGTTACAGTCCTCTCAGTCTAATCCTGATGGATTCCTCCTCCTTTTCTTCAGGACGTAAGCTGCACAGACCCCAAAGTTGGAGACTTCATTGCTAGGCAACCACTCTGAGCTGGGGGGGGGGGGGGGGGGGGTCCGGGTGGGAGTGCAGCCGCTTCAGAACAGACCCAGAAGGTAGCAGTCGTCCCACAGCGTTGGGAGTAATTGCCGTGCCCTGCAGGAACGTGTACGACTTCTTTATATTAGCGATCTGCTGCAGCTCATTTCAATCAACAGCAGCTCTAAAAGCGGCGAATGAAAGTTTCAGCCGCTCCGAAAGCGGCGCTGTAAATTCACCGAGAGCCAGGAGGCTCTCCGGAGAGACGGGAATGATGAGCTAATCATTCACCCTGATCTGAATTAATAAGGCCTCATTAGGCAGTCAGAGACACGCTGCAGTGCTGGGAAGAGCCGTACGGAGGATTTACCCATCATCCCCTCTGCTCACTGCTGCACACTCAGTCCATTACAGAGCCTCATTGTTCCTTCTGCTGATCTGAGATGTTTGAAGATTGGGAGCAAGCTCAGCCCATCTGCTTCAGAGGGAACAGCTTCCTCTTTTCTGACTCGGTTTCAGCTTCATTTTCTGCATTAATAGGTTGGTCCAGAGAGGACTCCTGACCCAGAACGCCGGGGCTGCAGATCCAGTCTTTTAGTTGTTTCAATTACTGTTTAGTCAGCCTCATTCCAGAAGATCACAGCTTCAGGATTCACTGGATCACGTTCAGTACGCAGAGTTATGGCAGCTAGAGTGGCTGTGCTGTAAAAGGTTCAGAGTTTCTGGACTCTCTTTTCAGACAGAGGGTAAGGCAGTCGTAGCTTGACGTCCACCTCCAGTCTTCCTCAGAGCGTTTGGGGTCTGTACCGAGGTGCTCGTCACTCCGGACTCACCACAAACCCCGCCGACCACGTGTCATGTCTGAGCAGAAATGGCTGCCGTTGGTTCAGAAAGCCTTCAGATGGAGGCAGATCTCTGAAGATGCTCCACAGAACTGCCTCATGGAGGGGTTTTCAGATCTGATCCCTCCGGCGTTTTGGTTCATGGGGCATCCGCCCCCCCCCCCAGCCTGAGTGAATGTGACAGGCAGCCACCTGAAAAAGGAGCTTTGCTCTCAGCAGACGGAAGCTGTGCGTCTGCATAAACAGCTGAATTCACTGATTCCCTCCTCCTTCACGTGGCTGAAAACCCTAACCGGGGGCCGGGCGGGGGGGGGGCATGCTTCAGACGCTTCCTGTGGGAGGATGCAGACGTCCAGTCGTCTGGTCTAAGTCCCGTCTCACCGCCATGTCCTTCAGCTGAGGGTGCAGTTCAGCAATATTGTCATTTCTAAACATCCAAAATAAAAGCCCCTCCCCCGTTACACACCTGTACGGACAGGTCCTCTCTGAG